>NC_139813.1:11093060-12293060 GCF_963457635.1 Microchirus variegatus
ACCCAAAATGCACATGTAGTGGCCACATCCTCATAACGGACCCTCAGAGTATAGATGGAGTGTGCGTGAGAGGGAGGGAGACGGCAAAGCCACATGAAAGGAGATTGAGACTACATCAGTCATCTTACTACTGCAATTCTCAAGTCATCAAAATCACCCTCACTTGAAAGTTTGACCTGCCTCTCTGGCCCGTTGTCGGGTTTTTGTGTGTGTGCCACTTTTGTTTTCGGTGGAGAAAAAAAAGGGGGAACACGGTGTACCTTCGATGCAAATTCCTTGTTTTGTGATTCTCAGAAAGGGAAATGGCGTTTAGGTCAAAGCAGCTCTCCATAAGCTATTCAGCTCACACATATTTCAATATATTTCAGTGAATTAACACAAGGCGGGAGATCGTCTGAAGACCTCCGTTCAGCTTGCTTAAAGATGTTGATGCATGGGTGCAAAAATCCAATCCCTGTCGTAAGTGAACAGTGTATTCATTCCAGGAGAATTCAGCTCACAGTCAGGCCAAAATGAGCCATACAAGTATGAAATACATCAGATTGAAACGAGGACAGTGATCCAGACCACACATGGACATTCAGTCTTACAATATGTTTACAGTGTTGAAGTATGCCATTAATGAAATACTCTGTGTAAGTGTTTAAAAATGATAATAAAGTATTGTTTTCTCCAATGTTCTTTCAAATGTTTTTGAATGCCATAGCAGTTTTGTATGATTATCCTGGTGGAGGGATTTTATCTTCATGAATATGTTTCTGTATGATTACTTGTTCACTGTATGGGAAGACAATTTTTTAAATGTAATATTGCAGAATCATGCCAGATTACTCTTATTTTCGAGAAGAAAAAAAAAAGAGTGGTGCCATTATTGACTCATGGTCTCACTTCAGTTTTTTTTTGTTTGTTTGTATGGTGAAGCTATCCCTCAAGGATGTAAAACAAAAATTATAAAAAAAAAAAAAAAAGAAAAAAAAGATTAGATGAGTGAACTATAAAGCTAAACCTCTGCAGGGGAATATTATGGTTTGTGAGGGAATGCTTTTCCAGATTCTATGATACATCCATGGACGTTATGTTTTCTTGCTGTTTTTTCCTCGTGGTTGGCTGAAGGTCTTGTGATGGCACTTGCAGCTGTAATTTTAAATACATTTTCATATTTCACTTTTCACTTACACTCTTTGTACAAAATAGTTTCCTTGTTCTTTTTGGGGGGAGTGCATCATTGTGAAAAAAAGTGACTTCAGAACAGTACACGTCTGCTGTTTTGAACATATATGTATTTTTGTAATGTGTTGAAAAATCAATACAAGAAAGCCAACACTTCAATAAATGTTGCAATTGCTCTATGACTGAAACAAACTTTTCAATCTGTTTATTTCATCTCCTCATGCTGCACATCACACCGAAAATAAAACATGTACAGAAAATAATGCATTCACAATATATGCAATAAACTACATGCAAATAACATTATTATAGCCAGAGGGCACTAACAAAGGGGAATAACTAGCTGCATCTTTACCTTCCAAAAAGGCTGCATAATCAAACCATTGTAAACTGCTGATAATTCGAAATCTGATTGGCTTTGGTGCAGATAATCCAACCGACAACTGACTGCACCTGAACCTCACAGGATGTGAAGATAAGGATTCACGATGAATGAAAAGTTTACAAAACACACATCAACCAAAAGCCTTTTACATATTTCCCCCCCCCCCCCGATTGTTTTGTAAATTCTGGACTTTGGAGTGTCAGAAATAGATCTAAAGAAGTCAAGATTATTAAATGAAAACACTTTTTCGTATTGGATTTGCACTGATGTTGTCTTTGGCCTTAACGCGGCTTCAGCGAGCAGCTGCAAACTGACACTTTCACAGGAAGAATGCCAAATAACTAGAGACCAGAACATTGCATTCACACTATAATTTGATTTTAAAATATATATATTTTTTATGATCAGTGCCATTGTTATGCTATTCGTAATTATATTTAGATTTATTTGTGAAGCGAATGGCTGACAGTCTTTATGCTTCATAAACGTTCTTGGCATATGAACGGGGACCTATCAAGTATTACTTGACAACAAGCCAGTGGCAGTCAGGCCTGTCCTTACTTGAGCCTCCGCCGCCATTGGATAGCATAACAGAAAGAGTGAATGCACAGTGTGTACAGTGAACGTGTTCATGTATGTGCTCACACAAAGGAAGAGCATGAGAAGAAAGAGGAGAGACACAACAATAGAGTGAAGATAGAGTAGTAAAAAGGAGGCTTGTGTATGGAGGCTTTGTGTGAGCAGGAATTTCTCAGCGCTTGCCAGCTCTTGCCACACAAACAACCCATGATGCGTCGCAAAATTATCCATGATTCACAGTAAAAAAAATACAAGCATTATCTCAAACTATATTACAAATAATCTAAACAGCAATAGGTTACACTTATTCTGTTTGGGGGATTTGGTGTTTTGTAGGAGGGATTCGGTTGTCTGTGTGTGTGTGTGTGTGTGTGTGTGTGTGTGTGTGTGTGTGTGTGTGTGTGTGTGTGTGTGTGTGTGTGTTCTGTGCCTGAAGGCTGACATCTGCGTACCATGTTGGACCATTCTGGTCTTCTGGTCAGCAAAAATGTGCACATTGAGAAGATGTCACATTCCCACAGCCCTTATCCAAAGGCCTAACTATTAACATTTGGGATAGCATAGCACGACTCTCTGCAGATGGCTCCTGGCTGCAGATGTTTTTCAGTATTCACAAAAGGTAAAAAAGCTTTAAAAAAAATCTTAGTCAAACAAATCCTCTTTGATCGGTGTGTGTTTCATCTTGCAGATATCTGTTGAAAACATACAGGATTGAATGTGCATTGAATTACTTATCAAATTGAATAGAGAACAGAAATCTGGTGCATTTTCAGAACTGTAGAGGTTGACCCACATGTATGAGGTGGAGGCGTCAACAGAAACATTGAATGAGCAGTGTCAAGCACGGGCGAACTGCATTGTGGGTCCGTTGCTTTGCTTTACTTGCAGTTTTTGCAGTGTGTCAGAGATTGCATAATGTTCAACCTTCCATGCACCTGCATGAGCGTCAAATCACATTTATGCATTTAGCTTGAATGCTAGCCCAAACGGAGCTCTTGTGCAAGGTAACGCTCACTGTAACCGATTTATTTTGTCAACAATGGCAGACATGACGCACATCACTATCAACAGCAAAAAGGAAAAAATAATTAAACTCAATTTAACTAAAAAGGAATTAGGGTCCCTTAATTAACGTTAGTTAGTACATTATTAATCATTGATTCACTGTTTAATAATATATATATATATTATATATTATGTATTACTTTGCATTAGTTAATATATTAGGTAATGCATTAATAAGCAGTTAATTAATGTTTACTACTCAACTTTAGTTAAAATTATTAAGCATTAATAAAAGTTTAATTATCATTATGTATGCATTAATCAGCATTAATTAACTTAATCATTCGCTATATATGGTGTACATGTTACCTGGATGAGCATTAATAAACAATTAGGTATTAATTAATAATTTACTTACCTTATGTGATTGTAGCAGTATGAATGTTTTGTTTTATTTTCCCCTGCGCTCTTTTTGTTTACATTGGTTGCTAAGGTCATTGAGGTCAGCCGGTACAAGAGCCGTAATCCTCTCACCGGTTCTTCTTCTTTGCTTCGTTACCCGTGTCACTTCCGGGTCAGAGGTCGCGTCCCCGTCAGGTATGTTCCGCACGCTGCTTCGTCTCACTGCTCGTTTCGTTCGGTCATTATTATTATTATGTTCAAGGCATTTGCGTAGTGTTGTAGGGCGACCCGGCTGCTCAGTGCTCCCTGTGTGCGCTCCTGTGGTTGTTTTGTCGGTTGTAGGTGTAGGTATCTCTCCCTGTGTTATGGCTGGTGCTATTAGGTGGCTAATGCTAGCGTGGTCGCAGGTGAATCCCTTCCTCCTCTCGTGTGTCTGTCGGTTGCTGTTAAAAAGGCATGTTATTGTTATATGTTATGCTATATTGCAAAATGCGACCGCATTCATTTTGGTGTACTTAGCCGATGCTAATATTTTTCTTGATTTGGTGTCACTGTAACCACCTCATTGGGCCGCTGCTGCTTTGTCTGGGTTAAACCTGGATTTTGCTTATGTTTCTATAGCGATTTGTTTTGTACATTACGTAATTGAGTTTTGTTGTGTTTTCTTGTCCACTATTGTTATTGGTCAGTTATAAATTGACATATTGGTTGTTTAAGCCTGTGACCTGCCAATTCTTATAGGTTTGTTAGCCTCTGAGTTTTCTTTTCTTTAAATTGTTGTTCTCCCTTTTCATTTGCTGTAGGCCTGTGGTGCTGATGCTGGTGACCTGGTGGTGGCATCCTCCCGTCTTGTCTTGCTGTGTTCCTGGGTGTGGGTTCCCTCCCCTGCGCGAGCCTTCGTTCATCCACTTTGGCCTCAGCCCTGATTTTTTTCATTTTTTGTTTGTATGAATGAGTTTATTTCAATATCAATTAATATTTAATAAAAGGTGTATTTTTTTTAAACTTGGAACCACGTCTCATGCCCTCTGAGTAACCACAATCCTATGTGCCTTGTGTCTGAGAGTGAATTCCATGGGTGAAATTCCCAGGGTGGTGTCGAGCTTTCCCTTTTTTGGGGGGTAATATTAGTTCCCTAAATTCTCGCCACATACTGTACGTAACCTGACCTAATCCTTAGTAAGTGCCATAAGCATTGATTAACCATAGTTAGCCATTACTGAATGTTTTTGAACCCTTATTGTAAAGTGTAAGTATCCCTTAGGATAACATTACAGTGGTAAATAAGCATGACTTAACTACTGTTAGTTGAAGAAATAACATAAAGCATTTTACAAAAATAAATATATGGTGAGCAGAAGCGATTCTACGGTCTGTAGGGGTCCTAAGCAAAAATTCACAGGGGGCCCTTCCAGCCAGTGTTCATCACCATTATGTTACAAATAAACTGACACCAACAAAAAATGTACGAGTTAAAAATATATTTTTTTTAAATGAATGAAATAACATGAAAAAACCTTGTAATTTAAAAAGTATGTGAAAAGTTAAATGTAAAGAACAATAAAATACTGTAAATAGCATTTAAAAAACTATATAAACTTAGTAAAAAAAAAACATTACACATTATACACCCACATTATAAAACAATATAAATATATAGAACAATAAAATACTGGAAAAAAACATATAAACTTAGTAAAAAAGATGTGCACTGTAAATAATCCTCTTCATTTTCCAACTTGCAGAACGAGAACTTCACACAGGTTATGATGTCATTGCAAATTGTCTTGCCTGTTCACAAACTGCGCCTCTGATGGTGAGGGGGGCCTCACTTACAGATTGGGTGGATTTAGGCCCCCTCATCATATTGTTGTTTTGTTGCATGTTTCTAACCACGTAAGAGATCATATGTTCATGTTTGCACTGTTCTCCTCTGCAGGTTGAGTTTAATATATTATTGAACAGTTCACTAATGCTTAATAATATACCAACTACTGTTAACCCTTTATTGTAGAGTGTTGCCAAAAGGCTTTATTTTCTCTTTACCTCTGGAATTAGTCATTTTTGCACAAGCAGCACTCAGTGATGGTGCACTTAACCCATCCTTATTACACACCAGTAGTGAACACACACAAGCCTGGCACAGGAGCAGCAGGCAACACTTATCTGCGCCCAGGGAGCAATGGGGGGGGCGGGGGGGGGGATCGGGTACCTTGCTCAGGGGCACCCCAGCCTTTGGCCTGTCACTGGATTGAACCTATTTTCTTTCTGTGCCACCTCAAGTGGACTATGAAATGTCATGCACATATTTGTGACACATCTGACACCTACATGCAGCTGTAATTACTGCCTGGCTCTTTTGTTACTCACCCTGCCGAAGACCCGAGGGCCAATATTATTAGTGTTTTTAATGCTTTAGCCCTAGATAATAAAGGCTTTTTAACATTTTGACTCCATCCAGTGAGTGCCTCGACTTGGAATCCCTTCCATGGGCACTAGTGGGCAAAAGGGATACCAGCAACACTCCATTCCACATTTCCTCAAGTGTCAGACCCACCCATCTTCAAGCGTCAAAGCGACATGTATGTGTGACTGCAGCGTAACTCCTAATGTAACTCTACCATCTTATTATGCAGCTTATTTTAGGAAAGCTGTATGCCCATACTGAATTATACAATCAAAGGCCACACAAATGTGTGCTCATGGTCCCATTCTTCCCACTCTTCTTCTACCAGCCCATGTCAAAGTTTGCATGTAACACAAGGTTACAAAAAAAAACAACACCCTTTTAAGCTTGTTTAGATGCAGGCCTCCTCTTGTGTGCGTAGCTCCGTGGGAGAAAAGTGGCCTCAAGTGCCAGTGGTGAGGAGGTGCCGTATCCTTGTCACCACTGGGCAGTGGCTCTTTAGTCACAGACTATATGAGTGGCAGCGCGGGAGATGGGAAATCACGATTTGGAGTAAAACCACCTCCTTGGGGAACAGGGTGTCAGCAGGGATTGAGGTTCAAGCCGTGGCCCACACAGAACCACAAGGCTGCCGCAGAGACCCTACTTTCCACTGGATCACAGGCCTCAGGCCCCACTGGCCTCTCTGTACATATCCAGTTACTAATCTACCCGTCCTGACCAATGACGCTGGCCGCCCAGCGAGCTGACTGGGCTTCGCCCTGCAACACAGCGACCAGAGAAAATTCAGCCCAGCTGGGTGCTCTTGGGAACAAGGGGAGTAAAGGAAGAGGGGGGTGGAGGATGAATGGATGGAGGGAGAGCAGGAAGAGCCAGTTAGAAGGGCGGTCAGGAGACAGAGATCAGTGCGGTCGCCCCGTGGTCACTCAACAGCTGTGACTTGAGGACATTCTCTTCTGGGAGCCTGCGACCCTAAGGAACAAAGGCTTTGTGGTCATGTCGACCGTGTCACTAAAGGACGGGAAATGCAGACTTTTTCGGAGGGAGGAAAAAAACGCTCAAGCCACTCGGTGGGAGGTTTTGGTCGTTTGCAGCGCAACCACATTGTCAAGAATCATAACGGCACTCATCTGAAAACAGAACTGACAACTCTGGGTTGCTATAACTGCTCCACATATAATCAGACAATTCCTGTACTGTATGCGACGTAGAGGCTATTGTCTGACTGATCAGACTTTGTAGTTTCCCGCTGTTGCTGCATTTCAAACAAAAACATGGAAGAGCAGACGGACACGATGTGATCCTCTTTAACGCCGACTTCCCTTCAACTGATCCTACATTTTAATCGCTAAAACAACTCCGTGTGCCATGACGGCGTTCAGTAAGCTCTCCTGAACACAGGCCGTCACCTCGTCACCAGGAGACATTTGTTTATCTTTGTGCTCCAGTAGCCACACCCTCGCCGTATGCATGTATACTTTGACTGCCTCTCTCTCTCTTTCACCTCTCATCATCACTTTCACTTGCTCACTTGTCTCCTATATCTATTTTCCAGCCTTTTGTTCTTGTTCCCACTCACCTGTTTCTACTCGATAGATACCGCTCAGATAAACTTTCCCTCCCCACTACCCCCTCTCTCCCTCCTCCTCTGTCTTTTTTTCTGTCCCTCCGTCAGTGTAATTCCACTGGTGTCAGACCTCCCAGGTGGGACCAGACACAGGTAGATAGCAACTGCGGTGGGGAAGCTTCTCGGCTGTCGGCTTCCTGACGCCTGACCCACACACACACACACACACATAGACTTACACACCTTGCCTCAGGGGGGTCAGTGTCATTGTTGACATTGGACACATGGTTGTCGTGGTGCAATATTAAATCTTCTCATTTGATTTGGACTGTAATTATGTCGTAAAAACAAACTGGCTGTGAAGCCGTGGCCCGCCAGTGTGATCTACTTTCATCAAGTGCAGACTGGCTTAATTATAGAGTGCGCCGTACACCCATCTTTCACTGGGCAGCTTTTCCTGCTGCTTCTTTAAGCCATCACATTCTTTTATTGTGCGTTAATCACAAGGCAATTGGGCCGTTTGCAATGGCTGGGGGTAGATTTTAATACTGGTCTGTACACATCCTGCATGTTCCGCAGGAAAAAAAAAAAGTTAAGTTAAGCGGTTGTACACGGCGATGGAATCCTCTATTTCTGTGGCACACTTAATGATATGGTTTTCACTCCACAAAGGTATTCAAATGCAAAAAAAAAAAAAAAATCCCTACTGAGAATAAAAGATTAGGTGTTCTTTGTGGGTTTTAAATTGAGAGTGGGAGGATAGACAGATAAATAGGTACATTAGACAATGAATGACCAAATCTTATCAAAAGGCATCACAGATGTGGACGACTGTAAATAAAACTTAGATCTTTTGCCCCGAGGAATTTTATTCCTGATTCATTATTTTAACAGGGAGCCATAAAACACTTGAAGGAATAACACTCAAGTATGAAGATCTATGAATTTTATGGGCAAATTATTTTCTCATATAGCTTAAACTTTTACAGCCAGACATCTGAAGTACATGTTTGTTTAGGCCTCTTTCTTTGCCACATTTGCCACATGGCTAAGTCGAACCAGATTCCACCTTCACATTGGCTCAAACAGAAGGCTGCCAGATGCCCAATCGCTCCATATGGCAATATGGAATATACGTATATTATTTTTTGAAGCAAAGTCTGCTTTACATCACCGAACTGATTCAATTATTTTTACTTTATTTGCACTGCATCATATACACAGGATTTCAGTTTCAGCGGAAAAAAGGTAACCAATAAAGACAATCAGATAAACTAAAGTCATATCCTCAGAATAAAATCCAGGATGAGATTATGTTATTGATGTTGATGCACAGCAGCTATCAGTAAGGGAGGATGGCAGAGATGAGTGTGTCAGGGGGCGATAAAGGATGGAGCTGTCTGGGGACTGACCCCTTTATGTCTTAATAGTGGAGCTGAAAAGGAGGGGAGACTATGTAAGCTGAAGGGTCACCGAGGGAGACTTCCCTCGCTTTTGTCCCTCTCTGCTGGTGTTTTTCAGGTTCATCTGTGTTGTGACAGGTGTGTGTGAAGTGGGCACCTTGCTAGAGGTAATTGCCATTTCTCTCCTGCGGGTCATTGTTTATCCCTTTGCCTGAAAAGACCATTAGAAACAGATTTTTAGTCACAGGTGAAAACTATTCTTCATGTTCTCTTGGGCCAAAAAAAAACAAAAGGAGAAAGAATAAAAGTCATAATGATAAAATATTCAAAATACCCTGAAAAACCTGCGCAGATCCATTAACAGTGTGGTGCTTTGTACATAAACACAGACAGTAAACACATCCTGCTGATGCTGCTGTGGCTTCACTGCAGAAACCATTACGGTGCCACCGAGGAGAGTCATAAAGGTGATTAACAGCTGCTTCTAATTAAAGATCAATGGAGAGTCTTTCAGAGGTGATTTGTTATATGAATTAGGATGCCCACTGTCCATTAATGACATCAGCAAATGTCACTGTAACAGATTGGGTATTGATTCACCCCTTGTTTGAGCCACAGCTCAAACCAAACTATAGATCAAGACGGCAGGATTTGTTTATGAATGCCTTTTATTCTCCGCGTGGTTTAAAAAAAAAAAAATACAGTCGCCATAAAAGCTCTCACCTCTTACCTCCCTCGATGTTTGAGAAAATACGGCTTTAATTTAATGCATTCATCATTCCAGTCGATTAAGTGGCATACATCTTTCTGATGCAGTCAAGGTTTAGGATTTGAAAACACTCAGCTATTACCGCGACGCCGTGTGCTGTATACAACTTCACTATTGAGATTGTCATTAGCAGATATGTGATGACATGCCATAAATGTTATGTATCCACTACACATTTAGCTTCCATTCATTTAAAAAAAAAGAAAGAAATTGTATAGTGTATAGTGTATAGTTCAACAGTAATCTAGCTCCACCATTTAAATTGCCTGTAAGTGACCTGTTGGATATGTGTGAGTGAGCATTCACAGTGCAGGCCAATAATGCCTCTGAGGTAGCCACGGGCTACAGCGATGATTGAGAAAACTTCACATGAATGTCCCAAACTCTGCTTACTGTGGCCAATAAGTTTAGTAATTTGCTTGGACTTATGACCTTGACTAGAAAAGTGCAATAAAACCTGGGCAACGAGGGGAAAATTGGGCAGCTTAGCACAGGAAGTAGAGAGTTTCGTCTATTCGGAAGGTCAGAAGTTCAATCCCTGGTCTGCTTTAGTCTACATGCCAATGTTTCCTTTTTTTTTGTGTGGTCTTTTAACAATATTAATGCTCAGCATTGGAGTTGGCAGTTGGTGACTTATAAACTGTACATTTTGGCACGTTTTCCACTGCTCAGAGGTGCTGTTGGAATGTGAGGCTGTGTCTGGGGGATACTGGCCAGTCACGGATATGTACAGTATGTACAGTATATGCCATAAGGCTACACAATAAAACCTTTTACCATGCTTGATGGACATTCGCAGTTACAACATGGACATAGAGGATATGGTTGGAAATCCTGCTCTTCCTTTTCCCATGTTGTATGTCCCTTTGACGAGACAATGCTCCCACATGGAACTCTTGAGGATAAGAAACAAGGGCAAGTGGTTTGGAGACAGGTTTATTGGAGGAACCCCATTGTGCAATAGGTATTGTGAAGGTCTTCCTGCCAGAAAAAGGAATTGGAGGTGCAACTGTCCATGTGATGTCAATTTGCAGAGGTTTCAAGTATTTAACCAATTAATTTAGCAATTTGAAATGTTACACCTGCTTAAGAGCCGAGTTTACTGGTACAACACCATATTTTGAGCTGTAGGAAGTTGCTGCTAGTTTCCTCTGAAGAATGGGTTCAATTTAGGAGCTTTTTGAGCAATTGAGCACAAGCTGAATGTTGTAAATTTTTAGTGGCAGCGTCAGCACCAGCATCTCAAAATCCAGAGGAGGTTCCATTCCACCCAGAAATAGGGTTTGCTCTGTAACTGCTGCCACAGAAGGAGCTCCAGTCAAAACCCGTAGACAGCAAGAGAAACATGTATACAACTTCAGAAACTACTTCAAAAATGTAAACTTGGAACACCTGTTTATTCTTTGTGAGGCTTCTGTAACTCGCACCAGTTAGCGCAAGAAGAAGAAAAGCACCTCTGAGCAAGGGACAAAACATAAGAACAACTACAACCAGACATCAGTCACAGCATCATAAACAAGCAGCTGTTTACCCCGAGGAGGCACATGGAGCCATCGTGCCACTATCACTCTGACAAAGGTTTATAAATGTGGCAGGGAGCTGCCCTGACCCATGAGAACGTAATGTGTTAATGATACACAGCTGCTAGCAAGTGAATCCCTGAAGCTGAAACTGCAACACTGACGACACCAAAGTTGACCCTGTTTCGCCTGCAGTACAGAATTTTATTTTCAGCCAAACTAAATCCTCCTTTCTTCCAAATGTACGTTTCTACATAACACATTACTCATTTAACGCATGTAAATGTGATCCCAATTTCAGTCAGAAACAATCCTGTTGTAATTAAACCATTACATGCAATACATGGGAATTCAGTAGGCGGTGAAGCTTTGCACCTGAGTATAATGACAATAAAGAGCTTTCTGATTCTGATAAGAACCTTTTGTCGAATTATGTGACGGAGTACTGCTGGTTAAGTTTTACCAGGGTCAAAGGAAAAAAGAAAATCAGGCAAAACAAAATAATGTGCCGGCACGGCCCAAAAAAGAAAGCCAAGAGGTCTAACATGTGGCTCCTGTAGAAGAATAAACATTAGACCTTGGAAACATTTTAATGACAAACAAATGTAATGAAGTCATCTCTGTAAACCTGAAAGTAAAGTACAGCTGTTTTTTCTTCTTCTGCATAATCATTTAAAGAAGAAAACACTGACCCAACACAGAACCTGGAGAACACATCAGAAAAAGAAAAAAAGTGATAACCTGCACAACCGTATGAGAGATGTAAATGCGTGATAGCGGCACATCCCTTCATTAAAATCTAACTCCTCTATACGCAGCTTGAGACCGTGCCAAATGTGCTGTGGTTCAGCATTGTGACGATTTCCGGCACTTCAGAAGTGTATTTCCTGGCTTTCTAATCAGAATGCTATTTTGTATCTCAAAAGGGGCTCCATTCAGCCCAACATTAACAGCCCTCATCTCTGATAATGTGGATGCTTCGGGCCATAGGCCACCAGCTGCATCCACTTGTCACTCTTTGGTACAGATGCCCTGTCTGTCTGCTGTGGCGAATGAAACTCGACGACTAAATAGGCACTTATTGTGCAGAATGATTTTATGTACGCCTCATCCAATTCCTTAACATGGTTTAATATTATCTGCTGACAGCCATTTCAAATGTTAAAATGATTTAAATGGAAAGCTCCTGTCCCTCTCGCAATTTACGTCTTTGAGTGGCCACTGAGACCAAACGCAGAGGCTATAGATCTTTGTATCAAGGCCAAATTCTCCGAGGCAATTTATCCAAATCTGCCGGATTTTCTGTGCATCGCGGTACTTTCTCGTACAAATCAAATGAAGAGAACTCAATTATGATGGATCAATAATTCAGCATTCTCAATTATGCTTTAATTGTGAGAAGCAATATCATCCAATCTTATTGTGTGGATAGGTGTTTGTTGTACTGCAGAGCTTTAGCTGATTGTTTATATGAGATTAGCGCTGCGTATCAAGGAAAAGATCAGGCAATGTCACAGAGCCTTGGATAGCCAGCAAGTGACACATGCACAGACACACTCCCGAACACACACACACACACACACACACACACACACACACACACACACACACACACACACACACACACACACACACACTCTTAATGACACAAACACATAACATAAAGCCAAATGCTGCCACTAAAATTTGCATGGTGCTCAGTAATGCATTAGTGAACATCACTTGGCAATCTGTTCATACGGGCTTAATTGGATTTTAATACCGCCTCTGATCTTGTTTTCTAATTAACGGCGGTGGCTGGCAACCAAGCAGAACCATGCACCCAGCAACACCTTTGATCCCGGCCATATGGAGTTCCTCCAAGCACGCCGGGGATGTAAAAATCCCTCACCTAGACGCGCGGCTCACAAACAGGGGCCCCCGAATCAAAATGGATGGGGCTGAGGAAGAAAAGAAGGAGGGTGGAGAATGGAGGAGTGTGGCAAGGAGGGCTTGAAAATGAAGGAGGAGGAGGACGAGGAGGAGGAGGAGGAGGAGGAGGAGGGGGTGGCGGCGGCACAAGGTGGCGCTTGGGGGTGGGCAGTGGCATGTGTCATCCACACATCCCGGCGGCATTGTTATTGATTAATTTCTCTCACGATCAGTTGTGATCACAGATACATAAAACATGAGAGGGGGGACTGAATGTCTGTACACCTTATCATCCTTGATGCTTTTCGACACCCCCTTCCTTGCTATGGGGAAATGTCAATAGCTCTTCTAATCTCTTTACTTCTCCCCTTGTGGCCACTGCTTTATGCTTTTGATGAAGGGCTGCCAAAACTGTGTCCTTTTCTACCCTTGCCTTTCCTGTTTTGGCAAACACAGCGCAGGGTATCAAACTTTTCATCTGCATAGTCACCCTGGCTTTACTGCCATTATTATTATAATATTCTCTCAAAAAAAAAGCAGATTATTTAGTAGAAGAAAAAAAAAATGGAGGCTGATTTCTGCATGCACTGCAGGTTTTTAGAGGCTTGACTCGGTATCAGTACACTGACCGAAACCACCCTGCAACCTCAGCAGCGCAGAGTTTATGTTAGGCGACATATCATAAAGAGGAGCATCTAATTAATTGATCTTTATGGTGCAATGGATGCAGGAGGAAATTCTTTCATGGGGGGGGGGGGGGGAAAGTACACTATAATATTGAATTTTGAGTGTTCAATGACATCTTTTAACCTTTAAATCTGTGCTTTTCTGCATCTCCAAGCAGACGTCCAAGTCTATTTAACTGTCCTATCAATACCGTGGTGTCTCATTAAGAGGATTAGTTCAATAATTACACTTATTCACTTATCAATGAGAAGATCAATATGCTGTAAGCAGGCAGCTGACATCAAGATATGGGCGAAAAGAGGAAATATGGAAACTGGCAAAAATGGACATTTTCTAAATTTGATGACTTTAAATATTATGGTATTATATATGTAATGAAAACACTGTATTGTACATAAGCTAACGTGTCTGCAGCTGAACTTAGGTTGTCGTCCTAAGAAGTGGTTGCCTTTAACAGTTTTACTGACGGAGGAGGGGGGGAGGGGGGGTCACACACAGGGTTTATCCTCCATGGTTGGATAGCAGTCTGAAGTGATAATGATGACACACAAACCAATATGTCAGTCATCCATGCATGGTGATTTTGGTTATTTCAGCAAGCTGCCATTTTAATGCCGCCTGGTGGAAACTGCTCATTAACTATGCATATTAATTAAACAACCAGAGGAAATGGCACACATTCCATATCTACAACATTTAGATTGACAACCAGGGGGATGGTGTGTGTGGTTTTTTTTTGTGTTTTTTTTGAAAGGTGTCAGTGCAACTGACAGTTACACTGTTTTGTGGAACTTTACATCCACACGTGCTCAGTATGAAACAATGTCATTAGACCAGAGACTGTATATCTTACAGCAGTGTGCCTTTAACTGATGATTAAATAGTGTCTACACAGACACTCACATACTGCTGTTTGCCAAACCTCTCTTGTCTTTAATTCATATTTCCACAGAGAAGCACTTTGACATCAGATGGCCTTCTACTACAATGGCAAAAAGGGAGACCTGAAAGTCTCTGCCAGTGATGGTGCCTGGATAATGATGCCGTTTTTACATGCTAGTTGTTTGTCCTTCACAGGGCAATTATTTGAACAATGTGTATGTACTCTTTTGAAGAGGATTGTGACATATTGTGTTCCGGCTAATGACGAGAAATGCATTAAGACCAAAGTGGTGTTTCTAATAAAGATGGTTGACAAGGCCCGAAGGCCTTCTCTTTGTTTTATGCGGAACATTGTGCTTAATGAAAAGAGGAATCCTTACTCTCCTTAAATTATCGATGTCCTTCGACCTCAGCGTGTCACAAAGTTTCTCATCTTTCAACAAAGACACTCTCAAGCGCATTGAACCGCATGTGTGTGCTTAAGTGGCATATATGATTTTTAGAATCTCTTTTTTTTCTTTCTCTAAAACTAAATGGATGACAGAAATGGAAAGTGGCCCCAGCTGACATTTGCAACAATCAAATGGTAATCACTAATTCAAAGTTGTCCATCCTAAAAGTCGAGAGCAAGGCTAACAATAAACTTTACAGGATGCACAATTTAGCTATTTCGTCTTCTGACTGAAAGATATGAAGTCTGTGTTTCTATACAGTTCTTTTTAAATTCATTATCATATGGCAGAGGCTTCTCCACAGCTGCCCTCTCCCTCTGGAACTCCCTCCCCACACAAATCTGTGACTGTATAACCTTCAATAAATTACCTTTTTCAGTGTGATTTTTCTTCTATACAGAATTTATAAACCCATTTTAATGTTTAATTGTGTGCATTATTGTTGTTGTTTGTCTTGTTAAATGTGTTTATTAAAATAAAATAAAATGTATTATCATTATTATTATTATATAATTATTTTGATTTCAGAGATCTATGGAAAATGCAGATAAATCAGTAGCTAACATCCTCCTCATATATACGTCTGCACGTATACATGTACTGTTCTCTCCTGTTGTTTGACAGCATGTGACACACTGTGAGTCCATCCACATGTCAGCTTACAAATGACACAAAGGCTGCTCCACTGGTTTGTTTAGCAGTGACACACACACACACACACACACACACACACCCCCACACACACACACTCACACTCACACAGTCCTGTTTTTTTATTTTTTTTAACAGCGTTTCAAATGACAGAAGATTGCCGCACATAAAAGCCTCTGCTATGACATTATTCCGGCTGCCTCTACAAAAGTTATTTCTAATTTCCCCCAAAAAATAAAGCAAAATTATGGAAGTGTTTAATTTAGTCACATAAAAGAAAGGAAGCTGCCGCTCCACTTAACAGCTCACCACTCAAACCACAAAAATATGGACCATGCTGCTTTGATGGTGGATGCATTAAAAATATGTATCCTTTGATTAAATTGTTGACAAGCCAGGCTGTAGTGACAAATAGCATAATCACTGCCGTAGTTAAGCGATGACTGCAAATTATTTTCTTCGTATTTAGAAACACGCGATATTTAAGTAAAGTTTGTCAAACGATTGAAGGCGAGTTCTGGATACAGTAGAGTTGTCATCTCATGGAATCAAGGTTTCAACAATAAATGAAACAGTAAATTAAATAAAAAGCTGCAACTTTGAGCTGACATGGCCCGTCAACGGCAACGCTCAGCTTGTAGAAAAATATATATATATATATATATTTTTTTTCTTTTACCATAACATGATAATTGAGATGAAAAAAGAACAAATTTAAATTGATCGTGAGCTTAATCACAAGGAGAGAGCGAAAGATGAAAACACCCACAAGGGATCATCTTTAAATTTTCGGTGGAAAGTAAATGTAGTGTACATGTTTTTATGTGTACAGTATCTATGCATAAAGAAACTATGTACTTGGCCCGGGAAGTCTAAGTTGAGGTCTAATTATGGGTTTCAGAGAATAGAAAAAAAAAAAGAAAAAAAGAATGTTCTCTTCTTTTCTCACACACTTCCACATACAAACGTATGCATCATCATACACGCAGGAACCGTCCACAGCACAGAGTACACACCCAGTGTACTTAGCCTAGGGTTATCCTGGCACAGACTCAGAAACCAAAAGACAAGTCATATCAGCAATGCAAAGTGTCCCTCGGGTCAAAACTGATCGACATCAAATTTTAGACTGGGGAGCAGTCTTGCTAAAGTGCTGGAATGAGCCACCTTGCTCAATCAGAGGGTGATAAACCTTCATTTGAATATAAGCTTGATTTATATATTGTGCCCTTTTTTATTGGGTGTGCGTGAGTCAAACTGGAATTTCATGTTGTGTCTCTATCTGTCCTCCCATGGTGAGATTTACAGTCAACAGGAGAAAAGAAAATATTTTAAAATGAGATTTAGTCGTTGATTGTGTGAAAGTGATGCTATCAAAGAAGCGAGTATCAGAAATAGAAGGTTTTTTTTGTCGTGTCTTATTGTGTTTGTACCAGAAGTCTGGGATGGGAGTTGTCTCTCACACCAGAGGACAGGATTTCAATAGGTTATGGTCAAGTTTAAAAAAACCTTTTGTCACGTGGCAGTACCTTTCTTTTCTCCCTGCCGTCAAAGGGGAGATTAAGTTGTCAAAATGTGGGACCTTGGTCCAGACTGGTCTTTTGAGTGGATATGCACTAGTCTGATCTTCACCACTGCTAATAGACACAGCTCAAAGGGGAGCAGGGAGAACAGAGGAGGGAGAGGGGTAAGAAGGCTTTAGGATCACTTTACCTGGATTCGGCAGTGTGGCGCTGGTGGATTAGTGCCCTGGGCCTCATGGCACGCTAGTCTGCAAACACCCCCATAACATTCTTCTGCAGGTACAAACACACATGTGCACACATGCTCATTTACAGCACAGTGGCCAGTAAACACACAAACAGTTAAGACGCATTTTCCACATCCACATATGGTTTGACCAGGACGACTCGTACTTTACAACGCCTCCCTGTGTATATCTGCAAACATGCCCGCGCACACAAATGCATGATGTGTGTATTTTCTCATTATCTCAGGACTGAGCAGCAGCAGCAGTAGCAACCCAGATAACTATAAGCAGCAGATAAAACAACTATACTCTTAATTCCAGGGGCTTATAAAACTTCTGCACTGATTTCCTGGCGTGCGTACAGTTGGGATGCCTCACACAAACTTTCTTCGACATCCTAGAAGCTTTCTGAAGTCTGTTCCTGGTCTGATACTACTATGTAAGGTCACTCACTCATCCAGAACTGCAAAACCATAACCCATAAAGGAGAAAATACAGGTTGTTCTTGGCAGGGAGGAAAAAAAAACCCCACCACAGCTTCATCTCTCTCTGCTGCCTCTGCTGCCTGCTCCCCCCCCCCCCCCACACCCCCCACCCCCAGTCACTACCTGATGACTTCTCCATCCGTTTTAATTGGTAATTATTTTGCGGGGTTTAATGCCTTTATTCAGACTGTCAGTGTGGAGTCAGGAGAGGAGGATTAGGTGCCCCAGGGGGACGAGACACTGGCACGGCCAGGACAGCTCATTTTTACACGGGCAGGGGAGGAGGACAGCTCATCTTTGATCCGGTTGGGGCTTCGCAGGCCAGAGGGGTGACAGCTGCACTTTCTTTAGCCCACATTTGAATTTGAATTCTATCTTAGGATGCAGCGCGCCACGGACTTGGCAGGGCAGTGGGGTAATCTGCTCGGCACAAACGCCCGGGCCTTTTCTTCCTGTGTGCCCTCGCAGAGATTGGAGTAATTAAAGTTAAATGGAATGCATTAAAAACTCACTTGTGCCGAGGCTGTGGCGGCCGTGCCAACAGTGAATGGGCTGGGGCTGTCCTTTTACGCTACTCTAATCCTGCGGAATATATGTGTGCCCCGTGACTTTGATGCTACGCTACCAAAGCGTCGGAAACGGCTACCAGTGGTGCTACAACTGACTGCTGGCTTTCACCTCACAAGAACATCTTGGAGAGCAGATTCAGCTGGATTCTGACATTGGCAGGGGGTTTGGATGAAATCAGCTTGGGAAGGCTATTAGCACTTTTCCAGACTCACATGTCACTCTCAAATTGCCAAGGCTTTGATGTACAGCCTATTTAAACACCCACACATCGCCTTTTCCCTGACCTGCGCTAACATTTCGAGTGAATCCCTGACTAGCTGTCCATTGCTAGAACTAATACATAAAGAACTGAACTGTTAGTTGTTCTACAAGAGGTTGGCCAATACATGAAAAACATCTTTCACTGCCAGCAAATGTTGGCTCTCAACAAATATTACTTTGCATAAGTAATGGGCACTCCTAGTTTCTCAGCCATCTTAACATGGACAGTAACTAATACAAAAAACAAACCTGTGTCTATCGCCATAGGCTGAAAACCAGAGACCTGCTCGTCAAGGTACACGTCAATGAGTTCAGGCTTCAGACACTGAGGTAATTGTTGCCATCTTTCTCTTGAGAGGAATGTGGCCAGAGACAAAGAGGAGCATGCTGCGAAACTGCTCTCATAATATCTTCTTGGCTTTTTGTGTGCGATCCTCAAGTCGATATACAGGGAGAAACATAAGGGTGTGGGATGTTGGTTGACTAGAATAGAAGTGGAAAAGACTAAGATGATGAAATTGGGAAAAGGAAAATGTGCCACACCCATTAGGTACAGTAGAGCAGCTCAGCTTTGCTAGCTCATACCTTATTATCTTAATACCTATACATATCTACATACCTATAAAGACTATTATTCAGTAAGTGTCTGATCTTTCGCTTTATCCAATTTGCAGACTTCACAAACAAACTCCCTATCCAGAGCAAAGTAAAAAGAATACGTTGAGGTAGGAAACAGTCATTACACACGTTTCCCAGGTTTCACAGAAAATGCCTACAGCCAAGAGCATGCACAAATTTGTCTGACAGCACTACATGATACGCCAAATATTTCCCTTTAGGCCTCATGAGGGACCAGGTGTATAAACATGTTGGCCACCTAGTCTGACATTACTGTTTGACATTTGACATTACTTCATTACTTTTTTTCCTACCAGACAATGTTTTGTCCAAAACAAAACACCAAACAAGACATGCCAAACATTTTAGGAAGCAACATTTTGGTGTGATGGAAATTCTTGAGAGGGCATAAAAGTCTAAATGATTCTGACCTCTGCAGTTTTTAGGATTTCCTTGGTGTTTAAAAGGCCTTTGCCTTTTCACTGCTATTCTTCTCTCTGTTGGCTGTCACATCATTTGAAATCTAAGGCATGCCTTTTGGATTGACTGAATCGGAACATGTTAGCCAACACAGTATCCAAGGTCGGGTGAAAATTCTTACAGTTCTGCTTATGTTAATTATAATTTCTTAAAATGTTTCTATAGACCTGTGAAAGAAAATCCTACAAAACTCTGAGTGATTTATAAGAATCACTCCCTCACTCCCTCTTTAAGTATCTACATGATGAGCTGCTCATTGCTTTTTAGGTGGAAGACAGAATATAAAGACTAATGGTTCACTAACTCGGGTGATACAAGATTTAAACCATGTCATAACCAAATGTGACATATTGTCTAACTCGCTGAGAATCTTCTTCTTTTTTTTCTTTTTTTTTTTTTACACGAATCTGTCTCCCTTCTTGGAATATTTTGTCAAACACCTAAATTGGATTTTGAAGACAGCTGATCTGAGAGAGTCTTGAGGCAGATTAGATGAAAGACCGGTAAATAATGGCGATGCAGACAGGCTGAACCCACAAACCAGACAGAAAGGTAAGCGGGGCAGACACGTCGAGAAGGGAAGACAGAGGGGAAAAAGGGCAAATGAGCACAGCAGAAAGACAGACAGCAATGTCCCAGGTTATATTATTATGACATGTACTGTAGGTACACTCGTACACCTGGATGTTTCACCTGCAGGTCACGATTCAAGTATTTCTGCAGTGCACACATCTCGTCTTAAGCTGCAAAATGAAGGGAAACTATCATGATTACAATCACACTACTATTGTTTGTAATAAACAGGAGAAGCCAGTGCTTCTGTGGAGGAGGGATTCAAGTGCTCATTCACTTAAAAGTGCCTGAATAACTAATTTAAAAGCATCCAAATACCTGTATACGACCTTGGTTTATACTTTTGTGGATTTGATTAGTGGTGATTTGTCTATTCGCTGACAGATGCTAGATGTTGGTGAGATAAGGAGAAAAAAAAAATCCAAAGCTTTTGGCTTGGAAACACTATTATTCATGGGCAGCAGTTAAGTGTGTATTTCCATTAGATGTGTGAAGGCCCTTTAAGGTCTAAGAATTCACTTTAATAGATACCTGTCAAATGTAATTAACTATGTTTTTCCTATATCATACGCTTTCCCATCGCCTCCAGCCAGAGGCTCCACAGTGCGTTTGTATATGAGTACACATGCATACTGTATGTGTGTCTGTGTGTGAGAGAGACAAGAGTCTGTCTCAGCGCCTTTTGCCACCCAGCGATTGGAGACAGTTTTAATTGCAGCATGACAACCACAAGAAAGGACCAGAAGCCCCATAAAAGCCAAAGCAAGCTGGCAGCTGTCCCACAGTGGAAAGCTAGCCATGCCATAATTACAGGTAAAAAGACCTCTAGCACTGTAGCTCAGCACCATGTTTATTTGACACCAATCATGCAACTATGCAGGTATCCCAACAATAATGTGCTCTGTCCCAACAGGACTGTGGTGCCTCGAAGAAAGACTTGGACATCACCGGCAATCAAGGAATGCCTTGTGGCTTTGGAGACTGAAGCCTCGTCAGAACATGAAAGTGAGCAGCGAGACCTTGATTTTAAAGAGCGCAGATGAATTCACCAGTGCAAGTTACATTGTTCCCCTGTCAGGAAGGGGGGGGGGGGGGGCTCGCATGGCATCAATAATTCATTTTACAAGACTCACTCCTGCCTCCAGTGAGCAGGTCGAGTTAAACGCTCTGATATCCACATCCAAGGGTGCAACGGGCCACATTAAAGACGCATTAGCAAAGTTAGTGACATCTCATGCTGGGCAGGGAATTGAGTCTTTTCTCAGCGAGAGCAGAGCTGATCACCTGTGCTCAGTCAACAGCAGGTCTGAGCTGCACTGACTTCTTTTCTTTGTAGTCGTGGAGTGTTTAGTTTTGTATGAGCAGAGGAGTGTTTAATGACTGTATGCATGATGGCTCACACATTTAGCCAGGCCTTTGGGAGGAGCAAGGTTGCCTCTCAAAATGACAATGAGGGTAGAAACGGGGCTTCTGGGTAATGAACACCGCATGTTTTTTTTTTTTGTTTTTTTTTTAAGTGTTTTAGTGTGAACTGGGGACTCCTGCATGCAGCTTATTCAAATCAGACTTCATCTGCTAATTTTAAGCAATCGCATTGGCATTCATACCGATACATGTGCGACATAAATCACAAACGTTTCAGAGACAGCGTCAGTCTCTATTTGGAAATCCAGACCCCAGCACATAAATCTCACCTCTGTAAGTGCTTTATGAGAGCACAATGTGTGTTTTATGTGTGCTTTATGAGCGAGGAAAGGCCACATCTTGAATGACACTCACTGCCAGAGCCATTGCAAGAAAAATAAAAACAGGAAAAAAAAACACACAAAAAGAATTTTACAGGCTCATTTTCTATAACATATGCTCACTTTACACTTAGATTGAGTTTGTGTAAAAGAAAAAAAAAATACAGAGCAACACGTTTTCCTCTCACTGCCTGCCGCTCACCTCTTTAGCTGAATAATTCATTCACCGGCGCTGTTATTTACTTGTATTCTAGCTGTGGTGATTTACTAGTTGGGTAATGACTGTCGAGGCAATTGGCTGCTAAAGTGGTGAACCGGGGCCCAAGTGAAGGGCAGTGTTTATCATGGTATTGACTTTCTGACGAGAATGCCACAGACTCTTTTGTCAGTGATAATTTTGGGCCACTCGATGAGCTGGCTGGAGGAAGTCACATGACCCACCTGCACACATTATCCCCTTTATGTTTTTTTCGTTCTTTCATTGTTTTCTTTGCTTTCTAACCTTTTTAACTATATTGTCTGTTAAAATGTGAGAGAATGAGACGCTGTGGCATGAACAACACGAGAGGTCGACTGATATGGGTCTTTTTATGGCCATTGTTACTTTTTTGAAATCAATGCTGATATGTGATGCCGTTTGTTTGTTTGCTTTTGTAGATATTATAAAATATAACAGTAAGATGATAACAAATGATTTACTTCAGTAAACGGCTCTGGAACAACCCTGCAGGGTCTGTTTTTCCAATCTACACTTCCTGTCTGCACTGTGGTGAACTTGTATATTTCACTTAAAAATTTCCCATCAAAATAATACACATTAGATGCATGAAATGGGAAATTAGAATATTGAACTTAGCTGGATAATCTTTTGGATGAAAAAAGCAGAACAAAATGGCCCTAGAGATTTGGTTACACAGGCCAAAAGGGAAGGCTAAATGGATTAATTCAGTCTTTTGGGAGATGCACTTTTTCCACTAATTTACTTTCTCTACCATTTTCTTTTACAAAAATATGGGTAACACTTTAAAATAAGGGCCCCTTAATTATAAAATAAATTATTAAGCATTTAACAAAGTTTAATATTGTAATTAGTTGTTATCATTATGTATGCATTTCTTAATTAACAGATTAGTTAATGTATTAGTAAGCCGTTAATAATGTCTCTAGTTATCATTCACTAATGGTGTTTATTTGGAGTGAATAAGCATTAAGTAACAGCTAACTAAACCATCTATGAATCATTCGCTAGATGGTGTACATGTTACCTGGATGAGCATTAATAAACAATTAATTTTGGTCTTAATTGATAATTTACCAATGCTTTGCTGTGTATGTTATCAGGTAGCCATTACCTAACCTTATGGTATTGTCGTAGTATGAGCATTTTGTCTAATTTTCCCCCTCACTCTTTTTGTTAACATTGGTTGCTATGGTTTCCATTCTTCACCAGTGATGCTAATCATTGAGGTGTGCCTGTACAAAAGCTGTAGTCCGCCCACCGATTCTTCCTCTGTTCCTTTTATTGATCTTTATATTCTATATTTTTTAATTAATGGAGTTCTATTAGGAATTGGGCACTCTAAATTGACCGTAGGTGTGAGAGTGTGAGAGAATGAGAGGATGGTTGTTTGTCTCTATATGTGGCCCTGCGATGGACTGGCGAACTGTCCAGGGTGTACCCGCCTATCGCCCTATGTCAGCTGAGATAGAGACAGCACCCCCCGCTACCCTCTGGTGGAGGATAAAGGATGGATGGAGTTCTATTAGTGTAAAAACCTTCCTAAAGGCCATAAAAATCCCAGACAAATCGTATTTCCCAGAGTGACATCACACCTTATTACAAGCACAGCAAAGTGCGGTCATGTCAAGGCGAACGTCGCTCCTTTCAGGGAACTGCACGATATGAAAACTTTTGGGGACATCGTGACACAGGGCAGATGACGGTGTGGACTGTGGAGCTGTGAGAGACATGCGGTCACTTCACGACTGACTGCTGGGGAGGCTGCTTGTCTTATCGTCACAATGTGTTCATTGGTGTGTTGACTGATAAATGTGAACACATGAATTAGATTTAAAGATAAACATGCTGAGTGAAAGTCTGAAATAAGGAGTTATAAAACTACTTTTAACACATTATTGTTCCTAAAAAAAACATGTTGGTGCAATTCCACTGGCACTATCAAATGACAAAAAAGTCATAGTATAGTATGTCGTCCAAATTTTGACAAAAAAAATTATAGTATAGTATGATATCCAAATGTTGACAAAAAAGTCATAGTTCAGTATATAGTCCAAATTTTTACAAAATTGTCATAATATAGTATGTCGTCTTAATTTTGTCTCAAAAGTCATAGTATAGTATGTCGTCTAAAGTTTGACAAAAAAGTCATATTTTAGTATGTCGTCTAAAAATTTGACAAAAAAGTCATAGCATTGAATGTCATCCAAAAATTTGACAGAATAGTTATAGTATAGTATGTTGTAGTATGTCGTAGTGTGACTTTTTTGACAAAATTTTCAAGACATACAATACGATGACTTTTTCGTCATAATTTGGACGACATCCTATACGATTACTTTTTTGACAAAATGAGGATGACATACTATGACTTTTTTGTCAAAATTTGGAAGACATACTATACTAGTCATAGTTTAGTATATCGTCCACATTTTCACAAAATAGTCATAATATAGTATGTCGTCCAAATTTTCACAAAAAGTCATAGTATAGTATGTCGTCCAAATTTTGACAAAAAAGTCAAAGTATTCTTTTGTCCAAATTTTGACAAAAAAGTCATAGTATAGTCTGTGGTCCAAATGTTGACAGACACTTATAGTTTAGAATATCGTCCACATTTTGACAAAATAGTTATTGTATAGTATGTCGTCCAAATTTTGTCAAAAAGTCATATTTTAGTATGCCGACCAAAATGTGACAAAAAGTCATACTTTATTATGTCTTCCAAAAAAAAAAAATTGTGCAAGAGGTTAAAAAAATGTAATCGTTTAGTAAGATGTCCAACATTTGACAAATAAAAACACATGTCAAAGACACAATAAGCCCCAGTGGCGTAATGGATAACCTACTGGCCTTTCAATGCAGAGATTATAGGATGGTTTCCCATTTGGGGACAAACTTGGGCTGTTGGGAATGTGGCCAGAAAGTTGTTTAGGATGTAGCCTGAACTTTGACAAAAAAGTAATCGTATAGTATGTCGTCCACATATTGACAAGAAAGTCACAGTATAGTATGACATCTAAATTTTGACAAAAAGTAATTGAATAGTATGTCATCCAAATTTAGTCAAAAACGTCATAGTATAGTATGTCATCCAAATGTTGACAAAAAAGTCATAGTATAGTATGTCATCCAAATTTTGTAAAAATTGTCAAACGACAAAGTATAGTATGACGTTTTTGTCAAATTTTGGACA
Organism: Microchirus variegatus; assembly: GCF_963457635.1. NCBI lineage: Eukaryota > Metazoa > Chordata > Actinopteri > Pleuronectiformes > Soleidae > Microchirus > Microchirus variegatus. Next base: position 11,118,767 of record NC_139813.1, read on the forward strand.
AAAAGTTTTTTTAAAAAAAATGGCCAAATTTTGGATAAAATAGTGTAGTATGACATTGAGGTCGACAACATAGTATAGTATGACGTTTTGGTCACATTTTGGGCTAAAAAAAAAACATGTCAAAAAAAATGTAGTTTAGTTTGTCATCCAAATGTTGACAAAAAAGTCATAGTATAGTATGTCATCCAAATTTTGTAAAAATTGTCAAACGACATAGTATAGTATGACGTTTTTGTCAAATTTTTGCTAACATTTTTTTTCAAAAAAATTGTCAGATTTTGGACGTAAGAGTGTAGTATGTGCTTGACGTCGACACCATACCACAGCATCATAGCAGTGTTTAGCTCAGATGGTAGAACACCCAACCTTGCACCATGTGTTGATCTTATATACCTCTCTTCTGGCGACTCTGGATCAAATCCCGCACCAAGCGTTCTTTCCAGCATGTCATTCCCCACTTCTCTTTTTCCTGGCTTTCTACACTCTACTATCCATTAAAAATAGTGTAGTATGACATTGAGGTCGACGACTTAGCATAGTATGACATAGGCTAATAAAATGGTCAAATTTATGACGAAATGGTGTAGTATGACATTGAGGTAGAAGACAGAATATAGTATGACATCTTGGTCACATTTTGGGCTAAAAAAAAGAATGTCTAAAAAATAGTCAGATTTTGGACGACATAGTATAGTATGACGTTTTTGTCAAATTTTGGACCAACATTTTTTTTCAAAAAAATGGCCAGATTTTGGACAAAATAGTGTAGTATGACATTGAGATCGACAACATAGTATAGTATGACGTTTTGGTCACATTTTGGGCTAAAAAAAAGAATGTTAAAAAAATTGTCAGATTTTGGACGACATAGTATAGTATGACGTTTTTGCCAAATTTTGGACCAACATTTTTTTTCAAAAAAATGGCCAGATTTTGGACAAAATAGTGTAGTATGACATTGAGGTCGACAACATAGTATAGTATGACGTTATGGTCACATTTTGGGCTAAAAAAAAGAATGTCAAAAAAATAGTCAGATTTTGGACGACATAGTATAGTATGACATTTTTGCCAAATTTTGGACCAACATTTTTTTTCAAAAAAATGGCCAGATTTTGGACAAAATAGTGTAGTATGACATTGAGGTCGACAACATAGTATAGTATGACGTTATGGTCACATTTTGGACTAAAAAAAAGAATGTCAAAAAAATAGTCAGATTTTGGACGACATAGTATAGTATGACATTTTTGCCAAATTTTGGACCAACATTTTTTTCAAAAAAATGGCCAGATTTTGGACAAAATAGTGTAGTATGACATTGAGGTCGACAACATAGTATAGTATGACGTTTTGGTCACATTTTGGGCTAAAAAAAAGAATGTCAAAAAAATAGTCAGATTTTGGACGACATAGTATAGTATGACATTTTTGCCAAATTTTGGACCAACATTTTTTTCCAAAAAAATGGCCAGATTTTGGACAAAATAGTGTAGTATGACATTGAGGTCGACAACATAGTATAGTATGACGTTATGGTCACATTTTGGGCTAAAAAAAAGAATGTCAAAAAAATAGTCAGATTTTGGACGACATAGTATAGTATGACATTTTTGCCAAATTTTGGACCAACATTTTTTTCCAAAAAAATTGCCAGATTTTGGACAAAATAGTGTAGTATGACATTGAGGTCGACAACATAGTATAGTATGACGTTTTGGTCACATTTTGGGCTAAAAAAAAGAATGTCAAAAAAATAGTCAGATTTTGGACGACATAGTATAGTATGACATTTTTGCTGAATTTTGGACCAACATTTTTTTTCAAAAAAATGGCCAGATTTTGGACAAAATAGTGTAGTATGACATTGAGGTCGACAACATAGTATAGTATGACGTTTTGGTCACATTTTGGGCTAAAAAAAAGAATGTTAAAAAAATTGTCAGATTTTGGACGACATAGTATAGTATGACGTTTTTGCCAAATTTTGGACCAACATTTTTTTTCAAAAAAATGGCCAGATTTTGGACAAAATAGTGTAGTATGACATTGAGATCGACAACATAGTATAGTATGACGTTTTGGTCATATTTTGGGCTAAAAAAAAGAATGTCAAAAAAATAGTCAGATTTTGGACGACATAGTATAGTATGACATTTTTGCCGAATTTTGGACCAACCTTTCTTTTCAAAAAAATGGCCAGATTTTGGACAAAATAGTGTAGTATGTCCTTGACGTCGACACCATACCACAGCATCATAGCAGTGTTTAGCTCAGATGGTAGAGCACCCAACCCTGCACCATGTGTTGATCTTATATACCTCTCTTCTGGCGACTCTGGATCAAATCCCGCACCAAGCGTTCTTTCCAGCATGTCATTCCCCACTTCTCTTTTTCCTGGCTTTCTACACTCTACTATCCATTAAAAATAGTGTAGTATGACATTGAGGTCGACGACTTAGCATAGTATGACATAGGCTAATAAAATGGTCAAATTTATGACGAAATGGTGTAGTATGACATTGAGGTAGAAGACAGAATATAGTATGACATCTTGGTCACATTTTGGGCTAAAAAAAAGAATGTCTAAAAAATAGTCAGATTTTGGACCAACATTTTTTTTCAAAAAAATGGCCAGATTTTGGACAAAATAGTGTAGTATGACATTGAGATCGACAACATAGTATAGTATGACGTTTTGGTCACATTTTGGGCTAAAAAAAAGAATGTTAAAAAATTTGTCAGATTTTGGACGACATAGTATAGTATGACGTTTTTGCCAAATTTTGGACCAACATTTTTTTTCAAAAAAATGGCCAGATTTTGGACAAAATAGTGTAGTATGACATTGAGGTCGACAACATAGTATAGTATGACGTTATGGTCACATTTTGGGCTAAAAAAAAGAATGTCAAAAAAATAGTCAGATTTTGGACGACATAGTATAGTATGACATTTTTGCCAAATTTTGGACCAACATTTTTTTTCAAAAAAATGGCCAGATTTTGGACAAAATAGTGTAGTATGACATTGAGGTCGACAACATAGTATAGTATGACGTTATGGTCACATTTTGGACTAAAAAAAAGAATGTCAAAAAAATAGTCAGATTTTGGACGACATAGTATAGTATGACATTTTTGCCGAATTTTGGACCAACATTTTTTTCAAAAAAATGGCCAGATTTTGGACAAAATAGTGTAGTATGACATTGAGGTCGACAACATAGTATAGTATGACGTTTTGGTCACATTTTGGGCTAAAAAAAAGAATGTCAAAAAAATAGTCAGATTTTGGACGACATAGTATAGTATGACATTTTTGCCAAATTTTGGACCAACATTTTTTTTCAAAAAAATGGCCAGATTTTGGACAAAATAGTGTAGTATGACATTGAGGTCGACAACATAGTATAGTATGACGTTTTGGTCACATTTTGGGCTAAAAAAAAGAATGTCAAAAAAATAGTCAGATTTTGGACGACATAGTATAGTATGACATTTTTGCTGAATTTTGGACCAACATTTTTTTTCAAAAAAATGGCCAGATTTTGGACAAAATAGTGTAGTATGACATTGAGGTCGACAACATAGTATAGTATGACGTTTTGGTCACATTTTGGGCTAAAAAAAAGAATGTTAAAAAAATTGTCAGATTTTGGACGACATAGTATAGTATGACGTTTTTGCCAAATTTTGGACCAACATTTTTTTTCAAAAAAATGGCCAGATTTTGGACAAAATAGTGTAGTATGACATTGAGATCGACAACATAGTATAGTATGACGTTTTGGTCATATTTTGGGCTAAAAAAAAGAATGTCAAAAAAATAGTCAGATTTTGGACGACATAGTATAGTATGACATTTTTGCCGAATTTTGGACCAACCTTTCTTTTCAAAAAAATGGCCAGATTTTGGACAAAATAGTGTAGTATGACATTGAGGTCGACAACATAGTATAGTATGACGTTTTGGTCACATTTTGGGCTAAAAAAAAGAATGTCAAAAAAATAGTCAGATTTTGGACGACATAGTATAGTATGACATTTTTGCCAAATTTTGGACCAACCTTTTTTTTCAAAAAAATGGCCAGATTTTGGACAAAATAGTGTAGTATGACATTGAGAACGACAACATAGTATAGTATGACGTTATGGTCACATTTTGGGCTACAAAAAAGAATGTCAAAAAAATAGTCAGATTTTGGACGACATAGTATAGTATGACATTTTTGCCAAATTTAGGACCAACATTTTTTTTCAAAAAAATTGCCAGATTTTGGACAAAATAGTGTAGTATGACATTGAGGTCGACAACATAGTATAGTATGACGTTATGGTCACATTTTGGGCTAAAAAAAAGAATGTCAGAAAAATAGTCAGATTTTGGACGACATAGTATAGAATGACGTTTTTGTCAAATTTTTGCTAACATTTTTTTTCAAAAAAATTGTCAGATTTTGGACGTAAGAGTGTAGTATGTCCTTGACGTCGACACCATACCACAGCACAGCAGTGTTTAGCTCAGATGGTAGAGCACCCAACCCTGCACCATGTGTTGATCTTATATACCTCTCTTCTGGCGACTCTGGATCAAATCCCGCACCAAGCGTTCTTTCCAGCATGTCATTCCCCACTTCTCTGTTTCCTGGCTTTCTACACTCTACTATCCATTAAAAATAGTGTAGTATGACATTGAGGTCGACGACTTAGCATAGTATGACATAGGCTAATAAAATGGTCAAATTTATGACGAAATGGTGTAGTATGACATTGAGGTAGAAGACAGAATATAGTATGACATCTTGGTCACATTTTGGGCTAAAAAAAAGAATGTCTAAAAAATAGTCAGATTTTGGACGACATAGTATAGTATGACGTTTTTGTCAAATTTTGGACCAACATTTTTTTTCAAAAAAATGGCCAGATTTTGGACAAAATAGTGTAGTATGACATTGAGGTCGACAACATAGTATAGTATGACGTTATGGTCACATTTTGGGCTAAAAAAAAGAATGTCAAAAAAATAGTCAGATTTTGGACGACATAGTATAGTATGACATTTTTGCCAAATTTTGGACCAACATTTTTTTTCAAAAAAATGGCCAGATTTTGGACAAAATAGTGTAGTATGACATTGAGGTCGACAACATAGTATAGTATGACGTTATGGTCACATTTTGGACTAAAAAAAAGAATGTCAAAAAAATAGTCAGATTTTGGACGACATAGTATAGTATGACATTTTTGCCGAATTTTGGACCAACATTTTTTTCAAAAAAATGGCCAGATTTTGGACAAAATAGTGTAGTATGACATTGAGGTCGACAACATAGTATAGTATGACGTTTTGGTCACATTTTGGGCTAAAAAAAAGAATGTCAAAAAAATAGTCAGATTTTGGACGACATAGTATAGTATGACATTTTTGCCAAATTTTGGACTAACATTTTTTTTCAAAAAAATGGCCAGATTTTGGACAAAATAGTGTAGTATGACATTGAGGTCGACAACATAGTATAGTATGACGTTATGGTCACATTTTGGGCTAAAAAAAAGAATGTCAAAAAAATAGTCAGATTTTGGACGACATAGTATAGTATGACATTTTTGCCAAATTTTGGACCAACATTTTTTTTCAAAAAAATGGCCAGATTTTGGACAAAATAGTGTAGTATGACATTGAGGTCGACAACATAGTATAGTATGACGTTTTGGTCACATTTTGGGCTAAAAAAAAGAATGTCAAAAAAATAGTCAGATTTTGGACGACATAGTATAGTATGACATTTTTGCTGAATTTTGGACCAACATTTTTTTTCAAAAAAATGGCCAGATTTTGGACAAAATAGTGTAGTATGACATTGAGGTCGACAACATAGTATAGTATGACGTTTTGGTCACATTTTGGGCTAAAAAAAAGAATGTTAAAAAAATTGTCAGATTTTGGACGACATAGTATAGTATGACGTTTTTGCCAAATTTTGGACCAACATTTTTTTTCAAAAAAATGGCCAGATTTTGGACAAAATAGTGAAGTATGACATTGAGATCGACAACATAGTATAGTATGACGTTTTGGTCACATTTTGGGCTAAAAAAAAGAATGTCAAAAAAATAGTCAGATTTTGGACGACATAGTATAGTATGACGTTTTTGTCAAATTTTGGACCAACATTTCTTTTCAAAAAAATGGCCAGATTTTGGACAAAATAGTGTAGTATGACATTGAGGTCGACAACATAGTATAGTATGACGTTTTGGTCACATTTTGGGCTAAAAAAAAGAATGTCAAAAAAATAGTCAGATTTTGGACGACATAGTATAGTATGACATTTTTGCCAAATTTTGGACCAACATTTTTTTTCAAAAAAATGGCCAGATTTTGGACAAAATAGTGTAGTATGACATTGAGGTCGACAACATAGCATAGTATGACGTTATGGTCACATTTTGGGCTAAAAAAAAGAATGTCAAAAAAATAGTCAGATTTTGGACGACATAGTATAGTATGACATTTTTGCCAAATTTTGGACCAACATTTTTTTTCAAAAAAATTGCCAGATTTTGGACAAAATAGTGTAGTATGACATTGAGGTCGACAACATAGTATAGTATGACGTTTTGGTCACATTTTGGGCTAAAAAAAAGAATGTCAAAAAAATAGTCAGATTTTGGACGACATAGTATAGTATGACATTTTTGCCAAATTTTGGACCAACCTTTTTTTTAAAAAAAATGGCCAGATTTTGGACAAAATAGTGTAGTATGACATTGAGGTCGACAACATAGTATAGTATGACGTTTTGGTCACATTTTGGGCTAAAAAAAAGAATGTTAAAAAAATTGTCAGATTTTGGACGACATAGTATAGTATGACGTTTTTGCCAAATTTTGGACCAACATTTTTTTTCAAAAAAATGGCCAGATTTTGGACAAAATAGTGTAGTATGACATTGAGATCGACAACATAGTATAGTATGACGTTTTGGTCATATTTTGGGCTAAAAAAAAGAATGTCAAAAAAATAGTCAGATTTTGGACGACATAGTATAGTATGACATTTTTGCCGAATTTTGGACCAACCTTTCTTTTCAAAAAAATGGCCAGATTTTGGACAAAATAGTGTAGTATGACATTGAGGTCGACAACATAGTATAGTATGACGTTTTGGTCACATTTTGGGCTAAAAAAAAGAATGTCAAAAAAATAGTCAGATTTTGGACGACATAGTATAGTATGACATTTTTGCCAAATTTTGGACCAACCTTTTTTTTCAAAAAAATGGCCAGATTTTGGACAAAATAGTGTAGTATGACATTGAGAACGACAACATAGTATAGTATGACGTTTTGGTCACATTTTGGGCTAAAAAAAAGAATGTCAAAAAAATGGCCAGATTTTGGACAAAATAGTGTAGTATGACACTGAGGTCGACAACATAGTATAGTATGACGTTTTGGTCACATTTTGGGCTAAAAAAAAGAATGTCAAAAAAATGGCCAGATTTTGGACAAAATAGTGTAGTATGACACTGAGGTCGACAACATAGTATAGTATGACGTTTTGGTCACATTTTGGGCTAAAAAAAAGAATGTCAAAAAAATAGTCAGATTTTGGACGACATAGTATAGTATGACATTTTTGCCAAATTTTGGACCAACCTTTTTTTTAAAAAAAATGGCCAGATTTTGGACAAAATAGTGTAGTATGACATTGAGGTCGACAACATAGTATAGTATGACGTTTTGGTCACATTTTGGGCTAAAAAAAAGAATGTTAAAAAAATTGTCAGATTTTGGACGACATAGTATAGTATGACGTTTTTGCCAAATTTTGGACCAACATTTTTTTTCAAAAAAATGGCCAGATTTTGGACAAAATAGTGTAGTATGACATTGAGATCGACAACATAGTATAGTATGACGTTTTGGTCATATTTTGGGCTAAAAAAAAGAATGTCAAAAAAATAGTCAGATTTTGGACGACATAGTATAGTATGACATTTTTGCCGAATTTTGGACCAACCTTTCTTTTCAAAAAAATGGCCAGATTTTGGACAAAATAGTGTAGTATGACACTGAGGTCGACAACATAGTATAGTATGACGTTTTGGTCACATTTTGGGCTAAAAAAAAGAATGTCAAAAAAATAGTCAGATTTTGGACGACATAGTATAGTATGACGTTTTTGTCAAATTTTGGACCAACATTTTTTTTCAAAAAAATGGCCAGATTTTGGACAAAATTGTGTAGTATGACATTGAGGTCGACAACATAGTATAGTATGACGTTTTGGTCACATTTTGGGCTAAAAAAAAGAATGTCAAAAAAATAGTCAGATTTTGGACGACATAGTATAGTATGACATTTTTGCTGAATTTTGGACCAACATTTTTTTTCAAAAAAATGGCCAGATTTTGGACAAAATAGTGTAGTATGACATTGAGGTCGACAACATAGTATAGTATAAAGTTATGGTCACATTTTGGGCTACAAAAAAGAATGTCAAAAAAATAGTCAGATTTTGGACGACATAGTATATAGTATGACATTTTTGCCAAATTTTGGACCAACATTTTTTTTCAAAAAAATGGCCAGATTTTGGACAAAATAGTGTAGTATGACATTGAGATCGACAACATAGTATAGTATGACGTTTTGGTCATATTTTGGGCTAAAAAAAAGAATGTCAAAAAAATAGTCAGATTTTGGACGACATAGTATAGTATGACATTTTTGCCGAATTTTGGACCAACCTTTCTTTTCAAAAAAATGGCCAGATTTTGGACAAAATAGTGTAGTATGACATTGAGGTCGACAACATAGTATAGTATGACGTTTTGGTCACATTTTGGGCTAAAAAAAAGAATGTCAAAAAAATAGTCAGATTTTGGACGACATAGTATAGTATGACATTTTTGCCAAATTTTGGACCAACCTTTTTTTTCAAAAAAATGGCCAGATTTTGGACAAAATAGTGTAGTATGACATTGAGAACGACAACATAGTATAGTATGACGTTTTGGTCACATTTTGGGCTAAAAAAAAGAATGTCAAAAAAATGGCCAGATTTTGGACAAAATAGTGTAGTATGACACTGAGGTCGACAACATAGTATAGTATGACGTTTTGGTCACATTTTGGGCTAAAAAAAAGAATGTCAAAAAAATGGCCAGATTTTGGACAAAATAGTGTAGTATGACACTGAGGTCGACAACATAGTATAGTATGACGTTTTGGTCACATTTTGGGCTAAAAAAAAGAATGTCAAAAAAATAGTCAGATTTTGGACGACATAGTATAGTATGACGTTTTTGTCAAATTTTGGACCAACATTTTTTTTCAAAAAAATGGCCAGATTTTGGACAAAATTGTGTAGTATGACATTGAGGTCGACAACATAGTATAGTATGACGTTTTGGTCACATTTTGGGCTAAAAAAAAGAATGTCAAAAAAATAGTCAGATTTTGGACGACATAGTATAGTATGACATTTTTGCTGAATTTTGGACCAACATTTTTTTTCAAAAAAATGGCCAGATTTTGGACAAAATAGTGTAGTATGACATTGAGGTCGACAACATAGTATAGTATAAAGTTATGGTCACATTTTGGGCTACAAAAAAGAATGTCAAAAAAATAGTCAGATTTTGGACGACATAGTATATAGTATGACATTTTTGCCAAATTTTGGACCAACATTTTTTTTCAAAAAAATGGCCAGATTTTGGACAAAATAGTGTAGTATGACATTGAGGTCGACAACATAGTATAGTATGACGTTTTGGTCACATTTTGGGCTAAAAAAAGAATGTCAAAAAAATAGTCAGATCTTTTTTTTTTTTTTTTTCAAAATGGCCAGATTTTGGACAAAATAGTGTAGTATGACATTGAGGTCGACAACATAGTATAGTATGACGTTTTGGTCACATTTTGGGCTAAAAAAAAGAATGTAAAAAAAAAGTCAGATTTTGGACGACATAGTATAGTATGATATTTTTGCCAAATTTTGGACCAACATGTTTTTTTCAAATAAATGGCCAGATTTTGGACAAAATGGTGTAGTATGACATTGAGGTCGACAACATAGTATAGTATGACGTTTTGGTCACATTTTGGGCTAAAAAAAGAATGTCAAAAAAATAGTCAGATTTTTTTTTTTTTTCAAAAAAATGGCCAGATTTTGGACAAAATAGTGTAGTATGACATTGAGGTCGACAACATAGTATAGTATGACGTTTTGGTCACATTTTGGGCTAAAAAAAAGAATGTCAAAAAAAAGTCAGATTTTGGACGACATAGTATAGTATGATATTTTTGCCAAATTTTGGACCAACATTTTTTTTCAAAAAAATGGCCAGATTTTGGACAAAATAGTGTAGTATGACATTGAGGTCGACAACATAGTATAGTATGACGTTTTGGTCACATTTTGGCCAAAAAAAAAGAATGTCAAAAAAAAAGTCAGATTTTGGACGACAAAGTATAGTATGATATTTTTGCCAAATTTTGGACCAACATTTATTTTCAAAAAAATGGCCAGATTTTGGACAAAATAGTGTAGTATGACATTGAGGTCGACAACATAGTATAGTATGACGTTTTGGTCACATTTTGGGCTAAAAAAAAGAATGTCAAAAAAATAGTCAGATTTTGGACGACATAGTATAGTATGAAATTTTTGCTGAATTTTGGACCAACATTTTTTTTCAAAAAAATGGCCAGATTTTGGACAAAATAGTGTAGTATGACATTGAGGTCGACAACATAGTATAGTATGACGTTTTGGTCACATTTTGGGCTAAAAAAAAGAATGTCAAAAAAATAGTCAGATTTTGGACGACATACTATAGTATGACATTTTTGCCAAATTTTGGACCAACATTTTTTTTCAAAAAAATGGCCAGATTTTGGACAAAATACTGTAGTATGACATTGAAGTCGACAACATAGTATAGTATGACGTTATGGTCACATTTTGGGCTAAAAAAAAGAATGTCAAAAAAATAGTCAGATTTTGGACGACATAGTATAGTATGACATTTTTGCCAAATTTTGGACCAACATTTTTTTTCAAAAAAATGGCCAGATTTTGGACAAAATAGTGTAGTATGACATTGAGGTCGACAACATAGTATAGTATGACGTCTTGGTCACATTTTCGGCTAAAAAAAAGAATGTCAAAAAAATAGTCAGATTTTGGACGACATACTATGGTATGACATTTTTGCCAAATTTTAGACCAACATTTTTTTTCAAAAAAATGGCCAGATTTTGGACAAAATAGTGTAGTATGACATTGAGGTCGACAACATAGTATAGTATGACGTCTTGGTCACATTTTGGGCTAAAAAAAAGAATGTCAAAAAAATAGTCAGATTTTGGACGACATAGTATAGTACAGGGGTCACCAACGTGGTGCCCGCGGGCACCTGGTAGCCCGCGAGCAGCCAATACTGTGCCTGCGGGCTCACTTCACTTCACCTCACTTGCATGTATCCATATGATGGCTCAGTAAAATATCTTTGATATTGTTTATAAAAACTGATAATCGTTAGGAGTAAGCACTGGAATGAATGTGTATGCAGTTGAATGCATAATATAAATCATTTAAATGGTAAACAAAAAAAAAATGTTAATGTGGTAGCCCTCCATATTATTTTTTACCCTTAAGGTAGCTCTCATCTCAAAAAGGTTGGTGACCCCTGGTATAGTATGACGTTTTTGTCAAATTTTGGACCAACATTTCTTTTCAAAAAAATGGCCAGATTTTGGACAAAATAGTGTAGTATGACATTGAGGTCGACAACATAGTATAGTATGACGTTTTGGTCACATTTTGGGCTAAAAAAAGAATGTCAAAAAAATAGTCAGATTTTGGACGACATAGTATAGTATGACATTTTTGCCGAATTTTGGACCAACATTTTTTTTCAAAAAAATGGCCAGATTTTGGACAAAATAGTGTAGTTTGACATTGAGGTCGACAACATAGTATAGTATGACGTTTTGGTCACATTTTGGGCTAAAAAAAAGAATGTCAAAAAAATAGTCAGATTTTGGACGACATAGTATAGTATGACATTTTTGCTGAATTTTGGACCAACATTTTTTTCAAAAAAATGGCCAGATTTTGGACAAAATAGTGTAGTATGACATTGAGGTCGACAACATAGTATAGTATGACGTTTTGGTCACATTTTGGGCTAAAAAAAAGAATGTCATAAAAATAGTCAGATTTTTTTTTTTTTTCAAAAAAATGGCCAGATTTTGGACAAAATAGTGTAGTATGACATTGAGGTCGACAACATAGTATAGTATGACGTTTTGGTCACATTTTGGGCTAAAAAAAAGAATGTCAAAAAAATAGTCAGATTTTGGACGACATAGTATAGTATGACATTTTTGCCAAATTTTGGACCAACATTTTTTTTCAAAAAAATGGCCAGATTTTGGACAAAATAGTGTAGTATGACATTGAGGTCGACAACATAGTATAGTATGACGTCTTGGTCACATTTTGGGCAAAAAAAAAGAATGTCAAAAAAATAGTCAGATTTTGGACGACATAGTATAGTATGACATTTTTGCCGAATTTTGGACCAACATTTTTTTTCAAAAAAATGGCCAGATTTTGGACAAAATAGTGTAGTATGACATTGAGGTCGACAACATAGTATAGTATGACGTTTTGGTCACATTTTGGGCTAAAAAAAAGAATGTCAAAAAAATAGTCAGATTTTGGACGACATAGTATAGTATGACATTTTTGCTGAATTTTGGACCAACATTTTTTTTCAAAAAAATGGCCAGATTTTGGACAAAATAGTGTAGTATGACATTGAGGTCGACAACATTGTATAGTTTGACGTTTTGGTCACATTTTGGGCTAAAAAAAAGAATGTCAAAAAAAATAGTCAGATTTTGGACGACATACTATAGTATGACATTTTTGCCAAATTTTGGACCAACATTTTTTTTCAAAAAAATGGCCAGATTTTGGACAAAATAGTGTAGTATGACATTGAGGTCGACAACATAGTAAAGTATGACGTTATGGTCACATTTTGGGCTAAAAAAAAGAATGTCAAAAAAATAGTCAGATTTTGGACGACATAGTATAGTATGACATTTTTGCCGAATTTTGGACCAACATTTTTTTTCAAAAAAATTGCCAGATTTTGGACAAAATAGTGTCGTATGACATTGAGGTCGACAACATAGTATAGTATGATGTTTTGGTCACATTTTGGGCTAAAAAAAAGAATGTCAAAAAAATAGTCAGATTTTGGACGACATAGTATAGTATGACATTTTTGCCGAATTTTGGACCAACATTTTTTTTCAAAAAAATGGCCAGATTTTGGACAAAATAGTGTAGTATGACATTGAGGTCGACAACATAGTATAGTATGACGTTTTGGTCACATTTTGGGCTAAAAAAAAGAATGTCAAAAAAATAGTCAGATTTTGGACGACATAGTATAGTATGACATTTTTGCCAAATTTTGGACCAACATTTTTTTTCAAAAAAATGGCCAGATTTTGGACAAAATAGTGTAGTATGACAATGAGGTCGACAACATAGTATAGTATGACGTTATGGTCACATTTTGGGCTAAAAAAAAGAATGTCAAAAAAATAGTCAGATTTTGGACGACATAGTATAGTATGACATTTTTGCTGAATTTTGGACAAACATTTTTTTTTTTACAAAAATGGCCAGATTTTGGACAAAATAGTGTAGTATGACATTGAGGTCGACAACATAGTATAGTATGACGTTTTGGTCACATTTTGGGCTAAAAAAAAGAATGTCAAAAAAATAGTCAGATTTTGGACGACATAGTATAGTATGACATTTTTGCTGAATTTTGGACCAACATTTTTTTTTTTACAAAAATGGCCAGATTTTGGACAAAATAGTGTAGTATGACATTGAGGTCGACAACATAGTATAGTATGACGTTTTGGTCACATTTTGGGCTAAAAAAAAGAATGTCAAAAAAATAGTCAGATTTTGGACGACATAGTATAGTATGACATTTTTGCTGAATTTTGGACCAACATTTTTTTTCAAAAAAATGGCCAGATTTTGGACAAAATAGTGTAGTATGACATTGAGGTCGACAACATAGTATAGTATGACGTTTTGGTCACATTTTGGGCTAAAAAAAAGAATGTCAAAAAAATTGTCAGATTTTGGACGACATACTATAGTATGACATTTTTGCCAAATTTTGGACCAACATTTTTTTTCAAAAAAATGGCCAGATTTTGGACAAAATAGTGTAGTATGACATTGAGGTCGACAACATAGTATAGAATGACGTCTTGGTCACATTTTGGGCAAAAAAAAAGAATGTCAAGAAAATAGTCAGATTTTGGACGACATAGTATAGTATGACATTTTTGCCGAATTTTGGACCAACATTTTTTTTCAAAAAAATGGCCAGATTTTGGACAAAATAGTGTAGTATGACATTGAGGTCGACAACATAGTATAGTATGACGTTTTGGTCACATTTTGGGCTAAAAAAAAGAATGTCAAAAAAATAGTCAGATTTTGGACGACATAGTATAGTATGACATTTTTGCTGAATTTTGGACCAACATTTTTTTTCAAAAAAATGGCCAGATTTTGGACAAAATAGTGTAGTATGACATTGAGGTCGACAACATAGTATAGTATGACGTTTTGGTCACATTTTGGGCTAAAAAAAAGAATGTCAAAAAAAATAGTCAGATTTTGGACGACATAGTATAGTATGACATTTTTGCTGAATTTTGGACCAACATTTTTTTTCAAAAAAATGGCCAGATTTTGGACAAAATAGTGTAGTATGACATTGAGGTCGACAACATAGTATAGTATGACGTTATGGTCACATTTTGGGCTAAAAAACAGAATGTCAAAAAAATAGTCAGATTTTGGACGACATAGTATAGTATGACAGTTTTGCCGAATTTTGGACCAACCTTTCTTTTCAAAAAAATGGCCAGATTTTGGACAAAATAGTGTAGTATGACATTGAGGTCGACAACATAGTATAGTATGACGTTTTGGTCACATTTTGGGGTAAAAACATTTTTTTTCCCGATTTTGGACGACATAGTATAGTATGACTTTTTGCCAAATTTTGGACCAAATTTTCTTTTTTTTTTTAAATCGTCAGATTTGGGACAAAATAGTGTAGTATGACATTGAGGTCAACAACATAGTATAGTTTGACGTTTTGGTCACATTTTCGGCTAAAAAAAAGAATGTCAAAAAAATAGTCAGATAATGGACGACATACTATAGTATGACATTTTTGCCAAATTTTGGACCAACATTTTTTTTCAAAAAAATGGCCAGATTTTGGACAAAATAGTGTAGTATGACATTGAGGTCGACAACATAGTATAGTATGACGTCTTGGTCACATTTTGGGCTAAAAAAAAGAATGTCAAAAAAATAGTCAGATTTTGGACAACATACTTTAGTATGACATTTTTGCCAAATTTTGGACCAACATTTTTTTTCAAAAAAATGGCCAGATTTTGGACAAAATAGTGTAGTATGACATTGAGGTCGACAACATAGTATAGTATGACGTTTTGGTCACATTTTGGGCTAAAAAAAAGAATGTCAAAAAAATAGTCAGATTTTGGACGACATAGTATAGTATGACATTTTTGCCAAATTTTGGACCAACATTTTTTTTCAAAAAAATTGCCAGATTTTGGACAAAATAGTGTAGTATGACATTGAGGTCGACAACATGGTATAGTATGACGTCTTGGTCACATTTTGGGCTAAAAAAAAGAATGTCAAAAAAATAGTCAGATTTTGGACGACATAGTATAGTATGACGTTTTTGTCAAATTTTGGACCAACATTTCTTTTCAAAAAAATGGCCAGATTTTGGACAAAATAGTGTAGTATGACATTGAGGTCGACAACATAGTATAGTATGACGTTTTGGTCACATTTTGGGCTAAAAAAAAGAATGTCAAAAAAATAGTCAGATTTTGGACGACATAGTATAGTATGACATTTTTGCCAAATTTTGGACCAACATTTTTTTTCAAAAAAATGGCCAGATTTTGGACAAAATAGTGTAGTATGACAATGAGGTCGACAACATAGTATAGTATGACGTTATGGTCACATTTTGGGCTAAAAATAAGAATGTCAAAAAAATAGTCAGATTTTGGACGACATAGTATAGTATGACATTTTTGCTGAATTTTGGACCAACATTTTTTTCAAAAAAATGGCCAGATTTTGGACAAAACGGTATAGTATGACATTGAGGTCGACAACATAGTATAGTATGACGTTTTGGTCACATTTTGGGCTAAAAAAAGAATGTCAAAAAAATAGTCAGATTTTGGACGACATAGTATAGTATGACATTTTTGCCAAATTTTGGACCAACATTTTTTTTCAAAAAAATGGCCAGATTTTGGACAAAATAGTGTAGTATGACATTGAGGTCGACAACATAGTATAGTATGACGTTATGGTCACATTTTGGGCTAAAAAAAAGAATGTCAAAAAAATAGTCAGATTTTGGACGACATAGTATAGTATGACATTTTTGCCGAATTTTGGACAAACATTTTTTTTCAAAAAAATGGCCAGATTTTGGACAAAATAGTGTAGTATGACATTGAGGTCGACAACATAGTATAGTATGACGTTTTGGTCACATTTTGGGCTAAAAAACAGAATGTCAAAAAAATAGTCAGATTTTGGACGACATAGTATAGTATGACATTTTTGCCAAATTTTGGACCAACATTTTTTTTCAAAAAAATGGCCAGATTTTGGACAAAATAGTGTAGTATGACATTGAGGTCGACAACATAGTATAGTATGACGTTTTGGTCACATTTTGGGCTAAAAAACAGAATGTCAAAAAAAGTCAGATTTTGGACGACATAGTATAGTATGACATTTTTGCCAAATTTTGGACCAACATTTTTTTTCAAAAAAATGGCCAGATTTTGGACAAAATAGTGGCGTATGACATTGAGGTCGACAACATAGTATAGTATGACGTTTTGGTCACATTTTGGGGTAAAAACATTTTTTTCCCGATTTTGGACGACATAGTATAGTATGACTTTTTGCCAAATTTTGGACCAAATTTTCTTTTTTTTTTAAATCGTCAGATTTGGGACAAAATAGTGTAGTATGACATTGAGGTCAACAACATAGTATAGTTTGACGTTTTGGTCACATTTTGGGCTAAAAAAAAGAATGTCAAAAAAATAGTCAGATTTTGGACGACATAGTATAGTATGACGTTTTTGCCAAATTTTGGACCAGCATTTTTTTTCAAAAAAATGGCCAGATTTTGGACAAAATAGTGTAGTACGACATTGAGGTCGACAACATAGTATAGTATGACGTTTTGGTCACATTTTGGGCTAAAAAAAAGAATGTCAAAAAAATAGTCAGATTTTGGACGACAAAGTATAGTATGACGTTTTTGCCAAATTTTGGACCAACATTTTTTTTCAAAAAAATGGCCAGATTTTGGACAAAATAGTGTAGTATGACATTGAGGTCGACAACAAAGTATAGTATAACGTTTTGGTCACATTTTGGGCTAAAAAAAAGAATGTCAAAAAAATAGTCAGATATTGGACGACATAGTATAGTATGACATTTTTGTCAAATTTTGGACCAACCTTTTTTTTCAAAAAAATGGCCAGATTTTAGACAAAATAGTGTAGTATGACATTGAGGTCGACAACATAGTATAGTATGACGTTTTGGTCACATTTTGGGCTAAAAAAAAGAATGTCAAAAAAATAGTCAGATTTTGGACGACATAGTATAGTATGACGTTTTTGCCAAATTTTGGACCACATTTTTTGTTCAAAAAAATGGTCAGATTACGACCAAAATAGTGTAATATGACATTGAGGTTGACAACATAGTATAGTATGACGTTTGGGTCACATTTTGGGCTAAAAAAATGTTTTTTTCAATTTTGGACGACATAGTATAGTATGACGTTTTTGTCAAATTTTGGACCAAATGTTTTTTTTCAAAAAAATGGTCAGATTACGACCAAAATAGTGTAGTATGACATTGAGGTTGACAACATAGTATAGTATGACGTTTTGGTCTAATTTTGGACCAAATTCTTTTTTTAAAAAAAAGGTCAGATTTTGGACCAAAATCTTTTTTTTTAAAAAAAGGTCAGATTTTGGACGAAATGGTGTAGTATGACATTGAGGTCATAGTTCAGCATGTTGTCCGAATTTTCACTGAAAAGTCATAGTATAGCATGTCGTCCAAAATTTGACAAAAAAGTTATCGTATAGTATGTCGTGTAAATTTTGACAAAAAAGACATAGTTAAGTATGTCGTCCAAATTTTGACAAAAACGTCATAGTGTAGTATGTTGTCCAAAATTTGACGAAAAAGTCATATTTTAGTATGCCATCCAAAATTTGACAAAAAGTCATACTTTGGTATGTTTCATCCAAAATTTGACAACAAAGTCATAGTATACTGTCATCCAAATTTTGTCAAAAAAGTTATAGTTTAGTATATCGTCCAGATTTTTACAAAAAAGTCACAATATAGTATCTCATCAAAATTTTGACGAAAAAGTAATAGTATAATATGTCGTCCAAATGTTGTCAAAAAGTCATAGTAAAGTATGTCATCAAAATGTTGACAAAAAAAAATAATCGTGTAGTATGTCGTCCAAAATTTTACAAAAATGTCATCGTATAGTGTCGTCCAAAATTTTTAAAAAGTCATAGTTTAGTATGTCGTCCAAATTTTGCCAAGAAAGTCATGGTATAGTATGTCGTCCAGAATTTGACAAAAAAAGTCATAGTATACTGTCATCCATATTTTGACAAAAAAGTCATAGTATAGTATGTCATCTAAATTATGACAAAAAAGTCATAGTTTAGTATGTCGTCCAAAATTGGACAAAAAAAGTCATAGTATAGTATGTCGTCTAAATTGGACAACAAAAGTCATAGTAAAGTATGTTGTCCAAAACATACGAATATGGTGAGGCCCTATGCTTTTTGCTTTACTTTCCATTCACAGATATACTGTAAACTAATAATCAAAAATGTTGCATATCATATATCAGTCATAAAAAAATAATGACAACATTACTGCATAACAACAACATTAATCATAAAATATTAAAATAAAATTGCACTATGCTATACATTTCCACTAGAATAGTACCTGGTACCAGGTTATTTTTTCCCTGCTCTGGCAACGTTCCAAGCGCGCTGAGTCGAATCTCAATATTTAACACAGAAGTCTGGTGCTGTATGACTGTATCAGAAGGAGTCCGTGCTCCGGTCATGGAGGATGTACTGAACTAATGTTTTTAATTATCTGACACCGAAAACAACCGCTTTACAAGTCACTCGTCACTCATTTGTGTGCGTGTAAAACACAGTTCACATCAAGTAGGTATACAGATTGGGTCGATAGAGTTCCCACTCACCATATTGTTATTGTTGTTCCATGTTCTTGACTAAATAAGACATCAGAATTGATGTTGGCTCAAAGTTCTCCTCTCTGCAAGTAGAGATGTTATGTAAATATCAGTTTTAATGTGTTTTAAATAAAATGTGTAGAATGCTGAATGTGATTTCTTCAACTACATTTCAACTAAAAGTGGTTCAGTAATGCTTATTAACCACTGTTATGCGTTTCCTATGGGATGCAGGGACGTTTACACTTTACAAGAAGGGTCCAAAAAGCATTCAGGTATGGTTAACTATGGTTAATTAATGCTTATGAGGCACTTATTAAGGCTTGGGTCAGGTTACTAATGTTAAGTAATACCTTACATAAGGTTAGGTAAGGGCTACCTGATGACAGCACAGCATTGGTAAATAATTGATTAAGACCTAATTGTATATTAATGCTAATCCAGGTAACATGTACACCATATAGCGAATGATTAGGAGATGTGTAACTAACTATGCTGTTACACAATGCTTATTCACAACAAATAAACACCATTAGTAAATGATTACTAGAGACATTATTAATGGCTTACTAATATATTAACTAATGTGTTAATTAATGCTGAATAATGTATAAATATTGACAACTCATTACAATATTAAAGTTTTAATAATTTATTAACTAACTTTGAGTAGTAAACATTAATTAACTGCTTATTAATGCATTAACTAATATGTTAACTAATGCTAAGTAATGCATAATAATGATTGTAATATATTATTAAACAGTTAATTAATGCTTAATAATTGACTAACTAAGGGACCCTTATTGTAAAATGTTTCCAAAATATGCAGACAGAGCTGGTGGGCAATGAGCTTAGCCCTGCATTAACATTAAACTAGTGCCCCTGGTGGCGACGTCTTAGAATTAAGAACCGGAGGTTGCGTGTGCACCTCTTGGTTCGAGACCATAAAATAGGTTTTACTGCAGTGGTGTGAGTTTCCCACTTTGTTTTGTGTATACTGAACAAACAAGATACAGCGTGTTGATTTGCCAGTGTTGGCAGGTATACACAGGTAACAAAGGTAATTAAGAGATTACTCACTCTAGACCCATATTTAGCAAATGGATATAAATATTCTCAGTCTACTCCTTCAATGAAAATGAACAACAAGGTATCGTTCCAAAAAGACAAACAAGCAGACATGAAGGAGCTGCTGCTGCTGTTTCACTTGATTTTCACAGTAAATGTGACAATTTTAATATGAACAATATTAATTATGAAAATTACCAGGTAAAACCATTATATTGCTTCTTAACAATGGCGATATAACCTTAGTTATGGTGTTTTAAATTAGCCTACTAGATTATTTGATCATAATTACACTGTGTAATGTTATTTTAGATAAGTTCATTATTATTGCTGTAGTATATTATTATCTTGCAATTGTTAAGCATGGTTATTATACTGTATTATTTGTAGAGTTTATAATAGACTTTTTGTACTATTGGATGTTGTGAATGTTCAGCTGTTTAGTGATAACTTGTGAGTAAAGAGACAGTATAACCCAACACTGTTCATCAGGAAATAAGGTTAAATTTATTTACATTTTAATAGAGAAATTCAATTTGAATTGCCAGAATTCACAAAGTAAAGACTTCTTCATTTTTCACAAAGGGGAAACTAGTTCAGCGTTGTCAGACTGCACAGCCCACCACGTTCTTTTATTGTCTTTGAACTGCAACGACAAGTTTTACTAGTACCGTCCTTAGATTCTTGCATTATGTGACTCGCTCTGTCACTGTGAACATTGTGTTTGACATACTTTTGATGCCGTTTAGAAACAGTTCAAAGAGTTCCATGGAAACGTTCAAAGCTCACAGCCAAAATAATGGGCCAGGTGGGGGAGAAAAGGGGGGGGGGGGGAAGACTGACCATTCTGAGACCAGCACTTGATGAACAGTACCTCAAGATTCCAAAGAGAGGCTGAGGAAAGCAGGAGGAGACCACACACCACGAGAGGGAGGGATGTCTCTGATGTGTTGACGGGGAAGATGAACGAGGGGAATTTCATACCTAGAGTGATATTATGTCATCTGGGTCATATCATTGAAGATGGAGAGGCATTATGTTACTGCCAATATCTAGTTGCCATCACTTATTCTGGTCGTCTTTTACAATTAGCGACACTGACATGTACTTTTGGCCGACACACTTTTTATTGCTTTTATTTAACATCACTGTACATTTCTCAGATAATATGTGTGAAAGAAATAAAACACAGTAGAACTAAACTGACCATCAAGGCTACGCTGTCACTGATATCCGTGGTTGTCGCATACTCTTTTTGTGATGTGTTTCTTCTTCTTTGCCAGACTGACACCGTCTTATCTGATCTTATCTGATCTGTAGGTTCAGTAACAAAAAGGTAATACATTCCCACCATTTCAAACAGTTCAACTGTCACAGTACATAAAGTACTGAGCACACAATGGTATGTTGTCCCGAATGAAACAGCACACATGGCACATACTGTACTTTCGTAAAGAGCCGTAGACATCTGAATAAAGACACACCCACACACGTGCAGAGTGTGCAGAACTGCAGACATTTCAAATGCATTGCTGGTGCAACTCCAACGACTGCACCTCCCGCTCTTTTCCAGCACACACACACACCCACTTGGCGATGAATTTGCATATCTAGAAAGTATTTCTTGGTAAGTAGAGCAATGGCAGCTCTCAGGAGAGACAAAGACACAGATGAAAATTTGTATTAAAAAGAAGTAACATCTGAGCAAAAAAAAGAACAAAACCACAGTACACCATTACTTTAATGATCCATCATGTTCAAAGGAAACATATTCACAATCCTGCTGCAATAAACAAGGGAATGGAACTCTGGTGTAAAGTGCTCTTCATTTTGTTCTTGCATGCAGCAGATGTTTGCTCTTCACTCCTACTTTCAAACACTTTTTAACCCACATTTTCTTAAACAAACCGTATAGGCACAAATCGTTATATACCGCTAAATATCTGTTGAGGTGATCATTGTACATTTTACAGTAACACCGGTGAGTCAAAGGTCAGGTTCCCCTGGTTATCTGCTCTTCACTGAAGGCATGAAGGTTGTCGCATCTCAAGTGAAATTCCTCTCTCCTCACAGTCCATTACACCGAAGGTTCAGGGTTCAAAGGTTGTGAGTCCCAGGAGATGTCAACCTCATTACCCGAGAGTGCGTCAGTCCAACCCACAGGGCTTTCTTAGAATTTACATAACCTCTGACCCCTCTAACAGGGAAGCTCCCTCTTTCTGTCATTCAAGCCGTTCTTCACCCGCCAGTTTACTCCTTTTTCTGGTTCAAGGCCCATGGTTCAAGTTCACTGTCAGACTGCCGCCCAGACATGTTCAGACCGTATCCTCTGCGCTCTGAAACAAGACCTTTGCATTTTCTGTTGTGTATGTGTGTTGTGCAATCCTGGATGCTGGTGTGGTGGAAATGGTGTAGCTGTGTATCCTAGGATTTGTTACCTCTTTTAGGACATTTTCTGGCATAAACACTTGTGAGGACCAGTTGTCCTCTTGGAGGCCAAATCCTGGCCCTAATGAGGTGGAACCATCTTTCTAAATGAACTAAAGCTAGCTTTGAATTGTGGTCAGGTTAAGGTTAGGGTTAGGCAGTGACTGGTTATGATTAAAATAAGGGATTCGTCTTTGGTTAGGTCAATGTACAAGGAAGCTGCGTGGACCTGTGTGAAACTGGCTCTGCCACTGTTTTTAGATGAGCAAGTGTTGAAATGTAATTCCTCAAATGTTTATTTTGAAAAATAATTAGTTAAGAGTTAAAAGTTACCTCAATGGGAGTTTTCCTGGATAAATAAAGAAATAATGTTGTGGTCCTCGAGGGTAAGAATATCAGCACATCGGAGGGGGGTCATTAGATGTTTGCGCTGTTGTTTTGTTTTGTTTTGTTTAGGCGCCCGTGGGATCTAAAAATAAAACTGAATAAAACAAATGATACATTTTATTTGTATAACGGGTTCAAAATTCATTCTTGTTCTTGGAAAATGTTGGTTTTGAACTCCGTTTGAAATGTGTCATGATGTAATATATTCAGCAAGGAGTCAATCAACATACTGCACATCAAATGTGGAAGCTGTTGTGTTTGAGCTTACCTTAATACCCTTTCATCCAAATGAGCATTGCCTCAAGTGACTCCATCAACACAGAGTTTATGAGAGCGGCCAAACAGGATCGGCTTGACTGATAAACGGAACAGAGAATCCCACTCCAGGATCCTCCCTTTTCTCTCCACCCTTTTCTTCTTTTTAATGTCTGATTGCTTAAGTGATAAGTGACGGTGATGGATGAGTCGGGCTTTGTGTAATTATTGTCCTGGTTATCACTGTCACTGCTGATAGCATACATCACTGTGTCCCTGCCCATTTTGCATGTGATAAATACACAGTACCCGGTGCAAAAATACATTCAAATCATTTGTGAACAGACACCTGGAGTGTAAACACATGGGCAGGCTAATGGAGGGTCCTGGTCGCTACGAGAGGCAGAGCAGGAGGTGTGAAACACCCAATATCATACAGTTGCCCCGTTTGTGATGTTTTTACTGTGGATCTTTAAACCAAGAGAATGATGATATAGACAGTATATATATAAATAGACATTTTAGATTATAGACAAGACACACACACACACGTCTGAGACACTTTCCTCACCTGTTTGCATGTACATCCCAGCCTATATAAACAAAGCTCCTTTTTTTCAAATTCAGTCACTCAGTCGTTTTTACCGTATATTCTTAAAAGGTGATGAAATGACTCTAACGCTTAAACATACATATATGATACTTGATGGCCCTTAGGTAATATGATCCTCTTGGATGATTTATGGTTTATGGCAATTAGCACTGAGACAACGGCCATTATTAGAGTTCATTTACCTATTGCAGATAACTGTGTGCACTGTACTCCTCCTCCTGGATTATTTGCATATAGTGCCTGTGTAAAGAAAGATGTGAGACGCAGTAACGTTTTAAGGAGGTCAGCATTTAATGTGCAGACGATCGACAGTGATGTGTGGGATATCATCTGCCATTCATGTGAATTAAGTGTTATTTATGTAAAAAACAATGAACGTTTCCTGTTAGCCTTCCTTGTTAGTTTCTACTCCATTTTTTCCCTCCAGTACTGCGCCTGCCTCAGTCACTCTCATGACCTCTGACCCGGAGCTCTGTGGCTGAGTGAGCATTATGGGATGCTAATTGGCCATGTAACAATGTATCACACCGTGATATACTGCCATGTAAAATGTGGAAAAATGTCTTGCTGACTAATTCGTTTTCTTCCAGTTCTCACTCTGGTTATTTCACCTTACATTAAGCAGGTCATTATCTTGACACAATCATCTCATTCACGTCCATTCTTTTTTGTCATTTCTGTGATTCTCCAATCATCGTGTTTTACAGTATCACATCCTTTTTTTTTTTTTTTTTCCCTTTCCACTGATTATGATATATAGGGAATAATTATCGCAGTGTTATTTATTGTGGATTTCAACATAGGTGACAGTTACTTCCAGTATCATGTTACACATATCTCCGTTCACATAATGTTTGCTTAGCTTTGAAGAGTTGACTCAGGGTTTTTTTTGCCGCACAGACATCAAAAGTTAATATACCTTTGAGAAATAATTTAAGCTGGAGTGTATATTTATATAAGGCAAACACGTTTTTTTTTTTCTCCCTCCTCCACTGTGTTGTGTGCCTTCAGCAAAAGAGCAGCAGCCTTTACAATCATCTTGTCATTTAATTCTGTTTCTGTGTGCGGCCCATAAAGGAATCTGTCCTCCCCTTTACCAGTGTGAAATGTCATCTGAGCCCATCAATTACAATCTGCTCCACAGACAAACTCTCCCTCACACCTTAATGGACATTTTAGGAGATAAGATGTCTGACAGTCAACTGAAAGGCTAAACGACCACAGAAGAACCAGTGAAGGGAATTGTGACATAACAGCAATAGGTGACACCTAACACCTTTGAGGACGCTCTGCGTGGTCATGTTTAAGTTCAGTGTCGGACAAGTAACTGCACAGTAAACAAAACTGCCTTAGGGAAAAGCATCATGTTTTTATATTTTACCCCTCAGATGCAACACAAATGCGTAAATCTGAGAGAAACCTGACATGGTGATTTGTCTGCTGTGAATGCACGTTTGTATGCTATGTTAACATTTGATATGAATATCAGATGTCAGTATAGGAATCGCAGACTTTTGTTCACTGTCAGCTGAGGCGACATTGAGCGATTCCGGGGCCCTAAAGGCAGGTCAATCAATACTGGTCCGTGGAAGATGAACTGTTGGAAAGGTCAGACGGGTCAAGGAGCGATGAGAGTTCACTGCCGCATGGCTGCCAGAAGCTTTCTCTTCTTCAGGCTGACAATAGGAAAATGTCACACTAAGGCGGAGTCACTTTTCCAATTTTAATTAGCAGCCATGGTCCGGAGACATTATTTACATAACAACTGCATGTATGCTGGAGTATTTGAGGTAAAGTCAGGTGTGTACAACAGCTCATAATACAATAGATGACCTGAAATGACAGCAGCTTGGATACATGAGCCACTAAGTACCCCATAAAGCACCTTCACGCCTCTCCTTCTCACTCTTTCCTTCTTTTTCTGTCTCACTTTCTCCCCCCCCCCCCTCCTCCATCTGTCTCTTTTCAGCACTGTCTATAGCACTGTCTTACTCTCTCACCACCCCCCTTCCTCCTTTTTTTCGCCTTCATAGACAGATGATACGCTGTCCTCCTTCCAACACCCTCACAGTAGCATATTTTTCTCCCTGGAGCAAGTAACTCTGTCTCCTGCCTGTGTCCACACTCCTGCTCCCTGCCACCCCACCCCACCCCCAACAACACAACCCAGGACAAGCATGGCCTGCAGCTTCGATGGCCCTCCGTGGAACAAAAACACACGCTGCCTCTCAAAAGCCTCCTTTATCCACAGCAGACAAAAAGACGGCTTCACCTCCGCACTGTTCCCACCATTAGGCCCTGGCCTGGGCCCTTTCTCCTTTTCCCCTCCTCTCTTCCTCCCGCTCACACCCCCACTGTGTCCTTTCACCATGGGGCTGTGGGGGTGTGAGGTACGCCCTTTATGTTCACATGTGTCCATGCTGGTTTACTCTGTCAGACGTGCCCCCTTCACAATAGACGTGCAAAGAGATTGACCAGCAGCTTTTGACGCAGCCACCCCCATTCAGATATGAATGAGCATGGGTGGAAAAACACACCTGCACCTTTATGCGTGTGTGGGTCCATGGTTAATGCGAGAGGGGTATGTCTGCTCTGGGTGGCATAGAGGTTTGGAATTGAGCTTGAAATAGATTCCCAAACGGGCTGGAATGGGACAAATCTGTCGGAGTGCGGTGAACTTGACCAGGTAGGTTTGATCACATTTGTGGGAGCCACCGTTTCCTCCCCACCGGCATGTCATAATATTTTGATATCATGAGTAAATTATATGTTCTCTTGTTCAACATATGGGAGCACCACTCAATCAACGAGGTCTAACGATGCAGTGGCAAATTTGCATTGCGTGAATACAAAGTGGGTCATTTGGAAGCGTTGTTGGCATGTAGACCCTGTCATAAAACCAAATGCGTTTACATATTCAGTAAATGCCCCTGTTCAATGTAATGTTCACCCTTACATTTATTCTTCCTATCAAAAAAAACACACACACACAAAAAAAAACAACAAAAGAAAAAAACAAACGAGATGCCCGGGCCATTTGACTCTGACTGGGTCCATGAAGAAATCATTATCCCCATGACCTGAAGCTATTAATTTCATCTCTCACTCCTCCCTCTGTCTCTCATTTCTCTCATTCTCTAGACAAATTCATTTACATGAAAGACCTCTCACAGTGGCACGGGCCTGCAGGTAAATGACAATCTAACCAACAATTTCATGCAATATTACCATTTCTCAGCTGTGCACAAAGTCCACGGGCTGTGGTAAGTGTATCATTAATAAATCTGCCCCTCTCCCATGACTGAAGGGATCAACATGTTTTAATTATCCTGCCGTGATTTGAACTTGATCAGCGTAGCGTTCAGTTACACAAGCAGTTCAGCAGCGAGTGAGATAAACACTCTGCCGCCGCACTCTGCATACTGAAAACGACGCAAGGACAAGGTGAGACACAGTCACAGTCCTCGCTTCGTCTGTCTGTCTGTCTGTCAGTCCCTGTCTGTCAGTCAGTCAGTCTCGGTATTGTCGTAGGTTTATGGGTTATTTTTCAGTGTGGCAGACAGACGGTGTATTCTGACAAGTCTGGGCCTGGTTGTGTCTGATCAGTGACAGCAGTGCAGACATAAAAGACAAGAAAGGGGGAGGGAGTCTTGAAGTCTCAATATGGTTAAGATATTTAAATGTCCATAGACAGATCTGCTCAATGTACGGTGCATATTTCTAAATATAAATATGTGTCATTTATCTGCCATTATTACCTTACCCTAATAAGCTATTATTAGGGTAAGGGTATTATAAGTCGCTCAACAGTCAAGTGTGCATGTAGTAAGGAATAGGCTTGGGCAGTATGTGTGGGTGTGTGTGTGTGTGTGTGTGTGTGTGTGTGTGTTTGTATTTCTGACCTCCCGAGGACATTTTCTGGGGATAAACTCTGACCTTCATGAAATGAATGGAAGTCATTGCAGTGTCCTAAGAAGAACAGCTATGCAAACCCGTGTGTGTTTTGTTGTTCCCATCTCCTCATCGGGAAAAACTGCAGCCCTTTTGCCGCTTTGGTGTTTAAGTCCCGTAGGGCAATGGGCAGCTTATGTAGTTTCACACACACACACACACACACACACACACACACTGGAAACATACTCAAGAAGGGACCTGTTATCAAAAGCTAGTCCCACTGGCTGGCTGCCAAAAGAAACGTGCTGAGGCGAACACTAATCCACTTTAAATTACAACAGTACTGAAAGCCTGTGACCACAGCCAAATATTGATATGGGGTCATTAGTCAGTTATGGTGGGGACTCTTGCTGAGTGATCAGAGGGGAGGAGTTGGGCCAGAGGTGGCCAAGCAGGAGGTGTCAGAAGTGGTCAAAAAAGGAGGAGGAGGAGGTCACCACGTGGGGATTATGGTATTAACAGGGTGAGGGTGAAACTTCACGCCAAAGTTAGATTGAGCTATAGAGGAAAGGCAAGTATTCATTCTCTCACTCCTTTTCTCTTTTCTCTCTCTCTCTCTCTCTTCCTCTTCATTACCTGCCTTTAAACACAGCCACATGCTCGTGTGAGAAAGCAACTGAAAGAGAAAGACCACATTTGACTGAACAGTATTTTCACATCAACACCAACTCATGTCCTTGCTCGCCTCAAAAAGCATCACCACTCCCCCTAGTGGCACATCAGGACTTAGACCTACACCACTGTGCTCTTTCCAGAACGTATTACAGGTCATTAAAATAAAATACATTTAGGAACATAAAATTCTGCTTGTCTTTAGAACTCCTCCAATTCAATTATGGACAATTACAATTATCTGTTATTAAATTTTATGTGCATGAAACATCTTTTTCTTTCATTTTACCTGGTTTTATTTGTTAGATTGATATGTAAGGCACTTGGCTTTCCCCTTAAATTGTAATTAGTATAAAGATGGATAGAAAATCTAGAGGAATCTAATCATTCAATTAGGACCGTAGTGTTTCAGGCTAAGTGAAACTACATCAATGCCTTGACACAGATGATACCATTAATTTCCTTTGGGTTAGTAATTTGATAAGGATTCAAATTGGAGAGATTGAATTGCAAAGGGCATCATCACAGCCAAGCCAATTTAGACACGGCGTGGGGCAAGTGCTGCAGATAGAAGATGAAAGAATTGATGATAAAAAAGAGAAGAGCTGTTTATTTGATTAATTCTCTTGACATAATTAAGGCTTAAATCATCATTGTTTAAATCTGTATATTATTGTTTTTTTTTTGTCCTTCATAATTCATGTATTCCAAGTCAGTTTTCGACGGAGTCCTCCTTCGCGGACAGGTATGAGATCAACATCACAACGTGCTTTACGCGTAAACAATGAGGTGACTGCAACTGTGAATGGTGCAAATAAGTGAAAGAAAGAGAAAAGAAAAAAGCCTAGTAACAGACCACCAGTAAAGTAGAGACCACCTATAAATGCTTTCCATCGGTGGGTTCACAGAAGCACTTCAGCTGTAATACTTTAATTGCTCAGGGACTCAAAGTCTAATAAGGTTTCTAAATCGAGCTGCTTTATTTGTTTTCCTTTAACTCGCGGCTAGAGCAAAAATGCAGCCACTCTAATTGCAGTGCCGTCATTAAGAGCTGTGGGTATTAAAAGTTTCTTCCTCCAAAAAATGAGCATGCTGCAATGTTTTTTTTTTTTCCCCCTTTCTCTCTTTCTTAGCTCTCTCTCTCTCTCCCTCTCCATGAATTATGGGGCCCTATCTGTCAAGGCCAGGTTCATGCAGGAAGTAATTGAGTTTAATAGAAGAAGAAGAAAAAAAACTCTCAGCCTGAACAAATCTTGAAATTCAGAAGGATAGAGTTCATTTAGTGTTTTTACCAGTTGTTAGTGATGTTGTTTCAGGACAATTACCATTGTGCTGCAAAGACAGGGTGAGTGTGTCAAAGAGGCAGTCTTTAATTTTGTTGTCCGTTTATCTATTGTTAACTCTCTGATTCCGATGAATTGTCACGTACAGGCAGGCAGGTTTTTCCTTATACCGAAAAACAAGACACCTTTCTCGAAAATTTAAGCTTCATTTAATAAAAAAAAAAAAAAAAAAAAAAAAGCACCGTTGTCTCTTGACTATTAAGTGCCTCTTGTGATACAGACATTAGAGATTCGTGCATTCATTTCCACACACATCTCACACCATCCTGGAGACAGAGCTGTAAAAATATGTATTCTCAAATCTGTATTTTTATTCATGTTTTAATCAAACCCGTATCTTTCGTCTTTGAGCTACTTACTTTTAATTGAGTTTGTATTACAGTAATTATCAAGTGAGAAGGAAACGGAGTATCTGTCAGCTCGACGTGTCACAGGTACGCTCTCACATTGACATGGGAAGGGTAGAGGGGGGTCTTCTTCGTCCCCTGATGAGGCACACAATGGCAATCACAACTCAATTAACACTTGCTATATATACAACTGTGCATGCACAGAAACTCGCACACGTGTGCACACACACAAACAGCGGGGAGAGGAGAGAAAAAGGCTGTTTTCTAAGCCGCTGTATTGATCCTGTGACTTTGACAGCCACACCTGTGGTAGGACCTGTGAAATTAGACAGGAAAGAAGAACACACTTAAGACTTGAGTTGGTTGACGCCAATTAGGTAACTGTTTTTGTCATCCTGCGGTACCTGCGTTCACCAGTGTTTGGGTGGACGGAAAAAAAAAGGGGGGGAACAAAAGATTCACTTAAATCTGTCTGTGTGCTGATTTCTCTTCACACCAAGGTCAAAGAACGCATTTGAACGTGATATTTTGATTTAAAAAGTGTCAAATTCGTAGTGATTGAATAACAGTGAATACATGTATGTATAACACCGGGTACGACGTGGCAGATTATTCTTATTTGAGCACTGTGAAAACTATTTTATCGTGGTCGATTCACACATTTTCTGCATTAGAGTAAAGGTACAGTCTGTCTATATTCTGCTCTGTCTGGCTGCGGTTTCATTGCTAAATTTCCTACATGGCTTCACAGTTAACCAATCTTCCTTTATGCCACACCTGATCTACTTTTACTGCGGCCAGTCACAAAAATCCCCCTGAAGTTATTTCTAATATTTCGCCCTTCCACACCCCACATGCCTTTCTTCTTTTTTTCTCTCTCTCTCCTTACATCCTTCCCTCTCTCTGTCTAAACTTGCTTTCCTTGATGAGTCCTAGCAGGGAATCACAGGCTCGGAAAAAAGGTAGAAGCCTGACAGAGATTGATGTCTGAGCGCTCCCCCTGATTCGCTGATTAAACCCATCAATCAATATGCAGAGGAGGTGTCCAATGCAAATGGATCCAATCAGGCGGAACGGAGTGGTATTGTCTGTGTGTTGTGGCGAGTGGTAAAGTTAAAGGTGGAGGACGGGCACCTCAGCCCCGACTAAAAATGGATGCAGGCTCAAAAGAGATGCAGGACGACAATTTGAGATCACAAAGATTGGGTGTTTGTGAGTTAATTGTATTCCAGTGGAGCAACAATGGTGCTGCTGTGGTGGTGGTGGTGGTGGTGGTGGGAGACGCTCATTCAAAGGAATTACACAGTGCATGATCAGTGACTCTCTCCTGCTCTCTGATATCACAAACACATGCATACTCCATCTCCTCTTGTGTAAACAGGAGGAAAAAAAAAAAAGGGCTCATACGACTACAGCTGCTAATTCCACATCACACAAAAACACACTAACTCACTCTCTCGTCTCTCAGATGCACACAAACAGAGCACGGGATCGTGCGCATAAATCATGGGGGCGGCATTCTCCTTGCTCTGTCCCCATCAGCTCGTACACACTATCATATTTTCCATGTCTCCATCTTCATCCAATCTTACTGTAATGGTGCAGCAGGGACTGTGGCTGGATCTCCCCTCTGGGCCCGGCTGTTCCCTGAAGTATCTGCCTTGCTCTTACTCCAACCCTCATTTTAATACAAGTAGCATCCTTGGTCATTATAGTAGAGAGTGTGTGTCCTGCTCACTTGTCATTGAGATTGGTGTGTGTGTGTGTGTGAGAGTCTAGATGGTCGTGAAAGTGACACAGCCAGGATGGATACCATTGTACCCAGGGGTCACGTTGGCCTCTGAGAGCTGCTTGGCATGCAGTCGCTCCGACTTGTCGAAAAATATAGCGGCTGTCGCAATCACCCTAACCAGCTTTTATTTCTGTCCGGTTCAAGTTCATTATTCATGATTGTTCCATCAGTGTTCTATCTCTATCACTCAGCAGTCTCACCCTCCTCATTCAAACCCCACAGAAAGAGAAGGCTGGTCATTTGTTTCAGTAAATGACACAGATGCCTCTCACTCTCCTTATAGACTTATTCCTCCCCTTTTTTTGGGTAAAGGGGTGGGGGTGAGGCGGTGGCGCATGTGAGGGAATGATACCATGACACGTTCTTCCCTCCCTTCTCCTCCTCCTTCATCCCCTCCCACTTTCTCTCCCCCCCGTCCACCTCTCTCTCACTCTCTCTCTCTCTCTCGCCACACTCGTCCTCCCCCTTCCTCCCCAGTAGGAGACAACGAGCCCCCAAAATGGCTGCCTTGGTGCCAGGGGGACCACAGGCTGCTCTCCCATCTCCCATAATCACCGGGGCGATGCTCGGATGCCTCCCCCATTTGCATAATGCCATCCTGACACTTTCACTTCCGCCATCCATCACCGGCGGCGTGAGTCCCGCGGCCTGCTCCGTCGCTCCGTCTCCCCCTGATTGCGTCCTGTGTTTATCTGCCCAAGCACAAAAGATTGATTCCCCGCTGTCTCTCGGCCTTATGTTCAGCAGATAGGGATTTTCGCCGAATGATGAAGCACCCAGTCAGCTAATGATAAACAGAAAACACATATTCAAAAGGACGGTCTCCCCCCTCTCTCCGGCTTTAGTGTGGCTGCCGCTCGCCTCAGCTTCTCCTCTGCCATGTGTGGGGAAGGGAGGGATGTCAGGTTAAGGAAGTGAACACACTCTGCAGGGAGTTCAATTTGAAACGCAATTGTTTTCCTGTCAGTCCTTTTACATTTTTTCTGTTGATTTGCTCCAGGGGTAAGGGAAAATGAAGGACCGGGAGGAAAGGGAGATAGCAATTAAAATAAAACTGTCGTCTTGATGGCTGCTCTTGTTCTTCTACACACCACAGTGCAGGCGGATCTGACAGACCATGCTTTAAGAACATATCCTGGCTGAAAGATAAAAGCATACATGAGTGCAGCCCAGTAGCTTTTAAGAGGATGGAATTGGTACATGAGGGTTCCTATACTGCGGCTCAAATAGGTACAAACCAAACCCACTGAGTACATTATTCATTTAATTACGGAGCATCTTACATGATGTTGCATTTAACCCCTGCTTCAGCTCCAACATCCACTGAATGCATGTTGTAACAAAAAAGCGTGACATTATTACATCCATTAAATCAACTAATTAAATGTTTTGACATCATGCTTCACTTTAATGAAGTGGGCCGGGATCACATATCTTTAAATGTACTTGTGCACAGTTTACAACGCGATAAATATTCCCCCCACTACGGAGGCAGAGCTGCTGCACGCTGGTGCAGAATGCCAATGCAAAGCATTTCAGCAAGTGCACTAAGTCTGCAAAGTTTCACTCCACGATAACAAAATACTATTAGCTGCTGTCACGTACAGGAGAAGAGAGATTATTTTATTTATTGAAATGAGATTGAAATGATAAATCTCTCTCCCCATGATAAAACACTAGGACTCATAAGCCTAGTGTGGGGGATAGGGATTAGAAAAAGATGGAGGCGAGAGAGACAGAGAGAGAGAGAAAGAGAGAGAGGGAGAGAGAGGGAGGAGTGAGAGGGGAAGAAATTCATAATGCATAATAAAACAAAAGGTGTCGTGGGAAACATCACTGATATTAAAATCAGAGGCAGACAGATCTATATGAAAAATGCAGATTTGAAAATGTAAATAACCATGGCCCTAGGGGGGAGGGGGAGTGATTCAAAGATAGGATGACAACATGAAGAGAAAGGCATTTATATGGGGGCTTTGATGTTTCTCACATCCAAATTTATGCTACTGACGACCAAAATAATGCCACTGAAGGGGATTTTACACAGTGCACTGCTGGCCCTGTTTCATACCATGATGATATAAAACACATTATGCTTCACATTATCTCAGTGTGAGAATGCCTGGTAATGAGATGATTCACATTCAAGAGGGATACTTAAGACTGCATTTTAACATTTCCAAACAACAACATGTTATCTTCACATTAAAGTCCTGTTCCCGAGAACAAAGGTGTTTCCATTCGTCCTTAACTGCGTGTTATGTCCGTGGGAAATCCACACAGTGTGCCTAACCTTAGCCTCTGACAATGACCCCTCTCACTTTAATCCAAATGCATCCCAGATTGCTTTGATTTTCTGCCGGTCTCAAGCTGTCAATCAAAAATCAGAAGGAGAATGGAGCCTCGTGTTGGGATGAAATATCCCTTTAATAACAGCGACTGTCCGCGTCACTCAAAGGGTACGAGAGGATCATTCAGAAATGTGCTGCCGTTTCTGCCGCTGTGTCAAAATGACAGTGTAGTTAAGTGAAACGGGAACTGGGCTGCAGTGTTTCTGAACACGTAATGTTGTTGTGCATCCGTGTTCAGGTCCAGTGGCTTCACAAATTTAGAGCCTCTTTGGTTCTTGTCTCCCTCAGGATATTGTTGCATCCGACAGAAGGTTTGTGGGAGTGTGAGAAAACTATACTAGGACACCATGTTGCCTGTTGCACATCTTTTATGTGTATGACCCCTCCAACACATTTTTCCTCACAGGAAAAGAGTGGGAGTCGCTGGCTATTTCCCCATTTAATCCACTGCACAAGTTTAGCCTTGTCGCTGTGCTTTACAGTGCTCAGCTCCTGAACATTGCCATTAGGGAGCTCCTTTCACAGCCATTATTTTGAGTATATCATTGTTCTGGCAGCGCAAGCTGGCCCATCATCATTTTTCTTTTTTTCCCCCTGTTTTTAATATGAAAAGAGAGCATTAAGTCACTTGAAATACTCACACTGCTGAATATCTAGTTTCATTTACTCTAAAATTTGGTATATTCTCCAAAGCCTGTTCATATCTTGTGTAAAAGACCAGTTATCAAACTGCTGCTATTTACTAAAAATGTTAAGTACAGTGTCTGCTACTACTTCACATCGTCTCAAATAAATAAAAATAAATGCAGCTTCATTTTTGGTCTGGCTATCATTAGTATCACTTATGATAACATTACATTCCCCGTATTAATTTGGCAAGAAATAGGAGTCAATTACACAGATTTCAAATTAAACCCCGAACTGCTATTACTGAGGTACAACTCATAACCCTCCTAAATGAATGGTTTTATTGGTGGTAAATTAATAATTCATAGTGTTTTGCATTCAACTTAAAGTGTAACACTAATAAAAACGAATGTGTTGCTTGGTTGTATGATGTATGAGACGACAAAAATAATGTCTTTACAACTTAATTAACTATTGAACTAAGACAATTAAATTGTTCTCAGCCTGTTGGCCTATGTCCGAGAAAACAAAGGATTTATTAACCAGTGAAAAAGCCAAAAACTTCAAATTTAAATTCTTTATAAAGGGATTCTAAAATAGAATGAAAAGAATGTTTTTTTATTACCAGATAAAGTGATAATCTGATTCAACTTTACAACTATTTATATATAGTGGACACTATCCAAAGCAAGGTTTTTCTGTGATATGAGCAGTTACGGTGAAAACAAGTGTTCACAGAAACAAGGATAGCTAAAAGTTATTATCTTTTAATTGAGAATCTAAATAATAAACACAGTAAGCAGAGAAAGTGAAGCGCAGATCTGCCTGCCAAGTCAGCTAACATGGACGCCTTAGCACTTCCACGTGCGGCTCTGCTGAGGTCAGTCTTTCTGAGTCCTTTAAGAGCACACAAGGCCTTCACCCCTGCCGGCTCCACAGCTGCTTTTAGTCAGGGCCTGAGGTCCCTCCATCCTCTCCCTCCCCTTCCCAGTCTTCTTCCATCCCTTTATCCCTCCTGCCCCTCAGCTTTCTGTTCTGTTGCCAGGACTGTAATCAAGCCTTCAGCTTGTGGCCAGGGCCTACCCCCGTCCCGGCCTGAAAAAAGCCACCAACAGACAAAACTATGAGAGAAATGAAGGGCAGAGACAGAAGGAGGCGAGCAGGGTGTGAGAGATAGTCATTAAAACTGTGCCCTGTGTGCTGAGAGAGAACAAGCATAATGTTTTAAATACAGGGATTGCTGCATTTTGTTTGGGAAAACATTATTGTCGAAAAAGTTCTGGCACCATTAAAGATGGCAGTGCAGCAACAGTACACAAGTGAGCGCTAATCAACAACATGTGCACCTCAAATTCCACTCATAGCATTGTCTGATTAAGGCTTTTGTCAGGGTATTTGGTGGTGAAGGGGTGAGAGTTGCGATTATGAATATTTTGTACACAGTCAACATTTTTGAGCGGAATTAGGCTCTGGCTGCTTTTTTGGATACATTCTCATGGGCTGACAATACCTGCTTTTGTGTGTGTTCTCCCTTTCCAGTTTCATCTTCCATGGCCAGAGGGGATGAGCTATCCACAATGGTCATGTCCAAACAAACCCCCATCATATTCCTCGCTGCTGCTCCCGAACATGACGCCCTCTCAGATGACACGAATGCAACAGCAGCCCATTATTCTGGACAGCCTTTTGGTTTGCTCAAGGATGTGCTGCTGTCAGTGCTGCCTTTCAAGGCTTGGTCCATGTACAATCTGTCAAGGCCAGTGGAAAACAATGCTGAGGATCATTACACAGAAAGGCAGGACCAAAATCCCCCGTTTTTGCTCATATATGATGGTGAGAATAAAGTCGATTAATTTGGTGGAAATGAAAGTTACCTTCACATTAAAAGATTAGTGGAAAAGTAAATGCCAATATGGGCAAAAATGAAAAAAATCCAATAAAGTTCTGTTTCTACTTCAGAAGATCCCCTCTTCAATATTTTTAGCATCTAAATATTTGTTTGCCTTCTTAAACCGAATTTAAATAAAATAGGTTCACTTTATTTTCTAAAGACATTTGTAAAGGAAAATCCATGGCAGGAAATCCGTCCAAATCCTTGGAAAATCCAATAATATTTGCATAGAGCTTAAAACATGCAAAGTCCCTGCATACGAATTAAGCTGGAAAGGAAAGCCCTGCTGGTTATGCATTAAAATGGATTGGAAGCAGGGTCTGACTCCTACAGGTAAAAGCCCCAGAGTGACGCCTGATTCTGCACTTAGAGGAGACAAAAGCCAGAGATGTCCCTCCGCTGCTGTCCAATGCCTCATTGTGCTGCTGGATAATCTGTTTGGCAATGTTGCACATTACTCCGTGACCCACTCCAGCTTTCACACCTACCTTGTGAATAGAAAAGATGAGGACAAAGATAGCTGTACGTCGCACAAGGCCATTGATGTACATTGCAGACGGAATGGTTGCTTGTGCTGTGAAACAAGGAGAGAGACAAAAATCTGTGGACAATAGCCCACAAGAACATCAAGTTGAAGAGAAGAAGAATGTAGAACGCTTTTCTTTAGCTGAAGTTCTTCCAAGGCCAGAGCTGATTACAGGACGAGGCCTGACACAGTATGTGTGCTGTCAACTCGGGGAAAACAAACATGGAATTTATAGCACATTAAGAATTCAACAGGCAATCTATTCAAGCAATTAATGGCGTATGAAAATAAGCTCTGTTGGCGTTGAAAGCACTCCAACGCGAATGTAGGCCACGACTGTTGTGTGCTTTTGTTTTCCGCTGATTCGCCCTTGAGGATCACAGTTCCCGAGCTCACACACTTCACAAAGCTTCCCTGCAAGTTGTTGTGCCCCCCTTTTCGTATTCTTGTGTTAAAACACAAGCGTATTAACAATTACAATTCCTCCTCTGTTTGCCCACATGAGTGCAGCCAAGGTGATTCTGATTATACTAAACAATGTTTGACATTGACAAGATATTTGGGAAATGATGTCGTTTGTCATCTCAGACCTGAAACATTACATTACTCTTCTCTGAGTAAGCTGCCATGTGACAGGTCCTTTGGGCAAAAGTAAATACACAAGCCAGATATTCAAGTAGGAAAATGAGCAACGTGTAAAGTACTGGACATCCAGTTCTACTTAATGTTCCTTTGAGCTTAAGAGTGTTTATCATTCGTATTTAATTACTGGTTTGGCAGAAAAGCTGATCCTGTAGCTGATGAGTTGCAACCACAAAAATAAATACACGCACATGCACACACACACACGCATGTCACACACACACACACACAAAAGAGATAACCGATAAAGTACAAACAAGCTCTTTAGGCCTTTGGGCATGCAGGTGCTGTTAAAGTGACCTCTGTGTTATTTTTGCACATTTCCTTTGTCACTCACAGCAAATTCCTGCCATGACTGTAAAGGGCTTAAATGTTTGAGGAGCCACTGTAACAGCTCCACTTTCCTTCAACTTCTACTGTGCCAAACAGATTTCAGAAGACAATAAAAAGTGTTGTACATTATGTGCATTAGTAGTACATTAATAGTTGTGAAAGACCTCTACTGAAATGTGTCCAGACCCAATTTGTCCAACACATGACGTCAAACATGCATCATATTCAAATTCAAATTCAGAGGTGAATTTCAAAATAAACTTTTACTTTGTTAAAGAAGTGAGTGAATTTGTTGTCTGAAAAACTGTAACAGATGCGGTATACCTGCTCTAGTGCACTACAAATAATTCAGCAAATCTGTCTTGTGGCTATTCAAGCCTCAGTGAGGTAGTAAACTGAGTTCTGACTCTGTGCCCTAACCCATGAGAGGGATTACGGTGAAGCTCTGACAGTTCAAGAGTTTCACAACTACCATTTTGGACAGGCCCAATGTACTGAAGGGGAATGTGTGTGTGTGTGTGTGTGTGTGTGTGTGTGTGTGTGTGTGTGTGTGTGTGTGTGTGTGTGTGTGTGTGTGTGT
Source organism: Microchirus variegatus (assembly GCF_963457635.1). Lineage (NCBI taxonomy): Eukaryota > Metazoa > Chordata > Actinopteri > Pleuronectiformes > Soleidae > Microchirus > Microchirus variegatus. The sequence continues at coordinate 11,158,000 of NC_139813.1, forward strand.
GTGTGTGTGTGTGTGTGTGTGTGTGTGTGTGTGTGTGTGTGTGTTGTGTGTGTGTGTGCATGCGTCATGCATGCTTTGGATCCTGTTTGCCTGAGGTGTTTCTCTTGACTGATAAAAGAAAACATCCAGGAGTGGCATCGATTTTGAAGGAGTTGTTGTGTATGCAGCTCCTTAAATGCACATCTGCAGAGGGATTTTGAGGAAAAAGTTAATAGTGTCCACACCATTCGCACGCTGCCTCCACCTTTGGATTTTCTAGAGCTTATTGTACACAATGTAAGGAGACAATGGACGTATAGCTGAAATCACCTCATTGTACGGGTGGCCCATTAAATACAGTGTGTACTCACATTCACGATGACAGTCGCGGCAATTTACACATGATAATTCCTAAGATCCACACATGAATGACATAAAGCGATCGTTTCAGCTCTTCACACATGCACAACATTAGTTTCACATGTTGTAACCTCATGAAATGACTCTCAAGGAGAGCCTGATACAGATTAGCACAGTATACATTATAGACCACTGATGCCTCCCTGACATGTGACCAAAATTAATCAGATTTAGATTCAAGTGATCAAACTGTAATTAATCATGTGAAGAGGGAAATGATCCTTGACGCGGCTCCAGCTGCGAGATGCCTCTGTTTGGTCCCGCGTGCCCCTCTTACAGGGGGTCCACCGGGGCTACATTAAGAGGCTTTGTGCCAATGTCACCTAAATTACAGTCACTTAACACAACAGATGTACTGAATGTCGAGCAAATGATGTGCTCGGGTTGGGGCGGCACATTCACATGCATGGAATAAATTTTACCCGATGTATCAAATGTGTTTTTGTTGCATCCTCTCCCCCTCTCAGTGAATTTGCATTTTGCTATATGCATTGCATGCTCCACTAACCCACACTGTCTTGTATCTCAATCTCCTAACAACTCCGTCGATGGCTCTTTTATTTGCCGGCCTTTACGGTCTCCATTGCAGCTTCTGCGTAGGTATATTAAGCGTATTTATTTCAGTGCATCAGTTTGAGGAGATTTTCTCTGCTCTTATAGACTCAGCAGTGGATATGCCAGACAAGCTTAGTTCTGAAGATTATTTTTCTCTTTGTGTGTCAGACTCCTCAGCAGCGGCACAGGGAGATACAGGTATTCAGATGGGAGCCAACACGGACCGGGCCATTGTGCTTCCCTGCACACAGGAACAGAACGTTCTAGCATTGCAGGTATAGAGGGGGGACAATAACCCAGGGTTGCATGCACAAATTATATTCATCAAGTTTATCAATAGCAAGTTGGGATTTAAGCCAACAAGCTCACCCTACCAACACCTCCTCCCCTCCTCCATAAGTCAGGCTTTCAATGCACAAGTTAATTCTGCATACAGTGAGAGGAATGATCTGTTCACAAGTATTATGCCGCCTTGGATGGATACTTTATGAAACCAACACCACTACTGCCGCTACTCTGGCAACAATCCCTAAGCATCAGCAAACAGCTCTCATTTCTGTCTATAAATACTCAAAACTAATGCACTGATACTATAGACCCTATTTGTATATGATAGCGGGAGAGAGAGCACAATATTAATGGCAGTTTAAAAGATGACACCCTTGAACAGTCTGTAATTGTACTTTACTGTGGGGAAAAAGAATAAAGTAGAATAAAGTAAGAGGAGATAAATTCTGAAAAATCATAAGCCATTATGCTCCAGAACGGGCTTGTGGGGCGGGGCGTACATCCGCATAAAGCACTGCTGAGAACCTCCAGCAAATTACCCCGCAGGCCTGTGAGGAGGGGGAAATATCACTAATTGCCCTCCATTCTGTCAGGTCAATTGACTCTAATTGGAAAAATAATAAAAAGCATACTACCCCGGGAGCAGCAAGCACTGAAAACGACAGGGTCCTTTTTGGAAAGAGAGCGAAGGGGGGGAGAGAAAAAGCTCAAATTCCTCAGTGCAAATATGCCATCTGAAATCTATCTTTGCTGTTGCCATTCCTCCCTCAAAAACAATTACAGCGTGCCTTCCCTTTGCCGCTCGGTGGCTATAATTACAGGAAAAGGGGGCATGGGTTACATACCAAGTGAATATCATAAAATGACATCTGATTAGGCATTAATGTGCATAATGTGGCAGTTTTTTACACATTAGTGTGTGATCTTTGATAGCACAGAGAGTGTCTGTCTGTGAAGGGGGGGGGGGGGGCGGTGGGTTAGTCCTCTGGTCAGCTGCTGTGGAACTGTCTCTCCAGAGAGAGCTTGGTAATTTGGAGTCAAATGAGCGTAGTCAGGAGAGATCAGGCCACCTACAGCAGTGAGAATACAGTAGGAGAACAAGGAGGTATTGAGTATGAGCTATGCCCCAGGTGTTGGCAGACAAGAGGGAATATAGCTAATCTACTATCTACATTACCAAATTATTGGAGATGAATGGCTCTGCTAATATAATCTCCCACCCTGGGGGGATGATCCCAAGATTAAGGGTCTGCCTCAGTATTCATTGCCGTATTCAGCCCTTTGAGTCTCTCAAAAGTTGTAATTTTGTTTAAGCCGAGCACTTACCACAAACCAGAGAAAAGTTCTCCAGCTTGTCCATCCTCATTTGGCAAAAATATAAGAAGAGGAAGTATCTTTTTCTTTGCCTCCAAAAGTGAGTAATTGATAAGTTTGATCGTGGTGATCAACTACAGATTGGGTTTTCTTAGAACTATAAGGAATTTTGGCAGCATTCCTGTACTTGTTCGGTGCCAGACTTCATATTCCAGATAAATGGCTTGTATTGCTGAGGAGTTCCATGTGTGCTCTGTTTAATTTCAGCAGGGGTGAGTAGGTTATTAGAGGTCAATCCCCCCCCCCCCCCCACGATTTTTCATTTGTAGAAGAGGGTCTGACCCGAACTGAAAATAAGTCTTATTGTCAGCCAAGAATAAGTTTGTCTGAGAAACATTGTTTTCACATTCATTCGGATTCAGTGCGATTGCAGGTCGTGCAGTGCTTGTGATTAATTCATTGGCATGTAAGGCTTCCGGATGACAAAGACATTCTCCTGTGAGACTCACAAGGCACAGCCCCCGTCAGCGACGTCTTGCCCCTGGAGACAAACTTAGGATAAAACAATGACAGGAGCCCGGCAGCACACAAACCAGCCGCAAACAGCACACCCACCTGCTTATGATCAATGAAACCTCACCGTATACTATCTCGGCATTCCACGCCAGCCACTGATGAAAGGCCTCATCGTTAGTGACCGTCTTTGATCGGCTCATCGCCTGTTTTGAAATGTAAATTGACGGGAAAAGGAAAGGGCTCCATGAAGGAGTGGCATGCAAAGGAGAAAAGGGGACCCCACCCTCTGGGGAGATTAACACCACCCGAGTCAGACATGTGTCAAGTGGGGCTTGATGAGTCCTGAGAAAATGAAAAAAAAAAAAAAAAAAAGTATGAAAAAAGAAGACAGAGGAAAGAAAGCCCTTTCTCTTCCCTTCTTGCCTTCTTCTGCACATCCCTGCCTCTCAGATCATCATCTCCCGCCCTTATTCTGTCAACGCCCTTCTTGATGGTTACTGTCAGAGGTGCACATCTCTTTTGTAGTGTGGTGTTTTGCTGCTGCCACAGTGGAGATGCTTCCTTCCTCTGCATATGCACAAGTAGGCAGGGGTTGGGTGAGGGGGGTGAGAGGAGAGGAAGGTGTTAGATGGGTGGTGGTGGTGGTGGTGGTGGGATGGTGGGGGGGTTGCCAAGGCATGGATGCCTGTAGTATCTGCTGATCCTGACACACCTTTGGGAATCAGAAAACCAAAGGACAGAGGGAACGCTTCTCGGGAAATAGAGGGAGCATGATATCGAAGTAGAGGGATTTGGATGTTGATGATGGGGGGGGGATGCAAGGGTGAGGCACATCTCTGTGCCATTGCAGATGACAACACATTGGGTGACAGCTAACCAATGTGGTAAAAACTTAAAAGGAAAGGGGAAAAGATACACAGAGGATTGTTTGTTTAAAGGCCTATGGTATGGCTACATCCATACAACTCAATCTATTGTTTAAAAATGCATACGTTCTGCTTCGGTCCCTTCACACTACGGTGGCATTTTAGTGCCCTCCAAAGTAGAGGAGATCCATTTTGGTTTGAAATATCTGGGGCTGAGTTTTAGCATCGATGGGCAACAGCGGGGTTGCAGTTACGATAATGCAGTTACTACACAGCTGTGAATGAAAAGCTCCTATTAACACTTATTTTCATTTTCATCATGTCGTTGATCTCAATGAGAAACAACAATGGCAGCAAAATAAGAGCAGGGATTTCTTTTATTGCCCTCCACGCAAACAACTGCAGAACAGAGAATCAACTTCCTGTTTAGACTGAAACGCATCTGCCCCGCTTACTTGAGCGGTCACGTGATATACAGTACGTTTACAAATTACTTTTGAAACTGACCTAAAACACAGAGAAAGCAGATTGTTTTGTTTATCTGGCAACACCATGTGTACATAAAAACATAGTCGTATGGATGTAGCCTATATTTGTTCAGTAAAGGAAGGACAGGATGTGGAAGGATGGGACTGTGTGTTGTCATCCTGTGAAAAGGAATGTCCCTCTTGTCACAGAAGGGCGGAGGTGTCACCTTTTCATTTCACTCCTGCGCCTGTCTGCCTGTGCCTGAAAGGACCATTGCATCATTTGAAGTGACGATGAAATAGAATAGTTAAATAATGTCTCAGCAGGAGGCCGTTTGCAGAGATGATACAATGCGCGCGGCCTGCAAACTAATGGCCAGCTGTCTTATAATGAGCCACGGCGATCCAGGCCCACTGATTACCCCATCGTCCCATCACTGTCCCCACTGTGGGACATTACAGGCGCTAAGGGGAGACGACAGAAGGGGAGAAGGAGTGCAGAGGTGGAAGATAAGGGTGGGACTGTCCCTTTCTCTCACATCTCACACCCCCAAGCCCTCCATCACCACTAGTAAGCACCTGAACCCTCTCAGTTAACGAACCGAGAGTCGTCTAATTAGAGCTCAAAAATTCATGAGGGTCCTCATTAATATTGAATATCTGTTGTGGGCCACGACTTCAAAATAAGCACTTGCATATGCAGATGGAAGGTGAGAAAGAAGGAGGGTGGGAAGTAGGGAAAAGGGGATGAAGTGCATTGTGTGCCGCCAAAGTAAAGGTAGTAAGGTAAAGGTGGAGGGAAGGAAGTAGAGAGGATCTAAGGGGATGGGGAATGGGAAGTACATGAAAAGAAGGGGCGCCGGATTGGGAGACGGATGAGGAGAGAAGATGGAGGGAGAGTTGAGATAAGAAAAGGGGAGGAGAGGGAAAGGGATGAGAAAAAGTGAGAGGCCCCAGAGAGCTGTACCTGTGGAGAAGAGTTGTAATGTTGTAGGATTCTCCTGGGAGTGTATGCATGGTCTTTAATGAGGAGGGTGGAGCACGATGGCGAAGAATAACAAAAAAAAGAAAGGAAAAAAAACATTCTGCTCTTAATCCCTCGCTGAGAGGAGGAACTCTTTCAAGCAGGTACGCAGAGGTATCACTTTTCAAGTCCCTCACTCCTTCTGTTTTACCCTGGAAGAAGCTGCACAGATAAAAGATACAGTTATTTGAAGATTCTCTGCTACCAACAACCATCATTTGCCTTTGAGATAATTCTGGGTATTCTACTTCAGATTCAGAGGCATATGGGTGATGCAGAGGTGGGGGGGGTACACTACATTAACTATATGTAAGCCACTCTGTAAGACATCAAGAAAGTCATTTTATCACAAAGAAGACACAAAAAAACTGACACAAATCAACAATTCCTCCTCACATTTCGATACAATCGAATGGTTGAGTTATGTATTTGTATATCTGCATTAACAGTTACCCTGGATGCTTTTTGAATACACTTCTGGTAACGTGTCCTAACACTGTACACTGAGCAGCCACGATAATCAGTCAGATAATAAGTCACACCTGATTGTTTGGATCTTGATGTCTACACCCAATTAGTTGGATAGTTTTATTGCCACTGCTTATAGATATACAACACAACTTTGTTGGCAACACCGTTCCAAAAACAAAAGCAACATTTAATAATTTAGTAGTGTCTTAAAATAGAGCAGCGTAATTGTGAGGTGTATTGTACTTGCTCATCAGATGTGTGTGTATATGTGTTTTATGATTTCAAAACTGAGTCCACAGTCTCTCTTTCAGTCAGTCATATTATCAAGGATGAAGGTGAAGCACCAGTTCTTAAGTTCTTCGGTAACTAAAACATAAAAACAAGCATATTATCCAAGGAATGTGTAACTAGAGGATTGTAGGCAATGTCCTTTCTTTGTAGCCTTCAGGTTCACATAAAAATATCTGATATGAAAACTTCCTCATTTTCACAATGTGTGCAAAAAAACTTGCCAGGAACAAGATGTGTCTTTCCATTGGCTTATAGGCTGCAGAGAGACCTTTTAAACATTGCTGTCTTCATGACACCATAGTTGCTAGGCAGGTATCATTTTCCATATGTAACTAAAATAATCATAAAATGTCAAATTATTCCCTGAAGGGAAACAAAAACATGTTATGTGTATCTCTGCACGCAATTCTAAACGTGCATGCAAATATGTGAGTGCATATTTGCACACATATATGTCTAAAGGCAAGTGTGATTGCATCAGCTCAGGCAGCTGCTTTGGCCCATGTGTGCTCAGCACTTTGCTTGTGTCCATGTGTGTATATGTTTGTGGGAGAGGTGACTGTGGTTGGGGCCAACCTGAGCACTCCTCCTTGGTGTGTCTGGGAGGTCCAGGCGAGTCGAGGGCTTTGGAGGGCGTGGATGTGTCTGCGCTGAGAGATTTGCAGGCTTCAGCCAGGATCACTCTCTTTCTCCGGTGCCAAGTTAAGCAGTAGCATAATTAAAACCTCAGAGGAATCTTTTTGAAGTCAACAATGGGCTCTTAGGCGAACCTTAATGCAAACACACATACTGTACACAGACACACACTTAAAGTCATGCACCCACTTGCACTGTGCCTTTGCTCTCACACTGACAGGGATGCACATGCGACCACACACATCTACTGTTTGTCCGTGCATCTTCACACACTGTTGAAAGATACAGGATAGATTAGATTAGAGCTCTATTTGTTGTCGAGGAGGAAATTCATTTCCACAGCGAGCCAGTTACAGGTACATTCATACAAGACAGTTATTACTCCTGCACATGATTCGACACAGACCCACACACAATCACACAAGAAATGCACTCATATGAAGGAGTCATAAGGGCAGGGGAAAGATTTGCAGACCAGGGTTCTATTAAAAGGTGCTGAAAGCATATGGGGCAATGTAATGCGTGTGTAGTAAAAGCAAGATTCATCCAGTATGTGAGCACATAGAAAGAAACAACAGGAACATTCCCTGAATGCTCCTCTTCAGCGTATGCTAACATCGCCCTTCGGTATGCACACACACACACACACACACACAAACTGTACACACACGTACTGTACAGGACAATTACTCACATTAAACACCAACAGATGCCATCTTGATTAAATTTGACCACACAAACACAAATGGAGTCGAGCGGGTCTGCGTCGAGGGTTCCCAGAGCATATGCCGTGCAGGTCGTCAGGAGCCCGGGAAAAAAAGGGAAGGATCTGAGGCCGCCTGCTGTTGTTGGCTTGCAGACAAGACATGGTGGAAAATACCTCTTGAGCCCAGAGACGGCACAGGATCGTGACCTACCATCCGGTCCTGCTCTGAGACTTGGCCCAAAAAACACAGATGTAAGAGATGTAAACACAGGAGGAGAGGCTTCAGCGGAGTAATTCACAGTGTGTGTACAGGTCCTGACCTTGTTAAACGAACAATAGCATTACTGTGGGGGCATGATGAAAGTGTAAATTGGAAAATCAGGGCTTTTTTCTATAATGAGATATTTATGTGCTTAGTTTTTACGCAGTTCTTGGCTCCACATCAAAGCAAAAAACGGTATAGCTTTTGTGTCCCAAGGTTGCAAAGTCAAGTTAGATTCATGCCCTAGACTCATAATGGCATAGATCAAAAGTATTGGGCCTTGTAATATGATCACAGTGGGAGTTCACAATGTGAGCTAACTTGCTATTTAAATGGAGCAAATGAAAAAAAGTGTGTGATCCTTATCTGCCATTGCCCATAACCCATGCCGGCAAGATGGTGGTATGCATCGATAAACTCATAAACAAACTGTAATTACTAGCCCATTAGAGAAAGAAGACCCTCACAAACACAGGCTCATAATCCCCACACAGGAGGGATGGAGGCTTGTCACATGTTTTCACATAACCCACTGAACTAAAGAAGTAGAGCAAAATACTTAATGAATTGTGACTGGGGGACAAACAAACCATTTTGATATAAGAAGCTTACACACTCTCAAAAGAGATGTAGCAATGTTGACGCTCTTGCTCGCGACTGTACACATTGGCCGTGTTTGAATTGGAGCTCGGCTTAATTTATGGGGGAGGTGATCAGAAAATTGAAGGCAAATTGGTGTTTTATTTGAGGTGGATAAACATGTATTCCTCTGCTGAGAGTAATCAGGAAAATAATCATTGCTGCCTCAACAACAAATCCACTTGAGCAAGTTTCTGGATGATAGCCTCATTGTTTGAACTGGACCCTGCAGAGTGCGGTGTGTTTTCCCCTGTGCGTCTAGACACAAAGTCTCTTGACAGTCCTGGCCACGCTTTCCTCACAAATCCACGTTACAGAGAGATTGGAGGCAGGAACCTCTGAGTTCATTCATTATACAAGGCAAGTCTTTCACTGGCTCTAGATGTCACTCCTCAACCCTAACCAAGCCTTTTCGTGTTTTGAATGATACTGTGACTTTTTTATGACATTTTGGACATTAATATTGCAGGGATTCCTTATATCCCCTCTTGATACCCTTATGTATTCTTGGGGACTTCAAAGGTGCTGGTCAGGTCCTCTAACCTGGGATATGAAGGGGCCCCATGTCTTTATTTTGCCTCTGAGTTGGACGGCAAAGGATACTCTATGATCCATTCTGAAAGTGTGCTTGTGCATCTGTACGTGTGTATGCCTTCTACCCAAATCTCCCTCACTCCTAACCTTCAGTGGACACGGTATGACTGAGTGATCAAGCAGATCAAGCAGATCAAGCCCACATCTACCTCAGCTACTGTCTGTGGTGACATTTCACCAAACCCGAGGCAAACCAGGCCACCATGATCCTCCTCAGCCCGGACATAAGTTCCAGTTGAGTCTCAAAACGAAGTCTCAGGACTAAAGAAATAGGAAACTTTAACCAAGGGTCATGGATAAATATTGTTAAAAATTAGGGTAGAGTTGGAAGTATTGGAGAAAACTGGCTTGCATAGCAAATGAGGCAAAAGCAGAGTATAAATAGATAGTATTCTCATTTGGCTTGTTTTAAGTCATGGTAAAATTGCAAATCTGCAATTTTTGCTTTTGTCTTTAAAAAATACCTTCTCTATTTTAGTAATTCCTCAAAGGAACTAGTCATAATTTATTCATTATGATTTCATAAATATGTGGTTTTTTTTTAACACATTCTCTTTCTATAGCAAGCTTCATATTATTGTTCAGGCATGGGCTCTTCTTTTATCACATTCCAGGGATGCATTATATTATTGGCACAATATCGTTATTGGCCAATATTGGCTTTAAAATGATTGGATATCATCAAACACACCAAGATCCCCTGATATAACTACTTACGACTAAAAGAGTAGCTGTAAGGGCTCCTTGACTTCTCCGCTAGCATCCTCTCCAACTACTTTTTTATGATTATTTGTTTGGCTCAATGAAGATATTTTTATCTACATCTGCTGCAAAATATTATGTTAATTTCACCGCAGAAGCGACAAAACAACCTCTGCAGATGTGCACAGGAAAAAACCTTTTCGTCTTATATTCAAATAATATTATAATCCCCGATATAGTTTTGATTAACACATACAATCTGCAGATTGATAAATAAACATGTTTCAGCTTTGAGAATTTTTACCTTTGTTGCATTATTTTATTTTCATTTAAATATCTTCAGGGTTTAGGGATGTTTGATGTTTGTATGACATTTCTTCTTGCTGACACATTAGAGAGCCATTCAATACACTTCACAATAAGAATTCCGTTTTTTTTGTCAATGTGGCATTAAAAAGAAGTTATTATAACATTATAAACATAACATTACACAAAATAATGACCTGAGCGGTATGGAACTACATTAACAACACTCCTTTAAGCCTTAAGGTCACATGTGGTAAATATTAACGAGTGACGCTTTAGCAGGTAGAGAGAGGTAGTTATTAATTATAGTACCTGGCTATGTGTTCAAGTCCATGGTATTAGCCTTTTGGTTGCTAATGTGGTTGGTGTTTGACCGGCACTGAGCTCACTAATATGTCTTTTGGGACGCGGGAGGTTCTAATTAATCCTGAGCTGACGGCCGAGCCAGTCCTTCCCCTGGGAGGCATCAGGGGAAGCAAAGAGTATCGGCACGCTTATCCGCAGATTAGACTCAACACTCTCACTGGGATGCTGAAATGAGATGCTGGGCCAAAGGTTTGTAATTGTTCTTCTCGCACTCGTTTAAGTGAAAAAGGCAATGCTTTGGTTTGCAGCGAATCGGACAAAAACTGAAAAAGATCCGTTTTCATATTTCACAACTTATCTGTCAGTCAGTGGAGTGAGGCAATAATAATAATAATAATATAATAAAAAATAATATTCATGTCCTGACTCACTCTAAGTTTCCTCTGCTGAAAAGGTTGTCTGACAGAAGATGAATCTCATGCATGTTTGTCAATATAATTTTCTTTCCCCTTCACCCCAGAGGAACATGCAAGTCCCTTAAGGTTTCTGACTCAAATGCCAACATCTGTCTGGCAACGGAGCCAGACTGAGACAGACTAGGACACCTTCATCAGAGGTATTCTCTGGTTGACAGAAGCCACAAGGTGGAATATTGCAGATGAAATAATGGGAGAGCTGAGAGAGGCTTAAGTATGCAAATCCCCCACTGCACCCACCCCTGTGTTAAACAATCCATCTTGATTAATATTTCATGTGATGAAAATGTATTAATCAGGAAAAAAGTTGAAACTTTCGCTGCTCTCCCGCGGGAAGCCAAACCTCTTGTTTTCTGCCATTTCTGTTACTTGTTTACGCTTGTGATGTCATTTTTCTGGGCGACCATCTTGGAAAAATGGAGCCCAAACATCTTGTAGCAATGGGCCGCGGAGAAGCAGCTTCACCCTTTTGTCTGGAGCTCGTGACAGTTTTGCGCAAGCGAGGCAAAACGTGCTGAAAGTCCAAAAGCATTGCGATCCACACACAATTTGGCACGGCTGCTCGCACTTATCCCCGTTCACAAACCCTCTTTTATGTACATTTTACTTGGCACCATCTGCATGTGGCTCTCCCCCCCCACCCCACACACACACCTCCCTCCTCCCAAACCTAATCCAGTGATAGACAGAGTGGGTGAGAGTAGCACATCACAGTACCACACTGCTCTCTACCTCACCGCTTTCATTATATTGTCATTTAGAATTATCAGCAGTGATGGACTGGCAAGGATGACTGACACATTCCTGTGAGCGGAGCAGCTACAGCCTGGCTCTCCTGCATGTCCTGGCAAGCCCTGTGTTACTCTGTGCCAGACGAGAGCGGGCCGGCCAAGTGTCTGGCCAAGGGGCTGCACTAATACTGCATAAATGGGGGGAATCCCCTGCCCCCGTGTTGGCTGAAAACAATACATCTGTGTTGCAATGGAAGGCAATATACCTGAGTAGACATGTGCTCATCCTATGATTATATGTAATTGAGTAGAATTCTTTTTATGTGAAAAGTCACATAAAAAAGGCCCGAGATGCAGATATGGACGGGTGAGTACATTTTAATATCAGCGCGGTATCCATTACCAAATGTCAATTCCGAGTCAAGTGATATAATTGAATAAAACAGATGCTCTCTGCCAGAAATACAAGGCACTATAACTAATGTGTCAGTGAAACCTATCTAAAACAAGCGAGGGTGACAGAAAAGATACGACTATAAAATGTGGTTTTAGCAGCAAATTAGATCGTGGAGCAACGGGTTTCACCATAATTTGCATTTTGCATGTAAGCAGTGTCGAGCCAAAAATACTTGGCGCAACACCACAGCGGTGGTCTCCAAGGGCTTAACAACACCAGCAGACAGGAGCAAAAATGGGCGAGAAAGACAATGAAAATGAAGAAGCTGGGCTAAAGAGCAAGTGAGAACGCGAGAGAAAAAAAAGGACATGCTAATAAAAAAAGAGTCGCCGGTGCAGCAGGGTGATGGCCAGGATGAGGTCTTGTGGGACGTCACATTTCACAAGACGCTGGGATCCACATCAACCAGTTAGCAGTGGTTTTACAGCTATGACTCTGTGGCGAAAAACCACTTTGTTGCCTAGGATGTAAATTACGTGTTCATACAGAATCTTGGGCTCTGACACTGAAAGGATCCAAAACACTTATCCTCTGCGTTTTCTACTCACCAGACAGCACTTCACATTTCTATTACAATGCCTAAAAAGGTAGACAGACGTCTCATAACTGGAAACGTCTGGGCGATATTAGAGTTTGTGTTGCCTGGCAGGGTGGAGTTGGGATAAGTGAACATGAAGAAAATGCAGCCACTCGCTTTGCTGTGCTTCTTTTTCTGAGTGGAAACACAAGGTTACTCACTGACTCTGTACTTCCTTTAACGTCCTCGGCGCCGCAGCTCCTTAAAAGACAAAAGACACCTCATCTGCAGTTCACGTAAAAATAGTTGTTAATGAAATTCTCAACAGCCGCGTTTTAGCTGATTAGTGAAACAGACACAAAGCAATTTGTTAGCTTGACAGCTAAGGCCACGAGGTTAGTACAATTTCTTTGAATAATTTCCCAAAAAACTGTCAGCTGGAGAAAGGAAAACAGACATAAATGATGAAAAAGGTGACACTAGGTGAACTAAAAATCAACTACCCCTCCTGGAAAAATGATTTTACCTTATCTTACTCTGATACTCCGTGACATCCAAGCTTGTGCTCGTCTGAACATATCTGAAATAAATGATCAGTTTCCAACAGTGTAAGAAGCAAAACAAGCCCTCTCTGCAAGACACGCTCACATTGGTTTCCCACACCCTTCACTATGAATATTGTGAAATCCTTAACTAATTTGTATCAGGGCAAGGCTAGAGAAGGATTTGTTTCACCTCGTTCGATCCACAATTATCTTTTTGCATATCTTGTACACACACACACACACACACACACACACAGGTTGGAGCAGCCATACCTCTTGGGACACTGCAGTGCATTGACTTCCATTCATTTGGACAGCTTAAACAAAGCCTTATCCCTAATCTTAACCATAACCAATTAATGCGTTACCCTAAACCAGAGAAGGTGCTAAAGAGGTAACAAAAACACACACACACACAAGTGCACGCACACACGCACACAAAAGTGCCTACACCCCCCCCCCCCTCTTATTTTTTTGGAAACCACAGCTGGGGCTCTTGCATATCAAACTGGCTGTCTCTTCCTACCGGGGTTCTGCCATTGCTTTAGCCATGAGCACTGAGATGGGCCCTGAGGCTCTCTCTCTCTCTTACACATGCACACACACATGCATGCAGAACTTTCCATGCCTATGCGTCAGTGAAAGCTTGGTCTTTTTCCAGTTGAAATCCCAACACTGGATTTTTGTGTGTGTGCAGCACGACAGCCCCTCAGTCCATCCTCACCTCCGTGTGATTCTTGGACCGCACTCAAGACTGGTGTCAAACATCTTGGAGCGAGGCTGAGGCAGATAGGAAGGTATTGTCAGGCATTTAATCCTGTTCTGTTGCACACACACACACACGTACTATAAGTGAGCGCTCCGAGGAAAGAATGCGCTCTCAAGGACCTGCTGACTTCTGAGGAGGAACGACGTCTCCGCTGAACCATTGCTGAAAAACTTCAACAATCCAAGAGAGTAAAAACTGTCCTTTGATTTTGGTGTGAAAATATTTTTTTCCCCTATTCAAAAGACCTCTGAGGTCTGAAAATGAACACTCTCTTTTCTCTCTGCATAATTTCTGTATTAAAGAGAATGAGTGTTTAAGGCCACAGCTGAAGTGACTGAGGACCAGTCGCTTAAACTAACTCTGCCCATAAACATCCTGACGCCAGTTAATTGTTGGTTTGAAGATCACCCCCCACCCTCCTTCCCCTCAACCTTCCTTTCTTTCTCTCTGCTCTCTTGGTTTTTCTGCCCATTCTTAGACAACAAATGTTATTTTCATAGAAAAACGTGAGATAGAGTGGGTGAGGCGAGGAGGGAGAGAGCGAGAGAGGCAGAGACTCAGAGAGATCGCAGGCACTGGTGGTGTGAGAAGGGGCGTATGGCATCCATTATCTTGTTTATTAAAAGCAAGTTTCTTTCCTTCGCTCCCTCCTCCCCATGAAGCTGACCGCAGATATTTCCAAGGGCCTGGCTCTGCTGCTCTGTGCCTACTTCACAGGACTGCTGGAAGGGTCACAGAAGTTGAAACCAGCGAGTGTCAATCGCCTGTGTTTCGCTTTGTGACCCGATTGAGGCAAAGAATGTGTGCATGTGCATCAGCTGTGTGCATGTGCCTGGGCAATGTTGCATGTGTGGGCTGTTGATGAAGTCCCAGTAATAGAAACTTAAGTCAGATTTGTTGTTGTTATTATTAATAATAATAATAATAGTAATAACAGGAGGGGATTTCTTAATTATATCGTCAAACATATTCCACCTTGAAACTGATGTTTAAACATTTGTGTCCCTAGTGAATGCAGGTCTTATATACTTTTGGTCACTTTTGTAAAGATGCCAATACGACAGGTATTTTTCCTGAGAGTTGGTGTTGTGTTGTGTCATTATAAAAGCATATTTAATAAAAAAAAACAGTGCTTTCCTCACAGATGCATATGCACCGAAGACATTTCCATCAGAATGGGGATCATCGATGTAAGCAAGAATTATATAATTATGATGTTCATTGTGGTGAAGCAGGAAAATCAAGACGTGGATGTTGACACTTATTGGTGACACAACTATGAATGAATAAGGATATAATTAGTTAAGATGATATGATGATTTAACGTAACCCTGACTGGCTGCTTGTCGAGATTTATTTGGATTTACTGTACGTTTCATTCTTCACACGTGCATTGCAATGCAAAATTTTAAATTTCGACTCTGTGTCCCTATAGCATTCCCAGGCGGCTTTTGCATTTGGTCACTGTTAGACTCAAGACTCAAATTGACCTAAAAATGAAAACAAACATATGCATTCACATTTTCTAGCATGCAGGGATGCTTATTATGCAAATTTGCTGAAATAAAAATGACATTCACACATACAAGTATTACTTGAGAAGCTTGAGTACTTGAGCAACTTCATGTCAACCAAAGTGATTTTAAACACTTGTGGCGCTTTTGGCTGAGATTAGGAAATAAGAGTGATAATAATAATAACCATCATCATCAGATTTTTATAGTGCTTTTCAGGTCATTCAAAGACACTTTAATAAGAAATCAAAAGAAAGGAGATCAGTAATATGGCCAATTAAATAAATTAACCATTGCTGGTAATGCATGTGGCTATAGGTTTTGGCAAAAAAAAAGCACCTTAGGGCTATAAAACCTCATATCTCACAGTAACCTCTACCATAAGAACAAACCACAGTGTCATCACAACAAATAATGTAAGTAAAAAAAAACCCTATGGAAATGTCAGAGTTACACCTTAAGAAATCTTCCAATGTTTGGTGTCTAAATGGTGGATGTGTTGTTATGCTATTAACCAGGTGCATGTGAAGTGTATCACTATTGGAGATTTATTAAGCTGCTGAGGAAGTTAGCCACACCTATTTCGGAGAGAACAGATTAGAAGAAAGAACTACGCACACTGTAATGGTGAGTTAAGCTTTCCACAACGATGTACTCAAAAGTTATTGTAATGCATTTTCCTGCAAAAACTGCATCGGAGGACGAGTTGGTGTATGTAAACTTCTCATACTTATCCTGCACCACCATACTATAATTATAGTGGGTACATACCATAAATATGACTTTTTTTTTTACACAACAACAAAATCCATAACATTCAGTTACATGATACGCTCCTTGGTGGCTTGGTGGTGTGTCTGGTTTTGAAAGCCTAAACACAATGACACCACTTAGGGATAACATTACTTATAGGCTTGTCAGTTTTGCTGCTATGACAGCGCCGTGTTCACTGCTACAACATGTCGAGACATCCGAAGCCTGACAGACCTGCCATGTCTAGTTAATGTTACCACGCTGTGAGTGGACAGTCGTTGCTCGAGGGAAGGGGTTTAGTAAACGGTCAGTTAAAAGGATCGTGTCAGCTCCTGTGGTCAGTTCTCAGATTTAATTTAGCGACGCAAAGGTTGGGTTAACAACGCTAAAGACCTCTGGGGGACGCTTAAGCACGAGCCTGGCCGAGAGTCAATTGGTGTGTGGGAGTAATATTGATATATTGACAGTTTGAATTACTGAAGAGCAGAATCACCTGAGGAGCTTCATGTGACGACTGCTTTGTTACCTAAACATGAGAATGTCAGTGGATGCAGTCCTGAGGTTAACTCAAACAAACTATTTCCTCAAAATGAACATTATACAAAAGTTGACATCATGTGCTATTGACGAAAACCTGAAACATGGCGACTGAGGCCATTTACTCTTCAGGAAAACATTTACTGACATTCTAAATCAACTGAGGAGTAGCTCACTGTT
Source organism: Microchirus variegatus (assembly GCF_963457635.1). Taxonomy (NCBI): domain Eukaryota; kingdom Metazoa; phylum Chordata; class Actinopteri; order Pleuronectiformes; family Soleidae; genus Microchirus; species Microchirus variegatus. The sequence continues at coordinate 11,174,821 of NC_139813.1, forward strand.
TCCCATATATTTCTATGTAAACAGAGTTCTTTATGCAGCCAACAAAGTCGCCCCCTCTTGGCTAAATGCTTCCCTTTTCAAACCAGAAGGCTACATCCATTTCTTTACATACAGTCTATAATCAAACTATAGTTTAAGGTCGTCATTATCTCTCCTGTGATTAATCTATCACAGAAAATCTAAAGCTCAGTAATATTATGCACCAGTGGAAAAATACAGACAGAAACCATCACTAAAACAAACAGGTGTCCCAGAGCTAAATTTGGCCCCGGGCTCTCTTAGTAAGTTAATCTGACCATGACGTCACACAATGACAACGGTTCAAACTGTGTTCAAACATTAGCACAAAATATTAACTCCATTAAAGCCAGTGGAACATTCCCTCTGGTAACATTAAAGACATTCAAGATGATTGCACAGTTTGAAATCATTAATAGCAATTAGCTTAATAAATTCTAACAGACTTATCAATTTAAATGTAGTATGAAAACACCCAGGGACTGGATCTGCTTGAGCATGAGAAAAATGGAAGTGTGCATTTGTGCTCTTGTTTTTTTTTTCTGGAGTTGAGTCCTCGTGTTCACAGTGACTCATTCATTTAGAGATAAATTCGCATGTTATCCAAATGTTATTCTGTATAATGAGTAACACTCCTTGCGCTGTCTGTGGTCTTGCTTTATATGTTTTCCATACTGTATCAAGATGCCCGCATGTTACACTGAATGGTACTACTGTATATGAAGTGAGGCGATTTTACTGCTGCTAAAACGGGCTGTAAAACATCTGAAGCGTTTCTGTATCTCTTCCATCTTATGTTGATTCAGACAAAGTGAAAAATCCGCCCCGAAAACTCGACTAAATGCATATGTTTTTCATTGGAACTCACAATATGGATGGTGCACATGACCGACTTAATAATCCCAGAGCTGCAAACAAGACAAGAGGCACTCGTGACGCCACTTGTATATTTTGTGTAAATGAAGTGTCGACACCGCGTAGACAGTTCTCAGGGTGACTTTCTTGTGTTGTGGGTATTTTCTTTTTCTGGAGAACTGTTAACACAATACAGATTTGAGACATGTTCATAATTGACCAAAAAAAAAAGAAGGAAAAAAAAGAGATATTTTTCCAGCAGTTTCAGATCATTGTCATAAACATCACAAATTAACATTTTGGTATGTGTGGTTTACAGTTTAGAGGGAGACTGGCTCATGTTCACATACAAAGACCCAAAATGTCAGGACATTGTTAGAATAAGACTAAACTTTGAAGGCAAGGTTTTTACACCTTATGTCCTGTTTGGTTCCCTGAAACCCCCCAGGCCCAGTGCAGCAGCTCTAAAACATAATTATCATTCCTTTTATCACCTCAATAGTTTATGATGTTTTCTCATTTTTGTGTTAGTTACCTATAAACATGACTTCTAAACTGATGACAAGTCTGTAAGAGAAACTGAAACGTCTGATCTGTGGTCTCAGCGGCGAAACATGATCTTTTTCTCTATATATTTGGACGGTGGAGTATTTGGAGTTTGTTCAGGAGGTAAAGATTCAACCTCTTAGATTTCTCTAAAGTCAAATGAACCGTAACTATAACAAAACAGATGCACAAAGCATACATAAAATAACATATTGCAGTGCGGGTATTTTTTTTAGTGGGTGAAACAGAAGAATTATGAGATTCATCAGGCATCATCATAATGATATGTGAAACAATACACTTCCTTATTGGCTGTACTAACAATGCTCAGAATCAGGGCCTGCAATTTGTTACTGAAACACTTTTTAATGTATTTGTTGAAATCAATAAGATGTATTTTTAAAAAAAAGTAGCCATCACAATACTGTAATTAAAAACAACCAATGATGATTGGTTGTTCTGTCTGTCACTAACCAACCTGCAGAGAAACATCAGCGGAAACTAGTTCCAAAGTGTAGCCTCATATTTCTTAATTTTTGCATACTTACTTTTGCGTACTACAAATCCTAACTTGAACAGTAATGATCGATTCATCAAATGTGACTAGAGGGAATAATTGATTTGTGAACAAGGAAGTAAAGCAAAAGTCAAATGAATGAATTCAACAAGATTATGGTGCCTATTTTGATATATTAAGATGAATACTTTTTATATTCTGATTTTGTATGGTCGACACCTGTTGAAGAGGACAGATGCTGCCTACACATTTAGCCTACATGTGTCAGAAGAAGGTGGGTTGTCTGGAAAGAAATAAAGTCTTTCAACTCATTTTCACTTCCTTCTATGTCAGATTTACAACATTTTCATTTGCTACTTTTTTCAAGTTTTTTTGAAAGTGAGTTGGATGCAGTCAATGTATTCAGCACATACAGCTTTTAAAGGAGACATATTATGCAAAATCAACTTTCTAATCATTTAAATCCTTATATTTGGGACTCTGGACGTCCCACGCAAAGTTGATTTCCGCACTCACTGGGACGTCACAATGCGCTAAATTCCTAGAAATTGTTGACTCGCCGAGCTCAGCTTTGTCCGTAAAACACGTGAGAGTAACGGTATCCAAAAACCAGACGTCCGCAAAGTCATTGAAAAGTTCTATTCTTGGCTCCACAGTGCAGCACAGAGTTCTACACAAACTTCCAGCTTCAGAGGAGTATTCGTCCAGTGGATACATGTTATATATGACAGCAATGTGCCTGCTAGAGCCTGCAAATGATCACTTTTCCAAATGCTAACTGCTGTTAGTTCCCAGTAGCCTCTGTGGCTGATGTAGTTTCCTGTCCCTTAAGTTTCGTTTTATTTTTATCAATTTTTTTTAAAGATACTACATAACCGAGCGTTCTGAACAGAGCTGTTTTGGCAGGGTGATAGAACTGCTGTGGTGCTTCATCTTTATGGTATTTTGACAAAAGCATGTCGCAGACATGTTCATTAGGACACCAGGGAACTAGTTTAACTTGGAGCAATAGGGTATAATATGACTCCTTTAACACTGAAAAGGGCAACACAGTATATACTGTATAACACATGAGAGGAGTGGGTGCAAACACACACACACACACACACACAAAGAGAGAGAGAGAGAGCAATGTCCTGTGCGTGTTCAGGTCGTTGTGCAGGATCATTATCCAACACATCTACAGCAGGAAAACAACTGTTATTCAATTTGCACCAAACAAATCTCTAAGGCTGTTCAATTCATCAGGGCCAATTACTGACACAAAGTGCTAGAGGTTATCTTCACTCGCCACATACTGCACTCATTCAGACATTAGACCATCCGCTCTGTTATGAATCAGGGCGCTGCCTGCATGGCTGCACAATGGCCTTATAGTGTAGCCAGAGTTTGGGTGGTCCAGCTGTTTGACACTGCCAAGCAACTGCAGTACTTCCAAAGGACATTGATCTCAAATCAGCTGATGCTAGATGAAATCTATACTGATCTAATACTGATAGATCAAATCAGCACCAGGAAAAACAAAAGGGATATGTTTCTTGGAGTCACAGTGGGCTGCAGCTCCTCCGGGTCTGGTCTGCTTGGTTCTGTTTGCCTGTCCTGCTTCGTGATCCCTTCTAATTGGCCGTCATTACACCCCACATTACCCTATCAGGGCATGGCTAGAGGGGAAACAGACCATGGTGGTGGATGGTACGCTTTGGTAAGTCTGAATTACACAACTTCGGGGCCATGACTAATATTGGCGCAGTCGATAACTGCTAATGTAAGCAATGTAACAGATGCCCACAGTTGAATAACAACAAATATAGTCCGGTTAACCTTCTCGCTAGGCTGCCTTTGACCAGTCAGTGAGGCACAGGCGCAGTCAAGCGCACATGATGGCTCTCATTCTGCTGTGATTGTGTTTCACTCTGTTGTGTTAAGTATTTATTAGTTTTAGCTGTTTGTTGTTGTTAGCTTTTTTTGGTCTCGTTTTTTTTGCGTGGAGATGCAGATACATAATTGTGTGTGTGAGTGTGTATTCATCCGTTTTGTCAAATGCAGTGTGATTTAATTATGGCCAGTGTTTATGAAACCCTCACATATGTGGAAAAAACAATCCTTTATTGTAATAGCCGGTCCTCAGCCGAGCAAACAAGGGTACGTTTGTACGAGTACGTAAATGCACAGACATGGAATCGGAGCAGAGAGTAAGATAAAGAGACGAAGCGACAAAGATTACTCCCTGTACTTTTTTGTGGGGTTTAATTGTTTGTATTTGTTTGGGAAAGTCGGCTCATGATAATTACATTCTCCTCCATTTGAGAAAAATACGAGTCAAAAAATATTTTTTCAACGCGAACACAAACACTTTGACAGAATGCAAACACGAGCCCCCCAACAAACACACACACACACGCACCCACACCCACACACACCTCTGAACACTGAAGGAAATTATACATCTGTCTTTTCTCTCCCTTGCTCCTGCAAAACTTGGCAACTTTCAGTAATTTCTCTTCTCTTCTGCTTGTTCTTTTTTTCATGGCCAGGTCTGGGATTCCCTTGCCACAGCCGAATTCAATTTACTGCACTTTTTTTTTTCTTTTTTTTTTTGCGAGAGCTCGGTTCTTCTCCTAAAGCAGAATTGGGGATAACAACCCTGGGACAGAGACCTCAGTCCAAACCGCGACAGGACGAGCCGCTGTTGCCTTCAGACACGATAGATGAGACCGTGGCCTTGACCCATGTGCCGAGCTGTTGGGTCGCTTGATTGAAGCGCACCACACTTGAGAACATCAGCGCCTTGCATCCATTGAAATAATAAGCTGACCCAGAGAGCTGCTCGCCTTTGAGCTGCAGCCAAGCCATCTGAATCCACTCTGCCCAAATGAGGGCTTGGTTTTCAAAGCGTCTCTCTTATGTGCGCCGGGCCGACCGTGCACCCATGTTCTGTGCGTGCTATTCCGTATGTGTAAGTTTGAGAGTGAAAGGGCGGCCAGGGCTGAATTGGAGAGGAGCGGATCACGTCTGTGGCTAAACAGTTTGTTTGGTGAGTCACATGTTCCTGGAGAGTTGTGTTTTCACAGTCTGGCAAATTCTGGAGGTTTTCTTTCCAGCTGTTTCCCCCAAGTTTTGTGTTTGTTCATAACCTTTAATTCAACATTCCTCTGGTGTCTACTCTAATGTCACACATGGAAAGTCCAGCTGAAACAGGATGAGACACGACGAGGGGGACTCAATAAAGCGAGAAAAGGAAAGATCATAGGTCAGTTAAGTTCTATCACATGTAAAATGTTTGCTGAAGGGACCATGCACTGAAAGCCGGAACCACTTATACACATAAAAGATTATTTGCGGCTTATACTAGCTCACTGAGTTCCCGATAACTGTGTGTGCGAAAATTATACAAATAAAAACAATTATAATCCTCAAATACCAGTGTGTTTTTTTGAGGCATATATGACATTTTGTTGTTGAGGTTTGTTTTGAGGAGTTTTATTTAGGATAAATCTAACTTCTCAACTCCACCTTCATGAAAGTTCAACATGCATTTTTCAGTATTTTAGAGACCAATCTGCTCGGATTAATTTACTAAAAGTAATAGTTGAGTATAAACCTATTTTTTTTTCTTTATTGTGCTTCTGGAAGATAAAAGAGTATGTGCTTTATAAGCAGTTGAAGTTCGTACAGAAAAGCTTTCACTATTAAAAAAAAAACAAAAAAAACACACAGATATGATAACTTGAATCACTAAAATCACATGACAACCTGGCCGCTGTGAATTTGGCGGGCATTAAATCACAGATCAGGCCAGAAATGCCCACAATAAAGTTAGTCACTTGTATTATTCTGTTGAAATCTTTCATAGTAAACATGCAGAGACGGTGAGGGATTTGTTCTATTAGATATTGCACTGAAGAGGTTCTCAACATGGTTTCTATTTGCAGTAATTTCATATGGCCCACTGAGATGTCTCAGGCTCAGGTTTCACTAATAGCACTCGCTAACCAGTGCGTCCCACAGTTTCATTCCCCCTGCCCCTGTTTTTTTTCCCTTTCCAATTTGACAAGTCTTTACAACATCTGACATGTGTTTGATTTCAAAAGGCCAACTGGAGACTCCTCTTTTTCCATGCTCATCTATCCTTTTAGGTTTTTGTTTCTTCATCTTTTCTGCATCTTGTTCTTGATTAGAACTGTCGGTTGCAGGCCATCGTCACTCTGCAGACCATAAAGTGCCCCACCCACACAGGCTACAGTAGCCAGTCTGCAGAAAACATGAATGGGAATTAATCTGCAGCGGACATTTTGCAGGGAACAGAAAAGTTTTTTTTTTTTTTTTTTTAGTTGTGGTTGTGCACAGAAAGAGTTTGGTGCATGGAAGAAAGGAGAAATGTGTCAATCGGCGGTGAATCCCAACACCTCATGAGGGGAGAAATGGGAGAGGAGAGTGCAAGAAGAAGAAGAGAAAGAACAGGGAGAGGAGAGAAAGACGTCACCATGCAATATGCTCCCTCAGCACAGCCTCTCAGATGTGGTCTGGCACCTAGTTCACAAAGCCAACCAGATCCACACATTGACTTCATATATCTCTGGAAAGGGGTGAGTGGAGGGGTGTGTGATGGGAGTAAGGGAGGGAGGGGGGTGACAGCAGAGTATACGGGGGTGGTGGTGGAAGGGGGGGGGGGGGGGGGGGGGGCGGGAGGGTGTGATGAAGAAAGGGAAGAGCAAGGCTTTTGTGTTTACTCACACCGAGTCACTGCCAGAAACTTTAGACCACATAAACGATTCACTTTTGTCATCTTTGCTGACCCAGTCCCATGTAAAAGATTGATGAGGGAGATGATGAACTAAAATAAACCAATCTCGCAGTCACTCACACAGACAGGCAGTCAAGGAGGCAGACGAGCAGACAGGCAGGCCCTCTTCAGTGAACAAAACCAGGCCCAGACTCTCCCCTGCCAAGTTCCCCTCTTTTCACACACACACACAGACAGTCTGGCTGGTCATTCAGTAGCAGCCTGCTGCCCTCTTTTGTCAATATTATGGCTGTACTGAATGAATATCATTTTGATTACAGGGGTGTTTCTGTAAGATTGAAGCACATTTAAAACATAGGGGCCAGCAGATTTTGTGATCTCCTTGTGAAGAAATTAAATCACAGCTCCTTCTTTTTGTACCACTTTTATTTAAAATATTGCATATTTATTTTATTTTTTAAAAAGCGTGTAACATATATTTTAAACTTTAACACCCTCTTTTAATATATACTATTCCCGACAAGAATAATAATGTAGTGTAAACCCTAACCCACTGCACGCATCAGAAAATATGGTGTAACTCCTTTTCCCCATCAGTGTTCCCTCCATTTCAACAGCATACAGAACTGCAGCTTTTATGAATCCATAAAATGATGTCTTGTTTTAACGAGAAAAGAAATTCATTGCTAGTATAATTGGTAAGTGCCCGAATAATTAAGCCCTAATGCGGGGCATTTTCTTTGGAGGTAGTTTCCATTTAAGAGACAAGTGTCTAATTGGTGAGTTGTTGAAAAGCACCACTACCTCCCCAGAGATCATTTCTGAAATCATATAGAGGATAATTCCCTTTCAATTAAAAGCTACAGTATTCCAGGTTTTGATTTAATTGAAGGCGTTTATTCAAATTGTAGGGGCGGGGGTAGCCGTGTCGGCACCGTGATTCCATTAAGGGTGGTGTTATACTACAAGGCTAGTGAGAAAATATCACTGTGTCTAAGGAAAATGGAGCAATATCAGAAATAAATTGCTCGCAAAAACAGAACACTCCAAGTAGACGGCGGCCGGCACAGGCACAGATTGAATAAACAATGTTCAGTGCAGAAATCATAATGCTGAATAAAGATGACCTGCCGCTGCTGCTGCCGCCACTATATTTGAATATTATTGGAATTAATTTGTCAGCCAAAAGTGAACACTGAGTATTTGTCAGGAGACTGGATAGATCTCCCTGCAGTTTCAAAGTAATGCCTGTGTGGAATAAAGTGAGCGAAAAATGTTTGTGTGTGTGTGTGTGTGTGTGTGTGAAGCTGCAGCTGCGGATAAATCATGGTCAGAGCGACACGGATGGCAACCAGAGCAATGGTTGGATTACAGTGTGTCGCCCAAAACAAATTCAGCCTCATATGAATACATTAACCTATAGTGTGATAACAACAAAGTGTGAAAGACTGAGACTTGGTACTTAGTCAAATCCTGAACGCAGACTCTTAAAAAAGTAAAAGGTGAAGTGTTATCTCCTTCTCTTCATCTCTCACTTTGTTCTGTTGTTCCTGCTTCCCCTCTCTCTTTCTCTCCCTCCCTCCCTCTCTTTGGCAGGTGTCACACCCACACTGTGGCCTCTGGGCTGCACTAGCAGAGCAGCGCAGCGAGATAAGGGCTGTACGGAGACAAGCGCACATCCTGTATGAGGTTAGGCCCCCACCAGCACACATACACTCTGTGTGTGTGTGTGTGTGTGTGTGTGTGTGTGTGTGTGTGTGTGTGTGTGTGTGTGTGTGTGTGTGTGTGTGTGTGTGTGTGTGTGTGTGTGTGTCTGACCGCAGCTCCTTCCCGTCTCCACGCCAATGAGGACAGAGCCTGCGGTTGCAAGGTGCAGGTGTGTGTGTGTGTGTGTGTGTGTGTGTGTGTGTGTGTGTGTGTGTGTGTGTGTGTGTGTGTGTGTGTGTGGTGACAAAGACCTGAGAAACTGTGCCATGTTCTGATCTCATGGTCGTTTTGATAAGTGTGAGAGCAAACACGGCCAGAGAAGGCGAGACGGCCCTGCCGTTACGCCAGCGGTCTACAGATGTCGGGCCCTCACTGTACTCCTCATCTTTCAACTCCGCTCAGTGAGGCTCGTCTGCGGTCTGATGATGACATTGTTCACTACAAAGTTTGCCGTCTCCATCTCATTGTCAGATATCCTCGCTGAGCTTTTTTTGTGTGTGTGTGTGTGTGTGTAGTGTGTTGCACTTACAGAGTAGCAGTCCTGTGAAACTCACTGGTGGCTCGGGATTGAAATTCAAATCAGAGTCACAAAGCCATTTGTCAAAGATTGTGTGTGTGTGTGTGTGTGTTTATGTTGAACTTTGACAGCAAAAAGACCAAGTTTATTCACACTTTCTTCACACATCTGGAGCTGCAATGCCCTCTCATGGCTACAGAGGTATACACCCAGTGTGTGTGGTTTGAATGAAGGAGAAAAGTGAAAGCAAACCTCCCACAATGTGAGCAAGATATTTTGTCCAATGACGGCAGATGTATGCTGCCAATATGGAAAGGATTTAGGAGCCGAACTGCTCTGTACTGTAAATTTCTCCGTCTCCATCATATTTCATCCTTGGAAGGAAGCATCTAACATCCACACCGACACTTCTTTATGGAAGTGGACTACGGCAGTCTTCATAAATTACAGCTTGTCCAAAGTCCAACAGGACTTCTTACAATAATACATTGATTTTAATATTTTATTGCTGAATTTTAAGGCCCATTCGGGACATGCGCCATAACTCACTGTTGATCTGTTCACCTGATGTCCTCAGCCAGAGACCTGCACAATCTCGGCCCTTCGATGTTAAAGCTCAAACACTGAGGGGAAACATACCTGAGGAAAATATGTTTGCCAAGTTCATTATGCTCCTCTAAATCCCTTTTTAAAGACACACTTTTACAAGCATGCTTTTACAGGACTCAGTATAATTTAGATCATACATCAGTTCTCTGTAATTTTGTGGTTACTGTCAGCTTTTAATTGCCTTTGTTTCCCTTTAATTATTATGTGTCCTGTAAGGCACTTTGTAACTGATTTGAAATGTGCTATGAAAATTACGCATTATTGTTATTATTACGTGGTCGTCGTCATCTTCCGTGCATTTAAAAACACATGTGAACTTGTTAATTCATTGATACGATACTGACATGATGGTTCAATATTCTTAAAGCTGCCATCTTTCAGGAAACTTAAAAGTTTCTGCACTCGGCACACTTGCTCACAAGGATCAGCACTGCCTCACACACGCGCACACACACACACACACACATCTACAGGCCATCTCACAGGCCATCCCATCAAAGTAGGGACCATTTCTTCCACTCCCTGCCTGCCTTTTTCTCTCTAAATCTGACACTGCTCTCATAATAAGCAGCCTTGCATATCAGCTCCTTGGAAAGAGATGCAACTGCTCAACTGAAGGGAAGAAAGTGGGAGGGAAGGGGAGGGGAGGGGAGGGGGTGTAGGGAAAGGAAGGAGGGAGGTGGGCGGCTGGTGGTGGTGGTGGTGTTGGGGGGGGGGGTGATAGAAATCGCGAAGACTTCTGTCACTTCATGAAAAATAGCTTCCCCTTTGGACGGAACTTCACAGGCCACAATCAAGCGGTGCCAAGACGCTGCAATCGTGGCAAATCAAGTCAGCATCTATTAATAATATTTCTGGGGCTGCTGCGGTGAGTGCGTGGCGTGTCCTCCCGCTGTCACAGCCCCGTGATGGAGCGCTGCCTTTATCTCAGCCCTGGCACGCTTCTGTCACCGTGATAAACAATTCACACACAAATATGAATAAGGATCCTCCCAGTAGGCCCCTACACACCCTGCCTTTTCCCCTCATTTTGTAGATGAGGGAATGTAATCTTCAGGCTTGGTCTTTCTTTCTTTTTCTCTCTTTCCCACTCTATCCATCACTCTATTTCTCTCCATCTATCTCTTTCTTCCCTCTATCTTTCCTCCCTCTCTCTCTTCCTCCACACCTCTGTTCCCCCCTTTCTCTTTCTTTTCAATCTGTCTTTCAAAGATATGTAAATGACCCTGAGATGGGACCCCAGTGCGTAGGTGGTGTAGCGTGAATGTCAAAGCCCAGGCCTGTGAACCCTGCACACACACACACACACACACACACACACGCACATACACGCACACACCTGCTTTGCATACTTATTCCCAATCATATGTTAGAGTCGCCTGTGTATATATGTCTCTCTCACACACACACACACACACACACACACACACACACAAACTGAAGGACACTGGTTTCTTGATTGTCAGAAATCAAAAGGACCTTGTTTTCCGCCTTGAAGTTACACAATGAAGCTTTATGACAGCTATTGTAAAAACGAGAACTTCTATATTGAATATTTATGTATCTATCAATTATAATTTCTTGAAATAACAGAGTGAGAAATGATAATTAATGAGTCAACCTGTGTTTTCGTTCCACTGCCTTCCAGCTGTGGCGCCTCTCATTATGTGCCCAACCACCGATGTTGTATTATTCAAAGATTATTGCTCCTTCATATATGTTTTATATGATAGATGGATATACTATATATCATGGAATTTAAGGGATACTTTAATTTTCCAAGAGATTATAAACACACAAACTAAGTTACCTGCATCAGCGCTCCATTACTCACACACACAATACAGTAATATAGAGATGTAGACAAAGGAGTAATATTGCTTCTCTTTGATGGACACTGAAGATTAATGTACTAGCTTAAGATAATGGCTGAGAGGCAGTCGGATCGTGTTAAAAGTCCTTCAGTAAAGCCCTGACTCTCTCAAGGTGTAGAGTATTGATAAAGTCAATAACTGCAGTTACCTCCTCCTGCTGAAGTATATCAGCTATAACTGAGACACTGTCAATATCAGGGCAGGTGGTGTGTGTTCATCAAACCCTGCAGTGACTATTTCACGTCCACACTATTGTTGTAGTAACACATTTATAAGGGAACTTTATATCTCATATCGGGGTTTGTCATTTAACAGTTCAAAATCGTACAAAATCTCCCCCCATCATGTTACATAAGATTTTACATGTTCATAATAATGAGCTGCATGTTACAGGAGTGAATGTCAGAAAAAAAAAATGAAGCCCACGTCCCACTTAGCTGTGCTGTAAAGTCATTATTATGTAAATAAGCAGTGGGTGGATGTAACTAAGTAGTTTACACTCAAGCAGTGGATTAAATGCAGTCTTTTAAGGTGTTTATATGTGAGTTTTTACATTCAGTTTTACTTTAAAGGTGGATAACTATGTTTTAGACTCACGGACGGACAGATAGATAGATACGAAGAAAGGAAGGACAAAAGGTAGGAAGGAATTCTTCCCTTTTCCTTCCTGCCTTCCATCCTTCCTTCCCTCTGTCCTTCCTTTCTTCCGTCCTTCCTTCGTCTTGTGTGATGTGCTGCAGCACAGTTCACACCTGGTCTGTTTGGTGTCTAATTGTTAGTGGCTGCTCCCTGCCAGGCCTGGTACCTCCATGTCCGTGATGTAATTGCGTATTTCCGCAGTGAAACATCCAAAGAGGCCTAAATGAGATTTCACTCAGCAGGACGGAGCCTGCGGTGGGGCGCTGATGATGAATGTATTGTAAGATTGATTAGCACCAGTAAGAAGTGTGGCGGATATGGCCACCAGAGGTCTGTGTCTGTGTGTGTGTGTGTGTGTGTGTGTGTGTGTGTGTGTGTGTGTGTGTGTGTGTGTGTGTATGTGTGTATGAGTGTGTGTGTGTGTGTGTGCGTGCTTAAGAATGTAAGAGGAAGACAAGACGTTGGTGGTGAAAGTGAAGACAAGTGTTTGTGTGTGTGTGTGTGTTTGTAAATGCACCATGTGTGACTGTGCTAATTTGTGATGTGTGTATGTGTTTGGACAGACTGTAGAGTGTCATCCAGGTGAGAAATGAAACTTGAGGTGGGGGGAAAAACAAGTGTTGGGTTGTTCAACAAATTCATTAAAAAAACAAATACATCTACCACAAAATAACTTTTTATTCTTCCTTAAAGGGATTCTTCTTTTGCCACCTTTGATTGGGTTCCATCAAGTTCTATATACTTCTGGTTATAACATAGAGCAAGTATTTGTGACTAACGTGGTTAAGAGGGAGAGCAAACAAAAAGATGTTCACTATATCAGAGTGTATAAGTGTGTAAAGTAAGATTTCAATACGGAATATAAAATAAAAACAATTGGGATTGATTAGCACTGGATTTGCATGGTTAATTTGAACTCAAAGTCACGTTTTTTAATTGTGCTTGGCTTGTTTCTCCAAGTGCAGTGCTGAGCACTGTCTAGTGTATTGCATGGTGCCCTCACTTTGCCAGTTTAATTAATGGAAATCATCATTTTAAACTGTCAGTCTCAGCCCCACTTGTCCCTCTGGCCTTTTTTTTATTGTGCTGTGTAGGTCAATATTTTTTCATATGAATCTGTTTGCAGCCATTTCACTTGTGTCTCTTGTAAAAAAAATAAAAAAAATAAATAAATAACTATAATTGATTTAGATGATGCATACATTTCTAAAGAACATACTGTGGTATTCATTTATACGGAGGAATTTTAAGGAAACAGAGCAGATGTAACTGAAAAGACAAAAAGTTGTCATGGACCAAATACAAACCTCCAAACATGATTGTGGTCATAGTTAATATCACTGATTTTAACAACAGTAGAAACAGCGGTAATGATAGAGACACTAGTAGCAGAAGTTAGTATTGAAAATGATGCATTAAAGCACCACAGTACTGATTTCCCAAGAAAAAAAAATAGTTAACCATCAAACCAGAAGCTGTAATGTGAAATCCAAACCATGCTCATGCAGATGAAAGCAAATCTGTCAGTAGCTACGGTAACGCTGAGATGAATAAATTGATGAATACAAAGTGTGCAACAAAAATCAGATGGGATAGATAAAAAAGACATGGTAGCCAAACGATTCATAAGTCCCTTCATATTGTGTCACATTTAACACAAAACCCATGTTGTTCGTACTCGTTCCACACATTTTCCATTTACATGGCTGATTGTTATTGTGCACAAACACAGGGAGAAAGGGATGTGCTCTGAATGCAAACTCTCTGTGGTTTTCAATTGTAGAGCACCTTTTTCTCACACAACTAAAACACCTGCATCTGCGCTGATACTCATCCATGTCCGTACAAGCATCTGTAGACATTGGCAAAAAAAAACACATGCACACATTCTGCAGAGCTTCATGTCTTTGTTGTCTTTACAAACCTGACAATTTGTTGTTGTTCTCTAAAAGCAAATGAATCCTCAGATTTCATTTAACCGTGGCAGTGGCTTGGTAGGACACAGGCCTCTGGGCTTTGGCAAAGTATTACTGTACCTCTTTCAAAGGAGGGAAATGTCTGTGCATCCATTCATACTGGAATCTAGCCACCAAACACACAGCCAAAAATGCCACACGGACAATTCCCCCCACTCTGTTTTTAATGGTGGTACACAGAGGCAATAATCATAAAAAGCCAGGATCTCCTTCTGAATGGTAACTGACATTTGTCTCCTACAGTAACCGCAGCGCCGGTGCTGGGCAATTTCCCCTCAACATGCAAAACTGTGGGGACAAAATGTGGGACCTGCCATTCTCCATGCATATTAAAGACACTTGTCATCAAGACGTCACCCAGGAGCTATGAGAACAAGAGGTACAGTTCCTCCGAGACAGACTCACTCACCATCAAAACCATGAAATTAGACCCAGGAAAATATCCTTGTGATGGGAAAAATGCTACACTTTAGTGCATTTTGCATATAAAAAAAGTGAAACGGATGCATGTAAATTGCCCGTGCCACAAAGACAAATTGGTAATTCAGGTTTGGAATGAAAATGACACTAAAGTGCAAAAAGGAAATGATGCAGCGTGAAAGGAATAAGGGTTGTTAAAATGTCACATTTGAGATTCTGTGCCTTTAGGAATCGAGATGTATTGTTAGAGGAAATGTGATAAACACAAACCAAATGTACGGGTAGCAAATAGAGCTCCATGTATACCACGTTGTCTTAGTCACCGTGCTCACAGCGACGCCCACAGAGCAGACGCAAACTGATGAATGTACATTTTGTAGTTATATACTTCCTCGCACCTTAGTCGTAGGAACGCATACATTTTCCTCTATAATGACAAAAAAAAAAGGCAACATGTTCCCACACAATGACATTCAAAGTGTAATTCTCAGTAAATGAAAACCAAATGCTGATGTGTTCAAAGTGTTTACAGATCTGAGAAACACATGCTTATGTACTTTCACTGTGAGGTGGCACGCAGCCATTTTCAAATCCACATCAGAAATAAATATTTTTCATTTCTGACAGCGTGTCAACTACACGTGGATCATTTTTCAGCCACTCAAAAACACTTTTCCTACAATTAACTAGTGTCAGTGAAGAAAACAGTATTCTTTAGTGTGTTTGTTGTGTGTCATTGCTTACTATATACTATACATACACAGTGGGAAATGCAGATGGCATCCCCCCACATAGGTGCTGGTGACACAAGCCCCCCTCAGTTTGTCCCTGGGCTCCTCGGGGCCCAAGACCAGTGCCCTCCAGGATGACAAATGGCCTTAATGAAATTGGACAACTCAGCATACATGCATAAGAGGATGTTAAATATTGATAGTCAAGATCAACGTAGCGGTGCATATTCCACTCTTTAATATTTTAAGTGTCAGACAGGCCTATTGTCTATCTTTTGGGGGGGTAAATCACTGTCTGCCCCCCTAGTTCTCTTTGAGGCTCATATGATGGCCAGGGCAGTGTTCACTCAGCTACGGATGAGAGAACCCACGGCCTGTGCTTTGCATATATGCTCACCAAAAGCCACTTGGGGTGGGGGTTGGGGGTGTGGGCAGCATCTTTACATAAATTTTCTTTGTGTTTATGCATTTGAAAACCTCATATTTAAGATAACGCATGAAAAGCACATATTCATTTATAGTATAAACTGCAACTTTTCCACATCAGTAACAATAAGGGCACTATCAAGTCTGGCCTTACCCTATATATATAGGATTGTTATTACCAGATAAAGGATGAGCCACACTGTTTTGTTATGATCCAGATCCTTGCAGACTGCTTTAGCATCTACAGTCAGCACAGTTACATGACATCAAAAGAAATAATTATTGTGTTAGTCCAACCAAGACCAGACTTTTAAAATACATGTAAACATGTTAGTCTGACTAACACGATTGATCAAATTTCACAAAGTCAGACTAAGGCACTCAGATGCTACAGTTCCCGTCCCCTGCTTATACCCAACAATACACAAAAAATAAGATAACAGTCACTGGAGCATGGCAAAATTGCGGCCTGGATATTGTTGGGACTGACGAGGAGACTTATTGTATACTCTGTCAGCTCAAAGGATCGAATATTTTCAAGTTCATAGATGGTAAGATCTCGGAATGGTGCTCGACATGCTAACAACTAGCCTCAAGCTGAAATTGAAACCGCCTAAAACCAACAAACCCCATTTGTATTATCTATACAAGTTCAGTGGCAGAAATGTAATATATTACCTGTATGTCTGTAAAACTGTGTAATATCTTCACAAAAATAAAAGTGGTTTGGTTTTGGTAGCCTTGGAATAAGCCTTTGATACCGTATGGGCCTTGCTTTTCCGTGGTTGCCATCTTGCACTGCTATGTTACAGCAGCCTGAATGGACAAACCAGCTAATGTATGTATTTTGTATTTTGAAGTGGTTGTTTACAACACAGGCAAAGTACGCAATCCTTTCTGATAATGCAAAGGCTGCTGTAGTTCCCAAACATGCTTGAAAAAGGAAGAAGAGAGCAGAATTGCTCATCTTTTAATCATTTTGAGGCAACATATTTCAACATTTTAAGATTTGTCAATTTACTTTCTGACTTACTTACTTATCTTTATGCAACTTAGATATGTTATATCCTCCAGAAATTATGTTTGCAAATTAACTTAATTGTCATTTAATCATGTTGTTTTACAATTGGCATATTCTGCTACGTGACTAACAGCGTATAATCCCATGTGCAATATTATTCTGCAAGAGACTGAAGACAGAAATGTGTTACACAATGATGGTGCATCAAGTGTCTGAAGTGCAATGTGGATGCCAGACTAAGTTCAAATGTCCCCAGTGCAGAGTCGCGGCTGATCACAGACCTACCATCAGTGCTGACTCAGGCAAGGGGACACAATTCACACAAGTCTTCTGCTTGGCTGCATCTTGGTCCTCCACATTTTCTTTTTGTGTAGTCATACCTCAGAGACACGGCTGATGGTGTCTTATTCAAGGCTTGGGGCACCATCGGAGGGTGACTAACGCAGTGGAAGCAATATACTCAAATTATGCAGTAGGTTTGCGACCTCCTATGTTCTTTTCCTTTTTTTTCTTTCTTTTTTAAATCACCCAATCTCTTGCAGGCCTTTAGGCGTCAAGCCTGGGGTTCAGCCAGAGGAACATTAAACCCTAACAGCCTTTGCCTTTGGTGTTCACCAATTGTGAAGCTCATTAGAGGGCTTAGCACATACAGAATAGAAATAGTAGTTACTGGACATAACACCAGCTCTATAAGTACAGTACATGCACAGCCTTATAATTGCAGGCCCAGCTGACCCTCTTTTTATTATGTATGTGGCTGAGTTCCAGTAGTGTGTTGAAGTTTTATAGGTGCTACGCCCTGATTAGGCAATAAGTGCAATAAGCTGTCTCCGTGCTGAGGTGGGGCCTTTATGAAAGTTGAATTCTGTAACATATAACTACAATTATGTTTGACTTGAAAGGTTTGGTGTATAGGTATGTGTGACGTCTAATGCAGATAGTAACAAACTTCTGCAGTGGCCTTTACTTTCTTTGTTTGCATTAGAAGATTCAGTTTCAAAACACGCTGGTTTGTCAGTTCAGGCTGCTGTTGAAACATTACCACACAAGATAGAGGCCTTCAGAGAGCAAGAGTCTTTCCTAAAGTACATAAAAAAAAGTGTTATTCCAAACGATTTTCATTTTAAAACGATTATAGCAACATAATAATGGTTAGCATGATCAATTTCTGCCTATAAACCCTCCTAAATGTTGCACATTGGACCTTTAAATACCAATAATTTAGGTTTTAGATATGCCAGATATGCATGCCAACACTTTGCAAAAATACAGTGTACTTATCACAGTGGCAGTGCTACACCTCGAGGGTGTGTTGTTGCACAGCACAGTAGCAACAGCAAAGATCACATGAATAACCATTATTCAAATCGATTCAAATTACGGGGGCATTCAAAGTAATCGGCTAATATCCTACAAAAAATCAATTCCACTCCCATTTGGACACAATTGAATGCGTCTGAAGAGGGCAATTATTAAACACACAGATCAGATCCATAATTGGCAGTGGGGGGGGTGGCATGCATTGTCATGAGGACTAATGCACTTCCACCGAGCCAAGAGCCACAGCGGGCACTTAGCACAGCCTAGGTTGCATAGTGGGGGCTGACAGTGCTGGCAGCAGATAGGCTGAAGAACTGCCAGGAGTTTTTGAGGGAGGGGTGAAGAGTCGTAGAAGTGGTGGGGTAGGAGGGCAACTGGGGACTTTGCTTAGCGGGGCCAATTCCCTTGCAACCTCACAAACCCACCCCTCCTCCCAATTTCTTCTACATCCCCTGGAGGCTTGCTTCACTATGGGTCCCTGACACACCGGAGGGATGACCCTGGGAATCTCATTATGCATACAACCAAAGTGTGCCCCCCCACCACCACCAGAACCACCACTGCCGCCACCCTCAACCTTACTGCCAGCCGCCCCCCACTAATGCATTTGCATACAGAAGACAGACCAAATAAGGTAATAAATCAGCGGCCTATATTCAAATGGTTTGCAGGGAGATTGAAACCCCTGCATACACCACCTCGAGTAAATTCACCCACATGCCGCGGAGCAGATACCCATTCTCATCAGCGGACACAGGCTCTGCGTCCACCGGACACCTAGATATAAATATATATCCTGCTCCACTGCATTGCCGAAGGATGAACTACCTCAATATATCAATATACATATGCTTATATCTCATATGCCTTAGGCAAACTAACTGCCTTGGTTATAAGGCTTGGCTTTCATGGCACCCGAAGGTCACAGCTCATACTGAGAGAGGGGGACAATTTGAATATTGCACTTAATGTAGGTCTTTGGACACCACCTCTACCAATTCACTTTGCCTCATCAATAATGAAATTGCCATGAACATGGAAATCAAAGTAATTTCCTTAAGGTGGAATTATGGAGGGTTTCAATCCTCTCACTCCAGGCCAACATGTATTCAAGCTGTGTTTTTGTGCCGCCATCAAAGCGATTCTGGGCTTTTAACTGATATCATTCACATACACGACATGAAGAAAGCGCGTTACAGCGCTACACATGCTTGACATGGCTGATTATAAAAGTCTTGGAATAAATAAATAGGAATGTCTGGCTGTTGTGCATGCTTGAATAGGACACAGTCAGATGGAATAATAAAATCAAACTCTTAACAGAGTAAGATGTATTTGTGTGTGTGCATGTGCTGACTGGCACAATAAAGCAAGCCCACTATGATTGCATTATGATCTGGTGGAAAATGAATTCTGCTTAACAAGCCAACCCCCCCCCCCCCATCTCCACCCCCACCCCACAGACAGACAGCCCCACCCACTTCCTCACTTTCATTCTTTTATTTTTAATAAAATTGCGGAGAAAAAAAAGATGCATTTTAAGATACATGCAAATAGCTATCCATCAATCAATTTGTTGGTCCCAAAACTACCATCAAAGGGGCAGAGGCTGTGAAGTATGCAATTCCACATCAACAAATGGAGGATTGAAACTGAATCCTTCAAGCTTAATTAATGGGAAGTCTGCCACTATTACTTGGTTTGTTTAACGCGCCTCACACAGAGGGCAAGTTGTCCTTTTTTGACTCAGTGCACCGAATTCCACTTGTTCAACATCACTGAACTGCTTTTCATGCAAAAAATACAATCCATCTCATTTTAATCCCCTCCTCTCATGGGCCGACATGTCATTATTTTGATCCCTGCATACAATGGCTTCACACATTCATATCGCATCACTCGGAGAGTGTGTGTGTCAGTAATTATCACGAGGCAGAAATTTCTATTTGTAGAATAACTACCTACAGTTAGGCAGAGGCACTGATGCAGTAATTTCTGTTCCATCCCAAAGTTCAGCCCCACACCAAACACCTCTCGACTCCAGATAGCCAATTACATCTCGGTAAACAGTGACTGGAAGTCCTATTTTTACTCAAGTATCATCGCAAATCTATAATAAAAGCTAATAAGAAAAAACACAGAAGTTTGCTCAAAAATGTCAAGCTTGAACTTTCTGTAGGGAACCAAAATGGAAATGAGTCAATGTAAATAATGGTTTAATAAAATCCCCTCCCGTTGTACATCCAATGTGAAATTCACCAAAATAAAGGAAAACTTTTCACCCTCTTGAGCTAATAACTAGTGACAGGAAGAGGGCTTAAACAAAAGATCAGTCAAGCTGATCTTCATTTGAATATTCAAATCCTTTTTAATAAAACGCAGCTTGATTCATTTCCCATAGATTTGCCAAAAACCCTCACTTTGCATCGCAGAGAACATCATTTGAATTTTAGCTGGGAAGAGAGTCAGAGAATGAGACAGTTTCAGCTGTTTTGGGGCATTTTCTCAAAGTATCTTGTACAGACAGTAAATACTTGGCTTCTGGACACAAACGTGGAACAAGTTTGCAGCAAAGCTCCCACAGTAAGGACAAATCATCACCATGGATGTATTGCAACAAAGATATCAAAATCAATGCAAGGTTTAAGAGAAACTGAAGAAATAAAGACAGCAAATGATGGTAAACATGTAATTCAAAAAATAGAATAATGGACATGAGACAAACTGAGGCAGAATTAAAAGCAAAGATTAAACTTGCCCAGGTATCGCTCACAGAGCAAACATGAATGTATATCTAAAAGTCTCAACGTCAATTCATCCTCAGAGTTTTTACATTTGGAAGTGGGATTTTCAAAAGCTCCAGACCAATAATGAACACAACAATATCGATGCACATTGAAGCTGTAATTTAGCCTTACAAATCAATGTGCATTCACAACCAGCACTAAACCCACCTCTTATTTGGTAAAGTTTACACCTGTTAGGATTGAGTAAAATATCGATATCATATTACATAGCCTATAGAGAAAGTCAAGTTTATTAGTTAATAAAGACAATCGCATAAACTCCAAAAATCAGAACAAGATGTATTTTCTTAATGACTTAGAATTCCACATTTCAACAGCTCTGTAACATCACTGTGGATTTTTTTTTTTTTTGCATGGTGCGAATAGGTTTCTTTTTCGACACTCCTGTTCTCAAGGCCTCAGCACTCATAAACAAAGTGATTTATTCAAACTTTCCATATCAGAATTCTGCTATCTAATTACTTCAGGGGGACAGCATATTCCACTCGCCTATGAGTTATGGAGAACCTTCTTTATGAGTGAAGTTGATGGAGGATCAGGCGAAGAGCTCATCATAAATCCTCAATAATGCAAACGTTTGAGGAATATCTCAAAATAAAAATGCAAATGTGATTAAGAATGGGTTATCCTGTGCTGATATGGCAGCTTGTATCATCTAAAGAGATGCAGAGCTCCTACAGAGGGAAAAGTGCCACACACTTAGGAGGTACTCAAAAAAAATAAATAACATTCACCAACCTAGATGCTGTGTAGTAATATCGCCTCTACAGAACGCACAGATGCACATATGTCCTGCACATGCAGACGCGTGCGTGCGTGCGCACACACACACACACACACACACACACTGGAAGCCACACATCCCAAAGCACGCACACTGGGACTCAGTACACTTATGAAAATGAAAGTATGCCCAACATTTTAATCTCACACCTACGTGGCCCTAATGAGAAGGCATAAAGTTTTAGGAGGCAGGATGAAGTGGAGGCTTGCAGATGCAAATGGTGGACGGGGACGGGGGGGCGGTGGGGGGAATGGCGGAAGTACAATGCAGAAGCTTGTTAGTGACTGAGAGGCGAACAGTGAGGACGATCGCGACACCTCGTCACTTGCCTTTTATCTCTCGTCACTGGCAGATGAAAAATCACTGTGAATCTGCCACATCCGTCTGCATTAACATAACAAAGCCTCTGAGGAGGGAGCAAGAGAGGTAGACAGACAAAGTAGAAAGAAAGAGGGAGAGAGAGGACGAGAGAGGCCATCGTGACTGTCCTTAAATTTACCTAAAGTCCGATCCAAAATGCAGAACTGACACATTCCCTGTTCTTTCTTTCTTTCTTTCTTTCTTTCTTTCTTTCTTTCTTTCTTTCTTTCTTTCACTCGCCATCTTCCTCTCTGGCTTTTACACACATATTCACACAGGATACACAGAGTGAGAACAGATGTCGAGCTAAAGAAGATGCTCCCCAATCTTAGCATCATCTCACCACTCAGCCTCAGTCTTGTCAGCACAATAGACAGGACAGAATTATACACAGGCTTCTCTTTTTTTCTTTCTTTCTTCCTTTCTTTCAAAAAAAAAGAGCACACAAAAAGGACACTCTTCACCTTTCTTCATTTCCATCTCGCCATTCCTCTCCACAACTGCCACCTCTTCCCCCCATCTCTACATACAAAGCTCATTGGGTGGAAAGAGAGAAAGAGGAATGGGAAGAAGGGGGGGGTTGAAAGACATTATGCATATGAAAATGTCCTGAAAGAGGTGTGATTTATGTATGCATTAGATGCAGATTCCATTACGGGCCAGTGGCTCAAGTGAGATCTTTCCAGGAACACTGAGGCGACCTGATCAAACTCAGTCTCATTACTGGCCATACGGGCAGCAAGGGAACTACTGACGGATGAGAGAAAGGGTGCAACAGAGTGAGAAAAGGGGGGGAAAAAAAAGATGGAGGAGGCATATTTACAACCTGGACACACACACCTCACCCACAGGGAGAGAGTAAATTGCAATCTGCCCTCCAAGACCGCAGTGGATCACAGACAGGCATTCACCTGAAAGACATGTGGGAGAGAAAGAAAGGAGCAGGGAGAACTAGATGGCAAAGAAAGTGTGAACATACAGTATGTGTGTGTGAATACTTGTGGTCAGTTGTGAACATTTTTGGTGTGCATTTGTCACCATTCAGCCCTGTTGTTTTTCACTCAAAATGGCCTCACACCTGCACTGTGTACTGTATGTGTCCATATGCATTCTTAAAAAAAAATATATATATGCAACTGCACGCCTGTAGGGAGGAGGAGGAGGAGGAGGGTTGTTTGGATTGATAATCACGTGCCTGCTCGAGATAAGGAAAAAGTGTTTTGTGAAAAGAAAACATGGACGGCAGTCCTCCATCCTGGCTGACCCCACCGCTGTAGCCCCTGTGATTGGGGTCAGCCTGGAGATTCCTCTCTGGCCAGCTAATGTGATTGCATCGGAGCAATCCCCTTAAACGCCATCAGCTCTGATCTGCATAGTAATTGGCTTGACTCTCCTTGGACGTGACCTTGGGGAGGGGCGCTGTCACTCCTGTACTGGCAATCATATATACACACACACACACACACACATCAGAAAACTCACTCACACACACACACACATAGCATGACCATGGAAGCAGGCATAAACAGAGGAGGTGAGGAGTAGATGCCCTACACGGTTCACTGCATTGTGACTGTGCAAAGCGAGGAAAAAATTCAGTTTGCAGGTGTTAATAAACTACCAGGAAATGGATGGTATCGCACAATCGACATGTATTACAAGATAATGACGAACTAAGTTGCCCACAGGTGTTTCTCACTGTGGTGGGAGGCTGCGCTTCACTGTGGGTTAGCAAAGGTACAAACTGAAGTCATCTGCCTTCTAACTTGAGAAGAAGTGAGGAAGCTCGAGCTGAAAATGCCCTCAAATCTGTTTCAAGTATAAATGAATTCCTTTTCATGATTAACAGTAATTCATACAGAAATTACAGTGAGAAAAGGGGAAGAGAGTCAAGCTGGTGCATTTCCATTTTTCAAACACCCGGTAACCTTCTCTCTTTTTCGTCCTTCTTGCATCAGCAGTATTTGTTGAAGATCTTAACGAAAGACAAAGAAGCAAATGTATATTTTATGAATGTGTGCCTCTGGTTTATCTTCCTTTGTGGGGCTTGTGTATACAATCAAAACCAGCTCTCCGAGAGAAAGCGTTTTTTCTTCTCCTGTCCCCCGATGTCAACGACAAGGTAAGTTGTGGCTTTGTCTGGGTTTTTGATATGCATTTCAAACGGGGGGGAAAGAAACTTCACAACCATTGAGGCTAATTTGCAATGGAGATTCTTTTTTTTTATTATTATTATTATCATTCTCTGCTTCGGAAAGCAAAACAGTCAAGGGTGTCAAGCGAGTGACAAGTTTGTTTTCCTGTGATGATTTCCGCAAACTTGAGGTCTGTTCTGTTTTGTTCCTTAGACAGTTTGACCTAGTTGGAGTGTGAGCGCGTCCCCTCTCTCTTTCCCTCACTCATGCATTGTTAAAGCCGTGGGCCCGTATTAGGCACTCCCAAGTCATCACATGTCAGAAGAAGCTAATACTAACTGTGTGTGCATATGTGTGTGTGTGCAGTAACAGAAATTTATTATTTTATTTACATTAAAGGGGGAAAAAAAATGCTTTTTTCCAAGTTTCAGCCAATAAATCATGAAATCACTTGGAAGCATGGACGCCACCACTGTGCAGTTCACGACAATGAATTAAGTGACACTCCAGGAGCTGTAAGTCACGACATTAAACCGACAACTATCCCCACTCCCATAGTAACCCTCTGCGTGGCCGCAGAAGCACTGGATTATTCATTTAAAACATCAGCACTGAAACAGGCCCAATGTCTGCAAGAAAAAGTTTCTGAGGCATCCTCAAATGGTTGGGGGGAACGACTGGGGCCCAGAGGATTTGACTGGAGCGCACCCAGCTATACTCAAGGAAAAAAAAAAAAAGGAAAAAAAAAAAAAGGAGTGCTTTGTTAGAAGAGCGAGAGGCATCCCTTGGGCTGTCTCTTTGAATGAGCTAGGAGTAAAGCATCCACCAGCACCACCAACCCCACCGCACGCCCTCCTCCACTTCTCCTCTCACTCACTCACTTCGACTCTGTACCCACCATCTCCTCTGACACCACTCCCCCACCTCCCCCCCCCCCCCCCCCCCTCGCCGCCACCACCCTCCTCCCTTCAGAGCGACAGAGGTATAATTGTGCCACAGGGTTTTAGGTGGTGTGACATATCTGTCACCTGCTGTATCATGCTCTCCAGAGAAGCCTTGCCTTCCTGTTGGGTATCATGGGGGAGAGAGAGGAGAGAGAGGGAGAAAGAGAGAGAGAGAGAGAGAGAGAGAGAGAGAGAGGGAGAGAGAGATGGCAGTTGGCTGTTTGTTGACTTTTGTCACCGCATTGATGATTTGTAAACTTTCCACCGCCCTCAAAGTTTTGCTGCCACGCTCAGGTACATGAGGCGGAACAGCGGCCACGTGTGCTCCATGGCTAAGGCACTTTCTGAGTGTCATTACATCTAATATATAACCAGTGGGAGCAAACAACACCTCTGTATGCTTTTATAAACTCAGAGAATATACCAGGCAGACACGTCATGCGACTCCACATATGCCAGACAATATGGCCCTGCTTGTTGTCCCTCCTAAAGGGATCATCCGACTTTAAATGAAAAAGTCTCCATTTTTTTTTTGCATAAATTATGAAACGTGCACGGTCCTCACTCAAACAGGCCTCCACTCTTTCTTTCGCCCTCTCACTTCACAGCCAAATCAAGAATTCCGTTGGCAGTGAAATACATTGAATTTGACAACTCCAAGAAAGACTTTCTGAAGGATAGTGTTTTATTTTGGGTGACCTAATTGCACGCTCCCCATGGCTGCTCCTTGTGCGGTATCTCACTCACTCCTGAAACAGCTTCATTTCTACATTCAAATTATTCATCATCGCCTGGATTTATTTCCTCCTTTCTTCACTTTTCATACCTTTGGTGTTCTCTGCAGGGATTTGAGATGAGGAGGGAGAAAAAAAAAAAAGTGATTCTTTGTTTTTTTTTCGCGAGCTATTGTTGAAACACCTTAAGTCTCTGGTGTACGGCAGAAACTGAAGTGATAGACAGGGCTGCCCTATTTACAGCCAGATTAAAAAGAATCACACAGGAAGACAGTGTTAAATGATGATTGTCTATGACATTTAACAATTGATTAAAGAAAGATAAGTTTTAATAGGTGCCAGTGGTGGTGGTGATGTGGGTGTTGGGGGAAGGGAAAGACGGAGGTGTTCTTTTTTTCGGCTGCATTATATCTTTATGCATGCCATATTCTGCCGCTTGTAACAACGACATGATACATTTAACATAAAACATCTAACGTGTATCAAACACGGTGGAAATATTAAAGAAAATGAGGATAAAGAAAAACTTGTACAGACATTGTGGTACTTTTTCCTACATCCTGCACCCAGAGGAGCAGACATACACATTGTTTTATTAGAAAACTATATCGGAATTGTTGGAAATGTCTATTTTGGGTTTTTTTGAGGACTTACAAAAGTCATTCAGTGTCCAACGTTCTACTTTTTAAAAGTGTAAATATTTAATAATATAAAGCACAATGTGAAAAAAGTCGTAGGTCACCGTTAAATTAGTTGTTTTAGCGATGCCATAATGACTTAGCTTAATGGAACACATTCAGAAAATACAGCTCATCTACAGACTTAATTGTCAAGGATTTGTTGTGACCTACCATAACACTTCAACAACAGCAGGACCCTGGCTCTCTGAAAAAGAAATTAGAGTGAAAGCCTAATTAATATTATTTGTAAAACCAAAATCTGCTGTGAAAAAGGTCTATTACACTAGGTTTATTCGAGACATGCTTGAGCATCACATACACCTTGTTGTATGAGTAACTGACAGCTTGCTAATATACAGGACCAACTTCCAGTCACATCGTTCCAGTCCAGATGAGAAAGATCACAGACTTTGAGAGACATAAAAGCAACAAAGCTGGCGGTGCCCCCAAGACGTTTGCACAGTGCTTCATATTACATCCTGTATTTTAATTACAAATGAGGTTAATCTTTATTTATGTGATTAAAACACAACATTTGCTGTGGCATAAAATGTCAAAAAAAACAATTTGAAAAAGACAAATATGGCATTTGCTACAATTTCTAATTCACTGTAACTATTTTTACATTTTCATTTTGTCATAGCTGTAATTGTGGCAAACATTATCAAGTTAAGTGTGAGCATTTGTAACGTCAGTCACAGCATGATAACAACATGTGCATCGGCCCCCGTGTTTGAAAAAGGGCAGATAACACGAGAACACCTGACACGACCACAGATAGAAACACTCTCAGACAAAGGAGTGAGTAAAAGACACACATTGACGAGGTGGCAGTCGCACTGAAAAACCGACAGACGGAGGTGGTGGGGAAGTTACTCAACTAAGTGAAACTCCAGGGTTTTTAGCAACAATAGCGATAAATATGTGTGGGATATGTGTGTTGTCAGAACTAAAGTCACTGCAAAGGTTTGGGTCAGTTTGTTATCACTCATTTGAGCGGATGGTGATGCAGATTATTTTATTTTGAATATCTGCCCGATTCTGACAAACTTCCACTGCATCTGTGTGGTAGACTGAATAACACACTTGTCACACTAAGCAGTTGTCTAACATGATCAAAGTTTGATATGTAAGCCCACGCAGTAGCGTGCACAATTTTAAGCTGCAAGCAAACACCTCAGAAATTATGTGCAGGAAGTTTTCAGCTTGTACGCGATCATAACATGTTCAGAAAGTCTAAATACTGGCTGAAAGTATGTTAACACATGGTCTAAATTGATTCTTTTTCCCTGCCTGGCAGCTAATTACATGTGCACTGAGTTATTCCCATCCAAAACATTTAAAAAACAAAAGTACAGATGTACAAATTTCACAGGAGTCGAGACCGACAAATACAACTTCATCTGTGAGTTTAATGACTTGAATTGTATTGTGCTGTAAATAGTTTCTCTCCGCAGGGCACTGCATTGGCCTGCGGACGGTTCCTGGCATCTCTGTGAAGTGTGGCGATGCCCTGTGGGGACGGGAACACACACACACACACATACATACACACCCACCGACACCAACCCCACCAGCATCCCCCCTCGCAACAGCTGCCGTGCTGCAGGAGGCAGCCATACCCCTCGCTGATCAAATCTTGTCCGTCACATTTCCCCTAATTAACGGGCATCTGCTTCCCCCATTTTCCCTACATGGCTACACACTTTCCCTCTGTAGTTCCAATCATCTGATCGTTATGACCTTTAAACCCTCCGAGCTTGTCTGGCTCAGAGCGTGCCTGTGTTTTCCCGCCTGCCCACCCTCCTTCCTGCTTACCTGCCTGCCACATAGCAGCTGTGGAGACGTAAGGGCACGCAAACAACCACCGTGTTCATCTGGAAGACAGACGCTACACACCTCTGTCTTTTTATTCCGACAGATTCCCCGCAAAATTTCAAATAAAAGGAGGGAAAAACTGGAATGTTCCTTTAGCTACAGTAGATGAACTGAGTGCTTTTCAAATCCAGACACACACGATCCAAACAAACCAAACACTTAACTCATTTTTAAATCACGTGTTTTCCCTCAGAGGTTTGGCCATTGTTGGGGTGTTTGGGTGGTTTTCCAGGAGAGACAATGGGTGAGAGGGACAGGTGTAACAGAAGTGACAACAACAATTGAGGTGATAGGACTATTTTTAAAATGCCACAATTATGTTGCAAATGAGTGAAAGCTTTACTCCTCACAAATATCATCATCTCAGATGTATCCTGCACAATATACGCCCATAAATTCACTGTCAAACTACTGAAAAACAAGCTTCTCAGGACTAAAGCAATTCCCTGTGAATCAACGTTTTTTTTATTTTATTTTATATTATTTCACTTCCGTCTCTAAGTAATAAATTGACAAACAGTGAATACAGCTTGCTTAATTTTCCCATAAAAAAACGTAAACAAGTTGCATTTGGATTCTGATCTCGAACTGTCAGGCAAATCTGGCAACCCTGGGTTTGGCTCCTCTCTACACTACAGAGAAATAACGCTCACCTCATCTCGCTGTGGAAAACTTGTCTGAAGGATCTGTAATGATTATTTCATTCCGCAACGAATGACCCCACAGCTTGTCACAGAGGTGAGGAAATCTCTTTTTATTGGAGCATTTTTGAGTCATGGCAAGGGCAGAAGAGGATGATGATGATCATGATGATGGTGTGTGTGTGTGTGTGTGTGTGTGTGTGTGTGTGTGTGTGTGTGTGTGTGTGTGTGTGTGTGTGTGTGTGTGTGTGTGTGTGTGTGTGTGCATTCCGTCATTCACAACACAGAAAAGCACCTGAGCAGGCACCAGCTGGCAATGTGAGAGGTGCGCTCTAATTTAAAATGCATCTCATTAGAAGCAGCAACCCATAGCCCGTCACTTTACTCTTTATAAAGACACAGTGTGGGAAAGAAAATCTAGAAATAGCAGCCGAAATGTTTCTCTAAGTAAATATACGAAACACATTTTTAAAAAAAAATAGTAAATCACTACTTTTTAATTCATTTTGAAATTTGTTTTGACCAGTAGTAGTCTTCTGGATTTTCCTGTTGAAGTTGACCTTGAATTAGCCTATGTGCATTTCTATTAAGCAGAGATTGAATGCTTTTGTTTGTTTGTTGCTTTTGTTTAAAACCCATTTCCCATTTGCAGTAAGAAATATACTTAAGAGAAGTGTTTATTCATTTGTAGAGATGGCTCCACTGCCAAGGAGAGGAGACTTGATGGAAGCTCAGATTCATTAAAACTTAATTAATATGCATCATTATGTAAATGAGGCTGCAGTTAATGAGTTTTTAAAAGAAGCATTCCTTAATTAGTTCACTTTTAATGGCATCATCATTTATCTTTTTCTTCTTTGAAGCAGAATGATGCACTGGATGCAGGCAGTTCTAAAATGCTAATCTAGGTTTTATCATCTTATTTTTCTGATTTCCATGTGATAGCGACGACATCTCGAATCTTGTCACTAATGAGGGACGTTTACACATTTTAATGTCAGTTATTTCAATTCAAGACACTGTAAAAATTTCTGAAAAAAAGGAGGATGAATTCCAAACAAACACAGAATGATTATCACTTATCCTGAGACGAAGAAAAAAAAAAAAAAGATAATTAAAAATGTATCGACCAGCAGAAGTTAAATCCAAACCCGTGGGCTACTCACAAATGCAGTCTTTTTTTTTTCCCCCAGCTCACTTTAGAGAAGAAAAAATCTTAACAGTTCTATTTCCCAGAGAACAACACTGGCAGGGTGTCAGAAGACTTGACAAAACCTGGAGACTTCTGACGGTGTCACACTTCTGGATAATTGGTCCCCAGCACATCCTGTAAAAAGTGAGCAAACTTCCCCTTTACAGAGAAAGGTCCCAATAAAACTTTCTTGACAGTGTTGCACCTTAATCAAAACTGCATTTTCTCCATACATTGTCATGCATGCCACAATGCTGTTGAGACTTTACCATAAACTGCACAGGAAGTGGGTTTTTTTTTTTCGTTGTTGTCTCAGTTATTATCAAATCGTGAGTGAGAACGTGGTTTGAGACCTGATAATCTCATTTTTGTCTCCTATAGGCGCTGCACACGCACGCAGTGTGTGCACAGCATGTGTACAGTGCCTATAACCTCATAATGCTTAACGACTGAAAATGTAATCACAAAAGTACACAAGTAATGTTTAAGCAGGTACTTAAAATGTCGCAGCTTTTCTTGTGCACTGAAAATGTGGCGTGAGTGACCTGGGTCTAGTATCATTCTCTCTCACACACACACAAACACACACACACAAACACACCCTTCCACATCTTCTCCTCTGATGAACATTTTGATTGTTCTGCCTCAGAAGGAATCAGTTGCATCATTTCTCTTAGGGCATCGGCACTGGGCGGTACAAGCCTTTTGCATTAACAATAAATTTATCATGCATGAGTATGCCCCTCTCCTGTGAATTGATAAGTGGATGTGAATAGGAAAATGCAGTATAGTGGCTGTCACAATGTGCCTCAAAGCCCAAATGTGGACACCAATTTTATGACCAAATTCACAAGAGACATTAAGAGATTTGGAATTGGAACCATATACATTTGGATATAATTTTCCTTAGACATAACCATGTGACACTGTAGGATTTACAGTACAGGGATTTTCTTACTTCTTACTTCTAACTTATTTTGTTCGATAAAATGGGGAAAAAAATCCTGTTATTGTTATTATTATTAGTAGTAGTAGTAGCAGAAGTAGTAGTAGCAGCAGTAGTAGTAGTTGTAATAGTAGTAGTAGAAGTTTTATTGCTCGTGTTGTTGAAAGGCCTTTGTTTTGCTATTATTATCTCCCTGCTTCCTCTTATAGATGAAATGCGGCAGTTTCTCTCATTATTTAGATGTGCATTCCCGTGGAATCAATTCTCATAGACACATATAAATTATTGTTTAACGAGAAGCTGTATCCTATAAATTATTCAAAGCACCTGGGATTACAATATGAGATCAAATGATAGGAAAGAAAGAGCACTCTGCTGGAGGCAGCCCGCACACGAGCCATCACATCCCCAGTTTGATGTTCCACACAATCTGCTTATGCAGGAATAATTGGAGAGTAACAGACACTATGTGTACAGATACACTGGCCCCGCTTTTGTACGCCATATTTGGAAAGAGGTAATTGGGCCGCTGGACATGGTCAGCAATGTCACCCCAATTCGTGTACCGACACGTTTGTCCTCTGTGCAGGCAAAGTTACCAAGTAAGCGCCTGAATAACGAGAAAAAAAAAATAATCAGCTTGTTTATTCTCTCCTGCGGGGATTCTTACAAAACTTACAAAGCGTGAAAAAAAGAAGAGCGAAAGTTAGGGAGGAGCCACTTGTTTACAACTGTCACACAGAGATACAGAGGAGCGAACTGTAAAAAAAAACAAAATTCATGGCCACTTTCTCCATCTGGATGAATTTAAACAGCGGGTTTCAGTAGGTAAGAATACAGAAACAGTAGAATTTATTGGTGTGTTACGGTGCCCTGATGTGTTGTAAAAAGGACACTCCAGTAGATAAGGAGAAAGCCATTGTGTGGCGTGTGACTGATGGAGAAAGGGGATTCAAATTGAGTCCTCAGTCATAAAATAAATAATGTGTATGTCACCAAAGTGTGGAGAGGAAAGAAAGAGAAAAGAGAAAGATGACAACAATCCGATCTTACAGGAACCCAGGGCGTTGTAGGCTGGTATAGACGGAGGGGATTGTGGGACTGTAGGAAACATGAGAGCTGCAGGTGCACTGAGGGATGAATGTGGTTTTCGGAGTGTGTGTGTGTGTGTGTGGCTGCACTAAGATGAGAGGGGGCACATAATTGCCCCGGCAGATGGGTGAAGTGGAAGGAGGCAAGAAGTGGGTGCAAAAAAGATGCAAGTGTGTGCCATGGGTGCATGAGTTACTACAGTGCATGCGAGTCTATTTTACTCTGCAGAAACCTCAAGCAAATCAGTTGTAAGTAAGAGTAACGAGTAAATTCAAGGTGGAAGAGGTGAAAGTCGTCTCAGGGAAACATTAAAACTTCTTAAAGTTGGGCCCAGAAAAAGTTGACGCCAGAATTTGTAGTATGTGCACATGTGTCCAAAGCAAGCAAGGGGTATAAAAAGATATGAAATATTCTTTCAACAAAGTACAATAAGTTGAACAGGTGCTGCAATACCCACAACAGGCCTACATTTTCTTTCCTCATGAATCCGAACCTTACCTCTCAAAATAAAAAGTAAAAAAAAAAAACTAAAAAGACACAGAGACCAGAAACTCAAAGAGGAAGAGGGATTAAGATGAAGAAAGGACGGGCCGTGGGGAAGGAGAGAGTGAGGGAAAAAGGGATAGTGGGAACGGGAGAGTGGGAGGAAAACAGGAGGATGGAGATCATAGTGAGGGAAAAGACGAAGACCGAAAGATCATAAGAGATGCAGATGCATTTGCACACGAGAGAGAAAGACGGAGACGAGGGGGAGAGGGAGCAGGAGACCGTCGGGGACTGTCCCCATTCCTGCACCCCACGCTGAGAGCTCCTCTCCTCGACCGTGCCACTTCCGATCAGCCACGCACACAAGCCTCAGCCTCCACGACAGAGCTGCTGGGACTGTCGGTGCCAGCTAAAGGCTGGATCCCCACTGAATATGCCGAGGAGAGAGCAAGAAGTTTGGCTTCTCAGTAGGCATGTTCCTCCCTCTCCTATTCATTTCAATTACAAGGGGCTTGTATTCCTGCAGGGCAAGGCCGTGTCGTGTGATCCACTGTAATTCAGCGAGGGCGACATGGAGACACGCTGATGCACCATTATCTGCATATTATATGGAGCTGGTTACATTAGTGGCTACAGCATGAGGGGAAATGGGCAGGGGATTTCTGCAGAGAGGTGACGGAAGTTGAAGTGATGTGAGCACATAAACACCACCAGATAAAAATGAATTTGTACAATACATCCTGAACCCTGAAGAAAAGGCCTAATTTATGATTTAATGCATTTGACACACCAGGTACAACACTGCCTTGTCCACGTACTTGAAATATTTATATTTAGTTGTTTGGTTGGGAAAAAAAATAGCAACATTTCTTTACATATATGCATGAACTTAGTCACATGAACACAGAGGGAAGCATCGTTGCACTTCTATTGTTCATGCATGAAAGATAAACACAGAATCTGAACCTTTACCAATCATATATCACACTGACTAATCACCAACCTCAAGACATGCTCTGGCGGAGAAAAAAATTATTTAGTAAGTCCTCTACCTGAAGTCTTTCAATTTCACTGGAATATGGGTGTTTTGTAGTATGACTTCCTTTTCAGTAAAGGCTTTCTTTGTGCAGGCAGAGAATGTGTTTTATTTGTATTTATGCATATGAATAGCATACGCTGAATGCCAATGATTAGATGGCTTAAGTTCCCCTTCAGAGTTCATATCCTCCATAAAACTGTCCAATTATCTGTTCATGAGCTGAGAGGATATGTATGCGTGTGTCTGAAAGCATGCCCAACAGTGCCACCTAGCCCTTGAAGGCAGGGGGGGAACTGTTTTGTAAAATCTTCCCCATTTTCTGCATTTTATATTTTATGAGGCATAAGACGACTGCTGAGATGCCGGCATTATTTTTGTACTTTTTTTTTTTTGCATTCCATGTTTTTGCCCATGTCTTACACCTGATAATTGTTTATAGAAAAACAAAAATGTTGTGTGGAATTGTAAGTCTTCTTTCTTTTTCTTTTTTTTTAATGATCGAGGCAAAAGTAATAATTTCCTTTCCACGCAAAACAGGAAACCACAACATCCTATTGTTAAAATTCTAGTGAAATTCCAACACAGCATATAATATGCATACCTTGTCACTCGTGCAATATAATACCTCACTGTGAGCGAGTGAGTAATTTTTCGCTGTGTGAGTCTGAGTCTGAGCAGGGGAGTTATTCTCTGCCTGATAACTGCCAAAATAACAGCAGATAATTAGGCCCTTTAGAGCACTGGGTGTCTCTTAACAAAGGCACCTGCGTTTCCTGTGGTGATTGCCGTGCACCCCGAGTGATTGTCATTTTTAATCTAGCACTCCCGCTGAGACTTCTCCGGCAGCAGCCTAGACTGTAGGGTGCCAAAGGTACCTGCATTGGAAGCGTGCGGGTGTTGTTGCTGTGCATGTGCATGTGTGTGCTACATGCTTGTGTGCTAATGTATCCGGTTACCAGAGCGGTTGTCGGTGCATGCACATGAAAGCAAACGTGTTAAAAAAAAAAAAACAGCCTGATATAAGATGCCTTTACACTTTTGTGGAGGCACATGTGTTTTCATGTGTATAGGAGTCGTTGCGTAAATGTAAATAGAGGCACTCTTCTTATAACTATATAATTGCCACAAGTGAAAGTGGTTGACATTAAAATTGACATCACACAGGAGGTGAATGTTATCAGTCAGCCTCTGCAAAGGAAATTAGTCTCTTTACATTCAGGGTTGTGTAGTCACGAACGTGGCTTTCTACTGCTGCAACCAGTAAATGTTTGCAAATGTACAGGTTTGATTCTCAGTTCGTCTGAATGAAATAATTTGTTCTGAACATCCTCCCTCATCTGACTGCTTTGACAAGAAACAGACACCCTCCTCCTCTCCTCCTCCTCCCTCATTTCTCTCTCTCTCTCTTCCCAATAAAGAAACAAACAGAGAGCCAAATAAACCCGTTGCAATTCCTCTCCAGTGCAGCCATCCACATCCTGGACTGTGCCAGGATGGGGAAATCATTGGAATTGTTTACCCCCCTCCCCGCCCAGCTACCCACCACCGCCGCCTACACCACCACCCTCACTCCACCCCCAGTACCACCACCACCACCACCACCACCACCACACACATCCACACCTCCCATCTTCATCTTCCTACCCCCCCCCCCCCACCCCCCCCCCCCACCCCACCCCACCCCACCCCACCCCTCCTTCTTCTTCTCCTCTACAAAATGAGATGCCCGCGTCTGATCGCCTGAGCCAATTTGCAGACCCATGTGGCACCCTTCCCTTCAGACCTGGGCATTGTGCCTCTCGCTCCCTGGCAAAGAGGCGAGGAATTATTTTTATCCCCCAAACACGCGGATATGCACCGATGATTTCAAATGCCTGCCTCGCACATTGTCAGGGATGATTTTGGCCAGGTGCCAAACCTATTATATTGATCTCTCTTTCTCTGTATTTCAATGGCCACAGACAATGCAGATTTACTGCAGAACATATTAGGGAAATAAAAATCAGTCTCAGGCACTGAACTCGCTGGAACCGATGGTATGCATATGAGCGTTTGTGTGTGTATCTGTGTGTAATTGTCCTGAAGGATTTTCTCTAAATTTTGTTAAACATAATATTCTCAGGTCTGCGTCTATCTCCATCGTAGCACAACATCCAGGGTTGAAATATGTCTCTCGCTCCAATCAAATGTCTAATTACGTTCTGATATATTCTCATCATGTCACTGTGTATCAAAACATTTGAGCCATTATTTTTTTATACCTCAGTTTATTGCCTTGGCATCTAAATCTTTCTCCTTGGAGTGCGTTGCTGGCATGTCGACGCTGGCTTTGGTTGGAAACGATGAGACCTCCGATGTTTGCCGAGGTACACACGGGAATATTGAAATGTTGAAACTGGCAGGAAACAGTGCTGTCAGCTAATGAGCGTGTCTATGAGAAAATGATTTGGTTGTTTCCTGAGAGGGAAATCACAGAGAATGGCTAAATGGGAGCTCTCCGAAGAGACTCCGCAGAGGCTTGGTGTACAGCGATGAGACCGTGTTGGGAGGCCGGCGTGTTGGATTGAAAGCGGTCTGTCTGCCTCTGTGCCAATGTCATTAGTGCTGAGGACTGAGAACGACCACAATGTCCCCTTTGATTGCCATTAGAGCCCAGAGCCAAACAAAGACCCAAACAAAAGGCCCTGGATAGACTTGAAGTGGAGGTCATGCCAGACACTAAGAAACTTCAACAGTTTGGTGTCCTTTAGACCAGTCATTTCCAGCTACTTTGGCAGAGTGGTTTATCTTAACAAGATAAAACATGATTGTATGAGTCATGCACAGCAAATAAACTGGTTACATTGTTTGATCATCTCATATTGCTCTGTTTATGTCTTATTTCTTGAGGGGAAACACTGGTCCAGCCCTTGAGCAACATTTCTACTGCTATGTTTAAGGTATCATGCAGAGATTTAACCACTGCATGTGAGTTGTTGTGATGATCAGTGCAGACACAACAGTGAAGTATTGACACTTTTTTTCATACTGTTGTGGGGTAAAAATCATAGTTGGTTGTGTTTTTGTTGTTTGTCTTTGTCCGTTTTATCCACTGGTTTAGAAGTCACCAGCCCATGATGGATGGATAGATGGATAGATAGATAGATAGATAGATAGATAGATAGATAGATAGATAGATAGATAGATAGATAGATAGATAGATAGATAGATAGATAGATAGATAGATAGATAGATAGATCAGTGAAGAGAATAACATCTTTCTACACGCAGGGACTGGTTTCACTTAATCTAAGTTGTAAATGCACTATTACTGTAAACTGCATTGCAAAAACTCAACAGGCTACTAAAAGGTTCAGAACACTCTAATACAGTGGGAACAGTACTTCCCCTAAGCAATACTGTATAATTCATTATATAAATGAAAGCAGAGGATCTTGCAGTCCTGTTACACTCGCACATGTCGCATCCTCTATTTCAAGTTGTTCACGTCTCTACAACCTTAAGTTGATAAAACATGTCATCGTATTTTCTTGCCACTTGTTT
This sequence comes from Microchirus variegatus, assembly GCF_963457635.1. Taxonomy (NCBI): domain Eukaryota; kingdom Metazoa; phylum Chordata; class Actinopteri; order Pleuronectiformes; family Soleidae; genus Microchirus; species Microchirus variegatus. The sequence continues at coordinate 11,212,002 of NC_139813.1, forward strand.
CCTCACTAGAAGACCTTTAAGTAAATTTCTTAAAGAATTTACTATGTATCAATTTTTTTTTTTTTTTTGCCTGACATATTTATTTTTGCAGCCTCTCTGTGATCCCAGCTACAGTCAGATTAGCAGGGTCATCTTCATTTCGCTGCAGCTATGTTTTAAATGAAAAAACATTTACGGCCCGGGAATAAAGAAACAGTTAATGAGGGTTTTCGCTGAACTCTGAGCATCTTTGACACGAGTAACACCTCATTGTTTGGCCTTGAGTTTTCACTTGCTTGTTTAGACAGGCATCCTCTTGTAATTGAGGTCAAAATGTCTCTGCAATGATAGACTTTGCACAATGCCGTGATTTTGTGCTCATGTTTCCTTCTCTCTTTAAACGATGACCAGGTGCAATAAGAGAGTAATCTGCAGAAGGTTGGTTTTGCTTGTGCCCTGGCATTTGTTTGTGCAAAGTGGCTGCTGTAAATTGCTACACAGCATCTAACAGAAGCAGAAAGCTTTGTGAGATTGTTAGACATGAATAAGATGGGTTTGATTTCCATATTCATATTAAACGGCATTAAATACATTCATCTATATCAACAAGGTCATAGTGACAGTAGTGGCACCAAATACTCTCAATACAGCGCTACATGCCATTCAGAGGCATTGTTTGTACAATTGAGGATTATCATGTATGATAAATGTGTTTTTATATATTGTTTTTGTAAAAAAAAATATTTGTGTTTGTGTTTGATTCCTTGCATCTTCTCTCATGCAGATCCCATAAGACTCCTCTGGCTGGTGTCCCGTCAGAACTCGTCTCTTGAATGAGAGATGACTCAATGGTGCTCAGATGGAGAGACTATTGTCGAAGGAGCGGCATTTGACTAATCAGCACTGGGCTCGACTCCCTGCTTCCCAAACCATATTCTGCTGATTCAAAAGATCACTGAGGCTTCGTCGTAATGGAAAAGCTTGATGGGGCCATCAGAGGAAGGCAAGAAATACAGTGGTTATTACTTTGGTTGATGTCCAACACAATATGCAGTAATGTATCAGCAGATATGTTGAAAGGCAGTAAGGTAGTGATTATATAAACAACTGCTTGATTCACTCCGGTGTCAATAATCAGCAACAACAACAAAAAAAAAAATATCCGTTATTCATATCTAACCAGCGCTGTTGCAATGCAGCTGTTTGTGCCTCCTACTATACGACACCCTTTTTCCCATTGTCTTTTTATCTCTTCCCTTTCTCTCTCTGGTCATTCTCCGCCTTTCTACGTGCCTCCACACATAAAATGGAGGGCATTGCTGAGGTTTCAATTCAGAACAAATTTGTGGTGCTGCCGGCCCCCTACCCGCTCAGCAGTTGCCGAGGGGACCCAGGGGAGCCCTATCACAGCTCTATATGCAAATGTCCTTGCACCTGGGCAACAGCGTGGGCATGCTGGGACCGGGAGCTTATTTATGCAAATCTGAGGGAGACAGTCACAGCACAACATAGAGCCGGCCACAGACACTGTTGGCCATATCACCACGCCAGCACAACTAGCTGGAAAGATTTGAAAAACATGAAAGATGTGGACTGAGTGGCAAAAGAGGGACCAAGGAGATTAGGGAAATGTAGTATTTATGGTAAATCAAATGTATGGATGTTGCAGATGGTTGTACAGTACACCGGAACTTCACAGACATTCAGTATTAGAAATGCTGGATTGAAGTGACTGATGTGTAATGCAACAATTAAAAAGTGATCTAATTAATGATTAAAAGCTTGATTGTCTATTGTATTGTCTTGTTAATGGAAAACAGACAATTCAATTGAACAAACATGTCTGTTTGCATAAAGCAAACAGATACGTATGCGAAAGCAGACACATGAAAACATGCACACGTAAGCACAAAGTCACAAAGGTGTTTGTTTACCATCACAACACCACTGACAAGAGGCAATAACACTGAATGTGTTAAAGCGCACCGCGGCGAAAGGAGAACAAAACCAATCTTTGTGTCTCAGCTGGCCCTGCCTCCCGACTGGGCCGTACCACCGTGCAAGACATCACACAGGAAAACGCTACCTCTCCGCTCACAACAGGCCACATTAATGTGCAAATGTATGCAAGGAAATTTCAGAAAAGCCAGAATTACTGAGCCAAATGAGGTATGTGCGCTCAAATTGTTGGGATTATGAATAATAACTACACATTTCACTGGAACTTTCCTCCATTTCCTAGAAACAATGACTTTTGTGGTTTAATTGAAGAAAAAACTACTTTGGGGTGAAATGATTGTTTTCCAGCCACCGATGCCTAGTTTCATACGCTGGGCTGAATTGCATTACATTAGCAAACTGGAGACATTTTGATTAAACATCTCATGTAATGGATTACAATTTGGATACTAAATAATTACAGCAGTAGAAAGTAGCCATGTACTTTACCCTAAGAATCACACACCAGCCTGAGAAGTGACTGGCAGCTCTGCTACTCTGATCACCAGAATGCTGCCTTTCACCATCGAGTTCAAAACCAGGAGAGTAGAAAAAAAGAAAGACGAGAGACAAGGTGGTTAAGAATGATGGCTTATGACTCTTTGTGGTTTGATTGAGAGCAGCAACAAACTTGTCTATGACGTAAAGTGCTTTAAAAAATGTAGATGAGTCCATCATGAAAAGCAGATGAAAGGAGTCTTTGGTGATGTGGACCAGGAAAGAAAAATGTCGGAGAAGGAAATGACTTAAAGAAGGAGGTAGAAAAAAGGGAGGGGAGGGGATGAAGGCAGGCTAGGATGGCTGTTGTTATTGTGTTTGATGTAGTGCTTGACAAGAGAGAGAGTTTAGAAATCCTTGTGTAGTACGAGGCAGAGGAAGAGAGGGTTCATTTAAATGCATGCTCACTCAGGGCCCATACGGAGTGGGTGTCTGCTGAGAATTCATCATGGCCTAGCTGATAAAGCCTCAGCCTCTTAGCGAGGGGAAAGGAGAGACAGATCACTCTCTTGAGGTGAGATTGCCTCGTGGACGGACACTTGTTATGTAGAAATACACAATACTGACGGATATTGCCATGGCACTTTCGGACCGGTTAGTCATCCCTCCATCCTCCATCCAACCATTCCACCATTTCCTCAGGTTGAAAGTGAAGTGCTCTCTGGGGAACATTAACTGCAGACTGCATCAGTGATTAAAGCTTCACAACAATTAGGAGGAAAGTTTCCAGAGAAATGGATTCATCTTTTCTTTAAAAACTATCCATGTGATGTTGTTAAAGCTCACATAGAGTGGTCCTGTTGCACATATATGTTAGTTATGGAGGTCTACTTACATACATTAACTTGTTTTTATGGTCAAAAACCTCCTAGTTGATGTCAACGAGCCGATAGAAATCCTCTTTTCTGACGGTGTTTCCCAGCCGTGAGATTTGAGACTCAACTCTCTCACCCAGAAGACAGAGTCTTGTGATTGGCCAGTATATTCAGCACACCCGCTCTCAGAAGCGCAGCTCCCCCCTCTGGAACGGTGGATGCACTGCTACTCATTATCAAAACATTGTTTTAACAATGTTTAAAGATAGCTTCTTCACGACTCCCAGCCGCAGTCCCTTTTAGGACTTTGACCCAGAGTCAGACCCAGAGTCAGAAGACACTGTCGCTCGTGAAACACCTCCACAACGGACGTTATTCTTCTTCTGCGGTTCAATGTACGCAACCGGATGTGCCCGGACTAGTGCCCGGAGCAGGACGATCTGCTGTTCAGGAGAACCGCTGTTTACGTAACCGGACAGGGTTTTTTCAGGGATCTCGCTGAGCCCGAGATTACAATAAAACACAGCGTTCTCAGCAGTGGCTGAAATGTTTGTTTAGAACCTTCAGGGCTTCATAAACAAGGTAAGGACGCAGATATACACTAAAAAACAGCGTTAATTGGAACTTCCAGTCTAGGTCCGCTTTAAAATACCAAAGATGCCAAAGATATAGACATGTTCAAAACATAGACATGGAGCATTGACCTAATATTAGTAACAACCTGTCACCCCATGCTAAACTGTTGTATTTATAGTATACTTCCAACATTCATGTTCAAGGATGTAAACTTACAACCCCTAACCTTAACATACATTTTAATGATCATTAAGCCATCTGGGAGCGCCACAACATCAGTAAACACAACATTTGCATAACATTTTATTCCCTTATGGCATTAATATGGATTAAAAGGAGTCAAATAATATATCCATGTTCTCTATTTTTATCTTTTTTTTTTTTTTTATCTCTTTTTGGTTTCCTCCAAGCCCAAGGGGAAATATTGGTCTGTTCCACTAGCTTCAACAACTCATCAGGAATTGTCATTTTTGTGCTGGACTGATCGTGTCCTTAGACACGATCAGTCCAGCACAAAAATGACATTTTGTGATAGCTGCAAAAACAGGATTGACATGAAGAGTGAATTTGTATCATAACAGTAACATTTTGGGCTGTGACAACAAAAGATTGAGCTAAAAGATGCTAATTTGTTTCCTTAAAGAGGGGAATGTGACAATGACTCTCTGTGGGTTCATCAATGTGTTAAATTGCACACAGTGATATCTTTTCATAGCTAAAATAATACAAAAGTTAAAGCACCTTTAAACAAACTACAAGCGAGAAGACAGGCATAATTGATCGGTTTTAATTGGCTTGAGGTTTTACAGTGTGAGCTGACAGCTTTTGCGGTAAATCTGTTTTATTACTTAAACACTGAAAAGGAGATTGGTTTATGGCACAAAACAGATGTTTTCCAGCTCAGCTGGGGAAGCACATATAATGCTCCTGGTAATATCACATTCAAATAAAAAAGGATTTCAACAGGTATATTTAGAGAACTTACTACATAGACAAACACAATACAGACAGAATTATCTGTTTTTGACATTAATGTGGCCAAACACCATTTTTCAGAGCAACAGTCAAGGTGGCAAGTGCCGAGTATTTATTTAGTTGATTTTTCATTTGTATGTTTTAAATAAGGCCGTTCAGCATATAAACATAAGTTCCTCTTTGATTTAACCATTTGAAATTTGAATTCTCATTATTTAACCATACGTTATGCTAAATATGCTGAATAATTTATGCAAAAATTTAGGTTACAGCATCAGCCACAAAACGCTATATGAGATGTATTGATGAATGAACACCCATTATTTTTTTTTTACTGCATGTAGAGTGAAACACTTATGACAAAACTGAACCCAATGACACAATGTAAAGAAACATAATGTAGAATTTGCCCTCGGGGTCCTCCTACAGTTGATAAACAGTATTGTTTGTCACAGCTGTTTTAAAGTATATATGTCGCGGTAACACATGCACTCGTTGACAAGCCAATGATACCGGTGAACTCTGTAGCAGGACTTCTTCATCCATTCATTCATTCATTCATTCATTCATTGTCTACCACTTTATCCTCCACATTAGGGTCGTGAGTATGCACGTGCCCAGAAAAGCAGGGGTACATCCTGGACAGGACCATTGCAGGGCCAACATATAGTGTCAAACAATCACTCACTCACACAGGGTGATTTAGAGTGTTCAATTAACCTCTGCATGTTTTTGGACACGTGTGAGGAAACCAGAGTACCTGGAGAAAACCCAGTACAACCTGTTGTAAGCTCACATTACTTGATTCACTTCACTAACACGGCCTGACACACAGCAAGCTCGCACACTCAGATACAGATGACAAGCAAACAATTTAAACTTACTAGTCCAATAATAACAGGAGCAGGTGACCCTTAGTCAGGTTCATAGTGCCAATGCAGGCGATGCAGACCTGCACCTGCATGACAGGTTTTGAACCTTGAACATGTCCTCGAATACGACTGTCCTACCTCCGCAGACGGCCCAGATAGTTAATTTCCCCAACGAAACCAGTTTTGTCCCACCACACAGTCCTCCATCTGCTTCCATCATTGGTCTCTTAAAAAGTTACTAATCTTTATGTTTATTTTCATCTCGAAAGTGACAGACGGGAAAACTTTTTTTTGGAGTGCAGGGGATTTTGAGGGGGTGGCATGGCTGTGGTGGTGGCGGTGGTGGTGAAGTAGGTAGCAATTAGTGTGGCGCTAATGAACTCCCTCTCATTATTAGTGAATCAACAGGCCTGCGCTAATTACGGTTAGCAGGACAGACTCCTCTCTCCCACTGCGACGAGCTTCAAGGTCCCTCTGGAGCTGCAACACACGGGATGGTCTGCCAGCAGCCACAGGTGCAAACCACTCAATGCCAATGTTAAAAACAGAACATAACACATCCGTGTACACACCGACACACAAACATGGGGCCTGGCAAACACATGCAGACATCATTACTCTCTCTGCCATGTTGTGGTCATCTCATGCAGATGGCCCCAACACAGCCTTTTCTGACATTTTTCTCAGAAATTAAAGTGCTGTTAGCCCCCTATCATGAAATGGGGAAATATGAGACATGATGTGCAGGTTTGGATGGTGCGTTCACCTGTACTTTGTTACATTTTTCAGTACAAATTGTTATTTGAGTGCTACAGTTTATCAACATGTTTTTCCTACCACCATCTCAATTGTTTTGTGTGTGTTGTGAGTGATATGCCAAGATTTGAGAGCAAATAACACAAGATCAGGGGTTATCATATCATCAATGGATGAAATGATGTAATGTGTTAATGATGTCACAAGTACAAGTTTTATTTCTTATGTTGAGGTTGTATGGACACCCCAGTAGCAAGGAGTTTTGTGAAGATTGAAACAGCAAAGCTGAAATGCATGACACTTTAAAGTAAACTGGAATGTTCCCACATTCATAAGCTACTGTCAGTAATTGTGTAATAGCATTAGTGTTGGTCTCCAAGTAACAAAGCTGGTCAAAACTCCATACAGTATCACCCACACAGTCTATTTATTTTTGACCTGTAAGTGCTGAAATAGCACAAAGGTATAGTCTCCTATGTAATGACATTAAATGTCGACCTACTTTCAGTTTAACCACAGATCAAACGGGTTGAGATAATCCATCTTAAATGGCTTTACACTCATCCCCTTGTGTTTTGTGCATGCTTGTTGCCATGTTGGATTATCAGCAATTACAGTACTTGTGCATGTCCGGTGTGATCATAACCAATAGATAGTATGTCCAAAACTACAAAGACGAAGTTGTGATAAACCCATCGCAACAACAACCACCCAACATTCCTCCACTCAGCAAACAAGTGTTTTACAAAATACACAGCGAGATCCTTTAATCAATTCCCACTCGTGGCCCTCACTTATCAAACACTCTAAATGCCTATTGGAAAACATACGTTCTAACTCCATTGATTAAGGAAGTAAAGGTTTTCTTCAGTGAGTCACTCAGGCGACCAAACACCAAAAAGATTCTCCATGTCAGCCCACAGCATGAGCCATAAGATGGGACCTGGGAATGTAACACAGCCCCCCCCCCCTCCTCGCTTTCCATCCATAACTTAAGTAGAGATCAGTGGCTAACATTCTTAATCCCAAGGGGGTGCTTTCTGAGCTGTAATTTAAAAATAGCGTTTTAATAACACACCACTGCTACAGTACATTAATCTCAGAATTAATTATCTACCCCACCCCCAGCCTATTTGCTTGAAAGAGGCTCCTTGCTACATTTCTTGTGTTTTAGTTCTATTTATTCCATGAGTGAGCAGATAAAGAGATGCATGTGGAGTGTCCTATGTAGAGTGCAGTAATTACGCAGTTGCTAGTATATTACAAGAATGTATATGAAATCCAGCAAACGAATTAGAGCTGCGGGGTGTTATCGGCATAAGTGGTCAGTCAGGTGAAATATTCTTAAATGGCATGAGCAATCTCGCTCAGACTGCAATATAAACAAACAACAATTTAATTTAAAATTAGGAGTGCGTTAAATAAAAAAAAATATTGCCGTAATGTAAAGATATTGTAGCAAACAGCTGCAATATGTCAAATAACTTCATTTTCGTTTGCATTTTTATGCAAGAAAATGTTTTTAATCAAATGTCACTCCCAGCAAGAGAGAATCAATTCCGAAGAGAAATTAAAGAGCACAACGTGACTGGGAGCCAGGCCTAAAGGCAGCGCAAATATTCAAAAACAATATTAAACTGTGATAAATAAAATATGAACCTTCTTTGGTAATATAGCATTCAAGCGTCAAGGGACGTGGGCACTTAATGCAAGTTAATGAAACACAAGAATCATGTTTAAAGGCATGGCAATCACTGAGCATTTGTCGAAAGGTGATGATCTTGTTGCTCAGCCCTCTGGCAGAAGTTGCAGGCTGACAAGAGATCAGGTTGCTCTCTGACAGTGATTATTAGCACATACTGTAAGATGGGGATGTTAATAATAAAAAAAAAAAAGTCAAATCCTTCTTGTTCCCTTTTCCCGTTGCTTCATCTCTTCCTGATTGACTGACTGACTGACCTCTATTGTCATAGCTCCACAGCTGACACTGATATCCACACATACATCACTCTGTACGTTCCCCGGCTGAGCAGCGGCAACGTGCGTGAACTCTGCATGAGGCAGGTGCCCCCGGGTCTGTGTATCACAGATAACCTTTATAAGGAGGTGTAGTTCCCGCCTCCCGGCCCCCGCACCTTCCCGCTATCGCATCAAAGGATCTGGATGTGGTTAAATTCAGGCTGGGGAGACAGTCTGGGCTTGGCATGCATGACTGATGTCGAGTTTGTAACATTAGGTATCATAAGGTGTAATATAGGAGATAGCGTGAAGTGTAAGATTGCATTTGAGCACGTTGAGAGAAATAGGAAGCTGTTTGACAGCTCTTGGTACTTTATGGTTTCCTGCTGGTCCTTTTCTGCTCTGGGTATCTGACCATAGCTGTAAAAACAAAGATCTGCTATTAATTTGTGTTATGCAGAGTGTTAAGTCAGCCCTCCTCTGTAGATCTGCCTCACATTCTGTCTGCCTGTGTATTTTGCCTTCTCTGCTCTTAAATAAATCTCTCTCACACACACAATCACACGCTATTCTTGACACATAACCAGTTAATAGGTAACCCTAAATATAACCAGTTTCTTTAGAAATAAGGTTGTGCCTCATTAGGACCAGGTTTTGGTCCCCATGAGGAATACTGGTCCTGTCAAGAACAGTATGTATGCCAAAAAGAAGAGGTAACAAGTACACACACACACATACACACACCCTTCAGATTTTTATGTCTCAATCGAGGTTTGAAATAAACAAGTCTTGGAACCAAACCATGAAAAAAATGACATACATTTTTGTTGTTTGTGACACTACTCAAATGTTTCTGTCTCCTACATGACATCCTATTAATTCTGTTTATATCAAGGCAGGTGGTTGTCAGTAAAAGTCATTTTGTCAATCAATTTTTTTCGGACTGACTATTTTTCAAATGAAAAAAGAAGTTGCTAATTTTGTCAGTGCTCTTTCTAGACACTGCAGGTTTAATTGCTAATTGTTAACTGGGAATGAATGCATTTGCATATTAATTAGTTAGCCCATTTGCATTTTTAATTTGCTGCCTTCAAAGGGGGTGAGATAAAAGGTCGCACAATTCTGAATAATTTAAATAATTTATGCTCCATTGGTGAAAAGAAGCTGAACAGAAGTGTTCTGCGGATATTAACCCCTGAGAGCTTTTACCGAATAAAGCACTCCAAAAATTGTTTTAACAAATCTAATTAAACGGAAAAAGGTCTGAACACACAACCACCCAGAGCACTAGGAGCTAGAGTGTGTCCTCGGGAACAAAAAACGCTCAGGAGAGAGTGATGGAGGGTGCATGGATATGGAGGACGAGACTTCCAGTCCTCTATCCGGATATGAAGGCCTCTCATAGTCTTTTCATCATTCAGATTGATCAAATACCCCTACAGAAATGCTGATGGAGTCAGTGCTTGGTAATAGTAATTCTCTCTGAAGTTAAGCTGCTCTTTGCAATGTGTCCTACACCATAAGCAATCAAAGAGATGTATGCACTGTGGTGGATCCTTGAGAGTTAGCAGAGACTAATTTCAACTATGCCTCCAAGTTGTCATTTTAATGAATGGACATTAGCCGTACAAGTAAATTCTTCAGATCTTCACAGGGAAGTAACAATGAATAGAAGTTATTTGTAGCCATGTGTTCCTCATTTTAACTTTCTTCTCTTCTCACTACTCAAGTGTCCATTAAAAAAAAATTCAATTTTTGGGTACAATGAGCTGATATTTTTGCTCCCTCTTCTTCAACCAGGTCCTGACTGCTTTGTGAGACTGTCTTCTCTCCTTTGTCCCAGTGATCTTAATTACAGGCCCTGGGCCTTGAGCAGAGAAGCCCATTTAAATCAGAACGCATCCAGCTTCCATTATGGGCTTGGCATTTGGTCTTTGTGCCCATGCTCTTAAATTACATGCTGCCAATCCTAGTGGGCACAGGCAAGATGAGGAGAGGAGGATGGGTGAGAGATGAGGTGAAAGCAGGATGAGAGAGAGGAGAGGGGGCCGAAAGAAAGTGTGGAGGGGGCCACAGGCTGCACTTGTCGACGGGAAAACACCCCCCACACCCCACCCCACGCTCTTCTTCTGCCCTCTTTATCACCAGATAACTTATGTAAAGTAGCAGATGAAACCCATTCCCATTCACGTCAGCCTGATTGTCAGAATAAGCTTGCATTCCTTTGAAAAGTGATTGACCGCCTGAAAGGGTACAAATTAGGGGCCTGTTCATCTTTTCTTCTCCGGTCGTGGGGTTTATTTGCAGCATATTCACCCAGGCCCAAAATTAAGTGAACTCAGGCAGGGATGAATGGGAGAGCTCTGATTGAATAATTGATTTCCTTTGTGCGGCCTGTGTTTAAGAGGGATAACTAGACATCCTTTGGAGTGTAATGATTGTAATTACTGCGATGACTGGTCATGTCAAATATGACACGGGAAAGGACTGTTATTAACCTTTATTCTCCACATCGAAAAAAATAACCCAATATCCTCTTTTCTCTCCCGTCTGCATATGGGTTTCACCTCTGGTGGAAGCATGGTTGTCGTAGGTTGAATGCATGGATGAACTCATTCCCTGTCTACTACTCCTGGCCCATGAAAGGTAGATGGGTAATTGACTGTGCAGTCGGACTCACTGGTGTGCCAATGACTCACGCGGCTAGTGAGCCTTGGGGTAACTCTCAAAGTACAATGCATTATGGCTGCAGAATTGAAGTGTAAAAGATAGGAGTTATAGCCGTGTTCATGATATCTGTCAGATTCCCTTACGCCTTGACCTCTCAAGCAATGCAGCCAGAATTGGGCTTTAATACACTTGACGCATTGAGGGCCTCAGTGAAACAGACATGCATCACATAGTGATCAGATACAGTCTGCTGAAGTGAGTGGACACATGGTCCATGTGAATCACACATCATACCTATAGTGACTTGTCCAAACTGTGAGGTCTAACGTCCTGCACAAGAAAAGGTGGTTAGTCACAGGTCTACGATAACTGACCTGTGAAATCTAGTTCAATCGACATTGTAAATGAAGGTGGCTTTCAAACTATTATTTAGTCTGAACACACTAAACAATTCAAAACTGTTCATTCAAAACTGTTCCATTTTAACAAATGTCACATTCAAACCATTATCAAATGACTTCACACAATGCAGTATCAGCTCCACACGACTCTCTCCGTTTGTCATTATAGCAGCGTTTTGATCTCCTTTTGCTCACCGACATTCCTGCATTGCACACAGGAAGTGATTTGCTTTATGCCAAAACAGACAGAGGTAACAGCTACATGGCTGCAAACAGGTATGACTTAAAACAAAGATATGTGACCATGAAAAGTTTCAGAAGTGACTACTGCTCAAATACCCCAGTTTGATGGCTAAATGCTTTTTGCCCTCACCTGCCACTGTACTGCTGCTGTATACAAACAAACACTCTGTCAGTCAGGCCTGATAGTATTGCTTGACAGAGCTCATTTTAGATGAAGGATGGAGCATACAAATGTTACACTGTTTCTGTTCGAGTGGACAAAAGAGGGGCAGATAATATCAACAACAAAAAAGCAGATCTGCATTTTGTAGTCACTTGGAGGCAGAGAGAGAGAGAAGCTGTAAATACAAAAAATAAACATCACAGTATATGTTGATATGGCTAATGTGTTACCTGCTCATTTACATGGAACAACAATACTGGAGCAACCAAAAAAAAGGCTACAAGTCACTCTCTGGGTGGACTCCTGTAGTCATTATCTACTGGCTTACTGACCCAAAACACAAATATTAGGCTGGAAGACAAAATTACTTCATAGTGCTGAGGAGGACTGCAGTGCTGGGTGTAATTATCCAGGAATTTATACATGTGACCTCTTTCACATATCAAATTTGATCCATTGTTCACATAATTTTGATTAGTTCAGCTTTAAACTGAGTCGATGCAAATGTTCTCCCCTGAACTCTTCACTCTAAGAGACTTTATATAAATTACATGCTCTACTTCAATTATCGAGGACAGCTCAGGTTTAATTTGTAAATATAAACACTGCTGAACAGCAGAGAGTGCAGGCTTGAGTGATGATGTCACACTAAAGCCAATTCTGGAGCTGTTCCATAGACGGTGAATAATTGAACAAGTGCAAGGCCAATGTGACAGCTCTCTGCGACTTCACTGGGATGGGTAGACATTATTTGATTCATGGATTTAAGGCCTACAGTCAAATAAAAATCCAGTATTGCCAATGGATCAACCTCTAGCCAGATGCGTATCATTTGTCTTGATATTCAGATTTTCACTGGTTTTTCTACCTTTTTATCTTCAACAAGCTACAACTATTTGTCCTGCCCATCATGCCATTGGTTGACCATTTCATCTTCAGGCAGAACTTTTAGAGGCATTTCCAAAAGTATCACTGTAAAGCACAAGCTTTGTTATTCACCCAGTTCAACCTCTGGAGTCAGTGCTGCAAAACTTACAGAAAGTCCTCATTGAGCACTAGACGGATGGCACCAGGGACACAGAATGCATTTTCAACATGACCTAACAATGGCAAGTCACAGCAATGTCTATTTATATTAAAGACATGAACACATTAACTTTTAGGCTATGTCAAGGTGGACATCCATTAGTGCACAGCAAAGTTTTTAAGTCACGAGGAGCACTGCAGAGCTGGAGACAGGACAAGGAGGTAGGGACATGAAGCAAGGATCCTCACTGAGATGAAAGAGATAGACGCCTGCATGCTGCTGTTCTGAAAACAGTGGGAAGTCTGCTGATTTTGCAGCAGCAGCAGTGTGTGACACACAGCTCACCGAGGCAATTAAGGTACTTAAAGTGGCAAAATAAACCGACTTTTGAGAGCTAAAGCAATACATCCTCAAACAGATAGACGAAAATGTCAGAAATATGATATCAGTCTGTTGACTCGAGAGATGTGTCACAGTGGCCTCAGTGTGTAATTTGTTAAAAAAAGTGCTAACTAAGGTTAGCCTAGCATTATGACCTGTATTTTAAGGGGAGACTGAACCAAGGTGAGCGTGAACCTGTCAGTACAAAGGCCTCATACCGAAATGCATTATGATGGAGGCCAATATAACTGTGTTTAACCTGTGTGTGTTGTGCATTTTAGCATCGTTATTTGCTCTTATAGCTCAGCACACTGCTGTGCAACAAAAAAAACTAAAATATGTAAAATAGTGCACTGTTGTTCATCCCAACACTTTACTTGTATTCCACCTAAAGGTTAGGGGGTATATTGATGACCATAAGCACCTCTGTAGCTGCTCGTAGAGTGCACACCATCTGCGGATGAAACTTTTTTCACTGGGACTAGAAAGTCTATCCACTCCTGTCCTATAAACTTTGTCTTGGAATGTGTAATCTAACTGAATAATTAATGAAACACTAAGCACTAAACTAAGAAATTTGATTTCAACTTTTCATATGATTATTTGCATTGATGAGAATGAACTCAAAGGTGAGTTTTAATGAAGGGAAATATTACCTCGACAAGACAAATTTACTGTAGAAATGTAAATATAATCAATAATGACCTTTTTCTCATAAAAGTTTAGGTTTTTTTTTTCCCCATGAGTCTATAAATGAAGACGTAAATTAAGTCTGGGGTTGGTTGTGACTGTGCCATCCCACTATTTGTGTTCCTTAATGACTTTCTAATTCCTCATCAGTGGGTAGCTAGCCTCCACAGCAGGCAGACAGAGAGCAGTGGCAGGGTGCCATCCAGGAACAGGTGCTCTTCCATGTTGTGCTTATGGTGTCTGTAGGCCTCAATTACATCCTTTAGGTTGCTCTTAAGTTGGAAGTGTTTCAGCGGGTTCAGTGCTTTCTCTCCAAGCAAAACTTTTTCCGATTACATATTTGAGTGCAAAGGTTCAACGGCGATAAATAATCAATTGCTGCGTTAATGTGGTAGCAATGTTAGTTGGTTGCAACAACAGTAGTGGGGAAAGAAACAGCCCATGCAGTATTTAGACTGCTACCACTGACATGTCACATTTTGACTTTTCAACTTGAGCTACAGTACTTTTTTGGATTTTGTTTGTATTGCTTTGAAAAGGTACATTTATTTTGATTTCTCTGTTATTGAAAACATCCATCTGAACCAGTGACAGCCTCACTTCATGTTGGCAAAATGATTTGTGGTGGGAGAAAAAAAAAAGGCATAGCACTAAATTTTATGTAGGTTATTACAGGCCTTGTGTCAGGATTTTCCTCACATTGCTGGACGTAACTACCTACTGTATGTTTTATGTGGAATCATCTCACCAGGAAATAAAATGATAAATTATGGCAGGGACACCAGTCATTCCAAAAGCATATTTACATGTGAAATAATGTAAAAGAACTGTTACAGTTGAGGGGGAAATATGCAAAGGAAATTACAAACTCTTTATATTTTACGTTTTAAGTATATGATATATATTATAATAATATATATATATATATGTGTGCATAGCATATACAATGTGTGTGTGTGCTAGTGTGTGTGTGTGTGTGTGCTAGTGTGTGTGTGTGTGTGTGTGTGTGTGTGTGTGTGTGTGTGTGTGTGTGTGTGTGTGTGTGTGTGTGTGTGTGTGTGTGTGTGTGACTACCATACTGACAATAGCATTGATACAAAAAACATTTCTGTTAATGTATGGCACCTAATTTATAGGATATTACTGTCATTCTTGATTTGACTGATAATTTAAAAGGTAAGATGAAAATTTGCTTTGTAAGTCATAGTTAAGTATTTTCATGACAGCAGCAATCAGGCTACAATCTGTAGCTCATAATCACCAACGAATATTTTACTTTTATGTTCATTCACTTAAAAATAAGTTTATTTTCCTTTACCATTGGTTTCCAGATCTATGTTTCTTTCTTTTTAATACTTTACAAGTTTACTTTACACACTTTCACACAATGTAATAGCTTATTATTTACAAGGCAGAGGCCATTATTACAACCTGTACTGCAGGTGACGTACTTGTCATGTTTGCATAAAAGATTAGCACGGAGAAAAAAATAAAACACCTGGATCACATGATGGAGAAGCAGGTTTAGGACAAACTACAATCAGCCCTTGCTCCTCATCACCTTTGTCTTTTTGTGTTTTATAATGCTTTGTTGTTTCTGTTAATTGTTTTTGTGATGTGTTTTTATGATGAATTCCATCAAAAGGCATATTACACCACTCCCTTACAACAGTATGCAGAGGGAGGACTGGTACCACATGTTGTAGTCATGTTAAAATAAATGGATCAACACACAAATACTTGTTGCATTTTGTGTTATTTATATACGCAAATGGACCAATATGAAGAATTCGAGTACAAACAAAAATCCTCAAGCCACACACACAGTCTGTCCACCATAACACTTTTCCTCCACCACAGTGGTCAGACCAATGAACAAAATATAACAGTACACATCTATAGGTCTCCTCTGATCTCACCCAGGAAGGAGACAACACTTTCACATCAATACCCTGTCATCTCACAATGTGGCATCTTCCCCTTTGAAGGTACAGTTGTATTGTTGCAGTTGCTCAGATGTGAAACTCTAGCTTTTATCATCCTGTTTTGGGCAAGGAGGAGAAGAGTGGGAGATGAAGGAAGCTATTTCTTTTTAACTTGGACCCACCAAAGTGAACAGAAACAGTGTGTTGACAGGTGTGTGAAAGGAGCACTGCTGGGGCAACTGGGGGAACATCAGAGACCACTTTCGAAGGCTTCATGAAGTCTCTCCGAAGAGAAGCTGCAATGAGTTCACTGGCAGCAAAGCAACAATAATTTCCTACATATCAGAAGTTAGCAGTGACGGCTTATTCTGGATTCCTGCACATGCTTTAACTGTAGATTATTACTCTGTCGGATTAATGACAAATACATTTAGGCTTGCTAACATGCACTAGTGCCACCACTTCACCAAAGACTATTTACCCAAAAACCAGAGAGATTTGCTCCTGGTCCTGAATTACCAACCAGCTGTAAACTACAAGTCCCACTCCACAGCGGGAGAATCACTCCTCCCATTAGCCTTGGCATAGTGCCGACTACAAATGTAAGATCATTGGCCGTCAGGAGGCCCAGTTGGGACAAGACCCTCTGTCACTCATGGCGACACATGTCATAAACTCATTGTCTTGCCATCAATCTGGGGACCTAACCACCTCAACAGCAGATGGAGACTCAGCAGGACAACAGGGGGCCATGCCCTGAGTCTGTGGCCCACACATAGTGCACACGGCAGGAGTAAAAGGGGCCACAACTATACGGGAGCCTCATACCCTAGACTGGACCTCCTGTGGATAAACCTCTGGATGAAGTCCTAATATTCTCCATGATTAATTAGAAATAAATGTAAGTACCCCACTACTGCTGTGTAAGAAGATGAGCTTGCTTTTGATTTGGACATTTAACTAATTAGATAAATATTTAAAAGTTTATATCTGCAGATTTTCTCCTCTACATAGCCTCAGTTGTGTACCAGCAATTCACCTCTTGTATACAGTATATACATGTCTACATCCACAAAAAGAAGCATCATTCCCAAGTTAAGGAGTGAAAATACTGATAAATTTGGTCTGCAAGAGGTAAAAATGTATTGCAATCTCTGATATGTAATGATATTCATAAAGAGACCACCAACTGGGGGCACAGGAAAACCGTTTCTTAGCAACAACATACATGATCTTACGAGGTAAATCTAAGGAAATGTTGTCCAGACTGGGGTGAACACAATAGAGACCTTTAACTAAGCCATGTTGTGAGCCTCCCTATGGCTGATATCGGTGTGTCTTGTCTGGAACAAATCCCACCTACAAATAATGATACATACTGCATACCAGCAAACCCCATGAAGAGAATGCAAGTTTCAGTATGCGGCTAACCCAAATGTCAGCCCATTTTAGTTCCTTTCAAAATCTAACATGTGTGATTTCATGCCGTCCAAACATCATCAGCATTAATACCAAAAATCATTTTGCCACAAACAATTACCTTATAGGCTCCATAAATATATATGTGGGGACAAGTTGCTGCAAAGAGGACAGTCTTGCTTTAAAGGTCATAAACTGGTCAAACCTGCTGTCAAATTCTTCTTCTCCCTTCAGCGCTCGGAAACCATTTCACAGTATCAGTTGTCGAGAAAATTGTGATGGCTCAGGAGCTTTATGTCTATGCAGTGTAATCAACTGTATCATGGGATTACCTATGATATGCTTCCCTGTGTTATGTTATGTTACCCTCATCAAACAAGGCCAAAAAAATGTAATTTTAATTATGCGGAGAGTCATGATTTTCAGTTAATAAAAGACAGCAGATGACATCACCCTGTTAAGAGGTATCAGGGGTGTATGTTTTGAGAAAAGTGCTATGCGGAAAATTATCAACAACAACAATACAGAAGTACAGAGATCATGATGAAATTACATCCTCACAAATAAATCATAAAAATTATCTCTCAGGACCTCACTGCTATTATCTGGCCTCCAAATCAGTGGTGACAAATGCAGCCGTTCAAAATCCTCATTTTATTTCCCTTGAAGACCGAGACATTTGTAGCGATCACTGAAGGTAAAGAGATAACTGTAATCTGCAGCAGGAGGTTGTCACCGACTGACTGGTGTGTGAACAGTGTGTGAATGCACTCACGTCTGTGCTGTGTCTGCAGGAAAAGGCCAGTAGAAAGGCTTCACTGCCCTCTTGTGTTGAAAAGATATGACATCCGTGCAAGAGTATCAGTCAACACTGCAACAGGCCTTTCTATAAACCTAAACATGTTGTACGTTCCCAGTGTTGTCATGTACAAGACACGGCAAGATACGAGAGAGGAGCGGGAGAGGCTTCCTTCACGTACCTGATCCGATGAAGCTTGATAGGATGTTTTACAGCGGTCACAAGCGTGGAGTGACTGGTCGGTAGGTCAGAGAGCTCAACAGTGGGATGGCTCTGAGGAAGAAGAAATTGTGTGGTAAGTCATAACATATGCATATACCTTTATTAGTCTCTAGCTGAAAAGTTTCATCTCACTGTGATTAGAATTTAAATAGTGTATGTTAATATGAGACCTTTGAGGATTAAGCAGCATGCCAGGACAGATTTTGAATTTCAGACAATTTCAACTTGCCACGTTGGCGCTGAAACACAGAAATACAGGTCAATAATTAATCTCCATCTAAAAGCAGACTTTGATGTTTCTCTCAGGAAAGAAGCTATAATAACAACACAAATGTTTTAGTGATTTCAAACGTAGCCATTAAATCATATTCTTACTTGGTATTTACCTTCCTGGATTCAGGTGAAGATTGTCTATAAAACGAGCCACAGATGTCTGACTATTTCACTCCAGACTTCCCAATAGGTGTCTGATTTTAAACTCCACCAGGCTGACACTGATTAGGGGGAACAAGACATGTTCAGACAGAGGAGAGAAGCATACACTATTTCAATTCTAATCACAGTTAAATGAAAAAGTCTTACATCGAAAATAAAATGTAAAAAAAACACTTTTCTTTTCGCTCAAAGAAAAAGAAGAAGCATTTTATCCATATACAGAATAATTATGCCAAAGAAAATGCCTATTTTCTCTCTATGTTTACTTAAAACTTCTGACTCTGTTCTGGATACTCACCACTCAGGATGCTGCCTCTCTGCAGACGATGGTTGCAGGAGAATGTGAGGCCTGAAAAACACAAGAGAAAAGGCAAATAAATGTCAACCGATTTTGTGTCACTAAATATGACTACTAATTTTTACTATTGGTTTTGGCAAAAAATATACAAACAGAATAGAGGATGAATAACACTATAGTGATATAGCATAGTGTAGTAACATCACAATACAAAGATGGATACTTGTCCGTATCATATCCATTATGAACTCTGAACATCACAAAAAAAATGTTTTTCAGTTTTGTGTTTGTGTATTCAACGTTAAAACACTATAGTTAATCATCAGCAGTTATTTATTGGCTTAGCACACTCTTTAAAAGTCTTATACAAGATGGTCATGATTTTGTGTAATTGGTGAGTATTATTTAGTAGTTTTATAATTAATTTATTTCACATTCATGTTTGATTTCTGCACTTCTTTATTGACAAAACAGCGTCATAAGAATGACGTCGTTCCCACTGGTGTAAAATTGTGTTTACAATGAAAATACTTCCTGTTGTCTGTGACTGTTAATATAACATGCACATCTTGTGATAACACCAAATGCAATGTGAGTAGAAAATGCTGTGTGAATGCTGTGTGAATGCTGTGTGAATGCTGTGTGAATGCTGTGTGAATGCTGTGTGAATGCTGTGTGAATGCTGTGTGAATGCTGTGTGAATGCTGTGTGAATGCTGTGTGAATGCTGTGTGAATGCTGTGTGAATGCTGTGTGAATGCTGTGTGAATGCACTTCCACCGTTGCCTCTGATGCGTATGTGATCAAAGGCAGATGAACCACAGGTGCCATGTGAAGGCAAATGGGGGCACCGTCCCTTTACATTCATTTTCATTGAGGCAAATGCCAGACAAAGCAGAATAATTCTAAAACTGAGCAAATTTAAAAAAAAAAAAAAAAAAAAAAGCTGTATGATGTGCTTAGATGGAAAACACCAAAGCAGAAAAGAAAGATGTAGAAGGAGGTAAGGTAAAGGTAGGCCAGACTTACTAGGCCATCTTTTTAAGCTTTAATTCATGAATACAAACAATTGAGACAAAATGAATGGAAGACATGCATGTGACTATTAGACTGTACTGGTGTACAGAAAACAGAATGGTGTGTTAATGGACGTCTCAAACAGCTGTTTCTACCGTATGTGCCACCTCCAGCTGGTTTTGACTGAAAATCATTCATAAATTTAATACAAAACAACAGTTTTATAGATAACTCAAACGAATGTGTAATTAACGTTGTTGTACTGTAGAGTACTGTAGAGAAGTACTGACGTTATTTAGCATTTCTGCAGCTATTCTGTAGTTAAAACGATTACCTGTATTTAATAATGAGTAAAGTTGCCCCCTCACTCCTGGAAGTCTGTTGTCAAGTCCTGTGTAGTACGAGTCCTAACTAACTTAGTAGCCAACTAACTAGGGGAAGACAGTGTTCAGTTTTCCAGAGAAACTTGAACGCAGCACTCGGAGCAAAGCACTGAGAGGTTGAGGAGGACGGTGAAAACAAAGATGGACATCTGCCGAATATAACCGATACTGGTAATTAATTGTATAGAAGCGTTCGTGAAATGTAAATAGCACTGACCGTGGTACGAGGGTAAAGGCGCGTATTCGAGGATGGAGTGACATTTCGTGCAAGGGCTGCTGGTTCGGTTGCTAAGTTAGCCTGAGTAGCATATTAGGCACGTACGCTAGCGTTACAAGCTGTGTGTAACACGAAGGATGGGATACGTAGGCACCATTACTGACATAGCGCTAAATAATAACTAGCATTTTGTTATAATTGGTATAAACCGAGTGTAGCGTTTGCAGCCGTCACTCCCCTTCCTCGATTTCTCGGTCAGCTGTTGTTGTTGTTGCTCTGTTACTGAAAACCAGACAGCAGCCATTTACTACTTCATCGCACAAGACAGAGGCGCAAACGTATTCTCATACACGATGATGATGAGCAGCTATGCATCAGCTCATCTGCTATGTGGTACAGTGAAAACAGGGCGCTAGCAGACAGAATTGGTGTGCAAGTGTGTATAATATTGCTTCTAATTTAATTTTGCGTGCAGTTGTAACGGCCTCGGGGTGTCGCTGTTGAGTGTTGACTTGTAACTAAGCAAGTCGAAATATTATATCTGTTGCTGTACTAGTAATAACAATCTCTTATGTCCCCCACACATATTAAGAAACACCATCATTGTGTCTAAGATAAATAAAAACAAAGAAATTTTTTTTACAACAACGAAAATGTAGAACAGGTGTTTTGGCTTGTCAGTGCTACAAGTGCTTCAGGTATAACCTGTCTTCATTGGGCTTTACATTTTGCACCATGATCAGATAACAATGTAGTTGTTAGTTGGAGATCAGGTCACTTGCTTTTAAGAGTAACTAAATACTTTTATCATGGATGAGATTGGCTGGTGGTAATTGTCTGTTTACCAGAACACCAGCTTTCTTAAATCAGTGTGAGTTACAACTCCAGGACACAAGCCTTGACCTGTGAAATATTGTTTTATGTTGCCCAGATTTGTATAGCTACGCTACTGTTTACTTGTTATAAAATGTTTCATTAAGATAAGACTAAGTAGTTCTTTATGTCTGATCTTGTCACTCTTGCTTTGAACATAAATATTCATTAATTACACGACAGCACAAACATATCTACACTTTTTCTTCATATTTACTCTGTGTTTGTTCATAACAGGCTGCCAATGTGCCATCGGTGACCAAGACTCCACAAAGAACCCAGGGGGAGAGAGGTGAAAGAGGGGTTTAACTCCTGGACCATGGAGGCTTATTTTGGTAATATTGTGTTCGGCTCCAAGTTTGACTCAGGGAACCTGGCTCGTGTGGAGAAGGTGGAGAAGGTGGAGAAGGCTAGCTCGAGCCCTTCCTCCGACACAGCTTCCAGTGGGAGTGCTCCTTCAGGATCAACCCTATCCCCTGAATATGAGTTCAATGTGTGGACACAGCCGGACTGTGCTGGCACAGAACATGAGAATGGAAACAGGTTACAAATCCTCAGCTTTTGTTGCACATATTTGTACACAGCCACTGTGCTGCGTTACATTAATTGTAATTTTTGTGTGTTTCAGGTCATGGTTTTACTTCAGTGTACGGGGTGTAGCACCAGGGAAGATACTGAAGATCAATGTGATGAACATGAATAACCAGAGGAAGCTCTTCAGCCAGGGCATGACTCCTCTTGTTCGCACTTTACCTGGCAAGAACCGGTGGGAAAGGATTAGAGACAGACCCACAACTGAGGTACACACTCATACACCCTTGGGCCTATTAGGAAGAGCATGTGGGCAACAGGAGGCAGTGAGGCATTGTGCCATCAGTCTGGTTCCTGACGGCTATAATAATCTTTCTAATAATATCTCTCATCCTCCGTTCTTCTGTCACTTCCCAGATTAAAGATAGCCAGTTCATTCTCTCATTCACTCACCGGCTGTCAGAGGTGCGAGGGGCAACCACCTACTTCTCCTTCTGCTATCCATTCTCTTATAGTGAGAGCCAGGAGATGCTGCAGCAGTTGGATGATAGTTACCCCAGTGGTGCTCACCTCAGTCCAAGCAGGTAAAACACATACAGCTCACATAAACACCTGACATTTGACACTAGTTATTAAGTAAAATTACCTAAGAATTTGGCTGTGCATCATGTCTGTCTCACTCTATTTTCTACCAACTTTTTACTCCTTGTAATCTCTGTCCCATCCAGTGCTCCAGAAAGTGTGTATTATCACAGGGAGTTGCTTTGCCACTCTCTAGATGGCAACAGAGTGGACCTGCTCACTGTGACCAACTGCAACGGGATGCAGGAGCAGAGAGAGCCCCGTCTGCCTAAGCTATTTCCAGACACAAACACTCCAAGACCACATCGCTTCTGCAACAAAAGGGTATAACTCAGCTGCACATAAAGTCAATGATTTCTTGGCTGTAATCTGACACCTTAGATGACACATAATGACTTAGTCTAAAGCCTGCATATGATGTGAAATCACCTAAAATTGTCAAAGTGGTTATTACACTAACCATTGACGTTTGTGTGTGTTGCAGGTGTTTTTCCTTAGCAGTCGGGTGCACCCAGGGGAAACTCCCTCATCCTTTGTGTTTAATGGTTTCCTGAATTTTATCTTAAGGAGAGACGACCCTCGAGCTCACACCCTTCGAAACATGTTTGTGTTCAAACTCATTCCAATGCTCAACCCAGACGGGGTTGTCCGTGGACACTACAGGTAAGAATGTCATACACAAATACACCCTCACAACAAAACTATCTAGACTAGATATTACTTTTAGCGCGTAAAAACTATGGATGGGACTTTTTTGTCGACAAAACGATTGACAATCGACACGAGCGCACCTCGACAAAGAAAATTAAATTAAAAAAAAGTCTAAGTGTCACAAACATGTTAAGTTCACGAACAACAATGTTAAACAAGCTGTGCACGAAAGGGTGAGCCTGCTGTCTAGGCTCCCTGCGCTCTCAGATGATGGTGCGTGCATTGAGGAGGACGAGTCACCGGCCCGTTTTTGTGAATGGAATAGGTGAGGGTGGGTCGATAAGGTAACTGTGGAGCTTCGGCCGCTGTCCGTGGTGCTCAAAGGCTGGTTTGTAGGACGAGTGTGTGGCCGATCACCTGTAAGGTAAGCCTACATGGTGACAGTGGCTGTGCATGTCCAAAAAAACTGTGCACAACAAAAAATCAACACATGGACCTCGACAATCAACTCTCAAAATGTTGTGAAATTCCCATCCCTAGTAATAACATGCTCATGAACCACTTTTTGTTTTGTTTCCTTTGTGTCATGTAACAGGGTAGCGGTAGCTGTGTTGTTGTTTTTTGTAGTTGCTATCTACGCAACATTATCTTGCATTTCTTATACAAACAATGTCAAAGTCGGCACTGCACACACTGGTGCCATGAGCATGTCTTCTGTTGAGGTTGAAGCCTGAATAAACTGTTCAGCAGATATGTGATTATTAATAGACAGACTTGCATTATTTGCTGTTATATTATAAAAGCCCCATGTTGACTTAGCAGATATAGACGTTATTAGGTATTATGTGTCAATATATACTGCCACTTTTTGTGTCATCATCAAAGTCTGGAACAATGTGAATCTTGCACAGTATGTGTACCATCTGCTCTTTGAATAAACATTATGTAACAAGTATCTTAGAAAAGCCTTTGTTATAGAAACTGCATTACAATTAGTCACTGATTATCAGGCACTATTACATGAGGAAAAGTGTGTTGTGTGACTTCTGCTGTGTTCTACCATTTTTGTTAAAATCCTATTGTAAATGATGAGTGATCTGTGATTCTTCTACAGGACTGACTCCAGAGGAGTGAACTTGAACAGACAATACCTGAACCCCAGCCCTGAGCTGCACCCATCCATCTATGCAGCCAAAACACTGTTGCTCTACCACCACACACACAATCGCTTGCACAGAAAACAGTCCAGCACACACTTAAACAACACTACAAACACACAGACTCCTTCCCCCATCAACATCAAACCCACCAGTCAGCACCAAGCTCCTCCCCGTGGAGTCGGCTTGAATCAACGAATTGCAGAGAAAGATGAAAATCCCACACAAACTGAAATTCCCATGGCGATGGAGGAAAATGTCTGGGTTATTACAGAGATGGGGAAAGAAGACAGCTCCTCTAGCTCCTCAGAGACTGTAGCCTCAGTTACTGTAGACGTCCCACTGGTGGAAGAACTGGAATCAATTCCACCTCAGGAGGGGGGGGTGGCTTATTATGTGGACTTACATGGCCATGCCTCCAAACGTGGTTGTTTCATGTATGGAAATAACCTTTCTGATGAGAGCCAGCAGGTTAAAACATATTTATTCATAGCAGCCATTCTCAGATTACTGTCAAACTGTGACACCTTAGCTTCATTGCATTCTTTTTTCTCTGTCTGCAGGTAGAGAACATGCTTTACCCAAGGCTTATCGCTGTGAACTCTGCCCACTTTGATTTCCCTGCCTGCAACTTTTCTGAGAAAAACATGTATGCACGGGACAAGAGAGATGGGCAGTCGAAGGAAGGCAGTGGGCGGGTGGCAATGCACAAGGCCATAGGGCTGCTGCACAGGTGAGAATTGAATAAATACACACTGTTTAAATAGCACAAATCAACAATTAAATCCTCACCCAACCCAACACTCATTGTGGTTTTGACAAGTTAAAAAGGGGAAATCAAAAATTAATTGCTGGGTAATTATCCCATTGTTAGTTCATATGTTTTAATTTGATAACATCTATTTATGGGCTAAGTATATTATTGCAGAAAACAGCTATAGCAACAACTAAGCCTTGTTTCCTTCAAGAGGTTCAGTACAGAACAGTACACCCTGCTCTGTCTTGAGTTTCCACTGCTGGATGTGTGAGCCAGATCTGTAAATTATGTAGCTATTTACATAATGCGTCCATAGTGTAATGCCATACCAGCACGACACAGTGTAGCTCGCCAACTAATCCCTTGAAGAAGAAGAGGGCACTACAGTAAACAAATAGCCATATCACATACTCGTGCTAGTTTACGTTTGACAATGGAAACGCACATTATTGTGTACCGTACCACACTGAACAGGGCTCTAGTCACATATCTGTTTCCTATTGGTTTCCTAACAGCTACACTTTGGAGTGCAACTACAACACAGGTAAAACCATGAACACCATCCCACCTGCCTGTCATGACAACGGACGGGCGACCCCACCTCCACATTCATCGTTCCCTCCAAAATACACTCCAGAGATATTTGAACAGGTAGGACATGCAATTTTTTGGTTAGGAATTTGGTTTTTGCTAGGCTAGGTTGTAGTTTGTCTGAGGTATATGTACAGTATAAATAACGTTTTAACAAATTGCATCAGAAGTTTTACTACAGTGTGCTTTTAAGGTTTACGATATTTGTAAATAATCTAATGTACATTAGGTGGGGCGTGCTGTAGCCATCTCAGCTCTGGATATGCTGGAGTGTAACCCCTGGTCACGGCTGGTTCTGTCGGAGCACAGCTGCCTAACAAATCTTCGAGCCTGGATCCTCAAGCACGTCCGCAACACCAAAGGCCTGAATACAAACATGCATGCCCACCCTCCAGCAAGACCACACCACAATGGCAGTAAGGCTTCACCGCCAAAAGGTTTCAACAAGTGAGTTCTGACGAAGACACCAGACACAATGTACACTGAAGTGCATTCTTATTTATGTAAAAGATGTTGTTGTTTCTTTAAAATGTGATTTTTCTGGTAGCTTTCTGTCTGGCTCCACCTCTGAGAACGCCCTCAACCGCGTTCGATGCAACAGCCACAGTAGCAGCAGCCAAACACCCTCTCCCAAGATGCACAGCTCTCCAAGCTTTACTTTTGGCTGCCCTCCACCTCGAACTCACTCACAGCACAATAGCACACACACAAGAGGACGTGGTGGCAACAAGACACTCGTACCAGTCAGGGGTAAGCTGATCTCTCAACAATCTGCATGTCTTGGTGGTAAGCATTTTGTATCACCTCTGACGGTGTCAGTCCACTCTTCTCTTTGACTCTCAACATCACATATTCATTCATCTGGTGTGTTGTTTTCTGCTGTCCTCTATTTCCTTTGTTATGCCATTGTAGATGATTGGAGCTTGGGAGACTTGATTTTTGAGAATTGAACAAATGGATGCCCATCCTGGATGCGTCTGCCCTATAGTATCTGCATGACCCGAGCATGACCCCCCCCCCCCCCACCGCTTGTGCATGCATTTTGTGGCCTCGCTGACATTAGTTTTGCCCAGAGTGAGGATGAAACTAAATTTTTTTTTGTTTTCATGAGCCTTGTTCTTAAGTACCAACACTAAATTGTTTATGCAGTTGGAAACTGGAATATCTCTAAATAAATCAAAGTTTAATCAAAATTTAATTGAATTTTGAAAATTGAACAAAAACAGGACATTCTGAACTGGAGTCAGATTGGTTCAGGGAATCAGCAGCAATACCCAGCCCTACTTGTTTTTCAGCTCAGACGATATATAGCATATGATCCTACCTCTCAAGTTTATTCAGTTCAATTTGATTCTGTTTATATAATACCAAATCACAACATACGTTATCTCAAGGCACTCAAAACAAAAGGTTTATTCCTTACAATATTCTCTCTGTATCCCGTTAGTTTCCAACATCTGTTGTGCCTCAGCCCATGGCTCTTGTAAATATTCATATTGCACACAATCGTTGCACGTCGCTAAGCTCGTGTGCGTGTGTCTTCCTCTCTGTAGACCCTAAGCCTCAAGAGAAGAGACGCCCCCCCCACCACCGCTCCACCCTACAGTCTCCCAGCAACAGCCACACTCCCTCACGCCCCCCACTCTCACCCCCTTCCTCCTCCTCTTCCTCGTCTTCCTCAGTGTGTGCTGCGGGCTCCTGTCCCCTCCCGGCCTCCGTCAGTATGACAGGTCTGTACACACTCCAGCCCCCCAGCCTCTCCACTTTGCTCCCCTCCCTGCAGGCTCTGCCCCGACCCGGGCTTCTCTCCAAACTGAGCCCCCTGCTCCTTCAGAGCCTACCACCAGCCAGTAACACTCCAACTGGGCCCACCCAGGACTGAGCAATCCTAAACCTTTTACCGTTTTGGCCTCTGTGTGTGTTGGAGGAGAATGGGAGTGGGCCGAGTGAGTGTAATCCCCTGTTTAGACCTGGTATTAACATTTGTCCTGAGTGATCCGAACGCAGACAGATCGTGCTACCGCTATATACAGGTCTGAACACTACCAATCCGTTCTGAATGCATTCTCAAATCAAAACACAAGAAACACATTCAGACGTGAGCATGCATGAATCCATCCTCAGCCCGTATTAGAGAAAACTTATTTCTTGTTACACTACTGAATTCCCCTATTTATACCCAAATATGTGGTGTGGTTTACTAAATTTGATTTAAAAAAATTAGCATTAAAAATATAATTAATTTGTGTATTGACCATTACAGAAACCTTAAAAATTATTTTGATAATTGCCAATGCGGTTAATTTAGGGCAGCTATGGCTTCGGGTGGTTGTCTGTCTGTTAAGGACATTATGTTCAAACAGACACGATATCAATGTAAATTTGAATAAAGGGGTGGGAACACCAGATCCAATCACATGTGGTCACAGAAGACACATCCAGTACTTAAACGCCAAAGTGAACAGTCGTACATAGGGCTGTCTTGATGTAATTGGATTACTGAGGACATCAATACCAGGTCTGAATGGGGCTTTGTAGGTTAAGAGCAGATCACTATCACATGCGTGTGTGACTGACTGAAACATTATTGGTGCTAGCTCTTGTAACATCTTTCCTCAAATATTCTGCACATATCTGCGTAAATTACATGTGTCTGCAGTATTAGCACCTTAGAATAAATAATACACTTGAGAGCGCAAGTGCTCCTCTGGTATCGTCACGTTGAACGAAAAGTTTCAACATAAATAAATCAAACTTGTGTGACACACACACACACAACCCTGTGACAATGTGGACAGTGGGTCAGTGATATCAGAGTGAGAATATAGAACAAAGAGACACAATCGCTTGGCTACATATTTTCCATTGTGCCCTAGTACTTGCAGTATGTAAATATTATTAGTATGCATTGATATTTGAAATATTATACTAATGGAGTATATTCCAATGAGTAAGTCTCTTTTTAAGTGTATATACAACTAATAAGCTAAGAGGAATTACCACATTACTGTGCTGATATTTGGGCCAGGGCTATCGATTTTTAAATTTTATCTTAAAATCACTGTCACTCTTACAAGTAGCTGTACTTTGAATTATTTTACGTTGTTGCACTTATTTATTGGTTTTATTTATTTGGGAAAAAAAAAAAAAAAGCAACAGGTTTTGCAAAATTAGTGGTGGCTTCTGTTCTCTGATGTATTGTGTCTTTGTATTTGACTCTATAACTCTATAACGTGTGTACTGTGTGTAAAACAGGTCACAAGCCGAACTCACCGTCCCTTTATAATTACTTCTGTGCTCTGAGTCGGTCGTGGCTCCTGTAATCTGCATTGAATTTCTTGTGATATTTAAAAAGGCCTGTTTCATTTTTATATATATACTGTATATAAGTATACAGTTACTCCTTTCTGTGATGATTATTTCAACCTCTACCATTCCAGTGTCAGTCCAGTCTTGGTCCTGACGTTAAGATATTCACAGAGTAGCCTACTGCCAGAAACCTCATGTGGACCATTGCTGGTTTTAAATCCTGATGGATGGTAGAACCACAGAATTGTCAAAATAAGGGTTGTGTCATGGAGCTGTTTGCCTACAAGCAATATCATTTAATACTATTTGTTTGTCCTAAGAGTGTTGTAAAGTCCAGCAGGCAAGTGTCAATAATTTTTCTAATAACAAATCCAGTCTTGGTTTTGGTGTAAATAAAGTGTATAGTTTTTAAATTTTAATACATGTTTCATCAAGCAGGTGAAGAAAACATTGACCATTATTTATTCAAACACATATATATGTGTGTGTTTTTGTTGTATACATTGAATGTGACAGGCGTGTGCTAGGCTGTCGATGGTTAAAAAAGTTGATATATTTTGTGGTTAGACGAGATGAGATATTCTCTTGTTGTCCTTGGTGTTTTGTGTAAGCCTTGAGGATAATTTGTGGAATTATAGTTATTTGTCTGTAATTCATTTTCGTGTGTTGTAAGACCAGTCATTTTAGACACACTGAAGTTGCCGAGGTGGAACATTTGTGATCTGACATGATTGATTGGATCAAAATAGCTTTCAGAACATCTGGCCTTGCCTTGCCGTAGCTATTGTCTGTCCCAGTGCTGTGCGTCATTGTAGTTATGGTGTGCCTTCCTCTATTGTAAACAGTAGGTCGAAAAAGGCTGCACTCATTCCTTTTTTTTTCCACCAGAAAACCCAGATTATATTGTTATATTGTGGCGTGATAGGTTTTATTTTGACTACACATCTGCAATCTGGAGAAACCCCTGAAAGATGTAATACATTTTAAAAAATGGAAGAATGTTCTCTATATTTTTGATGATTTTGAGTTTTCTGGCCAAAAATAACAACAATAAGTTAAAGGGCATATTTAGGACTTAGAGAAGGCAGCTAATTTGAGCAGAGATCAAATGAAACCTGATGATTCTCTTGCAGCACTATCCTCTCATACAGTGATGTTTGATAGTTTTTCCAAACTAGAGCCCTGACATCTAAGCTGTTTGAGAACACTTTCCTAATGTACGAGGAGTGCAACAACCCAGAGAAAATGGGATTTTGGAGACAATGTTGTTTTTATACTCTTTTCATATATATCGCTTTAGTGGTTTTCATCCTGCATAGTGGAGACAATGGATATGGACGTTTCAGTTTTGGAGAAATGCACTGTAGTATTCTGCTTCCTACCTGTGAACTTTGTCCTGCTGTTTCCTCACTGTTTCAAACTTAAATGTCCTCATCCTGAATAACAAAAAAAAAATGTGTGCATCGTCACATTCTCATTAGGTTTCCCTGCTTTACTCCTTATGTAATGTCCTTTCCTTCACTGTGGTGCTAACCTTCTTTACCAGACTTGGGTTAAGTGTTTGTCTGTGTAACATCTTGAAGAATGTCACCTTCTTGAATGTGCTGCTGTCCTTTTGCTGCCTCTCTGTTTAACCTCTGGAATAAAAAAAATGATATATGTATATATATATATATATATATTTATCCTTTTGTGAAGCAACTTTTCTGTGTGAGTGTTCTGAGTGTTGCATGTAGAGCACAGGTCAAAGGTGCTTGAAAGTCAGAGCTCGGAAATTGATCACTGATGTGTCGGCATGCGTTAACATTTTCTTGTTACTTGTTATTGTTCTAAAATAATGTTCATTTCCCAATGTTGCGATGCTCAGATGCCACCCACCGTTTCTCCTTCCCTGGTTTTCTTGTCTTCATTTTCATTCCCCATCATCTGCTTAACAGGCATCAGCTTTCCAGACTTTCAGCCAGGTGGAACCAGTTCAGAGCATTCATCCAAAATACCATTCCCCATGCGTCCTGGGCGTGTGGCGAAAGGGTGCCGGGGTCTAACGGTAGGTCATCACTCCACAGGAGCCTGTATAGAGTTTAGCAGATTTGTGGCTCACACATACAATGTAAATTCTCTTATTTTTACCTCATTTGTGTGAAGTATGTATAATACATGTTTTGGTTTCCACAGGCTGCTAAAGACTCAGGGCCTGAACACATCCTTTCCTCCATCAAACTTACCAAGTGAGTTCAAGAAAACACACATGTTGTATATTACATTACCCTCTTTAATATATGCTATGATGACTTTTCCATTAGTGGTGAAAATATTAACCTCTTCACTACCTGCTCAGGTGTGACCTGCAACCGCACGTGAGCTGCATCACCGTCCGGAAGGTGGTCTCAATGGACAGCCCACCCACACGTGGCAGTAAAACAAAACCTGTCGGCAATACTCGATCCTCACCTGGGGGAAAAGAAGAGTCGGCCGCCATCAAGGTCTGGAAGCTGCTTCGACCAGGTCTCCAACGACACCTGTCACTGTCAGGTACCTATATATACATGACATGGTTTCCACTCTATTTGTCAAATGGCTCATGATTAGATGTTTTGCACTTCGAAAGGATAGATTCAACTTGACCTCAGCTGCATTACTAGAAAGTATCCACCCATTTAATCATACCTGCTCTAAAAGTTAAAGGGTTACTCCTTGGTCCATATCTCACCCATCTACCAAGTTGTTGTTTAATTTTGCCTCATGTCGGTCTGCCCTCAGTCCTGTGGTGTTTTACTGTCTTTCAGGTCATTATTTTGGCTTTATGCCTCTTAACTTGGAATCTCTAAACTGCTGATCCCCATTTTCATACGCATGTTGGGTGTAAACTGCACGATACATATAAACAAATAAGATAATAGTTCATGGTTTCTCTGTTCAGGTTTATCAGGGAAAGAAGGTGCCATAGAGCTGGCCTCGAAAGCACTTCTCAATAACAGACGGGAATCTACACTACAAGGACAGTGCTATCATAACGGCTGCACCAGAGACAGATGAGACACTGCAACAGGTGAAAAACAATATGCACACTTTGTGTCAAATATGTGACCTTTGTCAAACTTGGGGGGAGAAATTAAGGCAAATGGCATCCAAATTCATCTTTTTGAGATAAGCTGCTCACAGATAAACAGACAAATACAGTCAAAAACATCACATACTTGGTCAGCGTAATTAAAGTAAGACAGTAAAGTAATGACTTTACCAGGCTGTGCCATGTTGTCTTTGAAGGTTGATGAAACCCCAGTGAGTCCACTGCCGGAGCCTGTCAGTGTGGGTGACACAGTGACCCTCTGTGGAGAAGCCTAGGAACTGCAGAGGAGCAAGAAGCACTGGTGTACGGCACCAATTTTCATAACCATTCAACACTTTTTAAACAGGCATTATATCACAGACTGATTAAACGGTGCAATATGTTATTATTATTATTTTATATATTCAGTTTCCTGAATATTGTTGTAGTTCCAGTACACAGTTAAATCAAATAATTCCGTGCTCAATACAGCCAGTACCTACAAACTGCTCAGTACATTCAAGCACCTTCCCTGGAGTCACAGGGGGTGAAGTGCCTTGCTGACACCACAACAGTGAAACACACATGTGAAATATCTCTTAACATTTCAATTACTCTCAGTGCACCTCATATTTGTGTTTTTTTTGTCATTTTAGTATTTTCCTTCTGCAGCTCTCTCCCTCAAACAGAGTGTGACAAATTCATATCTACACTGATGAATATACTGCATGTCACAGTCAGCCACTCATACTGTTACATTAGAGGTTGACTTTCAGTCTCACTTAAGAGCACAATGGCACCTTTCACAGCTTCCTTTGTCCTTTTTGTATTTTAAAACAAATGTGAGAGTAACGTGTGTATTGATTTCAAAAGTCCTCTGTGCTTTATATCTTACTTATAAAACGGCAGTCACCGTTCATTTTACCGTACTGATCAACAGAATAGAAACAGGAATGTGTAATTGTGGAATCACAATTATCCATAACGCAAAACAGTCAGTGAGCAACTCTGTCGTTAATTTTGACACCAATGACACAAGTACCAAAAATTCAGAGTAGACAGTATGATATTTGGGACAGCTGTACATCTTACATGGGACCACCCTCAGTGTTGATGTGCACATGGCTCTCATGAAAGAGGCCATCAAAAACAAACCCATCATGAACCCCTTTTGTGTTATGTAAAAGAACCCTCTCGAGAGCAGGTCAGGGAGGCCATGTGGAGCTGGAGGGTTAAAGAAAGGCAGCTAAACACAAAGAAATTCCAAAGGAAAACCATGTGTCATCTACAGAAGAGCTATAAACCTTTACTTTTCAAAATTCCCAGGTTGATGTGGATGTACAACAAACAAATATATAGCTATAGTTGTTCACATTCCCTCTTAGAACAGTGATTTGAAAGAGGATCAACAATTGTGTTACTTAGAATTAACATAGTAAAATTTTGAATTTTACAATATTTCGCACATATTTGTATTACACCAGTATTGTGTATGTTTTGTTCACATGAGACAATCTGACTGAGATTATACTATGTTGGAACTTAAAAAGAAATGAGATGTGTAAATAAATGATATTTGAAAACACCAAGTGTGCATTTACTTTTGCGTACATCCATCCATCCATCTTCTACCATTTTATCCGGGGGGTGCTGTGCCAATCTCAGCTGACATAGGCCGATTGGCGGATACACCCTGGACAGATCACCAGACACACACCTATTATTTCAGTTTTACCTTGTAATACATTTGCAAATGTGTTTTTTAATTTATTTTCACATTGGCTTTATGAAACCCAGCGTAGATTGTCGGGCAAAAGGCTGAAACGTAAAAAGGGTCTGTATACAAATGGACTTAATGTGTTTTTATTACAAAAAGAACATACACCACTGTGCAACCATAGCAACATAGAAATTCACTTCACTCTTGGAAAGAGGGATGGAAGGTAGGGAATGTTTCCAAGGTGGTGGCTTTGATTCCCATCTCATCTGTGGGAAGAAAAAGACATTCAAAATGTGCCCAATTGTCTAACCACATTATTACTGACCGTTCAATTCTGGACAATGGACAACAAATGGAATAGTACCAACAGTGATGTAATGACAAAACACATGGTGACATGGTGAACCATCTTCAGCAAACAAAGATTGCACTCACCTCTCCGGTCATATTGGCGGACTCTAATCCTGCTTTTTGGGGTTATTGACAGCAACGTAGTGATATAACACAACCAGCAGGAACAACGACACGCCAAGCATGTTGGCAAATATGGCCAGCTGCACGTCTGTCACCATTCTGCCAAGGATAAAGAAACTCAGTGTAGCAAGTGCAAGACATTTGTCATTTGTTTTTAAGAATCTTTAGCAACTGGGTGAAGGACATTTCATCCAGTTGCTAAAGCATTATATAAAATAGACATTTTGTATAATGCAGTGACAGGTTTCTATGTCTATTTAATGACATTTGTCAGAATTACAGGATATGATTGACCTTATCACCCTCTTATTTTGGACAAAGTGGTGGTGGCAAACAGATCAGTAGATAATGTATCACAACTGAGAAATAGATAAGTAGATAAAATGCACAGAAGAATAAATGGGAAGAAAACAACAAATGTACACATGGCTACATACGTTATTGTACAGTAAGGATACATACAATAATAAGTCGTTATTGTGACTTTTCTCTAAGTGAATGCAAAATAGTAGGTCATAAAATACTTCGGGCAAACCTATTCATTTTAAATGATAAAAAGAAAAGGTCAAATAAAATCAGTAGATAGCTGATATGCTCGAATCAACGTTACAGTCGATCACAAACTCAGGATTGAATATTGACTATTTACATTCCCAAACACGTCGACACACAAGTAGATGATTATTTGATTTTTTTATTATTAATATGGACATAAATGTTTTTCTTATTAGCAAATTAAAGGGTCAATTTGGGGAAAGAACAATCGTTTGTGTCAGGTTAAGCTAGCAAGCTAGCTAGCCGACTAACAGAACTGACACAGATTAAACGAGCAAATGCCATGCGACAAATAGTAGACGAGTAGCCTTAAAAACAATAACAGAGTAACACACTGCAGCGCAGTTTCATTGATGTTATAACTTACGTTATTCTTTTATTGAGATTGACTCTGGGCTGCACTGAATCCTCAGTCGATCAGCAACAGGAAAGAAGAAAAATCTAGTTTCCGGTTGAGTTGGAAAGACACGTCACGTTTCAGAGCGCCGTAGAAATAGGTTTCCCTCTCATTGATAAACCACAATATGTGCATTTGGGGAGAAAATCGTAGTCTTCGATCTTCCCTCTGAGTAAATTACATATATTAGATTATTTTATTTTTTTTATGAAGTCGTTTTTTTCGACGATTTAAAAAGCATACACCAAAACGTTTGGTTTGCTCAGGACATAATCGTTAACATGGTTTTATGTATTTAATTATTTGTCTGCTGAATATAATGTTTGCAATATTTATCTTTTCCTGTAGTTTTTGTCCCACAGTAAATGCACTGTTAACAAATCAGAACATATCAAATGCAATATCGTTAGTGACAAAACAACAATACAGTGAAACAGATTCAGTATTATTAACTGCACATTCAGGAAATGTGCACATATTGTCGTTATCCGTACAACTCTTTCTAAAGTGACACATCATACTGGTGGATGTACCATGGACGTATGTGTATAACTCATGTAAGCTTACTAGTCCTCCCAACCAGAGGTGGCGGTAGTGAGCTACAATTACTGCCGTGTTTACACACCGTAGGAGTGGCCCCAGTGTTTCGACCTCACCGCACCCGGCCGGCGTGAACGAAAGCAGCTAAGCTACATGGTTCTTGGACTCGGCAGTTAACGTTCGGGATTTGATATTCATTTATCTCGTCATAGGGCCATATTACACCACCATGGCTCTTTATGAATATGTCACCCAGGAGCAGCTTGCGGGCTTCGACAAATATAAGGTATGATTAAGGGATGTTAGCAGCTAGCATTAAAGCTGCCTGTGTGTGTTTCACAGCTAGCTGTCACGGTCTGCAGGAAAAGAAGTGTATGTGAGGGTAGACATTGCTGGATAAAATTAAACCGGATGCTGGTTAAGAAACATTTTTAAAAAGTAAAGGTGTAGATGCAGTTCCCTGTAGCTTGTTCTCGTGTTGGTGGGTTAGATATAACTACATATGTTCTTTCTAATGTCCATCGTAATGCCACATGCTCTGTCATTTGCAGGAAACCATTGATTGAAATGTGTACAAATGTGTGGTCAGGCGATAAAAAAGTATCCACAGAGTTGTTTAAATGTTTATCCAGTGTCTTGTTCAGGAATGCCTATTCGAAGGGTCAGTTTGACAATGAGATACATCAACACAAGCAACATGTACAGAATTTCACATGTGGTGGTCCAACACTTCGTTTCTTGAAATTAATCCATATAGTGTGCATCTGAGAAGTTTGAGCCACAAAATGTCCCTGATTACGTTTTATTGTGAAAGTGACGACCGGAAGTTTTTTTGTTTACCATGTCGTGCTTGACATTGGCGCAGATGTGCTAATAGCTAACGTTTCTTTCCATTTCTTTTCCTTCTTAATGGCTGCTTTGCACCATCTGTTTTCACACATTTAATAGCTCCACCCACTCTTTTCTTTATGTGTAAAATACTTGATATATAATAGAGTCCATAGTGGTGAAAGAAAAGCAGCTTGAACCAATAAACTGATACTTGGAAGATACTGACGTTTCAATGGTCTTCAGTGACCAAAGTATTTCAGTTTAGAATAGTGCCACTTTGGTCTGTGCTTCACACAGATCTTTCACTGCTCAATTAATAGCCATAAACATTGCCACATTGTTGTTGTTTTTATGATTGTTATGGACTGAAATTACTTTAAAAAGGAGTGGCAAGTATTTCAAGGATGTCACAATAAGGGGTGCTAATAAATGTAGCTGCTTAATCTTATTTATTTCGCTGCTCATTATATGCTTTGTTCACCAAAATAAATTGTCACTGAGGCTCTCTGCAGTGCCTCCTCATCTGATTACTGTGGGACAAGTCTCCCTTGAGGTTTCCATCATGTGAGGCCTTTTTTGTCATTAATCCTTATGCCCAAAGCGTTAATCGCTGGAAGAGATAGGAGGATGACAAATTAGCGAATTAAAGGACTGTGGCTCTTAATAATGCAGCACTTGTTTTCCCAAAAAGATGGAACAAATGTAGCTGAATACAAGCACATACGAGTGGAAAGCACACGATGTAGGATTGTCTGACTGATTGTCTCGCTCTGTTTGCATGCTACCACCCATTTTCTGCTTCTCACAGCCTTTGTCACACTCGGCACAGGCTACAGTGCCACCTCCCTCGCAAAGGGTATCTTGTGTCCAAGCTTTACTTCTTTGGAGCCATGTTTGTGCAAGACAAGGAATTAGGGCTACACTAAGTTTTTGTGGTTAATCGCATTGGCTACTTTTTTACAGTACATGACGAATGAATTGTATAAACTGTAGACTTTTAAATTGAAGTCCAAGAAACATTTAATAAGCGTCTTTAAAACCATCAAAACCTGATGATGGAGAATCTTTGCTGACATTTTCCAGTAATATGTGATAGTAAGTTGTGAAAATTAAATTAGATAATTTTGCTCCAGGCCCATTACAGTTATGTGTGCCTGTAATAAACAGTGCTGTGTTAATGTGTGTCTATTTTTAGTATAAACTGTCTGCAATACTTAGATCATAGGAAACATATTTATTTTGAATGCTTAAGAGTTTAGTGCTCATGTGGAAAGAGAGCAATTGAAGGGTCATTTATTAATTCTATAAATTTGTCTAACTTTCAAACTCCAGTCCAAATTTCATAAAAACAGACATAGAAAATAGGTCTCCAATAGCATTGACTTCAGAGAAGAAGCATTCACTCACATCTCCAGAAGATACAAAAAGCAGCCGTAGACACCTCTGAAATTGTATGAACTTCAGTGACTGTAGTTCACGCTGTAGCGCTTACACTTATTCATGCCTGGATAAAGTTACTAAGACTGGAATCAGGTTTTGTTTTGATCCACATTATGATATACTGTTGCAAATTACCCAGTCATGAAGTTAAACATGCACCCAAGGCCACATGGCCTAAGGGCTGGTTGATTTGCAATTATAACGATCAAATAGATTAAAGTGGATTAACGCTGTGTGCATGATTAATACACCCTGATGATGTCTATGTGTGTCTTTCCAGTACAGCGCAGTGGACTCGAATCCCCTGTCTGTCTACGTCATGCACCCGTTCTGGAACTTTGTGGTAAAGGTGAGAAAGACCAGTTCAACTTGATCTGTGCGAGGACGAGCTGCATCTTTAATGAGCCTGTAATACATTAACAACACAACCTCTTCTTTGTTTCTGTGCCAGTCGTCCTATCAGTTCTGAAATTAGAAGATAGTGTATTAGGTACTGTACATGAAACATGCATGTGCTGTTTTAAATAATGAGCTCTCTTGTAAAGAGCCTGGTTGAGCACTGACACGGTAATCAACTAATATGTATCAAGCCTTTATATAAATTGATATCTGTTTGACTGGAACTGTACATTATTTACAAGAAGTGTGTGTTTCTTTCCCTGAAATAATCAGTCACTGTCCAGAATGTAGAGACAGGAAAAGAACATGTTTATTAACTTTTTGTTTGTTTGTTTGTTTTCTACACCCAACTCTCAACAGTTTCTACCAACATGGCTGGCTCCAAACCTCATTACATTCACAGGCTTTATGTTCCTGGTGTTGAACTTCCTAATGTTGGCCTTCTACGATTTTGACTTCAGTGCTTCCAGTAAGTCACCTCCACTACTCTCTCACTGTCTTTCTTTCTACTGTCTCACTCTTGCGATAAGTTGTTGTCAAAACATACTCCGGTTGAATCTTTTCACAATAAGAGGTGTGGTAAAAGCACCAGATGTGTTTGTTTATGGGAGGCAAAGTCCATCACTGGATGAAATATGAATGGTGACGTAACGATAGGGTGATCACAAACCCATGACAACTTACAAAGGCATGCACAATAACCTGTCATACTAATTATGTACAACAACATTCCCAGGACATAGAAACACTGGCTACAATGACCTTTCAATACTATTAGTTGTCAGAAATCAACTCTTAAAAGAATAGTAAATGTTGTAAATATGTTTGTAGCAACTATTATCCATGAAAAGTTGCCCCACTATAAGCAGGCTCTTAACTGTGACATGAACCCACGCATCCCAATAAGTTAATTGGCAAACAAGAGTGACCCATATTTGTTGTGATATACTAAGATGTTAAAAACTCAACTTCTTTGAATGCAGCCAGCACAGTTGATGAAGGATAGGTTGCACCCAGATATGGCAAGTTGTTTTCTGTTTTTTTCCCCACAACAGCGTTGCGCAACAGAACTGCTGTGAGGGAAATGTCATGGTCATCTGTCTATTTTTCTTAGTTTACATTTTAGCCTACTTGATTGTGTTCCTTTCCTCGGTTTCAAACAGAAGCACCATGGTTTAAAAACAACTCTGGCTTGTTCCACGTTTTTCAGCCTTATAGACGCTGCATGTTAATGACCCCTGATATAAACCCTAAAGTAAGACATGAGGATAAAACATGTAAATTATGACTTGCATGTCCCCTGAATTTGACAAAATACTCATAGCTGAAAGCAGAGTATCAAAAGTTATATATCAAAAATAATTGTTTTAAATATGGGTCTGTTTCATTTGAGTTATCACATTTAAATAACTATGTTGTAAAGAATGTACATCTCACAGTTTTTCTTAACTGCGTTTCTGTGTGGTGTGATGTGTTTTTATGGTTTGTGTCTTAGCTGCAGGACATGAACATGTGCCTAGTTTGGTCTGGGTTGCTGCAGGGATCTTCAACTTCTTGGCATATACACTTGGTGAGTTCAAACCCCCGTCACCCACAATTTATTGCAGCTCTCTCTTTGTGTATTTCTCTCCCTCTAATGTAGTTGGAGAGTCAGGGGAATGCTTGTAGTGCAGCGCCTCTAAAGCGCTAACT
Organism: Microchirus variegatus; assembly: GCF_963457635.1. NCBI lineage: Eukaryota > Metazoa > Chordata > Actinopteri > Pleuronectiformes > Soleidae > Microchirus > Microchirus variegatus. The sequence goes on from NC_139813.1 coordinate 11,252,267, forward strand.
GATGGCAAATATAAGCGGTAGTAAGGGTTAGACTTTGTACGCAAGTAGGCTTTAGCTGTTAAAATGTGGTTAGTCATGTCATTATTACACCTGCTAAAATCATACAGTATCACCAGAATGGCACAGTGAAACACATTCAGTTGACTGACAACACCACAAAGTGATGATTGTACACGCTTTGCACGTCATTTGCAAGATACTGACGTGACTGTGCCACAATTTACACTTTCTTTACACTCATTATCATTACAACTAAAAAATAGTTTTTATGTTGCGGCTGATCTATTATGTTTGATATACAGTTCACTGTCCTCCCCTGCCACATGTACACTGTGAACTGAGCCGAAGTCAGTTTAAAGTTTTGCTGACCCCTTTGTGATCCAAACATGGCGTTCCTCATGAGTATGTTGGTGCAGAATACTTCCATGTGTAGATGAAATGAGTGCAGAGGTTGTGACAGTGGGAAGCAGGAATGTGGCTGTTTTCACTCTGTGTGTGTGTGTGTGTGTGTGTGTGTGTGTGTGTGTGTGTGTGTGTGTGTGTGTGTGTGTGTGTGTGTGTGTGTGTGTGTGTGTGTGTGTGTGTGTGTGTGTGTGTGTGTGTGTGTGTGTGTGTGTGTGTGTGTGTGTGTGTGTGTGTGTGTGTGTGTGTGTGTGTGTGTGTGTGTGTGTGTGTGTGTGTGTGTGTGTGTGTGTGTGTGTGTGTGTGTGTGTGTGTGTGTGTGTGTGTGTGTGTGTGTCAGCTTTTGTGAGACACTGGGGAGAAAAAAAAGAAAATCTCTGTTGCAGTGCTCCTTTACGAATGCTCAAATAAAAAAAAATGATGCAGTCTATTTAATGACGTGTACCTCTTTGTTGTGTACAGATGGCGTCGATGGTAAACAGGCGCGTCGCACCAGCTCCTCCACACCACTAGGGGAGCTTTTTGATCACGGCCTGGACAGCTGGGCCTGCATCTTCTTCGTGGCCACCGTGTACTCCATATTTGGGCGCGGTGAGAGCGGCGTGGGCGTGCTCACGCTGTATTACATCCTGTGGGTGGTGCTGTTCTCCTTCATCCTGTCTCACTGGGAGAAATATAACACAGGCATCTTGTTTCTGCCCTGGGGATACGACATCAGCCAAGTGGTAAAGACGACGCACTCACACCAGCACTCACATTCATTCACACAAACATACCAGACTCTTGAAGACTCCATGTATGACGCATCATCTCCTTCCAGACCATCTCCCTTGTTTACCTGGTCACTGCTGTGGTCGGCGTGGAAACTTGGTACCAGCCGATCCTGCTGCACTTTCTCTATCGAGACCTTTTCTCCTTTATGATCATTGGTGAGCTGTGATTGGTCAGAATGAATACATTATTTACTTCATTTTACTGGAGCAGCTACAATAATACATGTTTTGTTGATTTTCAGCCTGTTCCTTCACTGTGACTTTACCCATGAGCCTCTACAATGTGCTGAAGTAAGCAAACATTTCATTAGTTTTTTTCGTACGTTGATATATCTCGTTCACCCAGTGCTCTGAACGTGTCTCTTACGTGCTGTTGCAGGGGTTACCGCAGTAACAGCCTGAAGCACAGCAGCCTTTACGAAGCGTTCCTTCCCTTCCTGTCTCCCGTCCTTCTCTTCATCTTGTCCACCATTTGGGTGGTGTTCTCTCCATCCAACATCCTCGAGCTGCAGCCCAGGATCTTCTACCTCATGGTGGGAACCGCGTTCGCTAATGTCACGGTAAGAGCCTGTGGATTTTTCACCAAACGCTTGTTTTTTTTGTTTGTTTTTGTTTTGTTGATGACTAAACCTGTTCCCATCTTCACACGCTCTGTGTTTGTCCTGCAGTGTAAGCTGATCGTGTGTCAGATGAGTAACACGCGTTGTCAGGCGCTGACCTGGCTGTTGCTGCCCATGGCGGTGGTGGTGATGTTGGCGGTCACAGGGGTGGTCACCAACGAGACGCTACTGCTGTATGTGTGGACAGCCACTGTCATATTAGCACACATACATTACGGCGTATCAGTGGTAAGAGCACACATATGAATACAGCTTTATGGATTTTTAATGCTCAGGGTGAAGTTTAACAATCTATAGATGAAGCTCACTAAGGGTCAGCTTGAATAGACGAAGCCCTTTCTTGTGGCAAATGAGTTTAAACTTGAAATAAAAGCCACAATTCTTTGCTTGAGTAAATGTAAAAGTAAATCAAAATCAAAATAATAATGATTTTGTCTTTCCCCCCCCCCCCCATCGCAGGTACAACAGCTCAGCAACCACTTTAACATCTTCGCCTTCTCTCTGAAGAAACCCAACAGTGACTGACAGGAGGAGGAACGAATCGGCTTGAAAGGAGCGGAGGTTTAAGCTCCTCCCCTTCTCTACTCTAGCGACACTTCACTCTCTTCACCGCGGAAACCACATCCCCTTGCCCACCGTCCATGAGGACGCTGCAAGTGGACTGGACTATAGCCCAATTTAACCACCGTCTCCAAAAAAACCCATTACAAATACAACACGCACACACATTCCTAACCAATCAGAACTGCGGCCGTTGCTGATGGGGGCGGGTCCAGGGGCTGTGGCTTCCGTCACTGGTGATTGGCTAACTTTGTTGAGCCAATGAGGTACAATTGTTTCCTACGGAAATGTGCTTCGGTCATGAGGACAGGAGCCCAGACGAGCCACGCAAACACACACACACACACTCATGAACACATTCTGCTTTCATGCAGATGTTTTACAGCTTGTGGCAGGTGTTTCAATACAAACAAAGCCACAGGCACACACACACATACATACACACACATACACACTGTTGCGCTCACATAGTATTATGAATGTATAATATGCCTTGGGAAAACACCATTTCAGTTAATTTTATCAACAGGAAGTAGTGCTATTTCAAACCTGACCTCATGTGGCTCACACATCCACAGCCGTGTCCACAGTAAAAAGGTTCAGTCACCTGTTTGAGAGGATTTTCAGGTGGAAATCTCTGTGCTATGTGTTAATAACTATATATATATAACTTTATATAAATATATAGTGTGCGTTAAGGGTTTGGGGCATTTTATTTTCAATTAAATCTTTAAAAAATTATGATTGATCCTGTATAATGTATAAAAAAATTACCTCTAATTAATTCAACTCTGCAATGGTGGCGGTCATAAGTAACCAACCAGGGCAAATATTGACCAGGATAACCTCTGACCGTTTGACGTCGTTTTACTAATCTTTGACCTCTGTTTGAGCACTGGCCTCTTTGCTCTCCGCTCTCTCTGAGGTGTCGTGGGTTCACGCTGATTCGTTCATTGTTTTTCCTCTTTTTTTTAATGATTATTACGCTTTTTGTTCACGTTTCTTGATATTATTTGTCTGTCACATCGCCACGGCATTGGTGTGTGGTTAAGTTTCCCCCAGCGCTTGAATGAAGAGTGCCTCCAAAACCCGGCAACGGAGCGGACTCACTCTGAGGGAACAAGCTGCTGCACAGGACACCGCAAACGCCACAGAACACTGCCTGGTGTCACACTCACACACACTCACACACATCTTTATACTGTCTTAAGTGTAATGCTGCCTTTGTTTTTCTTTTTGTTTTTTTCAGTCTGTTCACCACCGATGCTCAGTATGATTCTTACTATGTTTTTAGAAGAAGATGGATGTTCAGTCGTGTCAGCTTCTCATACTGTTGATTTTATTTTATTTTTACTTCCAGGCCAAAGGAGACGAGACATTCTGTCATTGTTTTTCATGTCGTAACAATCAGTCTGTAGGGTGAAAGAGTCATTTATTTTTCTGGGTAAACCTCACCCTCTAGAATCCTGCCTGCTCAACAGTCATGTCCATCTGAAGGGACATTTATGTAGAAAGAAACGGAAAAGTCTCGTGAAATTTTGGCCTGATTGAAACGCAAATCAACGTGGAGCTGAGCTAAAGAGGAGTCTTTGTTTAAACTTTCATACTCGAGTTCTCTACCAAAACTGGAAGAGGCCGGTGCGTCTACGGTTTACATGCCACGCTTCACTGTCACCAGACAAAAAGGAGCAGATGTGCTGCACTTTCTCTGTTTATGACGTTATACAGTTAAAATAAACCAGAACAATAACAGTGGGGGGGGGGGGGGGGGGGATTATTTTACTTGCCGTGTGAATGTTATGTTGAGTTGGGAGTTCCCGTGCTTCACAGTGATTTGACTGAACATGGAAGTGCGACTGTCCACAGTCCGCACTTCCTAAATGTCTGCATGATGCAACGGAAACATCAGGTACACATGTGGATCTTTTTAAACGTTTTTTGCCTCAGTGTTGACTCTGTGTCCTGTCGCTCGTCTGTTTTGTACAACAGTAAACATGGAGGCACAGCCCTGCCGCGCCCCCCCCCCCGCAGTACTAGAGATCCAATTCTACTGCCGTAACATCCAGCCGAGAGCAGTTATAAGCACATCGTAATGTTTTAAATTTGGTCTGATGATTACTTTTTAATGAAGCCCCATATCTGTGACTGTGATGACCATAGATTGTAGTGAAGTGAGAACAACTGATTGTGAGATTTTGCCACCAAAACCGTTATTTTTTTCTTGTGGGTAAAAAAAGCACCGTCTGGGTATGTGCAGATCCATGTGTGCTGTTAATGTATGGATGTATACTCTGTGTGTGTGAATATCTGTGTAAATACATACATTATGTCTTCAGTTTGGTTTTATTTTTGTTTTTTAAAAACAGGATAAATGCTCAGTTGGCTGATTTAAATTTTTTTGTTTGTTTTCCAAACCTTTCACAGCTGAACTTTGAGACAAGGAGCAGTTTTTCTATCTTATTATAGTTTATGAACAATTTCCATCTCTGCTGCTGCTCGACCTGCTCATGAGTTACTGCTATAAAAAAAATGTTCATTGCAAATAAGCCTTTCGTATATTAAAAAAAAAAAAAAGCCAACTGGATGAGAAGAACTTGACAAAAATAGACTGATTCACCTGACAGATCAAACTTTGATTTTCTTCTGCTTTACTCGGGCAGATTTGCAGTGTGCACCTCAGCTTTACTCAACTCTCTCTCGGACAAACTGCCCTCTCGTCGAACCTCCTGGATTAATGACCCAAGCCTTTCAAATTGTGACTAATTTGTTGTATAATGCTGCTCTGACAAACACTTCAGGGCTTCAGTGTGGCTGCTTGTGATGTTGTATTGACCTAGTGAAAGAAAGGACTGATCGGAAATAAATGTATTTGTTTTTCTTGAACCACGTCACTGTGTCTGGTCACAAAGGTTTGTGGCAGTTTGTAGTTCCTTTATCAACACAGAACTGCAGCAAACAAAGAAATAGGGCTGAATCGATTACTACATTAATCATTAACTAGTTTGATAATCGATTAATCGTGTTTTCTAAAGAATTAAAACCAGTTTCTGTGATTTTCTTTCGGCTTCTTAAATGTGAATATTGTCTGGTTTCTTTGCTCTATAAAACTAAGAAATCATTAAAACATGATCACTTCCAGGTTTGGCAATCGCTGATCAATATATTTCAACATTTTATGGACCAAATGATGACTCGATTAATCGAGAACATAATGGTTAGTTGCAGCCCTACAAAGAAGCAGTGACCATGAGTCCCAACACACATAATATAATTCCTGAGTTACTTTTAAATGTCACGACCAGAAAAGGTCATTTAGGTCAGCAGGAAATGTTCAGTAGATGGCACAACAACACTTTAAATTGCATCACAAAAACACTATGGGATCATTTCTTACATATTATTTATCACACTAATCTGTGGTAAAATATTGAAAATGATCATACATGTGTTGTCATTACTTGAAGCCTAATTACAAAACAGAAAATCTTCCTATTGGTTTATTTTTATGACCTCTATTCTCCTACAGTACTTTAAGGGGTGATCACACTGGTCAAAGGTTAAATAAAGAGAATAAAGACTGAATTGTATACAAATTGAAAGATGAGTGAAATACCAAAACTCACTTGATGTTCTTCAAACGTCCAACACCAATAACGCAGGGTCATGTTTGGTTTCTTTCTCACCTGTGAACACAGAAGTATTTTTTATGTTTTAAAAAGGAGAAAACAACCGTTTCTTTCAAATAAATGACGTGATCAAACAACACAAATAGTTGAATTAACCAGGGAAAAATAACTGTGAGAAAAATACATATTGCTTAATTCATATCCTAACCTGTTCAAAATAACACGATTACTGAAAAAGTGTTAATGTTACAAACAACTCTGAGGCTGATCATAAGATTTTAATCTGTCCTGCCAAAAAAAAATGCGTGAAAACAGCAGCTTTTCTGGTTTAGACATGTTCAGATTACGTCATGAGTTAAAGTCCACAAAATCCCATCTACATAAACACTGAGGCTTTCACTCACTAGTATTAACATCGCAGTATTACAGTGAAAGTCTGGTAACTGATTAAGTGGAATTAAACTTCATTTATGTCCTGTACTGGGGCAACAAGGGACACTCAAATAGTGTAAATATTATTTTTATTGTGTTGCAAATAAATAATGAGTATTGTGCATGTTTTTGTGATTTTGTGGCATTCAACCTTTTTTTTAAAATAATGCTTCTGAAAATACATCACTTCACCTTCACCCTTTGAAAATAGATTGCTAGGTTTCTATGCAACCAAGTACCTCAGCTGAGCATGTTAACTAAGAGCTGTTAACAAGTATCATTCATTCATTCATTAATTCATTATCTACCACTTTATCCACATGAGGGTCAGAGGTTGCTGGAGCCAATCCCAGCAACCCAAACAACCATCCACTCTCACATTCTCACCTATGGAGGTCACAGAAACACTTCCTGTTCACATGAGGACCCTCAAGTGTTCAGTGTGTTCTCCACCTGCAGACATACAGAATAGATTTGTTGACATTGGCAACAAAACACAGACAAAATCCTGTATTATTCTTTACAGAAAACAGTAAGAATGAGTTAATCTGCTGACTCTCGTCAACAATTGTTTACTCACATCACAGTGACTGAACGTAGGAGAAGAAGTGTCGTCTACAAGCGTGATAACTTTGAAAAACTTTGTTCACATGTCACCAACATGTGACAACACCCGTGTGGTGTGTTTGACAGTATGCATGTTAAACACTGTAAATGCATTTCATACCACTAATGAAAACAAACCTGCAAGCCCAGTAGCTGCAGTTCATACTCCAACCACGGGAGGGCGATAAAGACTCGTGGTCTTGAGCTCAATAACTTTCCTGAAACCTATGACTTTATGGAGGCGGGCCGAGCCAAGGCATAAGCGAACTAAGCTAATGCTTAGGGCCCCGTGACCACTAGAGGGCCCCCAAGAGCAATTAACAAAAAAAAAAGTTTGGATTGCTGTAGTTAATTTAGAATTTTTCTCCCCATTTTTACCAAAGCTTTTTCACAGTTTTTACATAGTTGTCAGATGGGATTATTTAACTTTATAAACCATTTTTATTTCCTTGTTCCGGGTACCTCTTGATTTACATTATTATTTAAGTATTTGTTAGACATTTATTTGTTTATTTTATTCAATGCTGAGTTTTTTTTTTTACATATAAAAGTCGAATCTTTGTATTACAGGAGTGTATTTTGAATCCCCACAAAGATTGTGCACATTTTTAGATTTTCAGACCTTACTATCTTAATATTTTATTTATAAACCATTTGGTTTTATGTATTGATTCTCTGTGTCGCCAGTAGGGAGAGTTGCTGATTTTGCCAGATATTAATTGAAAGATCTTATGTAAATTTGCAAATATGGTGTCAAACAAAAAGTTCTCACGTTTTACAAGCCTATTCGTGACAGAGTAGAATAAGTAGAATACCTTTAGTATAGTAGGTGTGTGAATGATCAATACATTTAAATAAAATAAATAATGAATAAATAGTGAACATAAATCCTGGTTAAAATTTTAAAAAATGTAATAAAGAATTAAACCACAGTTCATTGTTATCGACAAACAAAACAAGGAGCTGGAGGTTTAGTCGTGATGTGTAAACTGACTCTGAGCTCATAAAAATGAAAAACTGCATATGAGAATATTAAAGTGAGAGATTTTGCACTGTTGATTTGTGGTTTGTGTCACAGCCAGAGTTCAGTTCACTGAGCGATGGCAGAAAATCTGAGCTGCAGTCGTTACAGTTCCTTCCATAATACTACTACTCTTTATTTTATTATTTCTTATTGTCTCAGATTCCACTGCACAGAGAGCTGTGACAGTGGACAATCAATAAAGCTGCACATGAAGGAGTGTAAATCCAAATACAGAATCATAGCTTTATGTTTGTTTTATGTTTTTTTTTTTTTTTAACAGTTCAACTACTTAAAGTTGTATAAAAACCTGTCTCTGCATTAAAGAAACAGTTATTAGTTCAATATTATTAGGCTTCTTTTAACTGCATGTGTGATCACATGACAGTCAGGGCTGTGATACCTCATCAACATGTTTTTCTTTTCTCTGACACAATATATAATAATGTAATATAATGTGATGAATGATGTGATACATTGCATCTAATACACTTTAAGTTTCCCTGGAGCTGTTCCCGAGACATTCTACTTAGAAAGTGGTTTGAGAGGTGATCTAATAAAAATGGAATTAGCTCCTCCTAAAGTCTTGAAACTTGAGATATCATTTTCACAAGAGCAGACCACACAGATGGACATGTAAAAAAGGACAACAACAAAATACCAACCTATGTTGAATCTATGACCATTTAACCCTTAGAACACAGAGCATTTCAGCTGCTTTTATACATTACTGTGTTTAAACAAAAGAGGCTATAAGAATGTGCAATATAAAGTGTCTTACTGTATATCCTTTTTTCCAAGCACAACCTATAGGCAATCTGATTTTTCTTTTAAAAACTCACTATATAAAACTATACAAAAACACCTGAGCAAAAAGTACTCAAAATGCTTAATATTGTGTTGAATTTGTGGAATTTGGACATATATGAACAAAAACAAATACATATAACTTCTAAATTGATACAAAGCCTCAACATGTGACCTATAAACACACACCCAGGATGTCCATATAAGGAGTTGGACATAATTCCCACAACATGTTTACCATGGGTGCACCTGCAGCACAGATCTGTGATGATGCTTTAAAATTGAGGTCTAAATTAAACAAAAGTATTTTATTTACTTTAATTCATCCAGTCCAGTTTATCTCTAAGGCCAGATTCTTCCACTTGATTACTCTCAAATGCACAATACTGTTTTAATATACTAGTTTAATTCACATGCCAGATTTAATCTTACAATCATGTGAAGATAAAACGAGATCAAAGATGTACCAGTTAAAATGAAGTGCAGTACCTAGAGTCTCCAGCAGATAGAGGTGTAGGTCAGTAAATGTTTGAGCTGCCATGGTTTCATCCTGTCATTGTCACAGCCACAAAGCAGCAGATGATTGCACAGAACTCTAAAAGATGTTTCTCCACATATTTCACATCACCTTTACCGGTTAACACAAGTGATTTTATAGGGGTTTTTTTTACACTGCCTAAGTGCACAGACTTTCCTCATTTTCAAAAATTCATTAAAAATATTTCTTAAGAGATATGCAAATATTTTCAACGGATTCTTGTTCAGGGCGTCGTTGACTATGACTGAGTACAATTTCAAGACATTCCAACATACTTGGAATGTCCAAGTGCATGGATCACTTTCCAGATTTTCAAAAATTCATTAAAAATATTCTTCAAGAGATATGCAAATATATTCAACGGATTCTTGTTCAGGGCATGCTTGACTATGACTGTGTACAATTTCACGACATTCCAAGATACTTTTGGGGTCTTTTTTGACGAAAAAGTTAAGTCACTGCCTAAGTGCATGGATCGCTTTTCTGATTTTCAAAAATTCATTAAAAATATTCCTTAAGCGATATGCAAATATTTTCAACGGATTCTTGTTCAGGGCGTCGTTGACTATGACTGAGTACAATTTCAAGACATTCCAACATACTTGGAATGTCCAATTGCATGTATCGCTATCCTGATTTTCAAAAGTTCATTAAAAATATTCTTCAAGAGATATGCAAATATATTCAACGGATTCTTCTTCAGGGCATGCTTGACTATGACTGTGTACAATATCAAGACATTCCAAGATACTTTTGGGGTCTTTTTTGAATAAAAAGTTAAGTCACTGCCTAAGTGCACAGACTTTCCTCATTTTCAAAAATTCATTAAAAATATTCCTTAAGAGATATGCAAATGTTTTCAATGGATTCTTGTTCAGGGCGTCGTTGACTATGACTGAGTACAATTTCAAGACATTCCAACATACTTGGAATGTCCAAGTGCATGGATCGCTTTCCGGATTTTCAAAAATTCATTAAAAATATTCTTCAAGAGATATGCAAATATATTCAAGGGATTCTTGTTCAGGGCATGCTTGACTATGACTGTGTACAATTTCAAGACATTCCAAGATACTTTTGGGGTCTTTTTTGACAAAAAAGTTAAGTCACTGCCTAAGTGCATGGTTCGATTCCCTGATTTTCAAAAATTCATTAAAAATATTCCTTAAGCGATATGCAAATACTTTCAACGGATTCTTGTTCAGGGCGTCATTGACTATGACTGAGTACAATTTCAAGACATTCCAACATACTTGGAATGTCCAAGTGCATGGATCTCTTTCCTGATTTTCAAAAGTTCATTAAAAATATTCTTCAAGAGATATGCAAATATATTCAACGGATTCTTCTTCAGGGCATGCTTGACTATGACTGTGTACAATTTCAAGACATTCCAAGATACTTTTGGGGTCTTTTTTGAATAAAAAGTTAAGTCACTGCCTAAGTGCACAGATTTTCCTCATTTTAAAAAATTCATTAAAAATATTCCTTAAGAGATATGCAAATATTTTCAATGGATTCTTGTTCAGGGCGTCGTTGACTATGACTGAGTACAATTTCAAGACATTCCAACATACTTGGAATGTCCAAGTGCATGGATCGCTTTCCGGATTTTCAAAAATTAATTAAAAATATTCTTCAAGAGATATGCAAATATATTCAACAGATTCTTGTTCAGGGCATGCTTGACTATGACTGTGTACAATTTCAAGACATTCCAAGATACTTTTGGGGTCTTTTTTGACGAAAAAGTTAAGTCACTGCCTAAGTGCATGGATCGCTTTCCTGATTTTCAAAAATTCATTAAAAATATTCCTTAAGCGATATGCAAATATTTTCAACGGATTCTTGTTCAGGGCGTCGTTGACTATGACTGAGTACAATTTCAAGACATTCCAACATACTTGGAATGTCCAAGTGCACGTATCGCTTTCCTGATTTTCAAAAGTTCATTAAAAATATTCCTTAAGAGATATGCAAATGTTTTCAACGGATTCTTGTTCAGGGCGTCGTTGACTATGACTGAGTACAATTTCAAGACATTCCAACATACTTGGAATGTCCAAGTGCATGTATCGCTATCCTGATTTTCAAAAGTTCATTAAAAATATTCTTCAAGAGATATGCAAATATCTTCAATGGATTCTTCTTCAGGGCATGCTTGACTATGACTGTGTACAATTTCAAGACATTCCAAGATACTTTTGGGGTCTTTTTTGAATAAAAAGTTAAGTCACTGCCTAAGTGCACAGACTTTCCTCATTTTCAAAAAATCATTAAAAATATTCCTTAAGAGATATGCAAATGTTTTCAATGGATTCTTGTTCAGGGCGTCGTTGACTATGACTGATTACAATTTCAAGACATTCCAACATACTTGGAATGTCCAAGTGCATGGATCGCTTTCCGGATTTTCAAAAATTCATTAAAAATATTCTTCAAGAGATATGCAAATATATTCAACGAATTCTTGTTCAGGGCATGCTTGACTATGACTGTGTACAATTTCAAGACATTCCAAGATACTTTTGGGGTCTTTTTTGACGAAAAAGTTAAGTCACTGCCTAAGTGCATGGTTCGATTCCCTGATTTTCAAAAATTCATTAAAAATATTCCTTAAGCGATATGCAAATACTTTCAACGGATTCTTGTTCAGGGCGTCATTGACTATGACTGAGTACAATTTCAAGACATTCCAACATACTTGGAATGTCCAAGTGCATGGATCGCTTTCCTGATTTTCAAAAGTTCATTAAAAATATTCTTCAAGAGATATGCAAATATATTCAACGGATTCTTCTTCAGGGCATGCTTGACTATGACTGTGTACAATTTCAAGACATTCCAAGATACTTTTGGGGTCTTTTTTGAATAAAAAGTTAAGTCACTGCCTAAGTGCACAGATTTTTCTCATTTTAAAAAATTCATTAAAAATATTCCTTAAGAGATATGCAAATATTTTCAATGGATTCTTGTTCAGGGCGTCGTTGACTATGACTGAGTACAATTTCAAGACATTCCAACATACTTGGAATGTCCAAGTGCATGGATCGCTTTCCGGATTTTCAAAAATTCATTAAAAATATTCTTCAAGAGATATGCAAATATATTCAACAGATTCTTGTTCAGGGCATGCTTGACTATGACTGTGTACAATTTCAAGACATTCCAAGATACTTTTGGGGTCTTTTTTGAATAAAAAGTTAAGTCACTGCCTAAGTGCATGGATCGCTTTCCTGATTTTCAAAAATTCATTAAAAATATTCCTTAAGCGATATGCAAATATTTTCAACGGATTCTTGTTCAGGGCGTCGTTGACTATGACTGAGTACAATTTCAAGACATTCCAACATACTTGGAATGTCCAAGTGCACGTATCGCTTTCCTGATTTTCAAAAGTTCATTAAAAATATTCTTCAAGAGATATGCAAATATATTCAACGGATTCTTCTTCAGGGCATGCTTGACTATGACTGTGTACAATTTCAAGACATTCCAAGATACTTTTGGGGTCTTTTTTGACGAAAAAGTTAAGTCACTGCCTAAGTGCATGGTTCGATTCCCTGATTTTCAAAAATTCATTAAAAATATTCCTTAAGCGATATGCAAATACTTTCAACGGATTCTTGTTCAGGGCGTCATTGACTATGACTGAGTACAATTTCAAGACATTCCAACATACTTGGAATGTCCAAGTGCATGGATCGCTTTCCTGATTTTCAAAAGTTCATTAAAAATATTCTTCAAGAGATATGCAAATATATTCAACGGATTCTTCTTCAGGGCATGCTTGACTATGACTGTGTACAATTTCAAGACATTCCAAGATACTTTTGGGGTCTTTTTTGAATAAAAAGTTAAGTCACTGCCTAAGTGCACAGATTTTCCTCATTTTAAAAAATTCATTAAAAATATTCCTTAAGAGATATGCAAATATTTTCAATGGATTCTTGTTCAGGGCGTCGTTGACTATGACTGAGTACAATTTCAAGACATTCCAACATACTTGGAATGTCCAAGTGCATGGATCGCTTTCCGGATTTTCAAAAATTAATTAAAAATATTCTTCAAGAGATATGCAAATATATTCAACAGATTCTTGTTCAGGGCATGCTTGACTATGACTGTGTACAATTTCAAGACATTCCAAGATACTTTTGGGGTCTTTTTTGACGAAAAAGTTAAGTCACTGCCTAAGTGCATGGATCGCTTTCCTGATTTTCAAAAATTCATTAAAAATATTCCTTAAGCGATATGCAAATATTTTCAACGGATTCTTGTTCAGGGCGTCGTTGACTATGACTGAGTACAATTTCAAGACATTCCAACATACTTGGAATGTCCAAGTGCACGTATCGCTTTCCTGATTTTCAAAAGTTCATTAAAAATATTCCTTAAGAGATATGCAAATGTTTTCAACGGATTCTTGTTCAGGGCGTCGTTGACTATGACTGAGTACAATTTCAAGACATTCCAACATACTTGGAATGTCCAAGTGCATGTATCGCTATCCTGATTTTCAAAAGTTCATTAAAAATATTCTTCAAGAGATATGCAAATATCTTCAATGGATTCTTCTTCAGGGCATGCTTGACTATGACTGTGTACAATTTCAAGACATTCCAAGATACTTTTGGGGTCTTTTTTGAATAAAAAGTTAAGTCACTGCCTAAGTGCACAGACTTTCCTCATTTTCAAAAAATCATTAAAAATATTCCTTAAGAGATATGCAAATGTTTTCAATGGATTCTTGTTCAGGGCGTCGTTGACTATGACTGATTACAATTTCAAGACATTCCAACATACTTGGAATGTCCAAGTGCATGGATCGCTTTCCGGATTTTCAAAAATTCATTAAAAATATTCTTCAAGAGATATGCAAATATATTCAACGAATTCTTGTTCAGGGCATGCTTGACTATGACTGTGTACAATTTCAAGACATTCCAAGATACTTTTGGGGTCTTTTTTGACGAAAAAGTTAAGTCACTGCCTAAGTGCATGGTTCGATTCCCTGATTTTCAAAAATTCATTAAAAATATTCCTTAAGCGATATGCAAATACTTTCAACGGATTCTTGTTCAGGGCGTCATTGACTATGACTGAGTACAATTTCAAGACATTCCAACATACTTGGAATGTCCAAGTGCATGGATCGCTTTCCTGATTTTCAAAAGTTCATTAAAAATATTCTTCAAGAGATATGCAAATATATTCAACGGATTCTTCTTCAGGGCATGCTTGACTATGACTGTGTACAATTTCAAGACATTCCAAGATACTTTTGGGGTCTTTTTTGACGAAAAAGTTAAGTCACTGCCTAAGTGCATGGATCGCTTTCCTGATTTTCAAAAATTCATTAAAAATATTCCTTAAGCGATATGCAAATATTTTCAACGGATTCTTGTTCAGGGCGTCGTTGACTATGACTGAGTACAATTTCAAGACATTCCAACATACTTGGAATGTCCAAGTGCATGTATCGCTATCCTGATTTTCAAAAGTTCATTAAAAATATTCTTCAAGAGATATGCAAATATCTTCAATGGATTCTTCTTCAGGGCATGCTTGACTATGACTGTGTACAATTTCAAGACATTCCAAGATACTTTTGGGGTCTTTTTTGAATAAAAAGTTAAGTCACTGCCTAAGTGCACAGACTTTCCTCATTTTCAAAAAATCATTAAAAATATTCCTTAAGAGATATGCAAATGTTTTCAATGGATTCTTGTTCAGGGCGTCGTTGACTATGACTGATTACAATTTCAAGACATTCCAACATACTTGGAATGTCCAAGTGCATGGATCGCTTTCCGGATTTTCAAAAATTCATTAAAAATATTCTTCAAGAGATATGCAAATATATTCAACGAATTCTTGTTCAGGGCATGCTTGACTATGACTGTGTACAATTTCAAGACATTCCAAGATACTTTTGGGGTCTTTTTTGACGAAAAAGTTAAGTCACTGCCTAAGTGCATGGTTCGATTCCCTGATTTTCAAAAATTCATTAAAAATATTCCTTAAGCGATATGCAAATACTTTCAACGGATTCTTGTTCAGGGCGTCATTGACTATGACTGAGTACAATTTCAAGACATTCCAACATACTTGGAATGTCCAAGTGCATGGATCGCTTTCCTGATTTTCAAAAGTTCATTAAAAATATTCTTCAAGAGATATGCAAATATATTCAACGGATTCTTCTTCAGGGCATGCTTGACTATGACTGTGTACAATTTCAAGACATTCCAAGATACTTTTGGGGTCTTTTTTGACGAAAAAGTTAAGTCACTGCCTAAGTGCATGGTTCGATTCCCTGATTTTCAAAAATTCATTAAAAATATTCCTTAAGCGATATGCAAATACTTTCAACGGATTCTTGTTCAGGGCGTCATTGACTATGACTGAGTACAATTTCAAGACATTCCAACATACTTGGAATGTCCAAGTGCATGGATCGCTTTCCTGATATTCAAAAGTTCATTAAAAATATTCTTCAAGAGATATGCAAATATATTCAACGGATTCTTCTTCAGGGCATGCTTGACTATGACTGTGTACAATTTCAAGACATTCCAAGATACTTTTGGGGTCTTTTTTGAATAAAAAGTTAAGTCACTGCCAAAGTGCAGAGATTTTCCTCATTTTCAAAAATTCATTAAAAATATTCCTTAAGCGATATGCAAATATTTTCAACGGATTCTTGTTCAGGGCGTCGTTGACTATGACTGAGTACAATTTCAAGACATTCCAACATACTTGGAATGTCCAAGTGCATGTATCGCTATCCTGATTTTCAAAAGTTCATTAAAAATATTCTTCAAGAGATATGCAAATATCTTCAATGGATTCTTGTTCAGGGCATGCTTGACTATGACTGTGTACAATTTCAAGACATTCCAAGATACTTTTGGGGTCTTTTTTGAATAAAAAGTTAAGTCACTGCCTAAGTGCACAGACTTTCCTCATTTTCAAAAAATCATTAAAAATATTCCTTAAGAGATATGCAAATGTTTTCAATGGATTCTTGTTAAGGGCGTCGTTGACTATGACTGATTACAATTTCAAGACATTCCAACATACTTGGAATGTCCAAGTGCATGGATCGCTTTCCGGATTTTCAAAAATTCATTAAAAATATTCTTCAAGAGATATGCAAATATATTCAACGAATTCTTGTTCAGGGCATGCTTGACTATGACTGTGTACAATTTCAAGACATTCCAAGATACTTTTGGGGTCTTTTTTGACGAAAAAGTTAAGTCACTGCCTAAGTGCATGGTTCGATTCCCAGATTTTCAAAAATTCATTAAAAATATTCCTTAAGCGATATGCAAATACTTTCAACGGATTCTTGTTCAGGGCGTCATTGACTATGACTGAGTACAATTTCAAGACATTCCAACATACTTGGAATGTCCAAGTGCATGGATCGCTTTCCTGATTTTCAAAAGTTCATTAAAAATATTCTTCAAGAGATATGCAAATATATTCAACGGATTCTTCTTCAGGGCATGCTTGACTATGACTGTGTACAATTTCAAGACATTCCAAGATACTTTTGGGGTCTTTTTTGACGAAAAAGTTAAGTCACTGCCTAAGTGCATGGTTCGATTCCCTGATTTTCAAAAATTCATTAAAAATATTCCTTAAGCGATATGCAAATACTTTCAACGGATTCTTGTTCAGGGCGTCATTGACTATGACTGAGTACAATTTCAAGACATTCCAACATACTTGGAATGTCCAAGTGCATGGATCGCTTTCCTGATTTTCAAAAGTTCATTAAAAATATTCTTCAAGAGATATGCAAATATATTCAACGGATTCTTCTTCAGGGCATGCTTGACTATGACTGTGTACAATTTCAAGACATTCCAAGATACTTTTGGGGTCTTTTTTGAATAAAAAGTTAAGTCACTGCCAAAGTGCGCAGATTTTTCTCATTTTCAAAAATTCATTAAAAATATTCCTTAAGAGATATGCAAATATTTTCAATGGATTCTTGTTCAGGGCGTCGTTGACTATGACTGAGTACAATTTCAAGACATTCCAACATACTTGGAATGTCCAAGTGCATGGATCGCTTTACGGATTTTCAAAAATTCATTAAAAATATTCTTCAAGAGATATGCAAATATATTCAACAGATTCTTGTTCAGGGCATGCTTGACTATGACTGTGTACAATTTCAAGACATTACAAGATACTTTTGGGGTCTTTTTTGACGAAAAAGTTAAGTCACTGCCTAAGTGCATGGATCGCTTTCCTGATTTTCAAAAATTCATTAAAAATATTCCTTAAGCGATATGCAAATATTTTCAACGGATTCTTGTTCAGGGCGTCTTTGACTATGACTGAGTACAATTTCAAGACATTCCAACATACTTGGAATGTCCAAGTGCATGTATCGCTATCCTGATTTTCAAAAGTTCATTAAAAATATTCTTCAAGAGATATGCAAATATCTTCAATGGATTCTTGTTCAGGGCATGCTTGACTATGACTGTGTACAATTTCAAGACATTCCAAGATACTTTTGGGGTCTTTTTTGAATAAAAAGTTAAGTCACTGCCTAAGTGCACAGACTTTCCTCATTTTCAAAAATTCATTAAAAATATTCCTTAAGAGATATGCCAATGTTTTCAATGGATTCTTGTTCAGGGCGTCGTTGACTATGACTGATTACAATTTCAAGACATTCCAACATACTTGGAATGTCCAAGTGCATGGATCGCTTTCCGGATTTTCAAAAATTCATTAAAAATATTCTTCAAGAGATATGCAAATATATTCAACGGATTCTTGTTCAGGGCATGCTTGACTATGACTGTGTACAATTTCAAGACATTCCAAGATACTTTTGGGGTCTTTTTTGACGAAAAAGTTAAGTCACTGCCTAAGTGCATGGTTCGATTCCCTGATTTTCAAAAATTCATTAAAAATATTCCTTAAGCGATATGCAAATACTTTCAACGGATTCTTGTTCAGGGCGTCATTGACTATGACTGACTACAATTTCAAGACATTCCAACATACTTGGAATGTCCAAGTGCATGGATCGCTTTCCTGATTTTCAAAAGTTCATTAAAAATATTCTTCAAGAGATATGCAAATATATTCAACGGATTCTTCTTCAGGGCATGCTTGACTATGACTGTGTACAATTTCAAGACATTCCAAGATACTTTTGGGGTCTTTTTTGACGAAAAAGTTAAGTCACTGCCTAAGTGCACAGACTTTCCTCATTTTCAAAAATTCATTACAAATATTCCTTAAGAGATATGCAAATATTTTCAATGGATTCTTGTTCAGGGCGTCGTTGACTATGACTGAGTACAATTTCAAGACATTCCAACATACTTGGAATGTCCAAGTGCATGGATCGCTTTCCGGATTTTCAAAAATTCATTAAAAATATTATTCAAGAGATATGCAAATATATTCAATGGATTCTTGTTCAGGGCATGCTTGACTATGACTGTGTACAATTTCAAGACATTCCAAGATACTTTTGGGGTCTTTTTTGACGAAAAAGTTAAGTCACTGCCTAAGTGCATGGATCGCTTTCCTGATTTTCAAAAATTCATTAAAAATATTCCTTAAGCGATATGCAAATATTTTCAACGGATTCTTGTTCAGGGCGTCTTTGACTATGACTGAGTACAATTTCAAGACATTCCAACATACTTGGAATGTCCAAGTGCATGTATCGCTATCCTGATTTTCAAAAGTTCATTAAAAATATTCTTCAAGAGATATGCAAATATCTTCAATGGATTCTTGTTCAGGGCATGCTTGACTATGACTGTGTACAATTTCAAGACATTCCAAGATACTTTTGGGGTCTTTTTTGAATAAAAAGTTAAGTCACTGCCTAAGTGCACAGACTTTCCTCATTTTCAAAAATTCATTAAAAATATTCCTTAAGAGATATGCCAATGTTTTCAATGGATTCTTGTTCAGGGCGTTGTTGACTATGACTGATTACAATTTCAAGACATTCCAACATACTTGGAATGTCCAAGTGCATGGATCGCTTTCCGGATTTTCAAAAGTTCATTAAAAATATTCTTCAAGAGATATGCAAATATATTCAACGGATTCTTCTTCAGGGCATGCTTGACTATGACTGTGTACAATTTCAAGACATTCCAAGATACTTTTGGGGTCTTTTTTGACGAAAAAGTTAAGTCACTGCCTAAGTGCACAGACTTTCCTCATTTTCAAAAATTCATTACAAATATTCCTTAAGAGATATGCAAATATTTTCAATGGATTCTTGTTCAGGGCGTCGTTGACTATGACTGAGTACAATTTCAAGACATTCCAACATACTTGGAATGTCCAAGTGCATGGATCGCTTTCCGGATTTTCAAAAATTCATTAAAAATATTATTCAAGAGATATGCAAATATATTCAATGGATTCTTGTTCAGGGCATGCTTGACTATGACTGTGTACAATTTCAAGACATTCCAAGATACTTTTGGGGTCTTTTTTGACGAAAAAGTTAAGTCACTGCCTAAGTGCATGGATCGCTTTCCTGATTTTCAAAAATTCATTAAAAATATTCCTTAAGCGATATGCAAATATTTTCAACGGATTCTTGTTCAGGGCGTCTTTGACTATGACTGAGTACAATTTCAAGACATTCCAACATACTTGGAATGTCCAAGTGCATGTATCGCTATCCTGATTTTCAAAAGTTCATTAAAAATATTCTTCAAGAGATATGCAAATATCTTCAATGGATTCTTGTTCAGGGCATGCTTGACTATGACTGTGTACAATTTCAAGACATTCCAAGATACTTTTGGGGTCTTTTTTGAATAAAAAGTTAAGTCACTGCCTAAGTGCACAGACTTTCCTCATTTTCAAAAATTCATTAAAAATATTCCTTAAGAGATATGCCAATGTTTTCAATGGATTCTTGTTCAGGGCGTTGTTGACTATGACTGATTACAATTTCAAGACATTCCAACATACTTGGAATGTCCAAGTGCATGGATCGCTTTCCGGATTTTCAAAAATTCATTAAAAATATTCTTCAAGAGATATGCAAATATATTCAACAGATTCTTGTTCAGGGCGTCATTGACTATGACTGAGTACAATTTCAAGACATTCCAACATACTTGGAATGTCCAAGTGCATGGATCGCTTTCCTGATTTTCAAAAGTTCATTAAAAATATTCTTCAAGAGATATGCAAATATATTCAATGGATTCTTGTTCAGGGCATGCTTGACTATGACTGTGTACAATTTCAAGACATTCCAAGATACTTTTGGGGTCTTTTTTGACGAAAAAGTTAAGTCACTGCCTAAGTGCATGGATCGCTTTCCTGATTTTCAAAAATTAATTAAAAATATTCCTTAAGCGATATGCAAATATTTTCAACGGATTCTTGTTCAGGGCGTCGTTGACTATGACTGAGTACAATTTCAAGACATTCCAACATACTTGGAATGTCCAAGTGCACGTATCGCTTTCCTGATTTTCAAAAGTTCATTAAAAATATTCTTCAAGAGATATGCAAATATATTCAACGGATTCTTCTTCAGGGCATGCTTGACTATGACTGTGTACAATTTCAAGACATTCCAAGATACTTTTGGGGTCTTTTTTGAATAAAAAGTTAAGTCACTGCCTAAGTGCACAGACTTTCCTCATTTTCAAAAATTCATTAAAAATATTCCTTAAGAGATATGCAAATATTTTCAATGGATTCTTGTTCAGGGTGTCGTTGACTATGACTGAGTCCAATTTCAAGACATTCCAACATACTTGGAATGTCCAAGTGCATGGATCGCTTTCCGGATTTTCAAAAATTCATTAAAAATATTCTTCAAGAGATATGCAAATATATTCAAGGGATTCTTGTTCAGGGCATGCTTGACTATGACTGTGTACAATTTCAAGACATTCTAAGATACTTTTGGGGTCTTTTTTGACGAAAAAGTTAAGTCACTGCCTAAGTGCATGGATCGCTTTCCTGATTTTCAAAAATTCATTAAAAATATTCCTTAAGCGATATGCAAATATTTTCAACGGATTCTTGTTCAGGGCGTCGTTGACTATGACTGAGTACAATTTCAAGACATTCCAACATACTTGGAATGTCCAAGTGCATGGATCGCTTTCCTGATTTTCAAAAGTTCATTAAAAATATTCTTCAAGAGATATGCAAATATATTCAACGGATTCTTCTTCAGGGAATGCTTGACTATGACTGTGTACAATTTCAAGACATTCCAAGATACTTTTGGGGTCTTTTTTGACGAAAAAGTTAAGTCACTGCCTAAGTGCACAGACTTTCCTCATTTTCAAAAATTCATTAAAAATATTCCTTAAGAGATATGCAAATATTTTCAATGGATTCTTGTTCAGGGCGTCGTTGACTATGACTGAGTACAATTTCAATACATTCCAAGATACTTTTGGGGTCTTTTTTGACGAAAAAGTTAAGTCACTGCCTAAGTGCATGGATCGCTTTCCTGATTTTCAAAAATTCATTAAAAATATTCCTTAAGCGATATGCAAATATTTTCAAGGGATTCTTGTTCAGGGCGTCGTTGACTATGACTGAGTACAATTTCAAGACATTCCAACATACTTGGAATGTCCAAGTGCATGGATCGCTTTCCTGATTTTCAAAAGTTCATTAATAATATTCTTCAAGAGATATGCAAATATATTCAACGGATTCTTGTTCAAGGCATGCTTGACTATGACTGTGTACAATTTCAAGACATTCCAAGATACTTTTGGGGTCTTTTTTGAATAAAAAGTTAAGTCACTGCCTAAGTGCACAGACTTTCCTCATTTTAAAAAAATTCATTAAAAATATTCCTTAAGAGATATGCAAATATTTTCAACGGATTCTTGTTCAGGGTGTCGTTGACTATGACTGTGTACAATTTCAAGACATTCCAAGATACTTTTGTTTTTTTTCTGTTAAATCAATCAATCAATCAATCATTTTTTGTATAGCCCACAGTTTACAAAACATAGTTTGTCTCAGGGACTTCACAGGGTTGGTAACATCCTCTGTCCTTAGACCTTCGACCAGGGTAAGGAAAAACTACCAGCGAAAAACCTCTTGTAACAGGGAAAAGGGTAGAAACCTTAGGGAGAACCACAGGTGAGGGATCCACTCCCTGGACGGACAGACGTGCAGTAGATGTTACCAAAAACATACAATACACAATGACAAAGAATAAAAAGTGAAAAGTCTTTAAATGAAGAGACTTGAAGATGACAGAGTCCTCTTTCCTGTCCTGACCTCATGTCGTTCACTGGTGTCAGCAGAACTGTAAGAGATTAAACATCAGTTAGAGAAGGTCTACATGTGAATTTATGGTCTACATGTGGATTTATGTGCTACATGTGAATTTATGGTCTACATGTGGATTTATGTGCTACATGTGGATTTATGGTCTACATGTGGATTTATGGTCTACATGTGGATTTATGGTCTACATGTCACGGGG
Organism: Microchirus variegatus; assembly: GCF_963457635.1. Lineage (NCBI taxonomy): Eukaryota > Metazoa > Chordata > Actinopteri > Pleuronectiformes > Soleidae > Microchirus > Microchirus variegatus. The sequence continues at coordinate 11,275,151 of NC_139813.1, forward strand.
GGACATCGGGTAAGTGGTGAGGGTTGAGAAATCGAGGACGGGGTAGAGAAAGTGCGGCTCGTGCAAAGTCTGTGTGCTCATTCTAAGTGCATGATGGGAAATTCCCCAGCAGTCTAAGCCTATGGCAGCATAAGATAGACTATTCTAATCAGGACTACCTGATCTAGCTTCGACTATAGTCTATGTTAAAAAGGTAGGTTTTCAGTCTCACCTTAAAGGCAGAGACAGAGTCAGACTGTCTGACTGAAAGCAGAAGTTGGTTCCACAGAAGAGGAGCCTGGTAGCTAAATGTTCTACCACCGATTCTACTTCTAGTAATTTTAGGAATAACCAGTAGACCCGAGTTCAGGGTCTATTGGGTTGATATAAAGTGATTAAGTCACAAATATAAGAAGGTGCCTGATTATTCAGGGCCTTGTATGTGAGTAGAAGTATTTTAAAATCTATTCTACTTTTCACTGGGAGCCAGTGAAGAGAAGCCAAGACAGGAGTTGTAAAATCACGTCGTCTGGTTCCAGTCAGTATCCGTGCTGCTGCGTTCTGGACAAGTTGAAGGCTTCTCAAGGACTTACTAGGACATCCAGACAGTAAGGAGTTACAGTAATCCAGGCTAGAGGTTATAAAGGCGTGGATAAGTTTCTCAGAGTCTTGTCGTGATATAATATTTCTAATTGTCTTAATGTTGCGAAGGTGGAAGAAGGCTGTTCTACATATATGCCTAATGTGTTCATCCAGTGATAAATCCTGGTCAAACAGGACTCCTAGGTTCCTTACTGTAGTGCAAGGGACTGAAGTGTTACTGCCTCGGTTTAGAGCTCCACTTGAAAGTGGTGCTCTTATATCTTTTGGCCTGAGGACCATGACCTCAGTTTCTTCTGTGTTAAGCATCAGAAAGTTCCGAGTCATCCACGTCTGTATGTCTATGAGACAATCCTGGAGTTTAATAGATGGGTTTGGGTCGTCCGGTCGTACAGATACATATAGCTGGGTGTCGTCTGCATAACAATGGAAATCTATGTTGTGTTTCCTGATAATGTTGCCTAATGGCAGCATGTACAGGGTAAAAAGAATAGGTCCGAGCACGGAACCCTGAGGAACTCCGTAGTTGACCTTAGTGAATATGGAGTAGTCCTCGTTAACACTAACAAACTGAAATCTGTCCCATAAATAGGACTTGAACCAGACAAGTGCAGATCCTCTAATCACAACATCTTGTTCTAGTCTATGTAGCAGGATCTCATGATCTATCGTATCAAATGCTGCACTGAGATCCAGCAGGACCGATCTGGCGTTGTCTGGTAAACCAGCAGATGGCAGCAACTTTCAAGAGACCAGCTTCTCCATCTCTGAGCCCAGTAATGTTCAGGTAAGGCATTGGATATTTGAGATATTATTCAATAGAATCTTCCTCTTACTTCTAATCTTACTCTACGTATGTAGAAGATGTTTCTCCTGCTTTGATCTATTCTCTCTCATGCTCTGCTTCATCAATGAAGAACGAATTCATCGACAACATCCTTTCAGCTAATGTTCTACCTTAAAAACATCCCTACAGTTTCTTCCTTTCATCACAGTGACTCAATAATGATGGATTGTCATGAGTGAAAGTGGCTTCAGCTGCTTTTCCTTGTGTTTCAGGTCCGTGGAGATTTGAGGCCGAGGAGAAGCGAGCCTGGTGATGAGTCCAGAATCCCTCAAGGCTCCATCACACTTCCCTCCTCTATCACAAAAGTCACTTTACATGTAGAGGAAAAAAAAAGAAAAAGTCACACACTCATCCAACAAAGCAGCCTTTCAGCACCACGGACAGCGCCCGAAGCTCCACAGTTACCGTAGCGACCCGCCCTCACCTATTCCATTCTCACTCACACACACAGGAATTGGATTGGAACAGAATGGCTACTTGAACTTTTTAAATGTTTAACTTCAAAAAAACATATATCTATATTATATATTTTATAAAATCTAAAATAAAATGCTTGAGGGGCTTAACTGGGGCTACACAGATGTTTGACGGTGCAGCGTGTTCGGTGTGAGTGAATGGGGCGATGGAGGAGGTCTTGAAATGTGTTTACATGTTGAAACTGCCCTCTGGTGGACACGTTTGACATTACATGTAAGGTCACATGAGATTTAGAGCTGCTAAACTGGTGAAATAAATAGTAACTTTTGTGAGGGAAACAGTTTTTTTATGTTTAAGACCCTGCCAGGCCACAAATAATTCATCATAAAACAGAACTGCAAAAACCTGACCTCCAGTGGACAAAGGTGACATTACGTGTAGATGAAAAATGTATTCAAAGCTGCTGAATTTAAGTCACTGCCAGCCCATAAATAACTTGAGAAAACATTCAGGGTTCAGGCCATACAGAGTTTCACCGAGGGCCAGACTGTGGCACACATTTGTTCAGCCAGTTCAGCAGAGTGAGTGTGAGTGAAAGAGCGAGAGACTTCAAATAAGTGACTTATTTATTTAACACAAAAGATTCAAGATGGAAAAAATATCAACACAAAGCAGAAAAGAAACAAAACGGCATCAAAGAAACATAAAGGTTAAGTAGAAATTAAAGTCAAACAATCACAGGCTCTTTTCTTCACGCAATAAAACAATACAGAGAAGAAAATACAGTAAGCTTTAAATAACAATAAAAACAAGAACTTATTCTTCATAAACCCTGTTGGCTTTAAACCACACTTACACTGTGAATTAGAAATGGAAAAGAAAAAAGACTCAGCTTCACCCACTGAGGCTGAAGTGGCTGTGACGCCCCCTGCTGGTTGGACTAAAACCTCATTTAATCAGAAAAAGGAAGGAAGCAATAAAGTCCATTAGAGAAGGAGAGAACACAGGGATGAAAGTAGGGATGGAGGAAAGAAAAAAGAATGAAAATATAGGAGCAAAAGCAAAAAGAAAGGGCTGAAAGACATGAAAAAGAATGGAAGGAAAGAGAAAAGGAAAGCAATAAAAGGACAGCAAGGAAATAAATGAGTTTGTCGACTCAGAGAAACCACATCAAGTCCAGTCGGTGAAATCCAGTCCATGTTTTGCTGCCGTTTCTGGACACATGAAAACACATGAAGTGAAAATGAACTTGACTATCGTCACAACAATGACAAACATTCAAACACATTCTACACATTAACATTTGCTCAAAAAGATCAACATTTCAAATAAGTCACAAATGTCCGGGTAAACTTATTGTTTGCCGCCGTCGTTAGCGTTACCCAGAGTGCACCACGTGGAGGTGACAGTCGGACTTGCACTCCTTTTTTTTTTTTTAAATCATTCATAATATCAGAGAGAAGAGAAACCCAACAATTCACACAATGAGCAAGCAATCGTGGCAACAGTGGAGAGATAAAACTCCCTTTTAACAGGAAGAAATCTCTGGCAGAACCAGACTCAAAGTGTGCGGCCGTCTGCCTCGACCGGTTGGGGGGAATGGGAGGACAGAAAGGACAAGAGGAGGTAACTTTTGTTAGTCAGTGGTTTTGGTTGGACGACCACAAGGAGGCCATTCTGTGCACTTCATGTTGGGTTTTTTTCAGTTTTTTTTTGTGTTCTGTTCCTCCAGGTTTTGAATCCACTGATCGCATTTCCTCAAAGATCATCATGCTGATCCATCCATTTTCCAAGAGTAGATTCACTTTTGCATTTCCAAGCCATGATTCCAGTTTGCCGTCCTTGTGAGCAGATTTTTGTTTCGCCGTCACGTTTTGAGAGTTCCGTCCAATCAGAGTTCTCCAAACCTCCGAGTTCAGAGAGTTGGTCAATGTTGTCCTGGACGTCCACCAAGCGTGACCGTTCCATCACAAGGTCCATGTCGGGTCTTGATTCTGGAACAGATTTGAAAACAACAAAAACTAAAGCAGCAGCAAACATCAGTGTCTCATATCAGAGGAGGAGTCTGGTTTACTCACCATCTTTGGAACTTGGAGATTGAAGCCATGTTGGGTCCTTGATTCCAAAGTAGTTCACCTTTTTATGCACAGCAGGAAAAACCTCACACCAAAATACAAACACTATACAGCGCAGTGGCATTTTTCCCCACTTTGTCCCATACCAGCGCCCTCTTGTGTTTAAAACTTTAAATACCACACATTTGACACTCAAACCAAAGCCCCTCAGTACGCCATGTAATCAAACACCAAAAGTAAGCAACCTTAAACCAAAATACCTTTGAGATGATAAATCCCATTGAGCAAAACGGCTTAAAGTTGTTTTTTCTAAACCTTGTTTGTACAAACACCAAAAATAACCAAAGTACACCACACATATCAAACCTGTTTGAATGTTATCAAAACCATTTCATTCAGCTTTCAGCCATTTTAAGTTGGTTTACCCAGAGAAAAGCCCAGAAAGTAAAAACACACCATTGACACCTTTTGTCTTGAAGACCAAAACCTGAGAGCTTTTAGATTTGATGAAACCACTTTGTATGTAGTTGGAACCTTTTGATGCACAACAGGAAAAACCTCACACCAAACCAAAAAGACAAACCTTTATATACAGCACAGTGCTAAGTCAAACACCACAGTTAAAAAAAATCTTTCAACTCTGGCAAAACCTTGTTTTCAACACCGCACATTTGACACTCACAGGACACCATACCACATGTTTTATGAAAGAAGTTCAGAGTAAAAACCTTTGTAAACCTCGTTTGTACAAACACCAAAAATAAAACAAAAGAACACAAATCAATGGACCCAAACCTGTTTGACTTGAGGGGCCCCTCTACACACACATTTGAAATCCTTTCATTGTTTTTAAACCACACCAAACATTTCATATCAAAAATGAAACAAACGTAAACCCTGAGTCTGTTTATATATCAAAAGACAACCTGTGTTTGAACCGTATTCAGTGCTTTGTGACTATAGTGATTTTTGTACACTTAAAAAAAACAGAAAAACTAAATAATGAAAAGAAACGAGAGCAGCAGCAAACAAGTAACAATACTCATCTTCTTCTGACAGTCGGTGTTCAGATGTTCAAAGTTGTCCAGGACGTCAGAAGTCCACCAAGCCTTGGGTCTCCATTCTGGAACAGATTAGGAAAAACAAAACTGAAAAGCGGCATCAAACTGTCACTGATGTCCAAAGGAATCTGATATACTCACCACTGTAGGTTCTTCTTGTGCAGTGGAAGTCACCGACCAGATCAGGGAAGAGGAGACGGTAGACCAGAACGTCCACCAAACACCGTCTCGAGGTCGACCATGTTGGGTCTCTGTTCTGGAACAGATTAGATGAGGATGAGTTTAAGAGGCGACAGTGCGACGCCCTGGCAAAGAAAAACACCACTATACGAGAGTACCACACCACAGTAGAAACGCTGTGGTTTACACAAGCAGGGCCAGACAGACTCCCTCATAACAGAGTTTAAGTCAACCTTTGACGAGACTGAGGCACTTGGTAAAGAGAAAATACCGCGGGAATACTGGGAGCAGAAGCAAGTGGAAAACTTGATAAACTCAGAAACGCCGTGAGTACTTGGCAAAATTATCGACCGCACAGAAGAGAGAAATGGACTCTTTTTGTCGTTGGGAGAAGATAAGGAGGATCTGATGGATGAGTGGACACGCTCGCAGGAACAAAAGAACGGTGGCAGTAGGAATGATGAGTGGACACACCGTCACACCAACCTCCACAAAACCAGAGGCCGAGGTAGAACCAGAACCGGAGCCTGGGGTCAAGACAGAGCCTGAACTAGAGGTTGAGGCAGAGACTGAAGATGACGCCAAGCCAGAGGTGGATGAGGATTCCGGGCCAGAGATGGGGACCAAACCGGCCGAACCCACCCTGGACGTGGATGATGACGATCCCCTGGGACACATAAGACCTCCAGGTTCAGATGCCGAAAAGGCCGCTGACGAGATGGTGGCCTCTGCTGAGAAAGACCCAGATGCCCTCAACCCCATTAGAGCGGTTCTCCTCAGATTCAGGGAGGGTGACATCACCAAGATGCACAATTCAGTGTGGCTGGAAGGAGAAGAAGTCTACATGCATGGATTCTTGTGGAGAGACTCGCCGTCTGATGAGATTGAGGACCACGCTGTCGTGAAAGTGAATATGGGAGACAAGCCCACTGGATATATGGCACAGGTATAAGTTACCCCAGTTCACTGACATCAAAGAGTAAAAAGGAGCAATGGAGGAAAACGCCTCCCACAACAACCTACAGCACCGAGATGAGATCCTGAAAGCAGTGGAAAATATCCTGAAAGGAGGGGGTTTTTAGGAAACTGAAAAGCAGCATCAAATTGTGATTTATTTCAAAAGGAGTCTGATATACTCACCACTGTAGGTTCTTCTTATGTAATGGGAGTCCACCAAACCAGAACGAGGGGGGGTGTTCAGGGAAGAGGTGACTGTAGACGAAAGCAGACAAAAGCAGACGTCAACAACATTGACCCAAACAAAAACAACGACGAGCACCATACTCATCCTCTTCTGACAGTCGGTGTTCAATGTTCCTCGAAGTCGTCCAGAACGTCAGAAGTCCACCAAGCCTTGGGTCTCCATTCTGGAACAGATTAGGAAAAACAAAACTGAAAAGCAGCATCAAACTGTCACTGATGTCCAAAGGAATCTGATATACTCACCACTGTAGGTTCTTCTTGTTCAGTGGGAGTCACCGACCAGATCAGGGAAGAGGCGACTGTAGACGAAAGTAGACGTCAACAACAATGACGCAAACAACAATAACAAATATCACCATACTTATCGTCTTCTGACAGTCGGTGTTCAGAGTTCGTCAAAGTTGTCCAGAACGTCCACCAAGCACCGCCTCGAGGTCGACCATGTTGGGTCTCCATTCTGGAACAGATTAGGAAAAAGTCCAAGTCCATTATATAAAAAAACAAAATGTAACCTTTTCATGACATCACTTTCTTCTATAAAACTTATTCATTTCCATACATTTTTCAGTAAATTCAAATGTTTGTAGATCTGTCAAATACTGAGAAAAATACACTTTCCATGTCAGGTGGAAAACTAATGTAAACCAATGTAAAACTAGAAAAAAAATATTTTATCATAAAACTCTATTTCTTAAAAAAGTGTTCCGTGTGACCTTCATGACAAAGGTAGAAAATAATGCTTAATCCAAACAGAAGCCGTTTCATTTGAGTTTAGTTGCAATCGTCAGGTGGCACAACCGATAATCAGGAGGAACAACTGCAGGTAATGTGACTATATAATGCTATTCAAAGCTCTAAGGTTATCCATGACACTTCTAGAATGTTTATTAGTTTAATATTATCTATTTTTGTTATACACAGATTTTTCTAAACCGGGGATTAAGGCCGCTGCGCCCCCATGTAATTGGCGAGCGTCCCCTTGTCCATTTGCTGATTGAAACTCAAGTCACACCATCAAATATGTCATTATTACGGTTACATTGTTCTTGTCAATAAAGATGTTATATTTAGGGATGAACTGATAATTCGGTGGCTGAAACACAGCGAGTTCACTGTGGAACAGCAACTATTAAACGCTGGAACGTCTAAAGCGAAACTTGGCTGGATACGGAGCAGATTATGAACTCCCTGTGACATTGACTTCACACCAGAGAACATTCTCTCTCTTTGAGCAGTTAACTAAAGACATCAGCTCATCTGATGCATCCGTTATTCCCTTAATTGCAGCGCTAAAGCGTCTTCTACACAAAGATTGAGAACATGGAGTGAAAACAATGAAAAGTGAGCTCTGCTCTTTAAGAGTCTGTCACCACGTTTTATTAACATCTACCCAGATCCCCTGCACTTCATCGCGACTGTACTCGATCCTCATGATAAAGATGTAATGTTATGTGAATTGTTTTTGATGGGTTAGGGTTAGGTTTAACTTTTGTCTAAAACACATGTTACTATTTGAAATGAAAATGCATATTTCATGTCATAACTAATGTGGTCAGGTGGTGCAACTAATATTTGTCAAGTGGTGCAACCAATTTAAACCAATAAATGATACGTCAAAGTGACCAAATGGTTTATTAATGTAATGTGTGTAGTTATACTGAATATATGAATTTGTGTGATTATTTTCCTGTCTTTAAATGTAAAATTGGATTTTAAGGAAGCTTAAAACCCGACCTTCAGAGACCAGAAATCTTAAATTATTGTTAAAAAAAAATAAATAAAAAAATACAAATAACGTTTATCTAGTGTAGACACCTTAAGGGATAGTTGCCAAATATTTTTTTTATAAATAGTTGGTTGTGCCACCTGACATTTTTTAGTTGTGAAGATACTGTTAAAAAATGAGTTAAAACAGTTAGAATAGTTATTCAATATATGAGAAATGTTCAAACATTGTTCTGGACTCAAAAATATGCATTACATCCATTTTGAAAATACTTTAAAAAAAATACTTTTTTAGAAGCTTTATTTGTCATTGACCCTTTACTCACCACTGTAGGTTCTTCTTGTGCAGTGGGAGTCACCGACCAGATCAGGGAAGAGGCGACTGTAGACGAAAGTAGACGTCGACAACAATGACACAAACAAAAATAGCAATATCACCATACTCATCGTCTTCCGACAGTCGGTGTTCAGAGTTCGTCGAAGTTGTCCAGAACGTAAGAAGTCCACCAAGCGTTGGGTCTCCATTCTGGAACAGATTAGGGAAACTGAAAAGCAGTATCAAACCTTCATTTATGTCCAAAGGAATCTGATATACTCACCACAGTAGGTTCTTCTTGTGCAGTGGGAGTCACAGACCAGATCAGGGAAGAGGCGACTGTAGACCAGAATGTCCACCAAGCACCGCCTCGAGGTCGACCATGTTGGGTCTCCGTTCTGGAACAGATTAGGAAAAACGTATGAACAGAGACAAAAGCAGCAGCAAACCCAACAACTAACAATACTCATCCTCTTCTGACAGTCGGTTTTTCAGAGTTGGTCAATGTTGTCCTGGACTTCCACCAAACGTGACTGTTCCATCACAAGGTCTATGTCGGGTCTTGATTCTGGAACAGATATGAAAACAAAAACTAAAGCAGCAGCAAACATCAGTGTCTCATATCAGAGGAGGAGTCTGGTTTACTCACCATCTTTGGAACTTGGAGATTGAAGCCATGTTGGGTCCTTGATTCCAAAGTAGTTCACCTTTTTATGCACAGCAGGAAAAACCTCACACCAAAATACAAACACTATACAGCGCAGTGGCATTTTCCCCACTTTGTCCCATACCAGCACCCTCTTGTGTTTAAAACTTTAAATACCACACATTTGACACTCAAACCAAAGCCCCTCAGTACGCCATGTAATCAAACACCAAAAGTAAGCAACCTTAAACCAAAATACCTTCGAGATGATAAATCCCATTGAGCGAAACGGCTTAAAGTTGTTTTTTCTAAACCTGGTTTGTACAAACACCAAAAATAACCAAAGTACACCACACATATCAAACCTGTTTGAATGTTATCAAAACCATTTCATTCAGCTTTCAGCCATTTTAAGTTGGTTTACCCAGAGAAAAACCCAGAAAGTAAAATCACACCATTGACACCTTTTGTCTTGAAGACCAAAACCTGAGAGCTTTTAGATTTGATGAAACCACTTTGTAGTTTGAACCTTTTGATGCACAACAGGAAAAACCTCACACCAAACCAAAAAGACACAAACCTTTATATACAGCACAGTGCTAAGTCAAACACCACAGTTAAAAAAAACCTTTCAACTCTGGCAAAACCTTGTTTTCAACACCGCACATTTGACACTCACAGGACATCATACCACATGTTTTATGAAAGAAGTTCAGAGTAAAAACCTTTGTAAACCTCGTTTGTACAAACACCAAAAATAAAACAAAAGAACACAAATCAATGGACCCAAACCTGTTTGACTTGAGGGGCCCCTCTACACACACATTTGAAATCCTTTCATTGTTTTTAAACCACACAAAACATTTCATTTCAAAAATGAAACAAACGTAAACCCTGAGTCTGTTTATTTATCAAAAGACAACCTGTGTTTGAACCGTATTCAGTGCTTTGTGACTATAGTGATTTTTGTACACTTAAAAAAAACAGAAAAACTAAATAATGAAAAGAAACGAGAGCAGCAGCAAACAAGTAACAATACTCATCTTCTTCTGACAGTCGGTGTTCAGATGTTCAAAGTTGTCCAGGACGTCAGAAGTCCACCAAGCCTTGGGTCTCCATTCTGGAACAGATTAGGAAAAACAAAACTGAAAAGCAGCATCAAACTGTCACTGATGTCCAAAGGAATCTGATATACTCACCACTGTAGGTTCTTCTTGTGCAGTGGGAGTCACCGACCAGATCAGGGAAGAGGAGACGGTAGACCAGAACGTCCACCAAACACCGTCTCGAGGTCGACCATGTTGGGTCTCTGTTCTGGAACAGATTAGATGAGGATGAGTTTAAGAGGCGACAGGGCGACGCCCTGGCAAAGAAAAACACCACTATACGAGAGTACCACACCACAGTAGAAACGCTGTGGTTTACACAAGCAGGGCCAGACAGACTCCCTCATAACAGAGTTTAAGTCAACCTTTGACGAGACTGAGGCACTCGGTAAAGAGAAAATACCGCGGGAATACTGGGAGCAGGAGCAAGAAGAAAACTTGATAAACTCAGAAACGCCGTGAGTACTTGGCAAAATTATCGACCGCACAGAAGAGAGAAATGGACTCTTTTTGTCGTTGGGAGAAGATAAGGAGGATCTGATGGATGAGTGGACACGCTCGCAGGAACAAAAGAACGGTGGCAGTAGGAATGATGAGTGGACACACCGTCACACCAACCTCCACAAAACCAGAGGCCGAGGTAGAACCAGAACCGGAGCCTGGGGTCAAGACAGAGCCTGAACTAGAGGTTGAGGCAGAGACTGAAGATGACGCCAAGCCAGAGGTGGATGAGGATTCCGGGCCAGAGATGGGGACCAAACCGGCCGAACCCACCCTGGACGTGGATGATGACGATCCCCTGGGACACGTAAGACCTCCAGGTTCAGATGCTGAGAAGGCCGCTGACGAGATGGTGGCCTCTGCTGAGAAAGACCCAGATGCCCTCAACCCCATTAGAGCGGTTCTCCTCAGATTCAGGGAGGGTGACATCACCAAGATGCACAATTCAGTGTGGCTGGAAGAACAAGAAGTCTACATGCATGGATTCTTGTGGAGAGACTCGCCGTCTGATGAGATTGAGGACCACGCTGTCGTGAAAGTGAATATGGGAGACAAGCCCACTGGATACATGGCACAGGTATAAGTTACCCCAGTTCACTGACATCAAAGAGTAAAAAGGAGCAATGGAGGAAAACGCCTCCCACAACAACCTACAGCACCGAGATGAGATCCTGAAAGCAGTGGAAAATATCCTGAAAGGAGGGGGTTTATAGGAAACTGAAAAGCAGCATCAAATTGTGATTTATTTCAAAAGGAGTCTGATATACTCACCACTGTAGGTTCTTCTTATGTAATGGGAGTCCACCAAACCAGAACGAGGGGGGGTGTTCAGGGAAGAGGTGACTGTAGACGAAAGCAGACAAAAGCAGACGTCAACAACATTGACCCAAACAAAAACAACGACGAGCACCATACTCATCCTCTTCTGACAGTCGGTGTTCAATGTTCCTCGAAGTCGTCCAGGACGTCAGAAGTCCACCAAGCCTTGGGTCTCCATTCTGGAACAGATTAGGAAAAACAAAACTGAAAAGCAGCATCAAACTGTCACTGATGTCCAAAGGAATCTGATATACTCACCACTGTAGGTTCTTCTTGTTCAGTGGGAGTCACCGACCAGATCAGGGAAGAGGCGACTGTAGACGAAAGTAGACGTCAACAACAATGACGCAAACAACAATAACAAATATCACCATACTCATCGTCTTCTGACAGTCGGTGTTCAGAGTTCGTCAAAGTTGTCCAGAACGTCCAACCAAGCACCGCCTCGAGGTCGACCATGTTGGGTCTCCATTCTGGAACAGATTAGGAAAAAGTCCAAGTCCATTATATAAAAAAACAAAATGTAACCTTTTCATGACATCACTTTCTTCTATAAAACTTATTCATTTCCATACATTTTTCAGTAAATTCAAATGTTTGTAGATCTCTGTCAAATACTGAGAAAAATACACTTTCCATGTCAGGTGGAAAACTAATGTAAACCAATGTAAAACTAGAAAAAATTTTTATCATAAAACTCGATTTCTTAAAAAAGTGTTCCGTGTGACCTTCATGACAAAGGTAGAAAATAATGCTTAATCCAAACAGAAGCCGTTTCATTTGAGTTTAGTTGCAATCGTCAGGTGGCACAACCGATAATCAGGAGGAACAACTGCAGGTAATGTGACTATATAATGCTATTCAAAGCTCTAAGGTTATCCATGACACTTCTAGAATGTTTATTAGTTTAATATTATGTATTTTTTTTTTATACACAGATTTTTCTAAACCGGGGATTAAGGCCGCTGCGCCCCCATGTAATTGGCGAGCGTCCCCTTGTCCATTTGCTGATTGAAACTCAAGTCACACCATCAAATATGTCATTATTACGGTTACATTGTTCTTGTCAATAAAGATGTTATATTTAGGGATGAACTGATAATTCGGTGGCTGAAACACAGCGAGTTCACTGTGGAACAGCAACTATTAAACGCTGGAACGTCTAAAGCGAAACTTGGCTGGATACGGAGCAGATTATGAACTCCCTGTGACATTGACTTCACACCAGAGAACATTCTCTCTCTTTGAGCAGTTAACTAAAGACATCAGCTCATCTGATGCATCTGTTATTCCCTTAATTGCAGCGCTAAAGCGTCTTCTACACAAAGATTGAGAACATGGAGTGAAAACAATGAAAAGTGAGCTCTGCTCTTTAAGAGTCTGTCACCACGTTTTATTAACATCTACCCAGATCCCCTGCACTTCATCGCGACTGTACTCGATCCTCATGATAAAGATGTAATGTTATGTGAATTGTTTTTGATGGGTTAGGGTTAGGTTTAACTTTTGTCTAAAACACATGTTACCATTTGAAATGAAATTCATTTCATGTCATAACTAATGTGGTCAGGTGGTGCAACTAATATTTGTCAAGTGGTGCAACCAATTTAAACCAATAAATGATATGTTAAAGTGACCAAATGGTTTATTAATGTAATGTGTGTAGTTATTATACTGAATATATGAATTTGTGTGATTATTTTCCTGTCTTTAAATGTAAAATTGGATGTTAAGGAAGCTTAAAACCTGACCTTCAGAGACCAGAAATCTTAAATTATTGTTAAAAAAAATAAATAAATAAATACAAATAACGTTTATCTAGTGTAGACACCTTAAGGGATAGTTGCCAAATATTTTTTTTATAAATAGTTGGTTGTGCCACCTGACATTTTTTAGTTGTGAAGTTAAAGATACTGTTAAAAAATGAGTTAAAACAGTTAGAATAGTTATTCAATATATGAGAAATGTTCAAACACATTGTTCTGGACTCAAAAATATGCATTACATCCATTTTGAAAATACTTTTTTAGAAGCTTTATTTGTCATTGACCCTTTACTCACCACTGTAGGTTCTTCTTGTGCAGTGGGAGTCACCGACCAGATCAGGGAAGAGGCGACTGTAGACGAAAGTAGACGTCGACAACAATGACACAAACAAAAATAGCAATATCACCATACTCATCGTCTTCCGACAGTCGGTGTTCAGAGTTCGTCGAAGTTGTCCAGAACGTAAGAAGTCCACCAAGCGTTGGGTCTCCATTCTGGAACAGATTAGGGAAACTGAAAAGCAGTATCAAACCTTCATTTATGTCCAAAGGAATCTGATATACTCACCACAGTAGGTTCTTCTTGTGCAGTGGGAGTCACAGACCAGATCAGGGAAGAGGCGACTGTAGACCAGAATGTCCACCAAGCACCGCCTCGAGGTCGACCATGTTGGGTCTCCGTTCTGGAACAGATTAGGAAAAACATATGAACAGAGACAAAAGCAGCAGCAAACCCAACAACTAACAATACTCATCCTCTTCTGACAGTTGGTGTTCAGAGTTGGTCAATGTTGTCCTGGACGTCCACCAAACGTGACTGTTCCATCACAAGATCTATGTCGGGTCTTGATTCTGGAACAGATATGAAAACAAAAACTAAAGCAGCAGCAAACATCAGTGTCTCATATCAGAGGAGGATTCTGGTTTACTCACCATCTTTGGAACTTTGAAGATTGAAGCCATGTTGGGTCCTTGATTCCAAAGTAGTTCACCTTTTTATGCACAGCAGGAAAAACCTCACACCAAAATACAAACACTATACAGCGCAGTGGCATTTTCCCCACTTTGTCCCATACCAGCACCCTCTTGTGTTTAAAACTTTAAATACCACACATTTGACACAAACCAAAGCCCCTCAGTACGCCATGTAATCAAACACCAAAAGTAAGCAACCTTAAACCAAAATACCTTTGAGATGATAAATCCCATTGAGCAAAATGGCTTAAAGTTGTTTTTTCTAAACCTTGTTTGTACAAACACCAAAAATAACCAAAGTACACCACACATATCAAACCTGTTTGAATGTTATCAAAACCATTTCATTCAGCTTTCAGCCATTTTAAGTTGGTTTACCCAGAGAAAAACCCAGAAAGTAAAAACACACCATTGACACCTTTTGTCTTTGAAGACCAAAACCTGAGAGCTTTTAGATTTGATGAAACCACTTTGTAGTTTGAACCTTTTGATGCACAACAGGAAAAACCTCACACCAAACCAAAAAGACACAAACCTTTATATACAGCACAGTGCTAAGTCAAACACCACAGTTAAAAAAAACCTTTCAACTCTGGCAAAACCTTGTTTTCAACACCGCACATTTGACACTCACAGGACACCATACCACATGTTTTATGAAAGATGTTCAGAGTAAAAACCTTTGTAAACCTCGTTTGTACAAACACCAAAAATAAAACCAAAGAACACAAATCAATGGACCCAAACCTGTTTGACTTGAGGGGCCCCTCTACACACACATTTGGAATCCTTTCATTGTTTTTAAACCACACCAAACATTTCATTTCAAAAATGAAACAAACGTGAACCCTGAGTCTGTTTATATATCAAAAAACAACCTGTGTTTGAACCGTATTCAGTGCTTTGTGACTATATTCACGTATACCTGAGCCTGTTTAGAGCAGTGTTTCCTGACCCCGGTCCTCAGGGAACTCTGTCATCCATGTTTTACATGTTGTCCTGCTCCAACACCTGATTCAGATCAACAGCTCGTTATCAGGCTTCTGCAGAGCTTCATGACGAGCTGAATTTACATGTTTTTACAACATGAAAAAGGTACAACAATCTCTGTAGAGTCAAATTCTAAAATGTCACATAACTGGAGATTAGCACTTTAATAAGAGAAGAGAAAGTGCAGAGCAAACACTTCACTCACCATGTGCTGCCTCCTAGCTAGCGTTAGCTACAGCAGGTGTGAGGACTGCAAACATCAAATGTTTTTCATCAAATTCATCACTAAATTAAGAACATTGTCGCCAAATTGTTAATTATATTTAAACAAGCCAGTATCAACAGGCTAACTGAAAATGCTAACAAACTAAAAGCTAGTGAGCTAACATACAAATGCTAACATGCTAACAAACTAAAAGCTAATGTGCGAACATACAAATGCTAACTAACCATAGGCTGACATAAATGCTAATATACAACACAAAAAGTTAATGGACTGACATACAATGCTAATATGCAAACAAACAAAATGCTAATGGCTAACATACAACAAACTACTGGGCTAAGTTGCTAACAAACAAAAAACTAATGGGCTAACACAAATGCTAACATGCCAACAAACAAAAAGCTACTGAGCGAACCTACAGGTGCCAACTAACCATAGGCTGACATAAATGCTAATATACAACACAAAAAGTTAATGGGCTAATATACAAAAAGCTAATGGACTGACATACAATGCTAATATGCCAACAAACAAAATGCTAATGGCTAACATACAAAAAACTACTGGGCTAAGATGCTAACAAACAAAAGCTAATGGGCTAACACAAATGCTAACATGTGACAGTCAGGACTCAAAGTCAAGATCAAACAAACCTCCAAACTGGTGAACTGCTCCAGGCTGAGTGAACTGAGTGGAGGCAATCACAGTAACATGCAGCAGGTGAGTTAGAGGGAAACCAGGGAAAGGGGTTTATCTGGCCAACCTGCAGGGGCAAAGACAAGCTGACACACCCACTGACACACCCACCCACAGAAAGACACACCCACAGACACACCCACCCACTGACAGACACACCCACTCATGCAGCCATTTAACAGGAGGGGAGGGGGCGAGCACCAACATGACTTTTAAATGCATTTAAATCTTTTATTTCATGTATAAATTCAGTTAACATCTGCTAAACAAACATGATTGCTTATGTTGACTTAATGCTTTTCTTTAATGTTGATGATATTCACTTATCTTAAATTGTCCCAACATCATTTTTGTAAAGTCAACATAACTTTATAAAAAGAGCAGAACAAACATCCATAACTGATAAAAAATACAACCTATGCACAACCTACACTGTAAAAAATGCTCAAAACATTAAAACTCAACTGTAAAAAATACTGGTCAGATGACCACACTGATGCTGCGTTCACTGACCGCACTGATGCTGCGTTCACTGACCACACTGATGCTGCGTACACTGACCACACTGATGCTGCGTTCACTGACCACACTGATGCTGCGTTCACTGACCAAACTGATGCTGCGTTCACTGACTGCTGCTTTTATTTATGGTTGCCGTTTCTTCAGAGTGCCCACTGGTGGACCAAACTAACATTACACATAAACCAACATTTACAGAGAATTTGAGATAAAGTTCTTCCTCTTTGATAAAGAACTTTGGGACTATGTGAATT
The DNA here is from genome assembly GCF_963457635.1 of Microchirus variegatus. NCBI lineage: Eukaryota > Metazoa > Chordata > Actinopteri > Pleuronectiformes > Soleidae > Microchirus > Microchirus variegatus. The sequence continues at coordinate 11,292,052 of NC_139813.1, forward strand.
ACAAGAAACACACAAATGGTTAAACTTTGAGACCGCCCTCCTCTGGGCAAACCATGACATATCATGGTGAGTTTCATTAAGCGCTACTACAGTATTTAAACTGTGCTGCGTTGATCTACATTTACTGGAGAATGACAGTATTTAAAGTAAAGTAAAGTCCACTAAAGTCTTATCACTTATGGTGCTGGTAAAGAATTAAATGATAAAACTTGAATTATTACAGAAATATGTATCACAAACTTTTTGACACTGTTTTACCATCTTTTGTCAAATGTTTCACAGTCAAAATGTGATTTATTTTAGACAAAAGACACTGTTTTCTTCACTTTTAAGTTTTCACAAAGCATTATGGGTAATGGATTGGTTCACATGGTGGAACAGCTTCCTGGTGAACAAATGTGTTTTTACAAGGAGGGTCACATTTGATTTATGGCTGCTGAATTATTCAGACTGCCCTCTGGTGGACAAACGTGTCATTACATGAAAGGTTAAATGTGATTTATGGCTGTTAAATTCTTCAGACTGCCCTCTGGTGGGCAAACGTGTCATTACATGTAAGGTCAAATTTGATTTATTGATGAGAAATCATTCAGACTGCCCTCTAGTGGACAAGTTTGAGATTACATGTAAGGTCAAATCAGGTTAATCGCTGCTGGATTCTTCAGACTCGCCCTCCGGTGGACAAAAGTGTTACTACATGTAAGGTCAAATCAGGTTTATCACTGCTTGATTCTTCAGACTTGCCCTCCGGTGGACAAACGTGTCATTACATGTAAGGTTAAATGTGATTTATGGTCAAATTCTTCAGACTGCCCTCTGGTGGACAAACGTGTCATTACATGTAAGGTTAAATGTGATTTATGGATGAGAAATCTTTCAGACTGCCCTCTGGTGGACAAGTTTGAGATTACATGTAAGGTCAAATCAGGTTAATCGCTGCTGGATTCTTCAGACTCGTCCTCCGGTTGACAAAAGTGTTACTACATGTAAGGTGAAATTTGATTTATGGATGCTTAATTATTTAGACTGCCCTCCAGTGGACAAACATGTTACTACAAGTAAGGTCAAATTTGATTTATGGATGGTTAATTATTTAGACTGCCCTCTGGTGGGTGAACATGTAATTACATGTAAGGTTAAATCTGATAATTGGCTGAGAAATTATTCAAACTACCCTCTAGTGGACAAACGTGTCATTAGAAGTAAGGTCAAATCAGGTTTATCACTGCTGGATTCTTCAGACTGCCCTCTGGTGGACAAAAATGTTATTACATGTAAGGTCAAATTTGATTCATGGATGGTAAATTATTTAGACTGCCCTCTGGTGGATTAACATGTAATTACATGTAAGGTCAAATTTGATTTAGGGATGAGAAATCATTCAGACTGCCCTCTGGTGGACAAGTTTGAGATTACATTTAAGGTCAAATCAGGTTAATCGCTGCTTGATTCTTCAGACTCGCCCTCCGGTGGACAAAAGTGTTACTACATGTAAGGTGAAATTTGATTTATGGATGGTAAATTATTTAGACTGCCCTCTGGTGGGTGAACATGTAAGGTTAAATCTGATTATTGGTTGAGAAATTATTCAAACTGCCCTCTAGTGGACAAACGTGTCATTACAAGTAAGGTCAAATCAGGTTTATCGCTGCTGGATTCTTCAGACTGCCCTCTGGTGGACAAACGTGTTATTACAAGTAAGGTCAAATTTGATTTATGGATGCTCAATTATTTATACTGCCCTCCACTGGACAAGTTTCACATTACACATAAGGTCAAATCTGATCTATTGATGTTGGGTTGTTTAGACTGCCCTCTGGTGGACAAAAGTGTTATAAAAGAGGTGAAAATATAACTCACATAAACACAATAATATTTTCAAAAATTCATTAAAAATATTCCTTAAGCGATATGCAAATATTTTCAACGGATTCTTGTTCAGGGCGTCGTTGACTATGACTGAGTACAATTTCAAGACATTCCAACATACTTGGAATGTCCAAGTGCATGGATCGCTTTCCGGATTTTCAAAAATTCATTTAAAATATTCTTCAAGAGATATGCAAATATATTCAACGGATTCTTGTTCAGGGCATGCTTGACTATGACTGTGTACAATTTCAAGACATTCCAAGATACTTTTGGGGTCTTTTTTGACGAAAAAGTTAAGTCACTGCCTAAGTGCATGGATCGCTTTCCTGATTTTCAAAAATTCATTAAAAATATTCCTTAAGCGATATGCAAATATTTTCAACGGATTCTTGTTCAGGGCGTCGTTGACTATGACTGAGTACAATTTCAAGACATTCCAACATACTTGGAATGTCCAAGTGCATGGATCGCTTTCCTGATTTTCAAAAGTTCATTAAAAATATTCTTCAAGAGATATGCAAATATATTCAACGGATTCTTGTTCAGGGCATGCTTGACTATGACTGTGTACAATTTCAAGACATTCCAAGATACTTTTGGGGTCTTTTTTGAATAAAAAGTTAAGTCACTGCCTAAGTGCACAGACTTTCCTCATTTTCAAAAATTCATTAAAAATATTCCTTAAGAGATATGCAAATATTTTCAATGGATTCTTGTTCAGGGCGTCGTTGACTATGACTGAGTACAATTTCAAGACATTCCAACATACTTGGAATGTCCAAGTGCATGGATCGATTTCTGGATTTTCAAAAATTCATTAAAAATATTCTTCAAGAGATATGCAAATATATTCAACGGATTCTTGTTCAGGGCATGCTTGACTATGACTGTGTACAATTACAAGACATTCCAAGATACTTTTGGGGTCTTTTTTGACGAAAAAGTTAAGTCACTGCCTAAGTGCATGGATCGCTTTCCTGATTTTCAAAAATTCATTAAAAATATTCCTTAAGCGATATGCAAATATTTTCAACGGATTCTTGTTCAGGGCGTCGTTGACTATGACTGAGTACAATTTCAAGACATTCCAACATACTTGGAATGTCCAAGTGCATGTATCGCTTTCCTGATTTTCAAAAGTTCATTTAAAATATTCTTCAAGAGATATGCAAATATATTCAACGGATTCTTGTTCAGGGCATGCTTGACTATGACTGTGTACAATTTCAAGACATTCCAAGATACTTTTGGGGTCTTTTTTGACGAAAAAGTTAAGTCAAAGTTTACAGTGTACAGTTTTTACAGTTTGAGCAGCTGAACTTAACACCTCTGAACCACGTGGCTCTGCTCTCTGTTACACACTTCATTAGTAATTGATTGTCTCCTCACCCCCACGTTTGTCTGGCAGAAAGTGATCGCGCTTGTGTTTGTTTTGAAAAATCCTTGTGGCGATCGGGACATCGTGAATGCTGACTCCAGGGCAAAATGAAAAGTTTCACACAGAGAGAAGCTGCCAGAGAAACATCAAAGTGGAGGATCAGTGTGACACGTTTATCTTTAATACTGGCTTCTTGTATATCATGAGTTAGTGTGTTTGGAAGTGGAGGCCCAGCATGTCTGGAGTGGACTGGGCTTCTTTATTGACTCTGTGGGTGCTGAGTTGTGCCTGTCAAAGCAGTTGGCACCACATCATGATGGTCGCTTATCTTGACAGGATCTTTTTCATCCTGAAACACGACTCTCATCGAGCAATGATTCATCCAAACTGTGCGTTAGAAACGAGCCAGCAGGTTGTTCAGCCATTAAATTTGTGATACACCACTTTGTCTGGGAAGAGGTTAGTGCAGCCGGGCGCGGGGGGCTTTAGGGTGTTTTAAATGTCCACTTGTAACAGTTGATTTATTAGCAGAAAGTGAATTTACAATATGAATATGTGTATAATCACTTTAAAGTTGTAGTGTGTAACTTTCAAATACAAACAAATACATCTAAACTATTGTAAGACGAGTTCACATCATCATTTACACACAACTCTGTGATTGTCAGTACTGACGTGTATTTTATGTCACAAAGTACAAATACTTCATTACTGTACTTCAGTTATCACATATCTGTACTATACTTTGTTATTTATATTTTCTAGTAACTTTTACTCCTAGTCTACATTTCTATGGTCTGTATTTATATAGAGCTTCTCTAGTCTTGATGAGCTGCTGTGGGTGAACAGTTTTCATTCACATTCACACACTGTTTTAAATGTCTTGCTCAAGGACACATATAGACTGAGACAGGAATTGAACCCACAACCTTCCATCCATCCATACCACTGAGCTACCATGGATCGATCCTTACCCATCACTTTTGTTTATAGTTTTATATCGAAAATTTCAGGAAATTTTATATCGGAAAATTACCCTTAAAACTTAAGTACAGTAAATACTTTAAGACCTTTACTTAATACTTTGGTAAAAAGTGACTTGAACTTGTACCAGAGTCATTTTCTGGTACATGCTTGTACTTTTACTCAAGTATCCCTTTAAGGTATTTTATACAAGACTGACATCACAACAGATCAGGTGAGGAGGGAAGAAGCACACGGCTTCTACACATCCAGTAGGTAGTGACAATCGGAATCGCGATCACGTGCACGATTTTGGCTTCTCGCTAATATGATTGTCCAATATTGAAAAATGAAAGCTCGGCCCACAGAACTCATTGCAGAAGTGAAGCAGTCCATTAACAACAGCCTGCGTGTGCCAAACACAACACAGCTGCTGCTGTTCACTGCACCGTGCGTCTCCAAGTTTCCTGGATGCAGTCTGGACACGTAATACGACGTTTAAAGACAAATAAACAAACTAGAACTTAACAAAACACGGTAGAAAGAAAAATCTCATGTTTGGAAGAAGCTAAGAGCTCTCTCCGCTGTGAGTGTGTGTCTGTGTGTGTGTGTGTGTGTGGTGAGAAGTTACACACTGGAGCTTTAAAAGCATTGTTTGGTTCAGAATAAAAGCCTTTTATATGTATTTTACAGAGGCCGACATCTTGTGCCATTACGTTTCTAGAGCAGCCCTAAACAGACAAACTAGTCAGAGTATGCGTCTCAATAAAATGAAGATAGAAGTATGTCTAAAATATTCTGGGATGGATGTTGATGGAATAATGCAAATAACATCTGAGGTGCTTGATTAGTTTTCTGACAAAAGACTTATGTGTGCATGTGAAGGTTGAGTCTCCTCTGATTGGCGCGTCTCTTAGTGAATTAGTTGGTGTTGATCTTAAACTGACAGTTAATCAGAGGTGGCATCAATTAAACAGTGTTCAGCTCAGGTTGCTGCGATGCTGGACGTTTTGTGCGCTGCTGACCTTTGTGACTCTCTCTCACACAAACACACACACACTGTGATGATGAGCAGTCCGCAGACTATTTAACCACCGCTCCACCCTGGACTGTTCTCCCTGCCTGGTGGTGATGATGCTCAATTATAGATGACCATCATTAGAAACGAGACACGCCGGAAAGCACAGGCTTGCCCGGACTGACACACACCGTGATGGGTACAACAATTATTCTCAGCGACACCAAAGACTAGTGAAGTGCTAATGGGGGGGTAACACCATCCTGTACAGTCCATAACCAGTACACCTGTAATCCTGGAGGCTGAGCTCACTGTCAGTGTGCATTTTCCACATCATTATCATTATTAGAACCAAAACTAATCACAGTTAAAGAGGAACATTTCTTGAGATGCAGGGACAATAATAACCAATATTATTAATTCAGTAACATTACTGAATGTGGAAATTAGTTTCTTTGTCTCGCCTCTTACCCCTGTTTTGTGCACATACACACATTAGGTCAGTGTTTTCATTGTGGAACATGCCTATTTTCCCATCTTTTTTAAAAAAATGTAGTATTTCAGACACATCTTAATCTTCATTGTCTGTGTAGGACTTTGATAGCGTGTTATGGTCATGGTGACGGTACATAGGGAGGGAGTCTGTATAAGGGCAGCTGCATTGGGTTCACTGATCACGTATGGATGATTGCGTGGGTTTTGCAGCTATATAAGCTTACAAAATATGTGCATCACCAGTTTATCCACCTTGAAACAAATGAACAATTTAAGCAAAGGGAATTCAACCTAAAGACCAAGTTTGCCTGGTTTTTGCCTTCATTGAAGTGCGTTAAAACAGGCTGCACCCAGCAGAGTGGCTCCTTCAAGGGTCCAACTTGCCCAGTACATTTCATGAACTACTAGCATGTATACAGCAGTGACCCTCATGTGGAGAATAAAGCAGTAGAAGACGGATGGATTTGCATGTATAAGTTGTATGTTGTGTATAGCAAATATTCATATGGCAGCATTGTATCAGTACACCATGAGTATGTTGGCACCGTCATAAAACCAGTGTTAGCAAAAGCTTGAACCACAACCATGGATACAGATGACTTCTTTTAAAAAGGGGGATTTTTACAAAGCGGTGGTTGACATCATCGTGGATCGCCACTTATTGACTCAAACAGAGCATAAAGCACATTATAGAAATGGCACACTCGCAAACTGTAAAGACAAAAGCTCAGTCGTGGGGAGGCAGATTGATTTGATTTGCCTCTGCATGAGTGAAAACAATCATGTAGAAGATGAATTGAGAGAGAAATTAGTGAAAAAGATGATTTAGGACCTAGTTAGCCTTGTGTCTAATGTGTAACTAGTTCACCATGTAAATACAAAACAAGTCGACAAGTCTGGGCATGTTATATGTTCCACAGATGACCAACTCCCAGTGACCACAACTGTCTTTGTCTCATATGACTTAATGAGGCATCACACAGGCTTAAACATTCATACAACGCAACCAACAATATGCTGTAAACTAGAAACTGAAGTTAGAGTGAATCTGAGCAGACAGAGACAGAGTTAGTTTAAGCATGACCCTGAACTCCTGACCATACGTACATACTTGTGATGTTTTATATAGGTGAGATCAGGTATTTGAAATGCACTAAATATTGAAATCAAGAAAATAACTCAGTCCAGACTTGAGATTTGAATGAAAAGTAAAAAGATCTTGACTCTTACATGGTCAAGTTCCTCCTTTTGTGACTCAAGTCTCAAACGTTCACCTCTGTGTGAACTCCTACTCTGACCTAACTGTGTCCATCTACCGCGCCGTACTATTGATGCAACATTGATGACCAGTCACGGTCAAGATGTTGTTCTTTTTGCTCTTATGTCACTGTCGTTGGTCAGGACACCTTTGGTCAGTGAATGCGTCACTGATGACCTGCGGTGATCGCTTGGAAACACGCTGGACGATGTCATCGTTACAGGCACCTGCTTTTCAAACAGGTTCACCAGAGAAGGTACGTTTAGACAACGCTCCACTGGTCACAAATACATCCTTCATATGCCGTGCATTATTAATCTGTTTTCCATACCTCGTTTGTGCAGCTCTTACGTAAATGTAGCAGTCAGTTTCAGTCCTGTCCAGGTCAGATGCCAAAAGGAGGAGGGAGGGACTTTTATGAAGCAGCAAACACGTCTGGCATCAAACACCAGCTTTCTTTTTTCATAACTGGGTCCTCTGCATGAGTGTTAAAGAAAACATGTCACAGGATTACAAAGAAACCATCATAATTACATTTTTTTCAGAGGATGCACTTCTTAACTTGGACAGCGGACTTTGTGTATTGGCATTGTGCAGTGCAAATGTGTGTGACTGACATGGTATCAGAACTTACTGGTTCATATCACTGTTAAGTAGCCAGAAAGGTAACTGGAGTGGGGGATGTATCCACCTCAGTGGGTTCAATCTGTCTTCACTGGGCACACACAGAATATGTACATATCGCAAACACACGTAGAGTATCAGGTAACAGGCGTTGAATTATTAAGCCGCCACGAAGAGCGCCACGAAGCAGCAACCAGATTCTTCCACAGTCTTTGCAGCACACCTGAATATTAATGACCCACAGACGCAGAGACAGAAGGAGCACGAGGAAGAAGACGCGTGCGAGAGATTTGAAAACAAGTCTGTGGAAGCTAAAAGCGTTGCATTATGAGAGTGTCACAACACAAGAACTAGAAAACTAAAAGCAAAGAAGCAGAGTAAGGTTTGAGTTGTGACTTGTTTTTACTTTGACTATTTGTTGGTACAAAATGTTGACAACAATAAATACAAATATAACCACACTGTAAATCAATGTGCAGCCTGCATTTCACATTGCAATGTGTGGTTCAAGGACAAAATGGTTCAAATGTTGAATGTCATATTATTTGAATTGAGGAGTTTACATTTTTCTTTGGCACTGTATACGGTGTGGTGTCTTGTCTACACGTGACTGGAACAGTAAACATAGAGAATGATAGGTATGGTACCATATTGTCACTGCTTTTGCACATGTTGTGCACATTCCTGTAAGTATTATAGCTGCACTACTCTTCTGCCCACCTCCTTTAGTTCTTCTTTTTAAATAAGCCAGCATTCATGAAATGGCTGCTACACTAATCGTGTTCAGTTCTCCTCTCTAACTCGTCCTCCCCTTGTCATATCAGTGCTGCTCGCTCACGCTCTACCGTCTCTGTGTCAGTAGTCCATACTGTGTAACTGGCTCTTTTTGTCACTTTTCCCCTGCAGAGCTGCAGGTAACAGTGGCAGGTTCAGATCTGCCACCCGACGCTGGAGCGATGACCGTAACTGAACCGAGTTCCTCTTTGCTCCGCTCATCACTCCTCCCGCTGTCGCTCTCTCTCCACCTCCCCCTGCTGTTGACAGCTCTCTCCTCTTCCCTCTCTCCTGCTTGAGGCTCTTGATGACCAAAGTGTGTTGTCTCTGCGAGGGGAACGCGGGAGGTTTAGACCCATTGACCAGGAGTCCAGGGGGCCCAGGTCGGGTCAACCCCACCCATGTCATCTTCCTGCCTCTTCTGTCTTTATGCCCCACATTGCGTAGGCGCGGCAGTGGCGTAGTGGGTGATGTTCGGGTCGTTTCCATGGAACCCGTTTGATCCCTGTCTGAGGAGTGAGAGGTGTGCGCGTCGGCCTCCAGCAGCATCCTGGGAGAGATGCCGTTCTTCTCCGAGGAGTAAAACGTCTGCAGCTTCTCCAGCCGCTCGTTGATGCTCAGGTGGTGCGAGTGGTCATCCTGGTGGCGGTTGTCATGGAAACAATCTGACCCGGGGTCTGCTGCCCCGTCTGACTGAGTAGTCCTAAGCGGGAGTGTGTGTTGTATCGGTCTCATGGGGCTGTTGCCTCTGATTGGCTCAACTGGAAGGGGGACATGGCAAGGGGCGGAGTCACAGAGTTGAGATGTAGAGCTTTTAGGCGGAGAAAGATGGACGAGTTCCCTGTCTCTAAACACAGACACTGAAAAAACAACAATGTACGGATGAATGTGTCACATAATGTAGTGTGGATGTGTGTGTGTGTCGCTTTGTTTTTGCACAATAAATCTTTACCTTCTGGGAACAGAGTCTCTCTGGTGTCCAAGGTCACAGCGATGTCATCATCAGTAGCCCCTCTTGCTGCAGACAGAGGGGCAGGGGAGGGTGATCGGGGGCGAGGAGGTATTGGTGGGGAGGCACAGTGAGGTAGCTGAGGCAGACAGGGAGAAGGGGGACGGTTCTCATCGTCCTCTCTGTTGTCCTTTCTGTGAAAGCCCTCAGTCCTCCTCCTGTTGCTCTGACAGTCAGTTGCCTGTTGAGCCCTCAGAGGTCGACTGGGCTGCTTAGAGCTTTTCTCACTGGTGGGTTCAATCTGAGAAAGCAATGATTGGAGAAATCTCTACTGACACAAAATGACTGAACCATCCATCCATAGACGGACCGCTACCTGACTAATTAAAATTCTGTGTCCATATATATTTGTCAGCTGAGATTGGCACAGTAGCCCCCACGACCCTCCTGTGAAGGATAAAGCGATAGAAGATGGATAGATATCTTGATCCAAACGGATGGACTAAAGACGGTGACAGTTTTTTGTCAGTTTGATGGTAATAGAATATAAAATTGGAGAAAGAGCTCAGAGAGACAAACCAAGGCTTTGGTCAATAAACTCTTGAATCTGAATCGCCATCAAAATCAAATCGTTTTTGATCTTCCTTGGGCCATAAACTGTATATAAATGGATGCAGTTCATGGTCCAAGCACTGGTTTCAGGCCTTCTTCAATGTCATGATGTTCATTTAGTAAATTATGTTCCCATTTTGAGGAACAATAAAGCACAACACCTGAGTGGACACCAGTTAATTGACCATTAGTTTTTGAAGCTGTGTTTGCAGATGAAATCTGTCAATTTCCGGTTCCAAAACCTGTCGCGGCGTCATGAAATGTTTGAATCCCGAGGCTTCAAAACAGCCAACTTGCAACCAGAAGACTACATATAATATATTTTAAATATACAGAATAATTACATCTATCAGTCGTTACCAATATAAATAAATACTTTGACACTGACGATGGCAGCATTACCTGTTGCTGAGTCTTTGATTCAGTGTTGCTCTTCTCTCTCCATGTATTCTTACTGGGAAGACTCCAATCACTGCTCTCCAGTTTCTGCCAAATTAATCATTATTAGCTGCTCAATAATTATTTTAGGTAGCATTATACTGACGTGTGTATGTGTATGTGTGAGAGTTAAGTGTGAACCTTGCTGGCCTTGGCTCCTCTCTGGCTCCTGTTGAGTCTGTTGAGCAGCAGATGATAGGAGGCCATGATGGCAGAGGGTCGGTTGCTGGTGAGCATGTGAATGACTTCAGAGAGAGAGAAGCCCAGTGTCTCTGTCATGTATGACAACACAGACGAGTTGAGTTCCTCTGCACACAATCTGGGAAACAATCACAGAGAGGGAGGTAGAAAAAAAAACAAAAAAACATTAGAATGAATACGTGTGATAATGGGCTGTTCAGCATCTGTGGGTGTGAAATGACTGGTAACTAAAGGATTTTGGTGCAGAGCATTTCAGGGCTGGAACAGCTCAGCTCTTATTTCATTCATGTGGATTTCAGAGGACACATTATTGCTGGGGGGGAGCCACACATGATTGCATTTCCACTCTGCATAAAGTGATAAAAGTCTTTTAGTCATGCTATAATGTAGACTTGTAACCCATCTGACCACTGAATTGCTCATTTTCTTAGAAAACATGCAGGGATTTTCCTTCACTCCGTACTTTTGCCCAGATTGTAACGTTTGTCGCAGAATTATCCCCGAGGCGTCACTGTGTCTGATGGCACAAGGGGCTGAAAAGAGTGTTTTTTTTAATTTATTAAAAAGCAAGTGAGAATCTTTACATGTTTTTACAGCATATACCAGAATGTAATGTGACACACCACAAGTTAGAGCTAATTTAGAAAATATATTACTGATCCTTTGACATTCCTTAGAATATAAGGATTGAAAGTATAGCGTATAAGTGGTTACAGTATATTTTTGTAGCATTTTGGTGTTTGCAGATGTCATGTTAAAGAACACTCACACAGAAAAAGCTCTACCTGTTTTTATAGGTGAGTGTGTGCAGTGGTTTCTTCGCATGTCCTTCATTGATCCATCTTTCCTCCATCGCAGCTCTGACACTGGGTCTCTTTGCTGGATCTGGCTCCAGGAGAGACAACACAAACGACACAGCACCTGCAACAGAAGCACAGACAAACCAGGGTATTATCATTCAACAATAGAGTTACATACACTTACTGCCAAATCAGTTTAATTTGGCAATTTCGGCATTTGTTTTTTTTTTTGTTTTTTTTTAAATAGATTAATAGATGTGCACACTGATAAAAAAGACAACATTCATTTTCTGGTAAACATTTACATAAAGCGGTAGATAATGGATGGATGGATGTTCTAAATTTCTCAAGCATTTATAACAGATTACATAATACAGTAATGGAATAAATAAATTAAAGGCAAAAATTTATATGAAAGAATGCCCAAAAAACACTTAATAAAATAGTAATTTATTAATACACAATTAAAAGGTGGCAACATATACACAAATACATATATATAATTATATATATATATATATGATGAAATTACTAGGACTTTGTAGTTTTTAATTGTCAGCCCACTGTTTATATTAACCACTCGTTAAATCCACTGTCACGATAGTCATCGCTCTGTTTTTGTCTGCAAAAAAAACTAAAAACCCAACACCAGTGAGCAGTTGAACAAGGTTAGTGATTATCTGGTGAACATAATGGAACATTTAGCAGCTAAACAGCCACATTCTGTACTTTCGTCTTTGAGAGCTGTTGGAGTGGAGACTGTCCTCCAGCCTCACCACCGACCACAAGACCAATGCTAACATTCAACTTGATTTGCCTACACGAGCATCAGTCATGACCACACAGTCACAGATGGTTTTCTACATGCAACAACAAGCGAATGCTGGGCAATAACAAACACATTTGCTTGGTAGGTTTTTGGTAAATGAGCCGTAATTCAAAATGCCTCATATTCAAACTCACACAGATACAAGACTGTGCCATCCGCTGCCTTGTTTTGTCAACTCACACTAAAACTGCTCCAGTTTGGAATAGTGTTGTGCTGAACAGCGTTTAAAAGGGAGGTGAAAAGAAAAACTTTGTCACCCAGAAGAAGTTAATTTGAATGTCTCAGGTGCTCGTCTGTGGCAGTGATACAGCCGCTAATCTTGTGTTGTCACAGTTTCAAAGCATCAGAGTGATACTGGTTTTCCCCTCAGTAACAGGAGCTGTGTTTGTTTGCGGTGAAATGGCGCCATGACAAAAGCAATGGAGTGACTCTGTGTGAGAGAGAAACAGACACACTAAGGCTTGAGTGGGTTTATTGGTACAGAATAAGTGGAAGAAATAAGTAAAACTTCTTCTTTTGTCTCAGCTCAAGTCTGTGGTCTGCAAAAAAAAAAAAGATCCTGCGAGTTGTACGCTATGTTTGCTGGAATTATTTCTAAAACGGGCACAAAAGCTCCTTCAGGATTATTCAGGCTGTGACATCCAGTTTAGATTTAACTTACCCAAGAGCTGACCTGGAACCAAGGAAAACTTTTGCAAATGGAAAATATTAAATCATTATAGGAGAGGAATCATATAGTATGCATGTTGACATTTTATGGTTGACTTTTTTCTGTTGGCCATCATATTTTAGAGCTTGATGGCCAACCACTACATCATGTACCATTGTTCTCTACATATCACCTCTAAGACTAATGAAACTCAATCCAAATGTCAAAATAAAAAACACTTCCAAATCCAACACCGTGACTCATTGGGCATTTTGAAGGAACAATCCTTAGGCGCAAGAGGTGAAACGTGGACTTACCTTTGCTGATGTCACTGGGGATGATGCCGATTTCCCCATTGACCATTTTCTGGTGGAGCTGTTTGATGTTGAACGGCTCAACAGTGAAGGGCAAAGTTCCTGTCAGCATGGCGAACATGCTTACACCTCTGCATTCTCACCCACGCAGTAAGGGGGAAAAAAAATGAATGGACACAAACTCTTTAGCATTACCCAAACTTTATCCAATGTCCTCTCTAAGCTATGGTGGAAAAGTCCAGTCATTCACTGAGACATTATCACTTACATGGACCAGACGTCCACTTTGGGTCCATACTTCCTGTGAGCGAGCAGCTCAGGGGCTGCGTAGGCAGGACTTCCACACTGAGTGCTGAGAAGATCCAGAGACAACGATTCTGCCTTCAGAGTGTTGCTCAGGCCAAAGTCTGCATGAAACATCACCAATGGATTCTTATCACCGCACATTTATAGAATATATAGTTAAAGATGTGAATAGTTCTGCCAGCATTCTGCATCAATACACTGTCCGTTCAAATGTCAACATACCTACAATCTTTATGTTATTGTGTTCATCCAGTAGGAAGTTTTCAATCTTCAGATCTCTGCAGGAAGAGGAAAAGACAGATATTCGGTCAATTAAAGTGCAGATCATTCTACTATTTACATTTTGTCGAAAAAACTATGCTTTGAGGTTGTTTAGAGGCCAAACATTCGAATCAATGATGAAAAACTACTCTCAACCACACTGCCTGCAGTTAAACCCATATCAAGTACAGCCTGTCAGCAATGCTCCTTTCATCTGCCTTCATCTAACCAGCAGATATTCCAGCTCCGAGAAATTCAGAGACGTTCATTCACACAACCCAAAGAAAGTTCAAAGAAAGTCGGGTCACGAAAGAGCGAGAGCAGACTTTGTCACGAAGGAGAAAAATCATGAAATCATGTGGTGAACCCGCTGCATGTGGGTGGCAGGAGGTGCGTTAAAGTGCAAATTTTCCAGTTTGATCATTTTTACGTGTTGTAGTGTGTGTGTGTGTGTGTGTGTGTGTGTGTGTGTGTGAGAGAGAGAGAGCGGTTGAGAGCGACATCGTTGAGGGACTTCATTAGAGAGGAAGTCCATGATGTTGTGATGATGTGTGAATCATGGCACTGGTGCAAGACGGTGAGGTCATTGCCTGGTAATCACATCCCCTCCTTCAGAGGAGCCAGAGTCTTAAACCAAAGCCCAGAGCTGTGTATGATGTGTGAGGTTACAGCATAAGTGTATATGTGCGTGTGTGTGTGAGCGCGGGGTCTCTAACACCTACACATAGTAAAATGAATAAAATGCCACTAGAATAATACACAGCACTGTGCCAGAAATGGCCTCTTGTCACATTTCCTCCTCTGTAAAACTATTAATGCCCTGCAAAGCAGTTCCTACGCTGTGTTCTAATACACGAGTATCTTCAAGATGTCACCATGCATGCAGAAAACAGCTACTGTTTAAGGGTCAATGGATTTTAATTAGACACAACTCACTTTTTTTTTTCTATTTTGGTTCTGCCAAATCTCCAGCAACTCAAGATCACATGCTCCTGATCGATTGTCCAGAGACCTATCGGTTACAACTGTGCAACCACATCTTAATATGAAATAGTTTAACAGGAAGGATTTCCAGGGAACATATGTCATATATATATATGAAGTGGTTAGGACATGACTCTCAGCGATATAGTCATTTAAAGATTACCTCCAGTTTTAACACGTAAAACTATCCTTTGAATGATTCCCGGTGTCTAATAAGGGTTTTCATAAAACACAACCAATCGTCAGGTTCTCATCATCTTCATATAAAATACAGAGAAATATGGAAAGAAAAATGTAAAGACTCACAATGTAGTTACGATGTTCTTCACCAGTACTTAAATAAAAATAAAAAGTCTGACACAGACTGAATGTGTTAAAGGTTTCACCTTCTGACATCCCTCCAGTGTGTGAATTGCATATTGGACCACGATTGGCTTCCAATCTAGTTGTGAAAGAAAATCCAGCAGGAATCTTAAAATCTGATGGTGAAACTTTTTCCTTTGCAGCAGATCGTTCGTCAAAACTTGGCGCACGTACTATTATTATTCTGTGCAGTGACAGAATCATTTCCAGCAGAATTCACAGTCATTTCCAAACCTTTTTGTCGAGGTGAGGGGACACAAAACGTTATTGCTCATTTTTCCAAGCCATGATATCTAATAACAACTTACCTCAGTCCAAATACCTTTTACATCTGTAAATCACAATAAAAGCCTTGCCTTGCTGTTACCTTGCTTCCAAGCTAACATTTGTATTATTAATTATAATAGGAAAACATGCATTTACTTCATCTGAGAAGTTGTCTTTGGCATTTGGATTATATTTGATAATTTATTGATGGTTGAATGGGAAATACGGATAATTATGGAGACTATGGAGAAATTAAGAGAATCATTAGTGTGTGTAAATACATGTGAGTACTACACATGTCTGTGGTAGACAGATGATGGTTAAGATTAGGGTAAGGGGATCAAAACCTGGTCATAATGAGGCAGAATATTTGAGGAACAGGTTAAGTTTAGGGCTAAGCTTTGATTTCAGGTTAGGTTACAGTCATTAACTGGTTATGGTCAGGGTTAGCTGCCCAAATGAATGGAAGCCAATGCTGTGTCCTAACAAGACTGTGCTAACCTATGTGTGTTAAATTTATAAACCATTAGGACATTTTAGGAAAGTGAGGACATTTTTGGCTTGTGTCTACAAGTCATGTTTTAGGGTTAGATCTGGGTTTAGGTTAAGTGTAAGTGAGGCATGTGTGTTTGTGTGTGTCTGGTCAGTCTCACCTGTGCACAACGCCATGTTTGTGCAGGTGCTCCACTGCAGAAAGGATCTGCCGGGTGTAGCGCCGCACCTCCCTCTCCTCCAGCCTCCTCCTCTCACAGATCCTGTCCATGAGGTCTCCTCCTGCACAGAGCTCCATGGCCATGTAGTAGCTGTTCTCCGTCTCCAGAGTCTAACACAAACATTCAAGCGCAAAACTAAGTGGACAAGGTCGATCAACAGCACCAGGCATGCAACAGTTTTGTAATTTTAATTAAAACACACTATTCATTTATGTATTGGGACTGCATACACATTTATGATGTGTTTAACTTCTCATTAAAGGAGATGTATTATACCCTATTTCTCCAAGTTAACCTAGTTCCCTGATGTCCTGATGAACCTAAAGTAGTATCTCTTTAGGTCCACCTTAAAAAAAAGTAAAACGAAACTTAAGCGACAGGAAATGACATCAAGTACAGAGTCTACTGGGAGCTAACAGCAGTTAGCATTTGGAAAAGTGATCTTTTGCAGGCTCTAGCAGGCACATTGCTGTCATATATAACATGTATCCACTGGACAGATAAATCCTCTGAGGCTGGAAGTTTGTGTAGAGCTCTGTGCTGCCCTGTGGAGCCAAGAACAGAACTTTTCTCAGACTTCGTGGACTTTTTCGGATACTGTTACCCTCACCAGCACTCTCGCGTGTTTTATGGACTAAGCGGAGACAACAATTCCAGGAATTTAGCACATTGTGACGTCCCAATGAGTGCGGAAGTCAACATCGCGTGTTTTATCTCCTGTACTTAGACTGAGGAGGACCACAAAAACATGAGTGAGTCATCTTTTTTCACATTTTGCCGACTGATAGGACCTCCGGAGTCCCAAATATAGGATTTAAATTATTAAAAAGTTGATTTTGCATAATATTTCCCCTTTAACTGGAAAAGGATTGTGTTTTTATTTGTTTGTTTATGTATTGATTTTTACCTCCAACAGGACGACAATGTGAGGATGTCGGACCATCTGATGAATACGAGGTTCTCTCTTCATGTTCTTCAGCACGTAAGAGTCCTGACGTGCTTTTTTCTTGTCAATCACTTTTATGGCCACCTAAACCAACAAACAGATGAACACGTGCATGTACTATAAAACAGTGATTTATCACAAGACATACACTAGAACTATATATAACTGTATTAAATAGTTTGCCCTCATTTAGTGAACACACATTCAGTTATAAACCCTCATGAAGAAGTTGTGTTAAACCTGCCAATGGACATGGCAAAAATATATATATATAATTTCTCCCGGCACTATAAGTAATCTATTATTTTCTAAATATTCTGTTATTATGTTCTTGCAAATACTAATTTTACCACAAGATAATAATAATAATGATTAATGGATAGAGTAATTAGTCTGCACAGGAAAAATAATCCCTTAAAGTGTTAGCTCATACAGATAACTGTTGTTTGTCTCAGATCATGTATCAAGTAAACACTTTGGTGTGAATGACATCACATTGTTGATATAATCTAAACAGGCCAGTTTAATTCCATTTTACATTCCATTTATAATGTGTAGAAAATGTTACAATAAATGTCACTTGATTACACATTATATGTTAGTGTATACTTGTATTAGTTGCCTCTTTAGGACCTTTTCTGGCATGTACACAGACCTTGTCAGAACCAGTAGTCCTCATTGAGACCAAAACCTGGTCTGAATGAGGCAAAACAACATTTCCAGAGGAACCGTTTCAATTTGGGACTGATTTGAATTGTGGTGAGGTTGAGCTGAATAGCTGCACAAACTCGTGTGTGTAGATGTGACCTCTACGGGTCTTGTACCTACAGAGGGTAATGAGGGTTAAGGTGGGCAAACACTGCTAGGAGATGAGTTTGGTCAGTCATGGCAACCAGGTCAGGTACACATGAGCCAGGGTCAGGGGCTCAGTGACCAACGGGATGAAAAGAAAGTTACACATCAAGGAATGCACATGCTCTCACACACACACACACACTCAAACACTGCTATTCTTCTTAGGATATGCATTGACTTGCATTGACTTGAACAGCCTAAACAAAGCGTCATCACGAACCAGTTAATGCCTAAGCCTAACCTTAACCTGACCAGAATTCAAATCTTGGCCCGAAACATAACCAGCTCCACATATCTGTGGTTCTGCCTCATTAGAACAATGTTTTGGTCTCCATGAGGACTTCTGACAAGGTCAGTGTTTATGCCAGTAAAGGTCCTTAAGAAGCAGCAAATACAAGCTTACATAATGCAACACAACACGCACACACAGATCCAACAGGATGTGTTCAAGACAACGGTGTGTTTACTACTATTAGCCTCATATATAGTACATAACATAAATCATAAGTGTAACACATTTTTCTGACACAATATTATAGTTTTCAAGGCAATAAACATTCACCCTCATGTGCATTATCTAATATACAGGTGGTTCTGATGGAGAACTACAAGAATAATAACAGTCTTCCACAAATATAAGCAGGAATAATTATCATTTCCATGTGTTGCCATGTAATGATGTGAGAGGTCTACATGTGCACTGTGCCAACCCTCCAGCTTGAGCCAAACCACATCTCCTGGGCTCTAATTCTCAGATTAAAGAGCAGGCACCGACCTTTTCCCCCGTGCCAATGTGCAGCCCCTCCATCACTTTGGCAAATGAGCCCTTGTTGATCATTTTCCCCACCAGGTAGGATCCCACACGTTTGGAGTGTGGGAAGCTCCGCAGCAGCTCCCTGGGAACCTTCAGCGAGGGAAGAGTTGGCCTCTCCCGCTCCAGCAGCGAGTTGTCCCACTGGGACACTCCGTCCCCCTCACCGTCCGCCACCATGTCCTCTGGACTGGGCTTCACTACAGCAGCTGGCATCCCCAACAGCGTCTGGGCCCCATGTGGCTGCCGCTTACACTCACGATCAAATCCAAAACCAGGAGTGACCTTGTAGTGTACACATACTATCAGACGCAGATGTACATAAACATATCCAACGGTTTGTTTGAGTTCAAATGTTGTTAAAAAAAAATACTGTAGATCCAAATCCCCCTTCAGAAGCAAACGAGAGGCTTTGGCAACAGATCTGTGTTCCTTCCACTCTCAGATAAATAAATCCATTACTGCAGACAGTTGATAGATGACTCCTCTTTTCTTCTTGGTTTATTTTACCTTCTGACAAGTGCAGGTGCGAGACAAGTGTCTCCCTTTGGATTCCAACTATGCGCCGTTCAACTGGTCTCTCTCTCTCTCCTTCCTTCTCTCACTCCGTCTCTGTCTGCTGGGCAGTGGATGATTAACCGTCCTGTTCTTAGGTCAGCTCCAGTGATGAGGAAGACATTCTACACCGTAATTACCCCCTCTGCACACACTCAGGTTCACACAGATACTCGCAGTTATACAGTAACCACTCAAACATTCTCACTTTATTAACTTGTCTTTCCTTAAGAAAAAACCTAGTTTGTGTCTTTCAGTTTTATTCTCTAAATGACAGTGAACTGTTGCTTTTTCCTGCTTTTTTCTTCAGTCTCTAGTTGTGACACAGTTTGTGGACACATAAGTAGAAGAGAAAGTGTCACAACCTGAGGACTTTTAAAACCTTCATTCACCAACACCACACTTTCACTTTCACAGTGTTTACATTCATCATTTTATTGTGAGTACTAAAAGTCCTTGTAAAACTACAGTGTTTTTACACTTTGGTTTAAACAAACATTGGCGGTGGATATTAGAACATTTGGACTGAGCTGTGGCAGATTCCAGTCTTTATGATTGCCTGTTTAAATGTTTCCAATGTATCAGCACATTCTTATAGACCTTATCAAAATTGTTATTTTATTTTCATTACAAATGTACAAAATATTGAATTGGATTCATTGGATTAATGGGGTGATATTGCACCGCTAAAACTTCCCCTATTACAACTACAAACGTCATTATTTGCCCCTTCAAGGTAATTATCCTTTGTCAGTGGTCAGAGGTCAGAGGTCAGAGGTCAGGGTCAAGAACAGATGAGCAGGTCTGTTGCTGCTGGAGATTCAGTGTCTCCGTTAACAAACGCTCAGCAGGGCAGACCGCTGCCAGCCTCATACCGTGAAAGTCAAAATGGTGGTTTTCACATTTTGACTTTAAATAATGCGTTTACACCGTAACACTCATCATTTCAAAGTAAAAACCAACGTGAAGATGGAGTGATATTGACTCAGGGATATAATACTGGCAGCAGGTATTGGAGCCACAGCAGCATGTGTTATGGCAGCGGTGACCAATGGAAAACAGAAGTGAGGTTTTGTACTGACGAGCGATGGCGAGCACTGAAGCGTGTCTGCTTTTCTGCTACTGTAAAGTGCATGCATGTGTGCGTGTGTGTGTGTGTACATCAGGGTCAGATTGCAGTGTGTTTGTGCTCGATTCGTCCTCACTCAGTTGATGAAAGGAGGGATAGAGCCCGAGATCCGTCATGTAACTCAATAGGCTCTCCGTCTCACACACACACACACACACACACACGCTCACTCAAATGTTACACAACCTTAAACTGAGCAACAGCAGTGGTCAAGTGAGGCTTCTTATGTTTTCATGTTTTGTTGTAACCATGCTGATTTTGTATAATTTGACTGAGCGTTCACAGAAAAGACATTTGCAGCAGCCATGACAGAGTATTTCCTCCACTTATAGCTCATTTCCACCTGTCAAAAAAAAGCATTTAATCGCTGCTTTTACATTGATTTTGACCAGTGGGATTTAAAATAAATCAGCTTTCATTCCCGATGAACAATGCATGCAGGTTTTTATCAGCTTTGGCTCCGGCAAGTATTAGTTGGACCCAGGTGATCATGCTAATTTCTTCTTTGTCTGGTTCTTTTTTTGGCAGCCGTGCAATTTCCTGCATCATTTATGGCTCAACACTAAAGCATGCATTCATCGTCTGTCCGTTAGCATAGTCATTAGTGATTAATGGTTTTAAAGAACTTTACTTTTTACAACTTGGGACAGTGCTCAGTGTTTTATTTCATCTTACTTCATTTTAATTAGCAACTTAACTCACTTAATTCACCAAAGTAAATACTAACTTTAGCATTTTCACTGATTGTGTTGTTGATTTCTTCTTTATTTAACTCGTTTTGTTCCAGCGCATTTCACACATCAGATTGGAGTATAAGGGGAATGGTGTTTATCACCTTTGTAACACGGGTTAAGAAATCTTGAAGATGAACATGATAACATCTAACATAACCCATTCCTTAAGCTGCATGCTTCACCACTTTCTCTGGTATATTCTGAAATAGGCTCTAAGAAAAGCATTGCAAAACAAAATTACTTTTCCAAAACATGTCACATATCAGATCGTTATCATTCTTCTTCGTGTGTGCAGCCTTCAGTTTCGAAAAACAGGTCTTCAGACAATGGTGTGTGTGCGCGTTTGTGTGTGTGTGAGTGGAAGGAGGCGTTTAACACACCCTCCCTAATGCCAGAGGGTGAGTCTCAAGCTGCATCTGCACAGATACAGGGGAGGACAGATGTTACGAGAGTGGAGGAAAGTGTGACTCCTGTAACGCTGTGATCACAGGAAGTGAGTGAAAAACAAACAGCTACAGAGGGTGAGAGACAGAGACAGAGAGAGTTTCATAACTGAAAAGCTAGTGTGAAATAAAATGACCTTATGCTTTGTATGCAGCGCTGCCATGTTTAATGTTTTGTATTCCTTTCTCTCTCCCTGTGTGTCTGGAGGAAGTGTGTCCTTCTAAAAAAGGTTATTCTCGCTGCCAAAAACCACAGTCTATTTGTGTGTTTATGCATGCACGCTTATTGTGAGGTGAGTATGTTTTTGAGATTACACATCTTTGCATCTACACATGTGAGCTTACAATGTGTGTGTGTGTGTGTGTGTGTGTGTGTGTGTGTGTGTGTGTGTGTGTGTGTGTGTGTGTGTGTGTGTGTGTGTGTGTGTGTGTGTGTGTGTGTGTGTGTGTGTGTGTGTGTGTGTGTCGCGTTGCGTTGGTGCAGTGGAATGCTGGCTCGCCTGTAGGACTTGGCGAGCTTCTCGGCGGTCACATTAAATGAGAAGAGAAACCCCCTTCTGCTTCCTGCCGGTAATAAATGGATCCCCAGCAACCATTAAGGCATATTTTAACACCAAATAACTCCTCAAAACCACACTAGAACAGACACAGTTCAAACCCTCCCTCCCTGTTCCACCATCTCTCACTCTTTCTCCTGATCTATTTATTTTTGATTCACCCTTTTCTTCCTTGCTTTTATACAAACTCTTCAAAACAAATAATAGTTTATATACTGTGTAGGTTGCTGAGTGTTTAATGGTAGTCATAACTCTTGACAGTGTCAGTAAATGAGCAGAAGTGGTTGCATAATTTGCTTCCCGTCTACAAACTATAGGCAGACTGCATTAAATACAGACTGTGTTTCAGTCAGAAACAGGAAGAAAAGATGCTGTGAACCTCTCATTTACATTTAGAGTGAATATTACATGTGAACAACTAACAAACTATGAAGTGCTCACAGAGTATAACATATAAACACACAATGTTAAAGGAAAAACATAATCCCCCTTAATCAGATCCTTCCCAAAATATAACAGGCTCTTTCTTGAGTCATGCCCCACCCGACAGAAAATTTCATGGAAATCAGTTCAGTAGTTTTTGAGTAATCCAGCAAATGACCTGATGTAATCCTCTCAGTGCAGGTAATTAGAAATTATGCAGTAGATATTTATGGTTAAATATAGATTAGCCTTCCAGTAAACAGACGTTTGATATTTCCTATCAAATATACACTATAATATAAATGTACCAATTTAACCAATTTATGACTTCAATATTCTTCTTATGGCTTCACCCTTTAGGGATGGCCACAGCGTATCATCATCTCATCATATTATTATATTATCCTATTATCATATGATGATATGACTTAAACATTTTAATATGTAAAAAAGCAGATGATGACAGTTATTTGGATAAACTGCCTCGCTATTAGACGGACCAGAGTTACTTCTGTTCATGTAGACTTGATTTACATATTCAGAATTTTTGAAGCAATAACTATGTTGAAAAACTCACACTTTACATGGTTGAATAACAGTGAGCTGGTGTTAAATCTACAGTCTCCCACTACAGTCTTATAAGGTTTTATAAATTGGCATTACACGATTTTATTGTTCCTCGAAACACTGACTTAACACTGGTGTTTACTGTTGTCCACTTGTGTTCAGGTTTCCAGTGCTGTTGTCCCTGTCTGCCCTCCAGTGGACATAACGGACTGATGCAAGGACACTGCTCTTAAATAAACAGCTCAATTACAATACATGAACAAACTTATCAGCATCATGTAAACAAATTGGCTGGTTGTGTCGATAGCTCCCTTCTTTGCTCTCTTTTTATCTGTGTGCCATTTCCCATGTCCCACAACAGGAAAACTGTCCTTTGTCTCTCTCTTGAGGACTTAAATGGGGCTTTTTCTCCAGGTTCTCCAGTTTCCTCCCACAGTCCAAAAACATGCAAATTTAGGGATTAGACGACAAATTGGACAGTGGAAAATTGGCCATAGGTGTGAATGGTTGTTTGTCTCTATGTGGTACTGTGATGGACCGGCGACCTGTCCAGGGTGTACGCCACCTTTCGCCCTATGTCAGCTGGGATTGGCACCGGCGACCCCGCAACCCTGATGTGGAGGATAAAGTAATAGATGTGTGTGTGTGTGTGTGTGTGTGTGTGTGTGTGTGTGTGTGTGTGTGTGTGTGTGTGTGTGTGTGTGTGTGTGTGTGTGTGTGTGTGTGTGTGTGTGTGTGTGTGTGTGAGTGTGAGTGTGTGTGTGTGTGTGAGTGTAACTTGTGTGTATTTAATTTGCTAATATTAAAAATTATGTAACTGATTTGTCTTTCCTGTGATGTCATTATTTGCTTCAGCTGACAGGTGAGGGGCAGGTTGATTGCCAGTCACTGCTGACTTCATCCGCGGCCTTCTTAATTGTCATGTCACCATCTGTCAGATGAATCTCTTCATCAGTCAGTGCAGTGCAGTGTCATCATTCATCGCCTGCATGACGCTGTGGTTTACTTTAACCCTCTCTTGTGCAGTGGTCTCTCCCTCAGTGATGCTGATTAGACGCAGTTCTCCGCGGTTTCTAAATAGAAAAACAAGGACCAGCGCTCTGTCTTTACTTTAAAGCTGTGTGTCTTCCATATCATATACTGTGAACGCGGCCTAAAGACCATAACATTGCTGCCCACAGAATCATTTCTGTGAT
The DNA here is from genome assembly GCF_963457635.1 of Microchirus variegatus. Classification (NCBI taxonomy): domain Eukaryota; kingdom Metazoa; phylum Chordata; class Actinopteri; order Pleuronectiformes; family Soleidae; genus Microchirus; species Microchirus variegatus. The sequence continues at coordinate 11,316,336 of NC_139813.1, forward strand.
ATCAGGTTGCTTCTGCACTGACTGGAGCCAGAAATGGTGCCGAGTTACCTTTCCAAACAGGCAGGGGAAGTGCATTTTGTGAAAAGTGCAAGTGCCAAGAAAAACTGAAATGAGGAGAGGGCAAAAAAGTTAAATAACACTGGTAGTGCGCTTTGATTTGAGGCTGCCTCGAATTCTTAACTCAACAATGTGCAGATATTTAAATGTTAAAGCGTCAGATTAACCTATCCGCAGCATGACACTTCCAATATTTCAAATGCAGAAGGGGCACAAGTGAAGCGTGCAATCCAAGAGACTGATGCATTTGATATTTTCTGGGACTGAAAAGTCTGATTTGCACCCCAAATCTTAACACTGTAATGACAATCTCTCCACCTCGTCTAACACTGTAGGTGTTGATTTCTTGAGTAGTTGCCTGAAGGCTCGCTGCACATAGAGCACTGTAATTTAAACACATACACACACACACACACGTATGCATGAACACACATTGAAAATACATAAAATCCATAAAAACGTCTCTCCCAGAGCCTCAGTGCATCACAATCTGCTATTCCCACACAATCCTGACCGAGCCTGAAATGGGAGTTTGTGTCACGGGTGGTTTAGAGGTTTTCTTCTGTCAACATAACTCTGATGGGAGAGAGACAAAGAGAAAGTAAGAGAGAGAGAGAGAGAGAGGTCTGAGAAAAGAAACAAAGGGATGAAAAAAGACCCCACCCATTTGAGCCGAGAGGCCAAAAAAATGAGTGCTACAGCAGCAAAAAGTGCACTCCCACTGTCACTAATGTGGACCGTGTGTGTCTGTGCCTGAGCACATGTGTGCAGATGTGCACTTATGCTCTGCTGTGGTGTGTGTGTGTGCGTGCGTGCATGTTTGTGTGTGTGTGTGCGCTTGAGCTGCCTGCTGCGCCGCTGCCAAATTGAAATGTGAAAGAAACGTGTTGGAAGGTGATGACAAGAGTGAAGTGAACCAGTCGTTTCCTGAAGGCCCTGGCCAGATGTGTGGCACACAGAGCCTCAGAAATGTGCTGCACATTTCTCTTTAATAACCAGGATATTTAACCAGGGGAGGCGGGAATATGTGGGGCAGTAACTCTGGGTGTGTGAGTGTGTGTGTGTGTGCTTACCTGTGTGCGTGTGCGATACATCTTTATGTTTGCTGGGGGAACATATGTGTGTATGGGGAGGCTAGATGTGCCGTTTATGACTTTAATTGGGGTTTTTGAGACTGCGGTGTTGAGGACAATGAAGGAAACACAGGAGGAGCAACCCGACAGAGAAAAAGAAGTCTGACACACTGATGGCCACACCTCCCGTCACCACTCAGGACACACAAACACACACATATGGCACACACACTGGGTCTTTTCCATACTGTACTCAGCGACTGACCACAATGCCTGCCACTTCCTCCAGAAGCTAACCCTGGCGCCTAGAATGACAAAGAAAATATTCAGCTCTATAACGTCTGATGTCTTAATATTTCCAACCTTCCTCTTCTCATATATGCATGATTCATGGATTGCAATTTAAAAATAAAATCAGATCATTTTCCACCGATTCCACTGCCAGTTAAATGGAGCATTTTCAGGAGTCAGTGCAACGGGAAATAATGCAGAGGTGTTGCAGGGTTTGCTGCCGTACACTGGTCTTGTTGTAAGTGGTGAAGCAAAGAGCCATATTTCTGCTAACCTGAGCCAACGCTTCAGCCAAAAACGGCAGTCAACGTCCGCTGGCAACAACTGTACACACACACACAACATTAAAACTGATTCTAAGGCTGTGGTTGATGTGTACTGTGTATGTATTGACTTGGTCAAGCCATGAAAAGAAATTGTGTTGGGAACTCGAGTGTGTTTTCATGTATCGTCTTTGTGCCATTTTCTAACCCATTTAATCATCTGATGAATACAACATTGTGAAAGGCCATAGAGTGTGTGCGTGAGCTGGAGAAGAAGAACTTTGTTTTCGGCAGAAAAGAAGCCATTATTTACACAAAAGGTGTTGGACTAGCACACGTTTAATTGCCTTGGTGTGGAAGTCTGTGTGAGCGTGTAATATGAGAGCATTTAGCTGTGTGTGTGTGTGTGTGTGTGTGTGTGTGAGAACATAATCGCCCATGATATACAACGTTTTGGCCATTTCTTAATAGCAGCGTTTTAAGAACAGCCATTAATGCAGCTTGTAAAATATTCCCAACACCACGCCAAACACTTCAATTTCACCTCCCTCTTTCTTCCGCGCTCTCTAGCTCTCTCAACTTCGCTAAAAACCTCTCTTTCCTTCACCTCATTTGTGCGGGAATTTATTTTAACTCGTTAAAAACAATTCTCTGAATATTCCCAGCTGAGTGACCAGGCTTCCGTATTCCCCCCTCCCTCATTCTTCCTCTCCGTTCCCTCTTTCTGGCTTTGTTTTTTCCTCCCTTCTCTTAAACTAACCTGCATAATGTTGTCAGAAGTGCTCGAGAATGAAGTGCTAAGTGTTGGTTTTTATGGGGAGGAAACAGACTGGAACAGCGGGTGTGTGTTTTCTGATGCCTACTAGAAACACACACACACACACACACATACTGTATATACACATAGACTCACACACACTTAGAAAACTTTAGAGTGACTACGTTATAAATTACAACCTGTTCACTGATGAGATAGCCCTGAAGCTTTTGCTTAGTCGATCATTAGCAGTTGCGAGTGTGTCACAGTTGTGTGGTAGTGCGTCGTTGTGTGTGTGTGTGTTTTTTTTTAGGGTTGACTATGTCATTAAGGCACCTTGGTGAAAATCTGTTCTCAATTGTTGTGGTGATTTCTGCTGTTTTAATTTGGACAGTAAAGCCACTGCCAGCTCTCCCCGCCGCGATGCCGTGACCACTTTGCAATGTTAACACAATTCCCATGCACTCAAAAAAACACGCACACACTTTTTTATGTATCATATCCATAAAAGCTCTGCTCGGAATCTATTTTCGAAAGCGGGAATGTGTCACGAGTGAGGAGTCTTTGTTTAAAGGGTGAGAATAATGTGCAGAAAATGACTCAAACTGTATTTCATAGGCATTCTCTAACATGGCTTCCTTTACTGAATGTTTTAGATAAATATTCATATTTTGGATGAATAAATACTTGTTGTGCACATTTTATAAAGAGATATATAATCACAAAGCAAATGAAAAGATCAACCAGGCCCATATGTAAGAATGTGGCCAAAAACCGTTACTACACAAAATACAGAGCTCTTTTAGGTTTCGCTTTCTCTGCCATTGTCGCTCAGACATAACTGGCAACCCATGGTTGCTCAGCAGCAGAGACTACACTGACTGCAATGACTGGTAGACGGCGGTAGGTGGCACTACATGCCAAAACATGATTTGCAGTCTGCAAATTTTTTTTTTTTTTTAATGCAAATATTTTGGCTGTACTGTTGTTGTTGGTGAGTTCAGTTTGTTATATGAACATTATTCCTGAGTCTCTGTGACATATTAGGAGGATTTTATGGTCAGTTGCTTTAGATTTATTACATAATGCACCTTTAATATCATATCTACAGTAGTGTATGACAGAGTTAAAATTCTGAAAGAAGTTGATTCTGGAGTCGAAGACACCTGGAAAAACTTCCAAGTCATGGAAACAAGGACATTTAGATATAACTCACACTATTCTGACACAAGGTTCACTCACAGGAACAACTTAAAGCCTACAAAACAAATCAGCGGGGACTTTATGTTTTGTGACTTCATGTAATTACTATGTTTTTCTGCACACATTTCCGTGTGACGGTCTGAGTCATATGTACAAATAACAGCTAATTTATATGGACTTGAATTTGATGAGTGCTGCTCTAGTGTTATGACTCTGTCCATCCTCCCTCTGGACTCTCTGCTGTCCCAGCTGACAGCTGGCTGCAAGCACCTCTGACTCTGCCTGAGGATGAGATAAGCTCACACATGATTGGGTAGAGCTAAAACTATTCCTAAAGGGAAAATGAAAGGTTGCATCAGACAAATAAAGAGAAAATGGATTAGCAAATATCAGGATTTGGTTAGAATAGAAGAAACGGATTAGATTTTTCAAAGCTGAAGCAAGATTTTGTCATCGATAATAAAGCTCACACAGTGCACTCATGATTTCCAGCTGTGGGTCAAGGATGCAGGATGTTTCCTTTCCTTTTTGCTTTCCTTTTAAATTGATTTCCATGGTCTAAAGAGCTGCTCAAGAATCATGTTGGAATATTAGTGGGGTGTAATGGTTGTAATGTTGTTGCCGCTAGAACTGGTGGAGCAGTGAGGGGTCCACGGCCTGAAACAGAAACCAGATGGACGCTTGGATGGCACCAAGTTCTTTCACCTCTACCCAGTGGAAATGGAATTATGGGCAATTATCCACGGTGCTCCGAGCATCAAATCTCAGCTCGAATATCTATGATATCTTTGTTTTGACTTGTGAGAGAAAATGTGCATGTGTTTCTGTGTGAATGTGATTAGGTATGTGGGGTGTTGGCCATTAAAACAGGCTAATAAAGTCTGTTCCCTTTCATTAGTGAGTGTTAAAAATGGCCTGGCAATGTGAGTTTGTGTGTGTGTGTTTAGGTGTAGGTGAGCTTGACTGTGTCTGTGTTAACTAGGTAATATTTTGTGCAGACAGACAGTGTACACTTGCCCATGTGTGTGTTTGTGTGCATTCATTAAGCATGTGTTATATTGTTAATAGCACACCTCGTTGGCCAGGCAAAATGAGGTCATTAAACTGGTGTACAACTGCGCTCGTGTACTCGGATTTAACAAAGGCAAGCCTATATTTGGGAGTCTCTGAGTTGTGTTTGTGTGTTTTGAGCATTGCTTCACCTCCTCACAGCTGTTATAGCACATAAAAAAGCGAATGTTATATCCTGACAATTCTTTTAAAGAGATTCTACCCCACGATCATAACAAATTCTGATCATTAAAGCTGTAGTGTGTGACTTTTAAACATAAACAAATGTATTTTTACGTACAATGAGTTCACATAATGTCAATTAAGCCTATCAGTAGTTCTCGTTATAGTGTTTTGTTTTTGAAAGTGATGTGTTTTTACACGACGACTGATGAAAGGCAGAAGCGTAACAGCTATACTAGTAAAATTAGCTAGTTGTTGTGATGCTTTTGGTTACAGAAGTTACACACTGGAGCTTTAAGAGAGGATTGAGTCACATTAGTGCTTCAGCAATGTTGTCAGAGTCAAACACTTTTTGGGGCCATAATGTAGAATGTCACAATTTATTACGGACTAAGGATGACACTGTGCTGCTGTGTCAAATTATCCACCGGACCAATTATAAAAGTTTCCCTGTGTTCACTTTCACAGGTTAAAACATTCCCTCCAACATTTACCACAGTTTTGATTTCCATCCATTCATCCGTACATTAAAACATCTGTATGTGCATGACTGAATTGAATAAAACCATAACTGCCAGGTGACTCCTGAAGCAAACAGCTAACTCTTTGGCCACTAAATGTTGCCCCATATTTAACCAGCGAGTACCAGTCTTTGTGCTGACATAACAAACTGCCCTCTGCATCTGGAAACAAGACTCATGAGAAAAGTGAGCGTGAACCAAAACAGTAAAGCTGCAGGCTGTAAAACAAAAACATGAGCTGAATGACACCAACAGTGGGGACACAGCACTGTGATAACTTTGATAATTCTCCTTTACTATTACACACACTAAATTTGTTCACTGTTAGTTATATTTTTAACTATAAACATAGAGGCTGTAGAGGCACGTATGTGGAGGTGGGATGAGTTTCTGCCTATCACCAGGAGCACAGATGATGATGTGTTCACACAGCTGCATTCTCAGATGTGACTGTTTTAGCAGCTCCAAACTCGGCACCTCACAGCGGGACACACTTTATTGCAACATGCACCCCTCCCAGTCATGCCTGGTTACTTTGTTTCTTATAAGCTCAGGTTTGGAATCATAAAAACTAAAGCATGAAGACAATCTAACCTGGACACCTTTGACTGCGTCCATCTGAGTAACTCAGAAGTCTGTACCTATGTGATACTGCCGACAGAGGATTGAAATATATTTTTGTTGTTTCTTTATAGAAGGGTTTTTGCCAGTTGCTTGTTGACAGCCAACAAAATAACTTAAGCAAGTTATAAAGTCAGGTTGTGTGGGTAAAATTTACATAATAGCATGCTGCACCAGGCCATCGGACACTGCATGTTCACTTATTTTGCACTGATGGATTTGCAGAATTGTGAAATATTTACATTCTTATCTCGACCCGTTAATTAAGTAAATAAAAAGGCCGGATCATCAACTTTCTCAAACATTTCCCTTCTGTAAAAACAGTCTTCACACTTGTGTTCAGTCATATTTTTGGTAGGAAACTGTGTGCAATGAAAACCGAGGACAGGACATAGGATATTGTTTCTGGAAAGTGACACCTCGGCTAAGTTTTTCTAATATTTTTATTAATGTGCACCACAAACCAATTCAAACGCCTCGATTGTATCAGGGTGGTGACAGACGGACGTCTCGCTGGTGACATTTCAGAACTTTGAAGGATGTATTTTGAAAACTCATTAGATCAGATCAACTTAACCTGATACGTCAAAGGAAATATTTCAGGATGTGTGCTGCATTAGGATCCTTGTGTAACAAGCATAAAAGCTGCAATCGTGACTCAAACTTTTACCATCTGTTAATGAAGGCAGATGGAGGTTGCCTTTAATTTAGTGCAACTTTTATGTCCGCCTTTAATGAGTCGTTCACCATGTGCACCAGTGTCATGTGTGAGCTTGGGTCTTTCCTGTGGTGCCTGCCTGCCCGTCTTCCAGTGCTAATGTGCTAATCTGCTGTTTAGTCCAACCAGATGGGTTTCTCCCCCCGCACTGGGGGGGAGGTGGGGAGAGGGGGGAGAGAGAGGAAGTTACCTGCAGAGATTTCCCCTCATTAAAAATCCCTCAGCCTAAATCACACACCCCACACTCAGCCCCATCCCTTCCTCGTCTCCCCTGCTTCCATCCTCCCTTCCCAGGATAAGGGAGCCAACTTTTATGAAGCACTGACAGGCTGAGACACACAAACCCCTCCACTGCATCTCCCTTCCACTGTCTGTGCAGCACTTTACTTCTTCCTGGTTATTTATTTAAATCTAAGTTTGAAGGCGAGCCTGAATTGAGGCGTCATCGTTTGGCATCGACATCACAGGCCCGTTGGCATATGAAGTGATTTCACATAAAACTAACACATTCCTTCGCTGTAGATGAGGATAAAGTGAGGCGGAGATGAAAGTGATGTGAGATCTGAGAGCGAGATATGATACGTGTGTGCGTGGAAACACAATATGCAAAAGAAAGAGGAGAAAAACACATGAAACCAAGTCACAGCGACCACACATACTCCATGTCTGTCATTCACACACATGCACACAAGCACATGCTAACAGCTCTCTTGCCGATACCTAAACCATCATGCATGAGCATATATTCAGCAAGCAAAGGGAGGTGTAGAACTGTGGGTGGGAGGAAACAGGGATGGAGGAGGTGGGGGGGGGGGGCTTGAGAATGGTGTTAAAAACTTCTTTAGAGGGCAAATAAGAGAAGACTGTTTAAAAGCCTGATTAAAATTCTTATGCTTTATTACTCTGCTCTTTCAATGAGCTGTTGACAACAAAAAGGAAAAGGGGGAGAGGAAGAAGGTGAAAGAGAGCCCGTTTTAAAATAAAACTCATGTCAGTGACAGGAAAAAAGAGAGAGGGAGAAAAACCATCATATCAAATTTAAACTCATGGACAAACATGTGACCAAGGTTAGCAGTGGCCACCTCATGCACACGCAGGCATTGTCTTTCAGCACAAGACAATGATCTCTTTTCCTGGACTGTCTACACACTCACACACTCCAAACCAAAACCGCAGGACTAAAAATGGGTCCCTGTCATAGTCTATTAGGAGTAAATTTGCTGTGTCCACAGAGCTGTTGCTCTCTTGCCCATTTAGGCCTTTTTCGCCGTGTTTTGAGCGCTCACTGGATTTCAGCCTCTCACCACCTCATTGCTGCTGCCTGGCAGTCTGATCGGCAGATACCATCAGGCCTGTTTTCTAAAGAAGTTTTTAAAAAAAATGCATGCCAACAATCCATCATCTCCTGTCAAGCCATGTACATTTGCATTGTGCATGTGCATTTCTCACAGAGCTCCTCCTTCTCCACTGTCTTCTTTGGATCCAGTTCCTTAAAACTGCTCTAAAACTAACATCTTGTGCATGGACAGCAAATGCATGGAATTATACAGTTTCAGTTCTTTATCAAAAGGATAAATGCAATTTTTTTTAAAAAGAGAGCTGTTACACTCAGTGTATTTTTCTTTGAAATCATACTGAGTATATCTGCATAATAGCTCTAATTATTTAAGAGATTATTTAATATTTTCCAGGTTTAATAATGGAGAGAAAGGTGCGGCCTTATTGCCAGAGATAATGTTGACGTTGGATGATTATGGAAAACCCTTGATTGCTTTTCATGATAATAACAACAGTTTTTAAGGAGAACATTTTGGGGAATAGAACAAAAATGGCAAGCAAAGGAAATACAGTATATGAAGTATATAGATGTATAAATACCATACAGTGTTGTCACTACTAGTTTCCAGACACTGAGCAGAGATCACAGTTGTGTAATTATGAACTGCCAAATAACATTCACGTTATACCACTTGCAAATGCATTTTACACTTAGTTTTTTGGTACTTTTTGTGATGTGATTTGAACAGAGCTACACATTCTTTGTGCTAAGATAAGCTAACTCTGGCAGACACTAATGTGTCAATGTTGTTCCCTTAATTTCACCCAAAATGTCAAACTACTGCCTTTAATGATTGTTTTTTAATGTATCGCCCTATGTCAGCTGAGATCGGTGTGGAGGATAAAGCGGTAGAAAATGAATGGATGGATAGTGTGCATAAGTTGAAAAATATAGGGTCATGTTGTGGTGAAGATTAGACGACTAAATCACACAACTTGACATGTTGATCAGTATGAAGTACTGATATCCTGTCAAAATAAAAACATGGTGTTTTTCTCACTCAGCGGTTCAATCAATTTCAGTTTAATGGTTTTTGTGCTGGAGACCCAGTGGTCTCTCTGTTGCTAAGAGTTGGAGTTTGAGTGCACCATAAAGTCAAGGTTTCCAAAACATTTTCAAAGTCAGGACCTATAATAAAAAATGTGTTTCGGGGCCACTCAGCCAAGGCTGCATGATGAAAACTGAAAACATTAAAACAATTCCCCAGAAAAGAAGCAAAAGCCATTTAGGGTTGTAAATAACAGTTGAGAATCTATGCTGTAAATCACAGGCCTGACTGGAGCCGACTTCAAAGTAAAAGTCTAATATAATGAATGACATCAACACAAAAATATTGTGTATTAGCGCTGCCTATCTGTCCATCTATATGCACTAATCCTTTCAGCCACATGAGGCACGAGTATTTACAGGAATCCACAGCAGTCCTCTCTACACACTTGATTTATGGACAATTACACTATCTGTTTCCCTGCTGCTTATCTGTCAACACAGTTTGAAATATAGGCCGCAAGCCATTCAGGGACCAAGGATAAATTAACAAAGCTGACCCTCGAAGAAAACGTAGGAGAATACAAACAGACAGAAAGAGAAAGACTGCATTAAGAGTGAGGAAAGAATATTTGGGTGAAAGTGCAGTGATTTAACTTTGTCACTAAAATACCAGTTATGTTGGAACACTTGTTTTTAGTTCTCAGGCTAAAGAACACACATTCAGCCCCGGTGCAGCCCAAGAGACTGCCTGTTGTAATTACCTCCTCTGCACAGCACGTTATGAAAGAGAAACACACTGTCACATACACCATTAACTGCAACAGGAATACAGGGGTGTTTTTAATAAACCTATAAATGTTGTTTACATAGCACACGGAGTCAAAGGACATGGACACTGATGCTCCCTGACAGTAATGCATGCTGCTAATCTCTGTGTTTCTAACCAAAGGCCTTTTTCTTGGCTCAGTGGTGACAGTCAGCTCTGAGACGGGGCTTTCAGCACAACACAGTCAGGACAGATTTAGGCAAAGACTTTGTGATTCTGAGCCTTAATGCTGCGGCTTCCTGCAATGATTCATGTGTGTGTGTGTGTGTGTTCAATAGTTTGACATGTATATTTTGCATGCTATATATGGAATGCATTTTTGAATGTACTGAAATACACACCGTGTGATGGTTTGAGTTTGAGAATTTATATATGCATTTAATCACTTAGTCAAATCCATGGTTCTCAAACTGTGGTACGTGTACCACCAGTTATACGTGAGCTGATGAATTTAGAGTCTAGAGTCCTCTCATTACCTTATTATGAAGTATATGTGAGAATGACGAGAGAGCAAATGTGTCTTATTGTGAATAAATCTGCCTCCTGTGAAAAGTTTGTAGCCAACTTTACTCAACTTATATTATACACCACTTTGTTTTAACTTTGTCAATGATGGTGTTACTTTGAGAGCTCTCTATATTTTCTCAGGTAGTACTTGGTATAAAACATTTGAGAACCACTGAATTCAATCATTTGGGGGGAGAAGGGGTCTCTCTCTTGACATTCAAAATGAGTTAAGGCGGATTAGGTTGTTTTGTTTTGTTTTAGTCATTTAGTCATTAGAACTGTGTCTAAAAAAACCTCTCACAATACTTAATAAATATATACACTACCGGTCAAAAGTTTTAGAACACCCAAATTTTTACAAAGGTAAGTAGTGAACTGCTAGAGGTTAAAAAATAGGTAAGGTTACCCAAAAACGAAAAAGAAGTTCAGTTTCAACTGTGAAGAGAAGACTTCGAGTTGCAGGTTTTGAACGGTCGAGTTGCAGCAAGAAAGCCATTGCTAAGACGTCAGAATAAGAAGAAGAGGCTTGCCTGGGCCATGAAACACCGCAAAGGAGTTTTGTACGCAGTCGAGTAGGTGAAAGGATGATGACGATGAAGATGAGCCGCCTATCACAAGTACCCACAATCCCACGTTCACAAAAGATTTGTCAGTCCAGTCCAAAATAAATGCTCATGTTCTTGTGTGACATGTGTTTCATAATAATATTTTGTAATGCTCCCGATTTGCTCTTATAATGATGTGTATGTTGACAACGTGTGAACTGTGAGTCAGTCTGACACTTAGGTAACTGTCCATTTGTCATTTTGTCAAAAACCTCAAATATAATTCAAACCCTATAGGCCAATGTGTATATTGCAGTTTCATAACAGCTGTTGTTACCTTCTTAAGTTGCACACTGAAACTAATATGTATTCTGCAGACATGTACTAGTTTTTTCATGTTGTTCTTAAATAATCATACTTTTGATTGCCCTGCTCCAAAGTATGCAAAGAATGACCAATTTATTAATCGTTACCATGAGGTAAAAGTATTCTAAACTGTTTCTAATAAATGAGACAGCATGCAAACAAACAAACAAGCATCACCTTGGTGTACTCAGCAGGTGTGATCAGTCCAGCTGCTGAGGGGACGTGGCATCTTCCTAACAGCCTCATTAACAAATCATAAAAAACTCACATGAACATGAGCGTGTACATGTGTGTACTTATGTGTATTTATGATATATTTTCTTCCATAAACACTGACCTTGTCTGGACCAATAGTCGTCATGGAGACCAAAACCAGGTCAGAGTGAGGAAGAATCTTATTTCTGAGGAGGTGGTTAAGTTTAAGATTTTAATTTTGGTTAGGGTTAACACTAGGGTTAACGGCTGTCCAAATGTATGTGTGTGTGCGTACTCAGACCATGTTCAGATAGTCAGTCCATGTGAAAGATCAAAGACCTGGCCAGCAGATGATGAGTACAGTCAAACACATGCACACTAACAGCTCAGCTGAGTCAGAATGTGTTGTTTCTGGAGCAATTAGAAGATCTGAGTGAAGGAGTGCCAGTGTGTCAGCTGGCTTAAATAAAATCAACAACTCTTCATTTTGTAGGATAAATAACTGAAAAATGGACGCAAAGACAGGCTGAAGAGGCAACAGCCAAAACAACGCCCTGCCTTTTCACTCGATTCTTTAATACTGCACTGGTGTCGTATCGACTAGAGATGTAATAATAATATCCCACTGTATAAACATCAGCCCAAACCACATTCATAGTAAATTGTTCTGCTTTAATCTCACATTTCTATTGGTATATCTGAACCATGTATTTTCCGCCTTCTCCATCCACAACCTGTTGGAAGCAGTCAACATCTCTGGAGTTTATTCAGAGCCACAATGACACGTGGCAGTTTTGTAGGGATGAAAAATATCCCCCCAGCCCTTAATATATGGAGAAACCCTATAGTTGTGAATTCAGCAAACGGCGTAAAACGCATATACACATGTGCGTTTCGCGACCAGGCTATAATATGTTTGGACAGAGCAGGATGCCAGGCTGTGCCCGTTAAAGGCTCTAATGTGGCGGTGGTTTCATGGTGGTTGGCACGGATCAGCAGGAAGAGGGCAAAAGGAGGGATATAAAAAATGAGGGAGTGATGGGGTATGAAGGAAGGAGGGAGGGATGCCTGGAAAAAGAAGGAAAAGAGCAGGAGCAAGCTAAAGAAAGAGGACTATATTTACAGAGGCGCACCACAGGCATCAAACGGTCATAGATATATGAATTCTCTTTCTTCTCACACTCCATGTCCTCACTTTATCCCTTTTTCCCCCATTCTCTCACTCTGGGGGAAGGCCCCATTCACAGTATGGTCCTATGGTGATCAGAGTGGAACCTGCCCTCTTCCTCTGTGTCTCTCTCCACTGTCTTTCATCCAGTCTTTACTTTTCATTTTGCCATGGAGAGAAGGATCAGTCATACTTCAGCTAAATGTTCTCTATTACTCAGATCTTGGCAGCGTGTCACACACATACATGTTTTCTGTCTTATTTATATCTTAGCAAGGACATAATGCATTTATTTTGTCTAAATCATCAGAACTAAGTGCCTAACCTTAATCCTAACCCTAAACTAAAACCAATACTAACCCTAAAACCAGAATTTAAGCCTGGAAAAGGTATGGGGCCCAGGCAAAACGTCCTCACAAGGATAGGTTTTTACATTATTTGGACGTCACAAAGACATAAATACAAGTATAAACAGTGTATACACACACAGAGGTTTGTGCAGCTCTCCTTATAATGACTGCATTGACTTCCATTCATTTGGACAGTCTAACCAATGTGTTATCCCTAACCTTAACCAAAACCAGTTAATGTCTGACCCTAACCTTTACCTAACCACAGTTCAAATCTTACCCATAAACTCAACCAGTTCCTGAGAAATGAGGTTCCACCTTATTGGGACCAGGTTTTACTCTCCATGAAGACTGTATACAAATACAGTACATTAAATTGACTAAATACAAGCACAAACATATGCACACACATGAATAGAGACACGAGAACAAGCAACTGACCGCTGAAAAAATGCCTCTGGGTGTTTCATATTTCCTTTGCTGCAAAAACAAGCTGTCACAAAAAAACACCACAGTCATCGGTTTGTGTCAGAGTGTGTGTTTGTGTTTGTGTGTGTGTGTCAATGAAAGAGAGTGACAGAACTAGGGAGGAAAAGAAAAGATGACCTTCTCTCATTCATAAAGCTTCTCTAAGTATTTCTTCATACTCGTATGACTCTTACACACTTGTATGCACGCACACACACACACACACACACAAAGAGAGAGAGAGACACTCACCAGCTCACAAGCAGAGCAGAGCGGATATTCTGGGTGGTGTTATTCCAGGTGTGGAGTCGTTGAGGTCTCCATGCTGTGACCCTGTTATCCTGGGAAGAAGGAGAGTATTAGAAGCATGCCGGGAGAGGAAGAGACTCTATATCAAAAACACATTTTAGCCTCAGGCTGTATCACTGCAGCTATATGTGTGTGTGTGTGTGTGTGTGTGCGTGTGTGTGCGCGCGTGTGCGTGCACGTGTGTGTGTAAAGGCTTTATCAATCAATAGCAGGCAAATTGTGACCATTAGATGAAGCTGAAGGCTGAATTCTTAAAACTCAGAACACATTTCTTTCTGTGGCTCTGTGCACACTAGTTAAAAGGAAGAAGTACAGTAAGAGAATAAAAGTGAAAATCACTCTGTTCAGCTTGCAAACTCACGACAATTAGCTATAAATCAAGTCTCTTGTAACTTTAAAGTTTGCATGACCAATCCTTCACTGGTTATAACTAAAGCCTACACTGTAAATGCCTCGTAAACATAAACAGACGAGAGCGTGTTTGTAAATCATTGCATTAGTCATTATCAATAAGATTATCTAAATCGGATTTACTCTCTGCAGGATATGTGACTTTTTTTCTTTTTGCACATTCCTCAGCAGTGAAAACAGTTACAGTCTCTCTGCACAAAATTTTTAATTTTTTATTTAACATTTCTTGTTTTTTCCTCATTTCTATTAAATCAACGTTGTTTTATGTCTGAATCTAAATCAATTTAATGTAATGCATAATGCAGATTATTTCAAATGTCCCTATAGGCTTTGAAGATTGCATACACTGAGTAAAATGAATGGTTTAATTTGTGTATTAAGTGAATTTGATGATTTTATTAATAATTTGATGATGACAAATCAGTTATTTTTTTCAATCTCAGCAAAGAAAAGCCACGTAAATCCACAAATGAAAAGAATGAGTTCTGATCAAACATTGACTGTCAGTAACTAAGTAGCTACAGCATCATCATATTCACACGACAGCATATTTTTTCATGAGTTCGCTTCTAAAAGCTTTGCTGTCTTCAGTCTCATTTAGAGTTTGTTGTTTTCCTTCATTGTAAAAACTGCCATTACGACGATTTGAGCCTCAGAGTGGCTTAAATAGCAACTCGCTGAAACACAAGGTCATAAAATGTCATATATATTGTACATATGCATGATTTGTGCCTTTTCTTAAACACAGAGATTTCTTAAATGCAGCAGTAAAACAGAATTCCTTAAATGTGCACTAAATGTTAGTTAGCATTTCGGTCTGGACGTCGACTGCAGGCAGAGCTGAGACTGAGACGAGCTTTAGCGGACGCCTTCACCGCCAAACGCTAACGACTTTGCTCTTTGATTAAAAAAAGAGAGAACCTAAATGCTTCCAGTTGAGCCAAAGAAAAAGAAAAGGAATAAAACTCCAACATCTAAGAGATGAAAATAACCGTTGTTCTCCGGTTTTAAGAGGCACGTGTGCTGGGGTTGGCCTGAGACGTCAGTTACGAGCTGCAGATGTTTGTATGGCTTTTTTTTATATAATTGTTGTTATTTTCAAATTGCGGTGATTCCGTGATGAGTTTGCACTCGTTAGGAGAGTGTGTGTATGTCTGTGTATGTGTGTGTGTGTGTGTGTGTGTGTGTGTGTGTGTGTGTGTGTGTGTGTGTGTGTGTGTGTGTGTGTGTGTGTGTGTGTGTGTGTGTGTGTGTGTGTGTGCACAGAAACATCCTAAGAAAAAAGAGACGAGTGAGTTTCATTAACCATTGCTTAATCTGTGTGTGCTTTTTAGCTTTTTAGCAGCTCATCATGTAGTGTAATCACAGGAAACTATGACGGTTACACACCATGATTGACTACGCACTTACACATACACACTCAGAACACACAAACACAACACCACACAGCTAAGAATTGAAGAATTCCCTGGCACTGAACAAAAAAGGGGTAATCAAACACTTGGCATACACAATCCTGCCTTCTAATGACCATGTGCACACACACACACACACAGCTTTGATTGGTCTCTTCATGTGGTTTTAAGGGTTATGAGAGGAGAAAATGTTTTCACCTCTTCTTATACGAGATGAAGAACGCCATAAAAACAACACCTGCTTACTTGTTCTCAGCCCATCATGTCTGCCACTCCATTCTGTCCTTCTTTTGAAGGCAGTGAGGTCATGAGACAGGGCTTGTTTTGTTGCCGTGAAACAGAATGAAACACGTCGCACTGGCAATTTAGCTAATTCTCACCCAAAGCATGTTAAAAGGGAAGTGTGATGCCTTGCTATAGGGCACATGCTCTGGTCAAGCCTGTCAAGTTAAAGCAGCTTTAATTGCATCTCATCACCTGGCATGTATAAATAATCCAGGTGCAGACGATGAGGTGATGAAACAGAAATGAGCCGATAAGGGTTTCTTGAAAAAAATGGTTTTACAATCTGTTCTGTTCACTTGTGCAAATCATGACTCGGCTATGTAATTAATAAGAGCTGGGCCCAGACTGAGGTCTCCTGCTGCCTCACTTAAATATGACTTTCACCTCTGCTGAACTGATTTAAGTTTAGAAATAAGTTATTTACAGCACTGCAGTATATAGAGTCGCCTTTAGTTAGACGCACAACTAAACTGGCTAAAACAACGGCAGTGATGTTGTTTTCAGTCACTCTCGAAATCACACTCGCATTCAACTGCTTTGTTTTCCCAAATTCTGTTGGGACTTTCTTGATTTGGGTCAAACACAACACTAAAACAAACTCTGAGAAGAAAAGAAAGAGAATAAGGAGCGCTACTGTTTGACACAGAGTGGAACAAATATCTCAAACAATGTGCTCTTTGGTGCATGATGTGCACAGCAAAATATTTGAAAACCGAGGCTCTCGGGGTTGTGGAAAAAAACAACAAACGGGAAAAAAAAAAAGGTTTTTATGGTAAAATTTAAAAAGCAGCATCAATGCATTGTGGGAAACTCAGATTGACAAATCAGAGGTGAAGTGCAAATGGTAAAATTACCCTTATCTTGTAATAAAGTATGAAATAGACAATAACGTGCTGTTGCATGATGCCCCAACAGTCTCTGTTGCTAACACTTTTTGAGTGAAAATGTCTTAACACGTCAAAAACACCACATATCATTTTAGGTTAAAAATGAACGCTTAAAATGGCATCTGTAATATGCATAATTCAAAATGGCATCTGTACGATGAGTATACAAGTGATTATGCAATATTTATTAACAGTTAGTTCTACAAAGGCTCTTTTTTTTTTTTACCTACAATGTCACATACACACAGAAAATCTCTCTCACACACACACACACACACACACAGCATCAGTCAGTAAAGCTCACGAGCTGAAAACCCTCAAATCTCTCTTCTAATGCCGTAAAGCTGGGGTCTACAAGTCTGGAAAAGCCACCAATAGCACTTAAAAAATGGAACCAATGCATCCCAGGCCTCTCACTGAAGTTACACCCTCAAAATAATATGAAAGTACACACATCAGTGACATCAAATACAACGTGATTCACTGGTAAGTATGATGGTAATGAATTACAGGTACAAATTCACATACAGCAGTGTATTACTCTGTGTTTATTACAGTATTGCAAGAGATTAAATAAATAAGTGATCGAAAAACTGTATGAAAAGGAGAGCATTCTACAAAATAATATTGCAGATAATATGTAATAGTTTAATGCATTTTAAAATATCAGGTTGTGATCAGTTAACGTCTGCATCTGTGCCTCGTTACTGCAGCTGCTATGCATCACATTAACACAGTCATGTCTGAAGTTTAAATAATGATTAAATAAAGGTATTACAACTGGTCTGCATGAAGACAAATTAGAAATTACAAAAGGAGCGTTATGTTTGCTTGATGGGTCGAAGAAATGTCGTTACATTGTGACATTTGTTTACATCAACAAGGACAAGGTTATTATCAGTCATCCTGAAACTCTTTAAATGTGATATGATCAAAATCAGGCTTGGCTCTGAGTTGCATTTTTGATTTAGAAATGCAAGGTTTTCTCTTTGTGTGTGTGTGTGTGTAAAACAATGCATGGCAGCCAGAGCAGGCGTTCAACTTGAATAACATCCGAGACACACACACACACAGAGGCCTGAATAAACGGCGTCAGGACCGGAACCGGCTCGTAAAGAAATTCAATAAATGCCATATATCCATCAATTTCCATCAAGCGTGTCAGTAAATACCAAGTTCTCAATGGAAGGTTAACTTTATGAAAGGGAGCAGGGGTCACTTCACTCGGATGATGAGTGACTCTCAGCCAGCACAAGCAGGATATGCTCGTTGGCTTTGTGGCGCTGGCACGGCTGCAGATACAGGAGTTAGGACTTTGCTTGTCTGGGATCAGCCCGTCTCCCAGGACAAGCAGCAGGGGGGGGGGGCGAATGAGGGGATCCTGATCCTGCATGCAGGCGGCAAACACACGGATGAAAATGCATGCTGCATATTTTCCCCATCACAACATCCTCCTTTACTTTCCCCACTCTGAGTTAAAAAAGATCAACATGACTTAACTGTGTTAAGGTATCACTCCCTCACTCTTAAGACACTTAAGAGTTTACTTTAACAACAAAGCAATAATAGTACAGTGATATTTTATTAATATTGAGGTAGCCTTATGCTAATAAAATTTTATTTTCCAATGCAAGTTCCAGCTTGGTAATAAGGATTTAATATCACAGTAATTTCCAAAGTAATATCACAGGTAATAGATTGGTCATGAAAATGACTGCAGGCCATCATCAGTGTGTTTCCTTCACAGTAAAACACTACATAACCATTGTGTTGTATCACTCTCTCTCTCACACACTCACACTCTCACTTACACACCCTCATGCCACTTCCGTCATAAAAGCCCTGGCAGTGATCCACGTGCCCATTAGCACGCGCTAAATAACTGTTAACAATGTATTACCCAGACTCCCCTGCTCCACCACATCTATACCCATGGCCCTGCGTCCCTTCAAAGCACACAGGTAATTATGTCAAAGGTTTTTTTTTAATAAACAGCACATTCTGTTTGCAGTGCAGTCACGCCCACCGTCACCGTTACACAACGGATTTGTTAAAAAAAAAACGACACTTGTTTAGGCCTCTGATTGGCTAAAAGACGACAAATCACAGCGTAAAAGCGCGCGCGCTCCACGTGACTGCGCCATTAACACTAATCCATAATTAATTCACAGTTTTAAAAACGGTGCTTGACAAAGTTTGTAAAAAATTTGGATTTTATTATTAGGCTTAAATTAATATTATTAATGGCTTATTCAGAATTGTATAATTAAATTTCAGTCGCTTGATTAATTGATTTGATTTGCCAACCTATAACTGCACTTGTTACACAAACAAATGGCATTTTTGTATTTTAAAAAATAAATAATCTGCTTCGACCTGCAGAATTGAAATAATAATAATAGTATTTATTATTATTAATATTATTATTATTATGGTTATAAAACAGAAAAATATGAAGCTCAAGGTGTGAAAAATGATTTCAGCTGAATAATAAAATCCCCAGTGCACAGAATAAAATAGGCCGAACACAGAGTCCTCCCTCAGTGATGTGAGAGGCAGAGCATGTGCAGAGTTACACTGAGAGCAGAAAGAAAGAAAAACATGTTTGTTTTACAGGTGAACTCATTCACGCTGCTTCAAATACGCCCTGAGCGATTATTAAGTACTTGAGTACTTAATAATCTAAACGATAGTGTTTCCGCAATAGAAGTTTGAGTGAGTCCGTGTTTTATTGTCTCTGTTGGCAGTTGTGTTGTGTTTATGTAAAGTATTATCATGTTATGACTTATTAAAGAATCGTGGATAAAATGGCAGATACAGTGAACTCAGTGCACCTGCTGAAGAAAGACTTAACAATTCACTGTGTCATGAAATGGCTATTTTTATTCATTATTAATTGTATTAAACACAAACAAAATGTGCGAAATTATATGTGCCAACTGTGCCATAAAGTACGGATAAAGCATGCAATAAAAACTGCAACACAACAACAATAATAATAATAATAATAATAATAATAATAATAATAATAATAACAATGATAATAATAATAATAATAAAAATAATAATACATTTCGTTATATTTAAGTATAATTGTTATCAGAAGATTTCTCATTGTTTTCCTTTTAAAAGATGAAGACATTTTGAATTATTTCAATTTCACCTTTATTTTATTCAATACTATTCAAAACACATTAATTGCTTGTTTTAAAACTAAAAGTGAGCAGGTCAACTTTTCTTCAGAGTTTACAAGTACAAGCTAATTTAATCATGATGTTAAATATGTGTTTTGTTGTTTGTAAAAGAGAATTCTTCCGACTAAATAAATAAATAAATAAACAAACACCGTTCCATCACTACATCTCAATTTTAACTATCTCTCCATTTGAGAGCAAAAAAGTAATTCAACAATAATTATTCAAAAATATGACGCGTTTAAAGTCTCACGGGAAAGTGAAACATGACGTTTTTGATCTGATAACCCATACAGAGGATAAGCACGGGCACGGACCCGCCGCATCAAATACACCACTTCGTATTATTATGCCAATAATAAGCGACGGCGACGTGTTTTGTTTATTTAACCAACAAACCACGAGAGTCCTCGAGCTTAACTTAACACAGCGGTCCACAGGAGGAGGAGGAGGAAGAGGAGGAGGAGGAGGAGGAGGAGGAGGAGGAGGAGGTCACCGTGGCAACAAGGAAGCTTCAGGGAAACAGAGAGAAGCCTAATTAAAGTCAAATGTGGATAATCACACGGTGGTTGCTTAGTAACAAATTGAGCAGGTTAATTAAATCAGGAGATTATTTCCACATCAATTACGCAAATGTTACACGAACTCTGGCCTAAAACGCACACGAGCACAAACATGATGTTTATTTATAGCCTGGTACGCAACATTCCCCGAGTGACCACATCCACGCTGCCTTCAGAGTGCAGAGGATTATTGACAAACGAGCAAAGACGAAAGATAATCCAGCTCATTTGTGATGGTGTTTTAAACCACAGTCCTGACGCTTTAACTGTCATGTTTTCAATCTTCTTCAATCAATTACATTTCGAATTTTCAATTTCAATTTCACACCAAAGCTACGCACATTAGTGCACCACAGGCCCGTGGAAATGATTTATTATTGTTATATTATTATTATTATATTATTAAACCTTACATTCGTTTATAAAGTAAATTAAGATGCATGTTTGTTAGAGTTTCTGCAGAACACTAATTGCAGTGGGGGAAAAAAATCAGGTAATTGAAATTAAGGATGTTGTAAAATGTTATTGTTTAATTAAATATAACAACAGCTGAATTTTTGCTGTGTGTTTATTTTATTTTGTAGCATACAGAAGACGCGTTGGATAACAGGCATCATTTATTTTATTATATCTTGTACAATTTGTGGAATGCAAAAATAATTATTCACAAAATTTCTTTTTTCCTTCTTAGGTTTGTGAACATACAGGGCGTCATATTTATTTTGGCCGTACATTATCACACGCACAAACACAGTTTGGGGTTAGACATGAACATGTAGGTCAGGATGAGAGCAGCATCCGTGGCCACAGTGCAGACTAAAGCATGTCGGACCGCTGCGTGAAAATGCGCGCGATGCCACGCAGAGAGAGATGCCCCGCATGAGTCCCTGAGCCTGGAGACATGATTCACGAGCCAACTCCTCTGTTACCACATAAGGCGGCACGAGTGGGCCCCACAGCAGGCGGGACCAGGGGGAAGTTCCGGAGGCTGTGACTACTCGCGATTGGCTGCTCCGCGCTGTGATTGACAGGTCGCTCCTCTAAGCTCCGAGTAGCTGACAGCGTCCAAAAGTGTGCACGGCTCTTACAGACAACGGAGACACTACATCTCCTCCCGGCTCCCTGTACTGACTCAGCTGTCCAGCCAGAGGACGGAGTGCCCCGTCTCACCCACGGCGCCAGGCTGTCATCGTGGATTGACATATTTCGAGACTGTGTGAACTTTTTTTCCCCCCCGCTCCCTGCAAGCTCGTGACGGCCTTTTTCACTCCTCTGTCCCGAGACACGCGAGAGAAATGGCAGAGAAGCGTCGCTCCCCGTGCGCGCTCAGTGTCAAGGCTCACGCGTTCTCCGTGGAAGCGCTGATCGGTGCGGAGAAGAGACGCAGGACGGACGGAGGAGACGATGCCGTGTGTCCCGGGTACGAGGACGGAACCGACGTCTCTGACCTGACCGGGAGCCCGGTGCCGCGTGCGGACAGAGCGTGCGCTCGAGACCAGAGCAGCGAGGCTGAGTGTGCGAGTGACGGATCCCGTAAGTAAACAACACATCTACAACATCTATAGAAATAATAGTATTTAATAGTGCTGCTAATATTATACAACAAATGAAATTGTCAAATCAAAAGTTAAATCATGGGTTGTATTTTTTTTTCTAGAATACAGCAAATTATTTAATATTTTACGCAGAAGTCTCGGGCTTGTATGTCATATTATTTTATGAAAACAAACATCAGACATGTCTGTTCATATATTGAGTCACAGCACAGTTTTAGTATCAGGACTGAGATGTGTTCTTTCTCCTGCTTGTTGCACAAGAAACTTCAGTAAAGAGACCAAAATATGAGATGCTCAGGTAAAAATAAAACCAATGCCAGGCTGTGGGTTTAGAGTCACGCAGTAGTGAGAAAATGTGATATCATATCGCAGCCCTGGTCTTGTAAATATGAGTGTGACTAATGTGAGTCGCTTTATGAGTTGTGTTGCAATCATAAACACGCCAATTAGCAGCGCGTAAAGGCAGAGGGAGAGGGCCACGGCACGGATGCTGACAAGTCTGCAGTCAGAGCATAAACCGACTGGCCCGTGACAAATTAGGATTTAAATCTACTGTAATTTAAGAAAATAAAAGCCCTTTGGCTGCAGCATTTGTCTTTGTGCGAGTTTGGCTCGTTAGGCCCGTGTCTAATGTGCATAAATTCCCAGGACTTGGCGAGGCCTGCGTGGAATATAGCGCAAATAACAACAGCAGTGAGACACATAAACACTGACGTTTATACTCAAGGACTCTATTATGAAAGTCGTTATTTTAAAAAAGAAAAGAAAATCACTGGTGCTGTATTTCTCACTCAGCTCGTACATTCAGTAATAAGTGTATTGGAGCTCGGTTTAAACAGACATAAATTACTCTAATTTTCATACAGATTCATGAACACATTTATGCATCTAAAAAAAAAAAACTACCTGCTCGAAATGACTGGAGTATATAAAATTATACACACTTCAGGACAGCACATACTTTCACATGCTACTGAATAGAGGCCTTGTTGTGTTGTTGCAATAAATACATTTCATATTTTATAGCATGTTCTATACTATATTTGTCTTTGTGTTTGAGACAGTTAAATGATTTGTGCGTTATTATTATTATGAATAATATAATTATTAATATCTATAGTAGTAGTGTTATTACAAAGTGTCACATGACTCTTTCCGGTGCAGCGGAGAGCGAGGACGCGCTGCTGGAGAGCCCGCAGCCCGCTGTTCTGTGCACGGCGTCGGTCACAGGCACCGGAGAGGAGGCCCGCGTGGACCTGCAGGGGTCAGACCTGTGGAAACGATTCCACGAGATTGGCACGGAAATGATCATCACCAAGGCTGGACGGTGAGGCAGGGCTCTTGATGAAAAATAGATACATAAACTTAAAATGTGTATTGTTGGCTAAATAAACAGAGGAAAATTTAAATATGTGTATAATTAAAAATTCAATCTGGATCATTATTATTATTGTTGTTGTTGTTTTTATTGTTGTTGTTGTTATTATTATTAATAATAATAATAATAATAATAACAACAACAAGTACTAGATTTAAGTAAGAAATGCCTTGTACATTTTAATCCATTATTAATATTATTATATTAATATTATTTTTGTGGTTTCCCTGTCAGGCGGATGTTCCCTGCAATGCGTGTGAAGATCACGGGCTTGGACCCACACCAGCAGTATTACATCGCCATGGACATCATCCCCGTGGACAACAAACGCTACAGGTGAGAGAATTAAACACGTACTCCGTGCGTAAAATGCATGACGTCAACGCAACAACGAGACGCAGTGACAATGTTAGAGGTTTTTTCAAATTGACATTAAGGAGCTTCCGATATAAGATTACACGTATGTTGCATTAATCATCGTCTTAATTTAGACTCACGAGGACAAACCTACACCAACAACCAACCCCCCATTTTTTAAACCGTGTAACCCTGGAGCTCTCTCTCTCTCTCTCTCTCTCTGCACAAATGGCGCCTGGCACCAGTGTGTGTTGTTGTCACGGTGGTTTTGTCGTCCCTTTTGGGAAGAAAAGGCCTTTTGGATGCTTATAAAACATCTCCACCCTACAGTCCAACTGACAAATGTCGTTAGAACGCACACGAAAACTAATTGGATAGATTAGGTTTAGGCTATAAATCGCCTGACGGCACCTTGTAGTTTAGTTTCTAATATAAAATGAGGAAAATATGAAAGTACTCGATTAGTATTCTTTGTTTGCTATTTTTTTCCAAATCATTGTAGTGTATTTATTCGTGTGTTCCTTTAATTTAGAATACATCACTTGTAGTGACATAAGTATGAGCCAATCTTTTTTCAAAGATTTCAAAATAACGCTTTGATACATTTTGGCTGAATAAAATTATCATCATTATTATTATTATTATTTATTAAATCCAGTGACTGATGTTAAATCAAATTGTTGCTGATGTTCCTCAAGATAAACGATCTATTCAACATTAAAATAATTGACTGTATTAGAGTTAATTACTGGCAAGTCACGTTAAAGTAAATCACTCTGTATATATACTCAACTATATAATAATTTAAGTGTCAACTACTATAATTGACAGTTGACATATTGTACTGTAATTTGGCAGTACTTTCAGTTAGAAATACTGTACTTTAATTTTAGTATACTTAAAAGTAGATTATTGCCATTTAGCAGCCATTCTCATGTGTAAATACTGTATTTCACTATAACTTCAAACATTATCTATAAGCCATTCACTTCACAATATCAATTGTAGTAGTTTCACAATAAAATTGAAAAACTGTAGAAAAATTGTGAATTTTCACAATTTCACCCATGATGCAATAGATATACAGTAACCGTGTTATTAAAAACTGTGAACTGCTTATTTACCAGCCTGTGTGTGTGTGTGTGTATGTATGTTTGATTCATGAAGGTACGTGTACCACAGCTCTAAGTGGATGGTAGCAGGGAACGCAGACTCTCCTGTGCCGCCCAGAGTTTACATCCACCCGGACTCCCCGGCCTCGGGGGAGACGTGGATGCGTCAGGTGATCAGCTTTGACAAACTTAAACTGACCAACAACGAGCTCGATGACCAGGGACACGTAAGTTACACAATAAAGACTCTTAACATATTCCTGCATGTACTAATTATTCATTGGTTGTTTATCTTTATATTTTTATGTCAATAATACCAATGTATATTATACATATTTAGTGTGATATGATAAAAACCTTTCCTATTAAATGTGTACAAGATAATAGAAGTCTGCATCTGCATACTTGGTGCAATGTTGTAATAATTACACTATAGTTTCATTTAAAAAAAAAAAAGTGGAACTATTGTAAGTGTAATTAGAGAATGAAAAGGTCATTTTTCTATTTCTTCCCCATTCAGATCATTTTGCACTCCATGCACAAGTACCAGCCCCGGGTCCATGTGATCCGTAAGGAGTGTGGAGAGGAGTTATCTCCAGTGAGAGCCATTCCTGCTGGAGAAGGCACTCACATGTTCGCCTTTCCCGAGACAGTGTTCACCACTGTCACTGCATATCAGAATCAACAGGTGGCTATTGTTCAGAAACATTGCTTTTGGTGTTGTAGCTTTATATAGAATAATAGAAAAAATACTTCAGTGCATGCGTTTGAGAAAGTGAGTGCAACATCCTGCAATTACCAGAGGACGCTTAGACATCTCTTCTGGACTTATTGAAGATGTTTTTTTATACTTTTAATTCAAATTCTTTTTTTTTACAAAAGGTATTTGGGGATTTCTTTAAAGCAGAGGTTAGCTGGGATTGTGTGACAGACGGTGCATGATGGCTGAAGTCAGAACATGGTGGCAATGCCTATAAAAATCCTTTTGGATGTGGGTCACAGAGCAGGGCCTTAAACACCACCCACAGCCTGAGCAGAGACATTTACCAACATCTACTCACACGTTCAATAATGCATGTGAAACATTTTCCTGTAAAGCTTCTCCATTCTACTTACTATCATTATACCTTCTCCATGATCATAAAGTATACTTACTACTGAAATATTTGGAAATAATAAAGAGTTATTTTTTTCTTGTTTTTCCTTTCAGATTACAAGGCTGAAAATTGACAGAAACCCATTTGCCAAAGGCTTCAGAGACTCTGGCAGAAACCGGTGAGTTCATTTTCACATTATCTCGTGCATTAGCTGTAATGTGGGATCCATGCGGCTGCATTATATTCTGCCTTGGTTGTGGTTTTTGTCACAGCTATTTCAGTCTCGTTTAATGAGGAGCAAAGCGCTTTTTTCCCTTTTTTTTGCTAAAGGAAAATGTGCAACAGCCTCCCATTAAATCTTTTCTAAATGGCAGAAAAGAACTGGTCAAACCGTACATATGTGGCACATATTATCATATTAATTGGTGATGCATTTTCATTTAAACGTGCTAAATTTAAAGCCACATTATTCCCTACAATTGCATAGTTACGGGAACATGCTTTGGGGGGTGATCTAACCTCAATTGCAAATCTAAATGGA
The DNA here is from genome assembly GCF_963457635.1 of Microchirus variegatus. NCBI lineage: Eukaryota > Metazoa > Chordata > Actinopteri > Pleuronectiformes > Soleidae > Microchirus > Microchirus variegatus. The sequence continues at coordinate 11,342,932 of NC_139813.1, forward strand.
GCGTCTGATTCCAGCCAGCCTTGTAACATAAACATCAACAGCAAAATAATAAAAGTCGAGAGTGTCCTGAAGAAAATCTGTATAAACACATTTTCTAAACATATATAAACACGGCATTAAAACAACACAGCAGTAAAACCCGAACAGTCCAAACAGCCACTCCCCTGAGGCCTCATAGAAATCATTAGAAGAGGGGCGGGTGAGGGGGAGAGAGGGAGGAAAGAGAGGAGAGGAGAGAGGGAATGTGTGAGACAGAACATTTCAGAGCTAGTAAGTTCGAGAATGGCAAACTGGATAACGCAGGGATCATGACAGCTGACCCTATAAAGTGAAACTCAGGAAGGCTTACAAAACTTCCCCTTAAATATTACAGGAAGAGTTAAGCAGTTAGCTAAATAAACTTCTGCTCTGATAGGCTGCTTTGGTGCACACAAAGTCGCTCCGGGCAGCTTGTCTAAATTATCACCGTGGCTACAACCCTGCAGGAGGGAGGACTTTTATCCTCACACTAACGAGGGCGAACAGATCACTTGCAGCAACCTTGTGCCCCACCTAGAGGAGGAGGGAGAGATGCAGGTCTTTTTTTTGGGGGGGGAAGGGGGAGTCCTACCTCATAAATCCTTGCAGCGGCTTCCTGAGCCTTCGTCCTGATTCGCCCATAAAAGCCGTGTGAAAGCAATTACCTAAGAGCACCCGGCTGGCAGCAGCCAATCGCAACGCGGCGTTTATGCCCCTCATTACCTGCCGTCGCCATGGAGATTGCGATGGCCCCACAGGCGACTAAAATGGCCGCCAGGTGGTTGGCGTAATGTTCAACGCAGAAGGCATGCTGGGAATAAGCAGCTGCAGCTGCATCGACGGCTAGAGAAAGTGCAGGAATTTATGCTCCAAATGATTTTGTGATGATTTGCGTGTAACGTTGATGAATGTGTGCTCTGCAGGATGGGTCTGGAGGCTTTGGTGGAGTCGTACGCATTCTGGCGTCCATCTCTACGGACGCTCACGTTTGAAGATATCCCCGGCATGCACAAACAAGGTACAGTGAACATCAAAGCAAATATTGAGAGATTGGGATTCGTCCAGATGAGCAGTAGGCGATGCACAATTCTGTATCACAACTGAAAGGATAACAAGATGCGAAATCCAGTTTCCCCAAAAATTTCCACTTTAGCAAAAATTCCAGTCATGTGATTACTAAATGTCCTCTTTTATTCGCTGAAACTGTTTCCATTGCGCACATGAGCACCTCCCCTTTATCGATTTACAAACTGTTCCGTCTCTTTCAATAAAAACTGTTATGTGATATTTCAAAAATATGCACTGCCTTTCGGAAAGTACGATTCCAAAATGATCAGTTACACCTTTTTATTACTCTTTTCTGATCTGCCACCAAGGTCTGAGGTCTAGGTACAGAGATCATTCAGTAAAGGTTGAGGAAACATTGTAGTCCTATTACAAAAAATGGATGGCTGTTGGTAGGAAAATGTTAGGCAATGGGTGGTTTCCTTTGTCAAAATCAGCCTTCACATTCTCAGAAATCCACCCTCAGACGTTCTACCCAAGAATTTTAACTCTTAATTAATTTCTTTTCCTGAGAGACTGCTCAGCAACAACCATTGTCTCGTAAATATTTATGAATACAAAAATATGCACACAAAGTTTCACAGGAATGGAATTATTTCCTTCTGCACTGAAATAAAATGAAATGATGGAACAGGGGAAAGAACACATTTAACGTTGCTCATTGTATGTCATGGCTGACGGGCATCCTGATGACACCCTGATGAAAAAGCAGACCATCACACTTTTTAAGAGGAAGTCAGTGGGATTTGTTTATGAGGACGAACTCACAGGGATGAGGATTAACAAAATGAACTGCAGTGTCACAACCAATCCAACCAGGTTTAAGAATCTTAGTGCATCTACTTGTATATTGTTTCAAGCTCTTGAAGATCTCTTTTTTGTGTTTTTCCTGCGTCTGTAGGAATAGCAGGAGCTCATGGAGGGGTCGGAGCATCATCTCACTTGCTCTCCACTTCCCCATGCTCCTCACCTTTCCAGGTTTGCCCTCTCAGCCCACCTGACTACGCCTGCAGTCGACCCACACACCCCCTCCATCGCTTCGGCAGCCCCCCAGAGGCGTTCCCCTCTCCCAGAGGCCCATCGGCATACGATAGTGAAGGATTCTGCTCCCTGCCCCTCCCTGCATCTCAACTTGGCTATCTATCCAATCCCACGCCACAGGGTTACGCTGGTCTTCGCCTCCACACACCGCCCTACAGCCTGTACGGTTACACATTCCCTCCGTCACCACGCCTCGCAGCCAGCCCTGATAAAATGGCCGCCGCTGCCAATGCCAATCATCAGAGTCCCTTCCTTGGCTCGTCTCCTAGCGGGACTCTAACGGACAGTCTGGGTGTGCTAAGTGGAGGACAGCAAGGCTTTTTGTTTGACTCTCGGACTTTAGGACTGGCAGGTACCCAACCAGGAGGGGCCTCACAGGTCACTGCCCACATGGGCTGAATTTGATCCCGGGCATCTAGGGTTGTCACGAAAAACAAAACGGCACCCTGGAATGGGTGAAAGTTGCTTAATCATACATGTGCTGAACAGGCATTTGAGCTGAACTGTGGACAACGAGTGACAGATCAAGCCATTGCTTCTGTGATCACATGTCAAAGCTCCTCTAATACAAGGAAACGTTTCTTAACTCTTGCGCACGTTTTCTGTGACATGCGTGTTTAGCTGCATTGGTCACTAAAGGAACAAATGTCCAGCAGCTTACATTAAGGAGTCCAAGCAACACAAGGCAGTGACTGAACTGGAACTGAATATGGACTGGGCAGACACAGAGCCACTGGCCCAACCTCTTCTACCAAGCACTTCAAACTCTGGCAGAAGGCCTGAAGCAGTGACTATCATACTCTCACAGCATTCTGCACGGCCTCTGTGATCTTGCCTACTATGAAATGGAGTTACTGAACACTACTTTTAAACTTTATTTTAAGGGACACGTTGACTAAATTACATCTTGACTGAAGTTTGGTCAGTTCAGTTCTATGTATTGACATGTGTTGGTGGTCTTACCGTTCAAGCATTAGAGGACATGCAGTTAAATTACAATATGCACTACAGACAGGGGCATTTCACCACTCGGACTGAAACAAACACACAATAAACTTTAACGCACAACACCACATATGATGACGACATTGCTGTGACATGTGAGGAGGTTAAAGCTGTTGGAGAATAATGGCTGAAGGACATATCTATATATTCTATGTCTGCTTTTTGAAGGATGGTGGAGCTGTTTGGATGGCAGAGAGAAGAATGTCGTTCCTTGTGTGATGCAGACGTAAATGCACATGGTGGCTCTGTATATAAAGGGAGAAGGGAGGCGGGAGGAGACATATGTATATAAAGGTGGCTGTGTGTTCGCACTTAGAAACCCTAACGCACCTGCTTCTGCTCTTTAGACTGGGTCAGGTACACGACAGCCGACCCTGAACTTGACTGAAAAGCTTTCTGCTATAACGTGATCTATTTTGTGATCTGTTTGAGCCAAATAAAAATATATCTATTCATGACACGATGTTTATATTTGTTCTAATCAATGTCTTTCCAATTTAACTGAGTGTGTAGTAATATATTTATGAATGCATGTACATTTTTCTTCAAACATTTTCACTGAGGCAAATACAAATTTAAGAATGAAAAGAAAATTAAATGTATGAGTGAGAGAATAAAAATAGAGATAGGGTTATGATTAAGGACAGGGCTTTGTTAGGTTGTCCAAATGAACATTAGTCAATGCAGTCCTAACAACAATAGCAATAGTATTTCTCTCTCTCTTTCAGTGTGTGTGTGTGTTTGTGCGTGTGTGTGGCGACAGGTGGTTGAGTTGTCAGCGCGCGTGTGACCTCACGATCTCAAAGTTCATGTCGATGCCTTAGAATTGACCCCCCCCTTCACATCAAAGTCATCCCACTCTGCTGAGAGCATAAGTCTTGGCTTCTCCGAGCTCTGTGACTCAACGGTTGTAATTTTAGCCCGTTTTAACACCTGAAACGACAAGTCTCCAAAATAAAATCAAGACAAAACAGGGAAAAAACACTCAGCTGTACCACTGTATGTCCCCAAAATCAGTTTTGAAAACAATAATGAGTCCATGATTAATATATGACAGAAAAAGTACTTTTTATCAGTACTTATGCTACAAAAACTACAAAAACAAATGAGGAACCTGGATCCTCTAATAACCACACACATACACCCACGTTTGTTAAAATTACAACAGCACAGATTAAAAGAGAGATACCCAATATGACCCATACATCTAAATCATTTATTTGAAAAGGTATAAAGCACAATACCAGTCTTGAGGACAACAAAGACCGTAGTTTCCTTCAAGTATGACAGAAATGAGCTAGAGTGTGTCAAGATCTAAATATGTGAAAGCAATTTAAAGTACAAAACTGAATATTTATTGTCGAAGTCAATTTTCTGTGGGTAAAACACAACTGAAGTTGCACGACATGGAGCTTAGTACAACACGGTACAGCTGCACTTGTTCTTAAATTCCCCCTCAGCTGCATAGCAGATATGCTGAACGACTGATGTTTGCTAACTCATTCCTCATGAGCGGATTTGTCGCCCTCTCCAAATGTACATTTCAAAGTTTGCCGACTGTGTTCTGCTGTTGTCCATTTCCTCCGCAGCTACTCTGTCCTTCAACCATCAGGTGTCTCTTGAGGAGAGGGTCACATGTGAGGAGGCAGAGGAGGAGAGGGAGGACGGAAGCGGGGGGAGGAGTGCTTATTTTAGAACCCAGGAATGATTGGCTTGCTGTCTCTGAGTGACAAGGGACGGGACCCCTGCCTGCTGCATCCATACCACACACACACACACACACACACACACACACGGCCGGCAACACATATTTAAACAAAAATGCTCGCTCAGGCTCCTCCCTCTGTTATTCTCTCACTGTTACTTCCTTAAACTATTTTATTTTGATAGAAGTTTTGACTTTGGGCAGAACAGAACTTATAGTCATCACTCGTATATTCACACAGACGCACCCCGGCATGGTGTCAGTGTTCCAGTGATTCTCGGCTGTGGTGAGGATCATTAACACTTGTGCATGACCAGGTGCCGACGTGACAGAACTGTCACGCCATCCTGCTGCAGTGGGAGGAGGGGGGTGGGGTTTGTTGGAGGGGGTGGAGGGAGTCAGCAAAGAACAGGAGCTGCATGTGTGTGTGCGTGTGTGTGGGTGTGTGTGTGTGTGTGTGTGTGTTTGTTGAGGTTTTGCTCACTTTCAGAGGATCTACAGACTTTTATAGGACATTGTATTAGGCAATTAATCAGGAAAAGAAATGTGCACTCAAGTCACAAGTCATTGCTGGGTAATATTTCACTGACTTTCATGTCAACTGGTTTTGAAATGTATGTACACATGGTGTGAAGGTGGTGAAAGAGTAAAGGTCACTAAAGGTCAGCAGATCAACACAGCCAGTGGAGTTCATTCTCTGGGGAAGATACTCGCAATGTTTCATGTCAACCCTGCGATGACACCCATATGCTACTAAATATCTACTGAATAAAGCTGTCAAATGCGTATGATTACCAACACTAAAAGGAGGAGAGATAAAACAAGTGTTATTACTACACATTTTAATACTACTTTTGTAATGCATGTATATTACGTAACTGAATCCACTTCTTTAAAACAACAAACGGCAAACATTGCAGCAACCTCAAAGAAAAAAAATATGTCTGACCCAACAACTGTTTTCTGTATATTCCTTCTGATGTGACCTGCCATGACCTGCTGCACATGCATGTCATATTAAGAAATCCTCTATGGACAAAATACAAGTAGTTATTCAGAAAATACTTTGCTCAGTAATGGTAATAAGTGCTTTGCAATCCCTTTGCCACTGGGCAAAGAAAATAATACTACAGTAATAAATAATACAACATATTACTGACTAACACATTCCTGCCTAACATTTGTTAAAATAAGATATATATAAATAAAAACAATCATCATATCAATAGGCCAACCAGATTTTATGCCACTGAAATACTGTTTAATTTTAATTGACATAATAAACATAGTATTTATATTAAAATTAAATAATTTTTATCTTCATACATCCTCATGACTGATTATAATGAGCTGCAGGTCGGGACCTGAGTTAAGTTTAGAGACACACATAAGGGACCTGGCAATAGTTTTATGATGATTTATGAAATGTTTATGGATGTTTATGCTTATGCAACCAAATTACTTGTTTTAGTTTAGTTTAGTTTAGTTTTAGTTTAGATTACTGACAGAGTCAGGACAAACTTCAGGTAAGAGACATCGATCTTCCAAGTCTGTTTTCTCATTCACCTGAACAGACAAGAGCGCCGAGTTTGGCTGGAAACCTAAAAGTCTTCTTGTTTTCTGACTGGTATTTTAATGTGTCATCACAATAAATGTCACAGTAATATGAAACACAATGTTTAATGCATCGTCTTCACTTGTAACATCTATTATTATCTAAAGTGGGCTATGTTGATTTACTGTTAACATTAGCCACGTATAAATACACATTTAGCAGCACTGCCAAGGCATCTCATCGTGACACTGAATATTCCCAAAGCTCTGAGGTGTCAAATCAAAGCTGAAAGATATGGAGAGTGTGTTTGCGTGTGTGTATTCTTGCCAGCACAGGCTTACAAATATAGACTCCACTATCCAAGAGGAACATGAATGAGTAAGAGAACGCAAGTAGAAGAAAAAGTTCTGGGTGCATACACACACACACATGTATTGTCTGCTTGCTGCTACTGTTATTAAAGTTTTCCATTTTCCAACTCGATGCTGAATGTTCCAAACAGGAGCCACAGTGTTTACACACGTTTGCACATTAACACATTGAGCTCGTCTCTGTTTAAGATGATAATACTGTACAAACAAGACCAGTTTAAATGCCTGTGTATTTCATTCAATATGAGCTCTGTGGAATGAAAGCACAGGGATTATGCTGCTAGGTTTGGGGGGAAAAACTGCTTATTTGCATAGCCTTAAAAAGTTTCCCATATACTATGATGATGGTTTGTGGCATTATCCAACAGTGAGTCTTGGCAAATATGGAAGAAACCTATTTACCATTTCTTTCCTCTACACCCATTCCCTTCCTTCCCCTGGGGACAGGCAACCCTGAGCACTCATCACAGAAGTTAGCATTTGCATAGAGGCCAGTTATGTGGTTTTAGAGTCCTATGTGATTGAACGCAGCATTAACATAAGGGCCGACGGCATGACCACGTGGTCGAGCGTGCTCAGACCAGAGTTATGGCCTGCTGTACGTGACCAAGCATAAGAAGCTGGCAGTACACAGGTGAGGTCATACTGGGTAGTGACAAGAAAGTTCCCCTGAGCACAGCAACATTTTTCTGCAAAGAAAAGGGGCAAAAATCTATTTGATCAACGGCATATTAGAATTACACATCAAGACAAACCTCTCCTGAAATGAAGACTTCCAAAGTTTTCTAAACTACTGAACAGGTGTGACATTTTTCACACATTAAGGAGTCAGCTATTCCGTGGGGATTCAATATTGGGAGAGTGACGCTCGGCTCCTCTTCCAGGAAGTGCACCTGTGCCACTGGGGGCTTCAGCTGGTGGGGGTGCTGATGATGTTGCAGGCTCAGCTCAGCACCGCCTGCGTGACCTGTTAATGGCCTAGCGGGTATTTGATGACAGTTGCAAGAATCTGAGGCTCAGGGTGTCCTTTACAGCTGTTAAATCTTTGTCATCAAATCTGCCTGTGCTAAGTTGATTTACGCGCCGCTCCACAGGGCATGTTTCTCGGTACCCCCCTGTTAGAAACTCTGTGAACTCTGATCTAAGATGGGGGGGGGGGGGTGTTGAGAAATAATTATGACACAATATTTTCCTGTAATCCCTCCATGTCAACAATGAGAACACGAGTGCCTCAAATGAATGTCCAGCTGGACGGCGATGCAAACATACAAGAAACACGCATGTGCCAAAACATGTGGACTACATAGTTAGCAGCGCGTGTACTTCCGTGTGCGTATGTCAGAAAGTGAGAAGGTCCCATAGACCGGGTGTCGAGCCAAAAAGAAAGGAGAGGCTCTGCGGTGTCTTGTAAATGTCCGTCAGTTCTTTAGCCATGTGATCTGTTGCTTTGCCCCTTATAAGCCCTCTGGCCAATAACACACAGCAAAATGCACGACAGTTATTCACAGCTGCCTTAGGCAGGAGGTTTTAAGGGCTGAAGAACTTTTGGAAACTTTAATTTACACTTGGCCCAAGCACCCGCTAACCAGTGTGACTAAAGAAAAGATAAAAAAAAAATGAATGCAAGGTGTGACCAGAACAGAGGGACATACTGTCACAAAGAGGATTCCTAACAAGCCATTACTACTAAATGCACATTTTTAATCACCAGCCAAAGTCACAAAAAACCAATGCAAACAATAAATGTTCCTCAAAAGTTTTTGTGGACTGAAACACTTTAAAGACAACAAACCATCACACCTCAATTCACAATATAAATCGTGACGATTGTAAATATGTGAATATTAACTGCAATTTCTGTGATTAAAACTAGTATGGAACCTCTATTGCCCCCTATTGATTTCTGAGTAATTACAACACTGATTACAATGCAGTTTCACACAAATAGAGCGAGAGAGAGAAAAATATAGAGAGAGTGACACAACTTGTGCATCCAGGAAACTATAGAGGTGCGAAGTTCAAACACAGGCAGACTGGCACATGTGGGCACATAGTCAAACAAGTTGATTCAGCACACATTTTCAATGTCTGACGATCAAGTTTGAGAAAAGTTAAAACCGTCACTGAACATCCCGCTTTACTTTTATCAGCAGAATACACTTCCGAAACCTGCTTCTTGGTGTTTTATATTCATAGTGCAACTGTCATGCTTTACTTGTGCCGTGTGCTTCTTCCAACTCTCCTGCTCAGTCGTGATGTAAAATGTGTGTGCAGCTCAGTAATGTTGCTACAAACACAAAAGCAAAACTGCTATACTGGGAGAGAGAGCGGGCGTCACACAGAGAGAGTCATGTGGAGCTGATAGGCTTAATCAGCATTGTGTGAACTATGGTATGAATGTAACAGATGTCCATTTACACACTACAGCTTTAATACCAGCCATTATTTTGAATGGGTTAAACAGACATCTACAAGATTTGTGTATGCTATTTTAAATGTAAACACATAACTCTTAAGTAAAAGGCTGGGAAAAAATTCTGCAAATCTATTCGGTGACCAAAATAAAATCTCCCACGACCAATCCGCGGGTCCTCGCCCAGTCACTGGGAATAAATTGTTTAAACTACATTTAAAATCCTCAGATACTCTTTCTATAATAAAGTACACCATAGGTTCTGGTCAGCAGTGTGTTATTACTGATCCACAACAGATGCTGCTGGAGGTGACCAACAGGGTCACATCTGTGTGTGTGTGTGTGTGTGTGTGTATCTCTTTTGTATGTGTGTGTGTATGCTTGCATGTAACAAAAATACAGCCCCCATACTGCAGGGGCCTGGTTCAGCGGCTAATAGGCTGCCTGACCATGGCTCTGTCCAAGTCTTAGCATGCTCATTTATAGCCAAGCAGCCCATCAATCTTAATAGAGGAGAGAAGTGCAAAGAGCCGATGAAACGGCAGACACGATCACTATTCATTCATTGGGGCGAGGAGAGAGGGAGGTGTGAGAGCCAGGAGTCGCAGGGAAAGATGAGAGGAGGGGAGATGGTGCAGGCAGGGTGAGGGTGCACAGAGGGAGTGAAAGTGAGGAGGGTGGGAGGGAAGAAAGATGTGGTGAGAAAGAGGGAGGCAGCAAGTTGTTTATCCCTGTAGGTGATAATACTGATCTGATCCTCTGTCTCGCTGTTTGAGCGATCGCTGGCAGAGCCATGTGAAAACTGCTGAGCAGGCCAAAGTGAGGGCGCATCAGATCATATTGTCACTTTGTATGTGTGCGTGTCTCTCACACAGTTTCCCACACACTTTGTGAATTTTCATGTAACAAACAGTTAAAGGACATTTTGGTGGTGGGGTTATGTGACTGGCACATAGTGTATCTTAGATGGTGGTGGACAGGTCACATGCCGGGCATTAGATCACACTGTGCTCTCTGTTTATGTGGCATGTCTGTACTGAAACCTGGTATGGAATGGGCCAGAGTGTGTGCGTGTGTGTGTGTGTGTGTGTTTGAGGCAATAGAAGGTCTGCTGAGAGGTGGGGAATGGTGAGATGATATTTGGCAATGTGCTGCGACACTGCGCTGACACAGGACACTGCGTCTTCATACAACAGAGCTCTCACGCTTACAGGCAGGTGTTTCCTGATAAATATTGACTCAGTGAGGCAGTATTTGCGTTTTGACACTGGCCATGTTTACTTGTTTACATTATAACACAAGAAAGGAAACGCAACAATGTGTGTAGGATAGCATTACGTTCAATAATATCATACCTGATATGAGACAGCTCCAACAGTCGGCCACCAGCCTCAGAGTCAATGACCGTTCATAGCCCTCGTCAGTTCATCAAGATTTAGTGTCACTGTTTGTCACTGAAAGAGATCCCTGTGATCGGCTCAAACCAAGCCAAGCCAATCACAGTCTGTCTGTGAGTCAGACAGTGATGTTTGTCTGCTTGGTTCCAGCCAATCAGAAGATAGGAAAAGGCACAACAATTATGAAGAATATAACATTAAGCAGCTGTGTGACAACCAAGTAACAAGACAAAAAAGCGCTGCACTTTATGTGCCGCCACCAAATAGGTCTTCTCTTTTTTCAATGATGAATACAGACTACTGCCACCTGCTGGTAAGGAAAGTCATTTCCTAGCCTGTTGGCAAGCACAACGTTTTTCCGACAACTGTGGTAGCATTGGTCATCATTGTTTGGGGTAAGGCCCATTTCACACTAGGCTGCATGAGACACAAACACAACAAGACCTGTTACCGTTTCAAAGAAAAAGCACTCAAAAAAAAAAAAAAGTATTTCAGTTCCTTGATTCCACTCAAGTTTTATTGTAAAATATGTGCAGCAACAACAGATCCATCTCATCATAGCAGAAACTCCACAGCAGGTGAGCAGGAGACACACACATTCCATCACACACCACCAAAGTGGTCTTACAGCAGTTCTTAATTTTACTATTTTGAGTTCTAAACAAGAACAAGATCTCATGTTTATTTATATTCCCTGATTTCTTGTCACATTCATGCCCTATAGTACATGGTTCAAGTTAAAATTAAATTACACTAAATGTGCAACATAAGTCCAATTTTTAGTTGTTTTAATGTGGACTAAATATCTAAATAAATAGAGGTTGTGAACATCACTAACATCTTTTATGTACTGCAAATGTTTGCTACACCTCATATAGATATTTTCTCACTTCGCACATTGCAGACCACACACAAATCTCGTGTGAAACCTGACTTAAGATGAAGCTCCACAAGCATGTGTGCATAAATATCATCTCCATTAATAGACTGCAAACATGACACCTGACCCTTTATCATTCGTGATGAAACATGTACGCAATAACACTCGACAGATTTGCTTTAATTTAATAATTATTAAATATTTCATGTAGCCAGTAGATTGCTCACATTGTTTTGTTTATTTTTCCCTGAGATGCGTTCACTTCTTGAAATAATTGGCAAGATAAATCCAGCGCACATCAAAGTAGTTCAAATATTTAAAACCTTATTCATGTTCTGTATATTTTGTCTGCAGGTCTGAAAGCCAGGACCACAGAGGGCAGGGTGGTGAGGTGAACCCAAGAAAGCCTGCAACAGCTGTGAGAAACCATCAGATCTGCCATTCCTCACACTTCAACAGCCAACAAGACGGCGATTTATGACGACCAGAGAGGGAGAGAAAGACACAGAGAGAGAGAAGGGTGGAGGAAAAAAAGAGCAAGCAGTGGAGAGGGAGACATAAACAAAGAGAAAGGGGGAAAAATGATATAAACAGTGAAAGGGAATAAAATTGAAAGGAGATGTGATAAGCGAGTAAATTGACAGCAAGAATAAGATAAATATACAGAGAAAAGGGTGACGCAACAAGAGACAAGAAGAGGGAAAAACATTTGTAGTTGCCAGAAAACGAGTAGAGCTTTGAGGATTAGAAAATGACTGAATTTATTGACTGACATTATTGAATAATATTGTACAATTACACATGTTGGTGTAGTGACTGCAGCGAGGGTGAGAGCAACAAACATGAGCGGCGCAAACACACATTCGAAAACACACATCAACTCCAAGGTCATCTTACAGAGAGGTGATCTGAGAAGTATGGGCCTGCTGAGGGGAATCGAAGGCGTGGCAGGACAGGCAGCCTAACCTTAGATTATCTTAGAATTAAAGCTGGAGCGCGTCATTTTTGTTGTTGATGTTATTATTCTGCCTTTCGACATCTGCATGTTGCTGTGTCCTTCATCTGAAAACAGGCTCTGTCAAGCAATACTATCAGACCTATCTGACTGAGGGAGCATTTGTGTGTATGCAGCATTGGAGCAGGGGTAGGCGGTAGCAAGAAGCATTTAACCCCTTAAAGTTCACAACGACCAAATCACCTCCTGTGTGCAGTGTGGGAATGTCGCCAGGCCACACAACACAATACAAAAAAGGATAATCTCGTTTTACATGGTTGTTTGTTTTAAAGTTACAAACTACAGTTTTAATATGATAATCATGATCAAATAATGAGAGTATGATTTAAAATGCTTTCATACAACGATTAATACTGATTTATGGCAACATAGCAACCTGCTGCCAGGAGAAATGAAAGATCTCCCAGTCCCCCCACCTCCCCCCACTCTTCCTCCCGTCGTGCTCTCGTTTTCTGTCTACTTGTCTTGTCTGCGGTGGGTTGCCGGTGCAGAAAGCTTAGTTTATTTGGTTTTTTAATACAAGCTGACCCCTGTCCCCTGCTGTGCGCGTGTGCGTGTGTTCATGTGTGTGTGTTGTGCGCGTATGAACAGTGAGCACTCTCCCATGACAACCACGTCAGCGACCCAGAGACGGTGTCGAAAGAAGACCACACCGCACGGGGGGAACACACATTAACTCAACACACATTTACACACATGCATAAGCACATGCACGAAAATAAACTTAAACACATATACACTCGTATATCTAACAAAGCAGCATGGCACGTAGAAGAATATATGTGTGTGTCTGTGTGTGTGTGTGTTTATGTGTGTTTTGGTCCCGAGGAAATCTTCAGCATGTGTTAGATGAATCCCCGGGGCTCTCACTCGCCTATGATTGGCTACTCAGCTGGTTGTGTTTGTTTCCACGGCGACAGAGCTGTCACTGCCTCCTACCACCCAGGTAGAGATGTCAATCACACTGGCTCGCAGCCAACCACACGCAGGCCACACTGCAACCAGCCCTTACATAGAATCTGTAGTTAATGAATTACCAATGAACCAATTAGAATAACAACGATATTTCAGGATAATCTTGATCTGAAACATCCAGTGTACAACAGTTATGTACACAGAATTAGCTTAATATAACAATGACATGAATAATGTTATTAATTACACCTTTACTGCTTCTGCAATGAGATTTATGTGCCATTGTGAATAATGAAATTTGTATTATGTGTGCTATTTGTAGCACAAATGTGCTAATTAGAACATATAGTACGAGTCAAACTGAGTCATTTCTATTCAGGGATTTGGGGCAAATATGTAGGCGATAAAAAAGTAGATGTAATACATGTTCACAAAAATAGACGAGCATACAGAGGAAGAGTATTGACTAAAGTCACTAATGCAAAAAGCCTTCGCAGATCTAAAAAATGGCCACTTGTAATGCATTCTGTGTTATTGTGATACAGGCAAATTGTGAATTATCAAATTATTATAGATCATTGGTACATTTCAAAAGACGTTTTCCTTTGTTATCAGGCAACTCAACAACATTTAATCCCTGACATCCTGCTCACACAAAGAGACCAAGACGTCACACAGTATGGTCCAAAAGGCTGAGAACACATGGTCTGCTCTGCTTATAAAGACCACTTGGTATTAGTCGTGTTGTGTGTGTTTGTGTGTCAGTGTGCCAGTTATGGCCTGAGCTCAAACTGCTTGTAGCGTTGCTTGACTACAGAAACAGAGGAATATGTCCTTTTAAATGAACCAAATCCCTTTAACAATTTACCTCCCCGTGGAAAGTGTAGGGTTCAGCGTGTCCTTCTGGGACAAGCAGGAGGAGCCGACTAAACAAACCCCCCAAACCCTGTGATCATTGGGCAATCGCCTCTGCTTGTGAAAATGTCACATACTTCCAGTCGGATTCGCATCACCAAACTAAGGATTTCTATATTTAGTCACTCCAAGAGACTCCCGCTCTACCAGCTGAGCGGGTATCAATGCCCCCAGTATGTCAATGAGATGAAAAAGAGTATCACTAATCTAACAAGTAATGTCTGTCCTTTCCCTGACCACCACATATCTGCTGTTGTGTAAGGCATTGTTAAAGTGGATTTAACAAACAGAACAACATTCCCAAGTGCAGTCCCAGAACCCTCATCACACGACTGCAGAGAATTTAATGGCCGATGTGTGTTTCTGGTTACCAATGCATCTTTATTAATGTGTTTGCTTTAAATGCCTGTGTGTTGTTAATCCCCGTCCTTGCCCAAGAGTCACACACGCTGCTGTACGTACACATGGCACTCCGTCCCTTGTGGGCAACAGTAGCTCTTTCAGTGTTTTCCTGCCTCTGCTCAGCTGAATACAGTAAAGCCTCTTCACTGTAATCACTGATCAATAATACTGATCACGGGTCAGTCATCAATACTGCTCCATCTGCTGCCATTTCTCTTGAGCAAATAGCACACAGAAGCTTAACATTAGAAACATTACATTTACATGACATTAGAAAAAAACAAAAACTAAAGCTGCAATTTTAAGGTACTTGCGAACATGTATTCTAACACAACTACAGTAGAAAACAGACATATTTAACTAAACAAATAGATTCCCCACTACTGTTTGCATACTACGAAATGACAGTTGAAAGTGCAAATAAATGTAGTCGTGCTACATCGTACGTCAGCTTAACTATGCATGGAAACGTGTAAGATAGGAGATATTTTTGGCAGAAAGTCAATATGCTACTCAGGAGTATGTTTGTACAGTATATTATCACTTCAAAATGTAATAATACGCAATAACTATATGTGCTTTAGATTAGTGCCTTGCTTTACGGCACTTACTCAGCAGCCTGAAAAGACTAACCATCCAGACCAATGACATCCTTTGCACAGTCACTTTGTTTGGTTACATTTATTGTAAGATACAAAACTAGGAACACAAAAGGAAAACCTTATCAATACCAATACTTAACACACACACACAAACATAATCCCCTCCCTTACTCCAACCCACACACACACACAAACACGGGTCTACAGTATGAACTCATCATTAATGCGTCGAGCCGGATGTTGCTGTGACCTTTTTCTTTTTAGGCCTGACCCCAGCAGACGACCCTAGAGAGGGATTAGTCCCACATACGTCTAATTAACCCCTCAGCATACAGCTCAACCTGGACCAGCAGCAACTCATCCGCACAACAACACCCTGCCCACTCCATATTTATACTTTCTTTCAATCCTTATGTCATTTGTGAGTTTTCCATATTTTCCAAGCTAAGGGCTTAAATGAAGAGCAACATTTTCTGGGCGACAATAATTTGTACGTCCATCAAACAACTTTACTTAAGCATCAGCCTAAATCTTGCATTTTAACTCCCAGACACCCCTCCACCTTGACCCATCCACTAACACTCCTCGGGACCAAGCTAACCTCTGTGTAATCCCCTTGAAGCCTAAACAAGTGTATTTTGACTGTGGTGGTTCACCAAAAGGAAGCAGAGGTGGGATTTCCACAAGAGTTTCTAGGCCTATAAAAGCATCAACACTGAAATCTGCGGAAATGAGCCAACTAACATAACACACCAGACATGCAGCAGGGAAAAAGGTGCGACCTATCAGCTTACGCTGTATGCCCTTTGCTGAAAAATAACATCTTAAATTAGTAATTTAAAGATATATAGAAAATCTAGAGAATCTAAAACTGAGAAGACAGATGTTATGTAATAGCATGTACTCTGCTATAACTAATGAGGCAACCCCCCATGAAATATCAGAACAAGGAAAGAAATACTTTAGTTTAATAGTTTTCTCATTGTAATGTGTGTATTTGTCATTGATGCATCACAACTACTCATTGCTGTTTGCTGCACATTCTGTCCACAGTAAAGCACAAAAAAACTTACTTGTAATTTATACAATTAAATATGTGGTGATTAGGTTTAAGAACAAAGTACATTTAAAGGTGAAGTAAGTAGCTTATAGTGACATCTAGAGGAGAGGCTGAAATTTACAACAAAGAACTGCTCCTCTGCTCACCCCCTCCCTTCCATGAGCGCTACGGTGTCCGCAGCCAGTCAAATGTCGTCCTCGTCATCTTTCTCCGTGTCAGCAGATGAGGTTCGTGAGGCGAGGGAGAGGGCGAGCTACCGCGGCCGTAGCAGACGAAGCGGAGAGAGAGAGGAGGCGGGACTTCCGCTACAAGTAAAGCGACGCTTGATTTATTCTCTCGCGTTTGTCCTTACAGGCTCCGGTAGAAACATGGCGTCTCGCTGCTAACAGTGGCTATGCAACCGCGGCCCACGACCATGTTATTTTACATGACTTTTTGAAACACTACGAAAATGAAACAAAAAACATTATACAGCGACTAGACAATGCAGGAGCACATAATATGTATAAAAAAGTGGATTTTGGGTTATATAAACCCATAAATACTACACAGTGTCCCTTTAAGAGTTGTTCTAGAATGCTGATACAACATATTCAAATTTGGAACAAAATATCCACTCAAAGATGGTTTCAGATGATGTCTTTGTTCGACTTAATATGTGACAACACACACGCAACACGCACACACACGTATCTAAATGTACACACAGCTGTTTAAAATCCTGGCTGCTCACACACCCAAACACGAGCACACAGTGCAGTATGCAAAGTATCCTGGGTTGGGTTCAGATGATGCAACACAACACCCAACTACTAAACAGTTGTACAGAACTGGACACTTTATTTAGGAGGAGGTTACCAAGCAACCCCTCCCCTTTGATTTTTAATAGTCTGTGGAAAATAGCTCTGATAGTTAGATTTCCTATTTAGTTGGCAAGAAGTTGCTATCACACTATGAATAGATGAATGTGATGTATACAGCATACCAACTTGTGTTCTGTTCACACCTCACACAAGCTTACATCAAACATCAGTTAAAATATGTGTGTCGTACTTGCATTTGTTACCGCTTTAAGACCTTTCCTTGCATAAACACTGACCTCGTCAAGACCATATGGAACAATGAGGCTGAACCACATTTAGTTAAGTTTAGGGCAAACATTTTAATTTGTGGTCAAGTTAAGTTTAGGGATAAGGCTTTGTTTAGTCTGTCTTAATGAATATAAGTCAGTGTCATGTCCCAAGAAGAACAGCTATGCAAACTTATGTGTGTGCGAGTGTGTGTATCTTTCTGAGGTCCAAAAACATAAAAAACCTATCTTTGAGGGGACATGTTGACCTTGTGCAGACATTTTGCCTGGGCCCCACACATTTTAAAGGGTTTTATCAGGGTTAAGACCTGGTTCTAGGGTTAGAATTGGGTTTAGGTTAGGGTGTGTGTGTGTGGGGGGGGGGGGGGGGGGTGTCTGTGTGTGTGTGTGCGTCATGCATGGGTTCCTCCCTGCAGCTGCAGCTTTTCCCAGCTGTGTCACTTTGATAACCGTGTGGCCACGAATGCCTGCCTTTGTTCCCATTAACGTGTGGAGCACCAGACCATCTACACAGAGGAGAGTCTGTCACACAGGTGTGAAGGTGAGAAGGAAATGAAATGAACTGCTCCCGAATGCTTCAGCTTGTGTGAGACTTTATATTGTGTGCGCACGTGTTAAGAGGAAAAGGAATGTGCATTTCTACATGAGTAAGTGTCTGATATTGAACCTCTCACACCAGCACTAATCCTCGACACATGCCTCGACAGTTTAGTGTTAAAATGGCAGAGTTTCACACTGAACATCCCTTGTCAAAAAATACCTTTCTAGGAAAGTATGTGCAGATGAAATTTGAGTTTGTATAAGTGAGGAACTTCCCTCCTGGAGGATCACTAATGTGAGGGCACGGGCAGAGGATCGGATGTGGGGGAGGGCAGAGGGAGCAGATGGGGGTAACTAGTTATTACAAGCATCCAGAGAGCAGGACAGATGGTTAGACACTGGTCAGGGTTATACAGCAAATGGTTGTAAAACAGATATGGGAAAACCATGTGTGTGTCACTCAAGAAAGAATACATACTCTTACATAAATACGTGTGTAACTGTAATTTATTCTACACTTAGGGTGAGGCGAATATAACCATTCTTATATGGTAAGAAATTGGAAAGACTCACTGACACCCAGAATGCATTATTTCCTTGGATCAGTAAAATCTAATCATCGTCATTAATTTAATTATTCCCATTAAGGAGGTTATTTGTTTGCCAATATTTGTCGGTTTGTATATTTTTGAGCAGTATAACTCAAAAAGATAGGATTTTGATGACATTTTGAGCATGCAGGTTATAGCCAAGGACAAAGTTACTAGATTTTGGCCGTGATGTGGATACAGATCCAGATTTAGAATAATTTTTCAAGCAATAATTAATCTTGCGAGATGGGGGAATTGATCAACACTCAAAAATTAGGCATTGGTGGAGGTTTGTGCTCTCTGAGTGCTTTTCTAGTTTATTTATTTATGTCTAATTTGCAGTAAAGGCTTTATGGTTTTCTCTTTTTTAAGAAAAGTGACTGATGATTTATATTTACATTGACTCATCAATTCTGAAATACTTCTTAGGCATCTCCTCAGTGGAATCTGGGTAATTCCTGTCAAAAATCTCAGTGAGTTGGAGATGTGTCACAGAGTGACACGGATGAGGAAGGGAATTCAGAGGGAACACTTTTGTTCCCTCTGAATTCTAAAAATGTGATGTTTTGGCAAGATTTCACATCACTATAAAATACAGAAGTTGTATCACTGCTCGTGGTCTTTCTGCTGAAATTGTAAAACACATTGGACTGATGGGAGCAGTCATGATGGTGCAGTCCTCTGATCATATTAAATGTGTGAGGTTATAGAAGTGTAACCGGAGACAAAACTGGAAAGAGCGACTGGTTTAAGACAGTGTCTGGGCCTTGTGAAATAGCCCATTTTGTGAAAGTGTTTTCTAGAGGAAAGAGGAGCCATTATATGAGACGCTGGTGCAGGGGAGGAACAAAAATGAAGTTACACTCTGGCTAATTATGACTTGCTGCCTTCTTGAGAGGAATCCAATCCATATCAGCATATATATTTTACTGACTCATACTCTTTTGCATCACACACATTAAACGACAACTGAAATCGGTTTGATTTTCAAAATCACACGACAAACATCACATGACTAACCCTAGCAATGTCCCATCAGAGTTTAAAGAGGACGTATTTCTCCAAGTTAACCTAGTTTCTTGGTGTCCTAAAGAACATGTCTGTGACATGCTTTGGTGAAAATACCATAAGGATGAAGCACCTGCCAAAACAGCCCTGTTCAGAACGCTCGGTTTAGTAGTATCTCTGTATCCACTTTAAAAAAAAGTAAAACGAAACTTAAGGGACAGGAAATGACATCAGCCACAGAGGCTACTGGGAGCTAACAGCAGTTAGCATTTGGAAAAGTGATCATTTGCAGGCTCTAGCACTCATCTATATGTCATCATATATATCCACTGGACAGATAGATCCTCTGAGGTTGGAAGTTCGTGTAGAACTCTGTGCTGCACTGTGGAGCCAAGAATAGAGCTTTTCACGGACTTCCGGTTTTCGGATACCGTTGCCCTCACCAGCACTCTCGTGTGTTCTACGGACAAAGCGGAGCTCTGTGAGACAACAATTCTTGGAATTGTGACATCCCAATGAGCGCGGAAGTCATCACTACTTGTTTCATCTCCTGTACTTAGACTGAGGAGGACCTCAGAGTGAGTCATATTTTTTCACATAGGGTTGCAAATGTAAGGATTTAAATGATTAAAAAGCTTATTTTGCACAATATGTTCCCTTTAAAACTAAAAAGTGGCTGCATAAAGACGTGAAGAGGACGGCTGCACTTTTTCTCCTAATTCCAGTGAGGACAAAAACACAGACAAAGCTTCCTAGATCACAACAACAGCTAAATAACTTCAAGTAGCATCAACAACCTCGTTCCTCCAGCTCTGCTGTCATCACCCTCAGGATCCGGGTGACACATCAGTTCACTGGAACCACAGACAGGCGCCAAGGGCGAGTCTTATCTGCTCGAAGATCTCGCTCCCTCTCCCTCTCTCTCTGGATTCCCTTCAGTCACACTCTAGCTTACACTTACACCTGCAGTGAGGTGAGACTATCCCACTCGGGATCTTAAAAGAGGCAGGGAGATAGAGGAGAGCGGCGGGGAGAGCCAGCTCCATGCGTTTCATCTGTAACCACTGGTCACTGTTAGCTTCTGGTTGTCCTCTGTTTAGACATGTTTGTAGCCTGTGTTTGTGTGTGTGTTTGTTTTCAGTCG
Source organism: Microchirus variegatus (assembly GCF_963457635.1). NCBI lineage: Eukaryota > Metazoa > Chordata > Actinopteri > Pleuronectiformes > Soleidae > Microchirus > Microchirus variegatus. The sequence goes on from NC_139813.1 coordinate 11,363,663, forward strand.
TGGCTGTCTGTGTGATACCAGTTGTGTTAACATCAGGGCGTATTAAACTGATGGTGACAAAAAGTTAACTCTCTGATAAAATAAGGGTTGTGTGTGTGTGTGAGCGTGTAATCTGGGCAGCAGAGGTAACTGCCAGGTCAGGATAAGTCAGCTTTTTTTGTTATATTATGAGACTCCTTTATAGGGATGCACCGATTGCCAAGTTTGACCTACCGATACCGATTTTAGCCAATTCCGATTTAAATGTTTTAAACCACTGTACAGCATGCAGAAAGATATATATTTTTAACATAGAAATACAATCAGTTCACGTCCAATATCCAACTATAAATACAAAAACGAATCACTACCTGTATGTGCAGTTTATCTAAGTTTAAACATATTTCACAACATAGTACCTACACACAACAATAAGTAAATGACCTCACTCTCTCGCTCGCTCTCTCTCTCTCCCACCCCGTGCCTCGCGCTCTCTCCTCACACTGGTTTAAATGACAAACAAACAAATGCTGAGTGCTGATCAAAATATTTGTGCAAGTGATTTAAAGTCCTGACTCTTGTCTTAAATATGATAGGCTTCGTTCAGTGATTGAAACAAATATATAAACATTAATGAAATATTTACATGCAGAGCGCTCACTCGCAAAGCAGACAGCAGCACAGCGGCTGCGCAGATGGTATGGCCATATATTAAAAATTCATATCACAACGGGAAAAAAAACGGTATTCGGTGTGAACCGGTATACCGCCCATCCCTACACTCTACTACATGTGCGTGTAGCCGCGTGCACTAAGTTGCTGATGCTGCGCGATGCGGGTGCATTTGATCGGCGTGAAAATCGGCCGATTCCATTCACTACTCCTTTATAAAGGCATAATACAAATGAAAATACTATATGTGTAAAAATAAGGAAAGCTACATGTTAATGGAGAAAAGACTATAACAAGTCTTTTAAAATATTTGGAAACATAACACGTAACACGTAACCTGTAATTGTAGCTACTAAACACATCCAAATAATGAGGTTGGGAGATGCATTATTATTATTGCATGTACAGTATGCGTTCAACTAGAACTAAACTGCATGGTCAAGGTCAGGGTTCTGCAACCATAGTATCAAAAGAGCCATTTTTTAATATAAGCCTCAAAACGTATTTGACCCTTAAAAATCAAGAGAATATCATGTATTAAGTTTTGTTGCATTTATGAAATTTAAGAACTGCAAAAAGAAAACTGTTGACATTGTGCTCGCGTATTGGTGAATGGACACTGTCGTTTCAGTATAACTCCATGTTCTCCCACCTCCTCACCCCAGACAACGCAGCTGCTGCTGGTGAGAAATTTGAAAATCAAGGATGCACACGAGGGCAATCTGACAAACAGTCAGCGAGATATGCCCGTCACAGACAGACACACAGACAGACACACGCTTTATAGATAGATAGATATTATGTAAAGCTCCTTTGTGTTGCAAATTTAGTTTTATTATTTCTGTAAAAATGCTGCTCTGGTGTCTGAGAGATGAGACTTACAGGGGATCTATATACTGTCAATGTGGATTCGTAATTTTTCTCTCAGCATTTCACTGTGCATCTCAAGCCATAAAGTTGTCTCTTTCCTCTTTTAGTATGTGTCATTTGTTGCCATCATCCAAATCACATCTTTTGGTCTCATCTGATAATCAGAGTGACAAAAACATGTCGTAAATTACTCCTTTCCTCTTCCAACTGGCAAACAAGAAGTCAACATGAGATAGGACTTGAGAAGAAAAAGGAATAAAAAGGATGATATGAGTCGAGACAGGCCTTGTTGAATTCAATCTCCCGTCAACACCATGCCTGTCTGCTGCTTTGTACGAGTGTGCTCCGTTCCCACGATCAACCCACTACAGGAGACGCCGCTGGGAAGGACACGGCATTTGGACGCTAATGTAGCATGAGCTTCTCTCCCAGTAAGACCATGCTACCGATGGTCACCACACAAATGTGTGTGTATGTTTATGATATCATCTCCCAGTGCTGCAATTACACACACCTTTCCATCCGGTTTAGACCCATGACCAAATAAACACACACACACACAAATATATTTGTAGCTACTCAGGCTTGTGTCTGTAATTGAAATACAATGGAGTGTGAGCAGAGGTTATGACCTGGAGGTTTTGGTGATGCATTATTAACTCTGCTCACCCCCAAAAAAAGACACAGTCTTTAAAAAAACACACACCCACACATCCTGTCATAGATGACTTCACATCTCTGACTTTTCCTCGTCCGTATATTTAACATGTTATGAAAATACATGTCTTTCCTGTCTGAATTGTTGCTGGATTTCTTATGAACCCTAAAATTCACTCTTTTTCACTTGCTGCACTTGTGGCTGGAGCGTGACAATAGCATGCGAGAGTCAAAACAATAGAAAGGTTGAGGGAAAGGCTCACATCACACTGTACAGCGATTGTTCAAGTTTAATCTCATTTTCCACTGTATCTTTCTTTTTCATGCCCACTTGATAAAACATCATTTTGCAGGGATGTCATTGCAGCTAAACAGCTAGAAAAACCTCCTCATGGCCAGTGTAGTAACAAAGTAACAAAGTACCAATACTTCTGTACAAAATTCATGAATCTGTACTTAAAGGTACAATATGTAGTATTTATGGGTTTATATGACCCAAAATCCACTTTTTTATACATATTATGTGCTCCTGCATTGTCTAGTCGCTGTATAATAGTTTTTGTTTCATTTTCGTAGTGTTTCAAAAAGTCATGTAAAATAACATGGTCGCGGGCTGTGGTTGCATAGCCACCGTTAGCAGCGAGACGCCATGTTTCTACCGGAGCCTGTAAGGACAAACGCGAGAGAACAAAACAAGCGTCTCTTTACTTGTAGCGGAAGTCCCGCCTCCTCTCTCTCCGCTTCGTCTGCTACGGCCGCGGTAGCTCGCCCTCTCCCTCACCTCACGAACCTCATCTGCTGACACGGAGAAAGACGACGAGGACGACATTTGACCAGCTGCGGATACCGTAGCGCTCAGGGAAGGGAGGGGGTGAGCAGAGCAGCAGGTATTTGTTCTAAATTTCAGCCTCTCCTCTTGATGGCACTATAAACTACTTATTTCCCCTTTAACTTTGTTATTATATAATATAAATTATATTTCTAGCAACTTTCACTTTTACTCCACAACATTTCCCCTAACCATCTTTGTTACTCGTTACAAATAAAATCAGAAGAAGAGTCGTTAATGGTCTGTATTTTCTAGTCTTGATGAGCTGCTTTACACTACAGTTGTGCCATTCACACGCTGCAACGTGGAGTTAAGTGTCTTGATGAAAGACTAGCAGAGCCAGGAATTGAACCCACAACCTTCCAGTTAAAAAACAACTCACCATACAACTGAGCCTTTACTTTGTACTTAAGTACAGTAAATGTCATATACCTTAAGACTTTAACTTCAATAATATTATAAAAAAGTGACTTCTACCAAAGTCATTTTCTGCTAAGATACAGTACTTTTACTTTTACTCAAGTATACTTTATACAATATTGCTCATGGCACGAGCAGAGGACACACCTGTACTGGCAGAACTGTGCACGACCATTTAAGAAGTACATGTACAGTACATTTTGATCCTTTATTTAACAGAGCAGACTCTTCACTGAACGTCATCCTTGGACCTTGGAGATCCTTTAGACTTCTGCAATGACCTAATGACTACCTAGGACTCATGCAGCATACTGCATCTTTGTGTTTAAACAAGTCTTTAAACAATTGTTTTTGGAATTAATCCTCAAAAGAAATCCAATGCCGTATACACACTTTTCCATCAAATTAGTCAATCAACCACTTCTTCAGTCCAAACCTTCACTTCACCTTGATACAACAAATCTACTAGATGACAGTTTCTACAGAACAGACCTCCTCAATTTGTTTTCTCTCACTGCTAATTTAAATTCCTCGTGAACACCTTCCATCACATGCCCGATGATCCGTGAAGAGCGCCCTCCCTGAGCGCCTTTTATCACTCCCCCAATTCACACAGATACTCACACACAATACACACTGTATGCTGTTCCTGGCCTTGACCTTTGACCTAATCTCCCATGATTCTCCTGTTTTTGGATCCCACACAGTCCTAAGGTCGCTGAGCACAAACAGATGAATCCAGTGGACTTTCACCAACACAAACATGATGTACAAATACACACATCGTGTATGTGTATCCAGGTCTTTCAGCTCGACTATCCATTCCAAACTTAAGTGTTTTCAGACAGTGTATTGTACTTACACTATAATACATGAGTAAAGTGCGTCTTTTGATGGTTGGAGCCTTGCTAGCACACTGTCAGTGTGTGTGGTCATGAGTGTTGTCCACTCTGAGACTTAGTATTTCATTTAGAAGCAGTGCAACGACTCCCTTGACGACTATAGACGTCGCGCTCTGTAACACCCCTGGGGCCTAAGAAAAAGGAGCGAGAAGAAGCTGGAACTGAAGTTGGATAAAAAAAAAACTGAAGTGAAAGCAGCATAGCTTTTAGGCCTTGTTTTTATCTGCAGTCCAAATCAGATTTTTAAGCATATCCAGATTGTATATGGCTTGATTTTGTTGGCAGTCTGGACAGCAAAAAAACATGTGATGTGATTTTTCCAAAGCTGATTCAGAACGCATACTGAGGTGGTTTTGAATGCAATTCTGATCAGATTTCAATCCACAATTTTGGATTTGTTTCAATTTGAACATCTCTGTCGCTCAGATAGGAGAAGTGTCCTCTGCGACAACATAGATCCAGAAGTAAATTTGAGGCACGTTAAACGATCGACACAGTGGAAGACAACAGTTAAACGGGATAACTAGATAAAAACAGACATCTCAGCAGTTTCCTCTGCTTCTGTCGCTTCCTTGCAATAAGAGGAAATTTCGCGCTGCGGCTCCACATAACCATTTGGAACAGAAACCGGCACAGATTTATGTCTTCCATTTTGTAAATTACTACTACTTGTTTTTCCAGGGTATCTCCTGCAACTATAGAAATACCTGTGAAAAACTATGTCAGTATGGACACGTGCAGATCAGATCTGGTGACTTGCAATATATAATGTGAACGGTTGGTCAGAAAGATCAGATTCTCATCGGATATGCTTACAAATCCGATTTGGGCTGCAGTCTAAACAAGGCCTTAGACCCAACTTCATTGTAAAGTCAAGTTAAGCCAGAATTACGTTAATAAAGAAATGGATATACAGTATAGTGGGTTCAGATTCAGCATAATGTCATACGCATCCCATCTCTTTCCCTTACGTGACCTGTGGGAGCAACAAGATCCATTTATGCAATGAGTCTTGGGGCATAACATACTATTCATTGTTGTGGAGAATGATGGTCTTTACATTATATGGTCAGAAATCTAAAATTATGCAGCAATTTATTCTGAAAAGTTAGCATCCAGGCCGCAGACACGACGATGACTGGGTTAATGTCCTCAAGTTCCCTTCTGAGGACATACACTGCCTTACCTCAACTCCAATTACGGCAACAGAAATGGGCAGTTAGTGTTTGTTGCATGCATGTGGGCTGGATGCATAGATATGCACTACAAAAATGTGTATAACTGAGTATGTCTATCTGCCCTATATGAGCACTGCATGTCTAAACTGGGAGGTGTTTAAACCTTATAAACACTAAACATAGTGGGCTGTGACCAGCATGCTGCTTATGATTAGCAGGTTACAGCAGAGTGATCAGAGAGAGCCGGGCGAGCGGAAACCAGAGAATGAGTTTTATGTGGAACTTAATTTAGCATATATTCCTAGAATTAGCTCCACCGTGGCAGGGCTAATTTCAGACACACAGATGTAAAGGCTAAATATAACACGGCAAAACATCCGACAGATGCTGAGACAGAAACTAATAAACTGCATGCAACTTCTTTGCTGCATTATCACGTGAACATACATTGCTGTGGTGCACAGATTTCCACCCAAAAAGCACATGGAGCAGATGTGGGTATAACTGAGCTATAAAGGGCTAGACAAGAAAATCCTAAAAATGATAAGCATCATAAACAAAAACAAGCCACTCAAAATGCAGGCACGCGTAGAAAGTGTGGACATGTTTATTTGTGTCTGAGCGACAGTGCAAGCTGAAAAACACTTCTGACCAAAGGTCTAAGGTGCCTCATTATCAAGTTCAGAAAGCAGATGTCTTCATGCACAACACTTCCTAACTGAGGTGCTGTGGAGGAATCAAACGAGGCCTGGTTTTGAGCAGCTCATTACCGCCATAAACAACCACAAGACCTCAAGCCCCCACTCAACCCGAGGTCGTTATGCTTATACGGCCCCGTTGTCCATGTCTGTCAGCAACTCCTACACACGCAGTCAAAATAAAGTTATCTCCAGGTAAACATCCACAAGCCAACAATCCTTAACATCTGCATTTGAAACAGAAGGAAACTCACACTGATACAAGTGAAAATCAACATTGTGTAACTTAAACACCACCAGTGAGCATGTTACGTCTCAAAAAACAATTCACGTTGTCGTGTGCGTGTGTTTGAGCAGCAGTGACGCTGAGCAGAGGCAACACCGCACAATCTAGATCACTGATCTAAACACACAAACGCTGTCCTGCACGACAACGACAATCAGATTTTACAAAGGCTCGCGTGTCTGTTTTGTATAAAGCCATCAGACACTGTGGCAGGAAAGAGCAAATCACTTACATATTTTAAAGACGGTGAGTGAGGGAAAGGAAGGGGAAAAAAAAAAAAGAGGAAATGAGTGGAAGGGTCTAACAAGAGCTGTGTGTCAGCTTGTGAGCGTGTTGGGGTGACAGCATTTTGGCGACACCTCAAGAATTAACACCTTATTACTCACACATACATCAACGTGCCTTTTTGTGTGTGTGCATGAAAGCATGTGGGCTTGTTTTAGAGGCCGGGGTATGAGACGGACAGAGCAGTGAGTGTGTGAGTGTCAGTTTATCTCGGGCACTACTGGGAAAATGTGGGCAATTATTTTTAATGCATCCTTTGTACATATATCTAATAACCTAATTATAATCAGTGTTGATTTCACTGTAAAATAAGGATGCCTGTATTTTTCATCAAGGAGAGTGAAGCTACCTCTAATTTAAGCTGGTGCGGCTTAAATAACTTGTAGCAGTTTGCAGTCTACAAAAATACATATGTATGCACATGCGGAAAGAGCATAAGTTACAACTCACCTGACAGAACTAACGTCTGCAGGATTTATAAAAGAAAAATGCAATAGTAAGAATAAAATGATTTATTTAAAATAAATGAAATTAGAGGTCGATTGATATTCTGGTTTTCCATTTATCAATAAAATGTTTTCCCCAATTCAATCATCTTGAAAGGTTTATAACAACAAACACCTCATGACAGAATGGGTGCTGGAGTGAGTGGTTATTTTTTTTGCAAAAGAAAAAAGTACTTTCTTAGTGTTTCAATATGTTTTACTTATAGAAACAGCGCATGAGAAAGGCTCAGCTATATGCGATGCTTTGTTTGCGCCATACGATCCGTCCTAAATATGCATAACATTCCACATGATGTTTGACCATTACAGTGAGATTTACGACGCGTGGCATTCAAAAACAAAGGAATCGCACAGAATTTAATAAGAACCCTTCTTTCTTAGCATGACGGGGCGCAGGAGAAGGGCTAATGTATTCTTTATGGGGCACAGCGACTCTGCATGGTTAGTGACCAGACCAGGAAACTGGAGGTGGACCATGGACTCACTGTCCACCCAAAAACTTCCTCTGTAAGTAGACCTCATCATCACCCACACACCTCTCTCAGAGTGTGAGCTGGTCACATGAACAGACCAAGCCAGAGACACTAGTCTGGTAAACATTAAGCTTAGCTCTTTGAGGTGAATGGACTGAAAGTTACATACAAACAAATCAATATTCTAGCTAAAAAAAATAAAAACACCACGTGATTTCTGCCACTAGGGGTCTTTCAATCAAACAATAACAAAAGGCCTAGTTTGATTATATGAAGAAACCACATGGGATCATGGGAATGGGGTTGTCTTTTTGTCTTGTTCTGACACAAGACAAATAATGTTAGACACATTCGGTCAGGTTGGTCCCTTGTGATGAACCCTCTGTCTGACCTCAAAATGTTGTTGTATAATCACAATAAAGATCCTGTCCTTTGCAGGGAGGGCGTCTGTTTTAGAATGTGCAGCAAATGGCTGAGTAGTCATGTTCATTAGTGGTAAATAGACACAATAAAATAAAATAAAAAATAGACAACACACTGGCTAACCAAATCGTATAAAATAATGTCTTTCTTCACTCTCATGTTACATGACAGGTTTGCCCCAGATGTTATGGCAGGCTAAGTGGATGACACCATAACTTGAATAGAGATATGGATTTCTATAGATTTAAAAAAGTAAGGTGTAAACTACTCGCTGATCTCGTCTTTTTAGGAAAAGTTACATTTTACATATTAAATCCATTCCATTTAAAGGTTTGAACAAAGGAAAAAAGACATGGTTATTTAGAAACAAATGCTCCAACTGAGTAGAAAAGAAACAAATTCATGATTTCATTAATTACCATAGTGATAAATATCAGAGGAGTTGAAAACAGTCTGCACATAGGGATCATAGGTTATGATGCTGACCTCCTGCCACTTCCTCTCACCCTGAAAGTCATTCATAACAGCAACTCAACAGTTTCCTCACAGTCCGACTCCACTCCTCCCCCTCATCTCCCACACTCCCCTCTTCCGTACCTCCCTCCTCCTATCTACGTCTTCCCCTGCACCTCCCTATCACCTCACCCTGCTCCTCCTGATTCTACAAAAGTGTGTGTGTATCGCTTCAACCTTCACATGCAGGGTCGATAAGTGATAAGTGTGCCCTGTGTATGTGTGCGTTTGTGTGTGTGTGTAAATAATGAGCTTGCGGGGGTGAGGACATTCCATCAGACAAACGTCTCCATGAGCAATCAGTCATTTCATTAGAAACTAACCAGATTTTCACTAAAACATCATACACAAGTTTGTATAGAGGAAGACAAGCTGCCACCCTCCTTGCTGCCATATTTATCGTATCTCTGACCTTTTAATTACACACAAATTACAAAGACAAATACACACATTTATCTTTTTCATGGCTTTCCTCGCTCTGATATCACAAAGTGAATCCTGAGTCCACAGTTGTTACACATAACTTCTGGGATTGCTCTTTCTCTCTCTTTGTAGTCGGTTGGCTCGGTCCAGTCGCTGTCTGGTGGCGAGGCCGAGGTTATTTATCACCCGATGGTGAAACAGGGGGGGCTTGCCAGGCGCCCGGACCTTATTAGTGAGATTTACAGTGTGCAGGAAAATCTCTCAGGGGGGAAAATGCTGCTATAAGCACCATCAGTTGTTCATCAGATAACACCCACACGTCTACAAGACGACATGGTCACCAGGTGAAGCAGAAACATGCCCAATTCACAATAGGTTAAAAACATGAGCCACAGTGACCTTTAACCTTCTGAAGTAGGGCCACAAAATGAATTGATTACTAATTATAAAACAGTTTGAGGTTGTTGTTGTTGTTTTTTTAACATGTGGTTTCAGCTTCTTAAATCAGAATAAGTTCTGTTTTTTGGACAAAACCAAACATAAGAAACTGTTAGTGGCAGATTAAAGTGCTTTTTGTTTAAAGAGTTGCATTCGTTTTTTACCCTTTCCTCCCATGAACCCTCAAATAACTGTGAAATGATCAAACCTGTCGTATAAATGTTATTGTAAGCTTTTTGTGGCAGTCCATCGAACATGATGTCACCATTTGCCTTACGGTAACTACTAAAGCAAAGGTCAGACTATCTTTTGCACATAAGTGGACAAGACTCTCCCAATTGACTGGTCTTTAGAGTCAAATGTGTCCCCAAAAGCAGACTAGGACACAGCCTAAGAATAGAACACTTTATATGGACTACTGTAAAAGTTTCCATATTCCTTCTTTGGACACTTGCCTTTTTTCCAAAGATTCCAAAATCTACCCTCACTTCCATGCATAGAAGTAGTCTTAACTCCATGTGTTGGAGCGAGTCACATTTGACACGGTCACACCTGCAGTGGCTCGACACAGCTTTGAACAGCGTCAGTGTGAGTGTTAAAGGTGATTGTGTGCCACTAAGCGGTCGGGCCTGCATCCTCTTATCGAGCTCTAAGTGCTGGAGAGGGCGAGAAAAGATGAACCGCGCCTCTGTGATGTGTCTTTGTCGCGGCCTCGGGCTTCAGGATCTGCTCGGATAACAGCTGGTAGTATCAATACTGCACTTACTGGGCGCACAAGTGTTGTTGGACACACAGATAGTCACACATTTGTGCCCGAGTGTTTATGGTTTACCCACAAACACGATATTACTGCCACTGCCATGTCCTCTGACATCACAACGGCTCCAGAACCTCCGCAGATCTCGTGTAAATCATCAACACGTACTAACATTTTGAGTGTAATCACAACATTAATTTGCTGGAAGAATTTGGCCAAAGGGAGTAAATTTGTCGTGAATGCGGTTGTTCTACAATGTCATCCAAAGTTTTACAGTCTTATCTGGCAAAATATATTTCCTTGGCAAAAATGTGTCTGATTGAAATACTGCAGCTGAGGCACAGTGAGCATGGGAGCGAGCCTCAAGGCTTGACATCCATTCAAGTCTACAGCTGCGATGTTATATGCATGAGGCCACTAAACATATCTTGTGGAACACTTTCACTATCATCCATATGCAGAAGCTTCTTCCTTCCTCCCAGGCATCGGCGGTTGTGGGCTGCACGCTCCTGCCGAACGCTCTACTCAGAAGCCAAAGAAAGTTGTTTTCTTGGCCTCCGCCACGGGTACAACAAAAGTGATATTATGCGAGTCAGTGAGTCTTTGTATTTTCATTTGTGCGACTGCGAGTGTGTTTATGCATGTGTGTCTGTGGATCTGATAACTATGATGGAGGTTATTTTAGACTTAGTTCCTCTGCTCCTCTGATGCCGTCAAAGAGACAGAGGCAGGATGAAAGATCACAGAGGGAAAACCACAGAGGAAGAGTGAGTGTGTGTGCGTGTGTGTTTCTATGGCCAAACTTACATGGCAAAAGTTCATTTTCTGCCCTTTGAAGTGGGGAGTATCAGTGTCTAAAGAAAACACACTGGGAAAAGGGCAGTTGACTGTGTGTTTGTGGGTGTGAGGGAGAGGAAAACAGAGCATGAGAACGAGATGAAACCATTACTACCTTCTTTATCACAGAGCTCCCTCCTTGCCTTCATGTCCACCTCATCCTCCCTCCATCCTTCTTCTGCCTCTCTCAATCACCAGCATTTCTTTCACTACTTGTCTCATAGCAGCAGAATGATGAGACCTGGTGACTCCAGCGCTCATAAATTTGATAATGAGTCTCTTCATTAATGTGATGCTGACTCTTGTGTGTGTGTGTGTCTGATTCCCTCTGTCTTCACTCTTATCTCTTACAGAGATGAAAAGTGCTCGAACCCCCCCCCAAAAAAGGAACAAATTACATATATAAAAACAGAGAAAAGAACAGAAGATAAATGAGAAGACGATTAACACAAATAGCGGGATAGTTAAAATGCAGTCTGTGTAGGATCATGTCGCAGTGAATCAAACATAATTAAATGGAGGAAAACATGCTGAACAGAGCATCTACTATAAAGTTGCATATTGTAAAAAAAAAGTGTATTTTTTTGAATGTTATTCTCATGAAAAAATATATCAAAATCATAAAGATTAAAAAAGTTGTTGTAGTCTGACAACAAATAAAACATTTTCTCATCTGAATAACTAGATTTTGTTTTGGCAAAATTCAAATGGCCGACTTCCTGTTGCGTTCAGACCACGGTTACAGTCTAATTTTTGTTTGTCTTGGTCTAGAACATCTTCCCACCAAGTTCAGGGAAATTTGCTGGAACTCAGTTTCACCTCCCTTTTCACCTTAGGGGGCGCTATAGAGCCCGGGTCCGGGAAATATGCCAATATTGCATTTTCACCAGACCTGACCACCATGCAAAGTTTTAAGAGTTTTAATGCATGGAAACTGCCTCAAAAATGACCGCGAATCCACAGATATAATAATAATAATAATCTGAAGGATAACAATAGGTTCCTCGCACAAATCCGCTACGCCCCTGTCATTCATGGATTGGGCCCTAATAATACATTTTAAGGGTGGTGAAAGACGTATAACATCTGCACTGCAGTGAGTGCTGAAGTTTTTCAATTTGTCACACTTGCCAACATCTGTAGGTTCATCCTGCATATGTTCATAAAGGCTTCTGACCAAATACTGTCCATCCCAGGATGACCCTTCACCCTTTACCCCATGGCCTTCACGTCATCCACCAAGATTGTCAGTAAAAAAAAAAAACTTTAACAGGCAGCATGTGCGCCCTCAGACGTCGTTACCCTAGGATCACATTTTCTTACCTTTATCCATTAATAGACACAAAGACACACTCCGGTACAACATGTGCGCACAGGTTTCTACTCACTTTAAGACGTCTCATAACAGTTTTTATTGAAAGTGAAAGGGGAACAAGGAGAGTGAGTGAGATAGAGTCCGAGGGAGAGGGACAGACAGATGGAGACAGAGAAGCAAGAGAGCTCGCTCCATCACTGCCATGTCTAAAGGAGTTGGTATCTCCATGATAAAATAATCTGGTTATTCTCAGCAGCACTGGGAGGAGACATGCCTTTTACACGGCACGTCTGTGTGAGATTACATGCGTCTTAATTACATCCACAGGGGAAAGATAGAGAACATTATGACACAACATTATGATTTACATACTTCAGAAAAGACAAGAGAAATTTGACCGCAAGTATGGCTTATTTAACGGAGTTGATAGTAACATGTCACTGTGCTTTTATGTGCATGAACACAATCTGGCAATCTGAATAAAATTGACATGTGCTGCCAAAGTGTGAGCTCTATCTACTTTGAATAGATCTCTATCACCTTAGACAGAGTAAAATCGTTGAGTCAAATATGCTAGGTAGCATGTTACATACATATGAAGACTAAACCAGGAACATTTATAAAGAAGTTGCATAACCATCAGTACTAATCAAATCATTAATAATCAACATCATTCAGTGCTTTTGAGTAACCAACCTTACATTACTTTTTAAAGCAAAAATAATGGAGTATGCAGTATGCTAATTTCGCCGTCTTATTCCTTAAAAATGTCTGGCTTTATAATGATAACTAGCTGATATTGTATACGTCTATTATTTTACCATTTTGGCTGAAAAGAACATTTAAATACTAATTTACCCAAACACACATGTACAAAGAGAAACTGTGGTGTGTCAGCGTTGGCTGATTCTTTTACCAACAGTGAATGCACGGTGGTCATCAGACCTCCCCGACACTCGTGTGTCATTCCTTTCACTTCTGCTCAAATATCTGACCAATCACACATTTTCACAACTTACAGACTCTCGTCAACGACTATCAGATGACATAAAGACTCAATTTCAAGGTTTCTCTCAGCTCAGCACCTCAATGAGGCCTTGGCTGTCACATGGAAACCAACAGCAGAAAAGAAAAAAAAGGCCTGTAACTGATTTTGGGTTCTGACCTCCAGCTTCAAGATTCAATGAGTCTATTTCCAACTGAACAGTTCTAGTGACTCAGTTTTCACTGCCCCATTACAAATAGATTGTGGGGTTAAGTCCAGGAAAATAGTCATAGTTTTAAGTTGCATCCAACTGTTTTAGAGTGTAGAACTTTTGAGAGGGTCAACCTCTTCAGTGTGCTTCATCTGTTCACATAAATTATGAACTGAAGGGGTTTTGTTTCTATTTCAGTAAACATGGCTTCACCAAGAAAGCGAAAACGGCCGAGTGTTATGGATCATTATAAAATGTCCATGCAATTACACAGGCTACTTGTCTTTATGTAGATGCAAACACTGCCACTAATGAGAGCTTTTTCTGCATCAAGTCACTTGCCAACTCAACAGTGCTCTCATGTAACCTTTTCTGGGGAAAGACGGAGACGGAACAAGTAAAATACTGAACTAAATCATGTGATGCATGAGATGCATAAATACAAAGAGTTTTGCTTCTTTTCAATGGGGACCAATAAGATTAACTCAACAAGCCCCAAACCCTGTGGGTCTGTGAGATATACGATGTTTTACCCTCTCTCCATTTGTCTGTATGTGAAAAAGACTAGGTATGTGTCTGCAAATGTGTATGAGGGGGAATGTATGACTGGTTTTATCATCAATTCTCGTTTAATGCTACTCTCATCGTAGTCAAACACTAAAGAAAAGTCATCATCTGGTCAATCACAACTTACAACCAGCTATCACCATCATAATCATCATCTTGTGTCGTCAGCATCGATCTGGACCCTTTGTCCGTTGACCGGTTATTTGAGGTTACAGGGAGAAGGATGAATTACAGAAGGAGACCACAGCTTTATATGCAAAGCTATATGCAACTTAGCAAACGGCTGCTTCTGGTGCCGAAATATTTTCAACAGCACCACTGGGAGTTTTTGACATCAGGGTGTCAGATGAAACACAGCAGAGGCTGTTAAGTAACAAGATAACTGGATATTATCATCAAATACCACGTCATAGCTCGGGTCCTGAGTCTATATTATCAGACTGATAGGTAGCACTGACCATGACGGCGTATATACATCCATCAAGTATCCACAAGCAACACAATAGAGGGCTGTTCACTCCCTGAAATCGAGTATCGATAAGATCTTGCACTACGTTGTGACAGACATTAGAGAATAAAAGAGGGAAGGAAAGCGATCGATAGAAGGAACGAAGAACAAAATTTATCAACAGCCTTAGTGTCCACGGTTATACCTGCTGAGATGTGTCAGGGTGAATCATATGGATATCTAACTCTTTCACATTCTTTCCGTTAGTGACTTTTAAGTCATGTCATGAAACTACATCGGGGTTAAGTGCTCTTGCATTGATAGTTAATTGTAACAAGTACTGTCTGTACGTGTGCCATCTGTCACAGTATGTGTAAAAATGCAGATATATCTTATTAGTAACAGAATCATAGGACATAAAACTGAAGGTGAAGCTTCCATTTTTTAGTTAGACCTGGTTTTTCCATTACAAAGCTGATCAGAACTGGCACATGCAAATACAACGCTGGCCTCCTTTTGTTCCCTCACATACACACACATGCAAACCACAGGCACTCACAAACGTATAAGTGCTTGTCCTTAAGCATTAAAACACACAGAGGCCCCAGAGATGGACAGAGGAGGGAGAAATGACACGTTTGTCAGCTCAGCTCCAAAATATGACAGGAGGTCAGAGAGAAGATTTTAAAGCTGCAGAAAATACTTTTTTTTTATTCTTATTGCAACTATATCCCCAACAACCACTAACATCAAAGCTCTTAGCAGTATTATCCAGGTATTTACAATGCAAACATTATTAGAAACGCTCTTACAAACAATGTGCTTGCGATTCTTAAAGGTGCATTATGTAATAAATCTAAAGCAACTGGCCATAAAATCCTCCTAATATGTCACAGAGATTCAGGAATAATGTTCATACTCAACAAACTGAACTCACCAACAACAACAGTACAGACTAAATATTTGCATTAAAAAAAATCTTTTGCAGATTGCAAATCATGTTTATGTTTTGAAATCATGTTTTGGCATGTGGCGCCACCTACCGCCGTCTACCAATCATTGCAGTCAGTAGATTCTCAGCTGCCGAGCAACCACGGGTTGCCAGTTACGTCAGAAAACGAAACCTAAGACCTAAAGACCTCGGTGTTTTGAATTTGAATGTAGTAACCCTTTTTGGCCACATTCTTACATATGGCACCTTTAAATTTAAATTGTCTTGAACATTTCACAGAGTGAATGTCAAGCCAATAAAGTATTTCCACATTAAAAAATTTGAAAACTGATTTTTAATGTTACACAGGTAGATGAAAACTAACATTGCATAATGTAAGATAAACAGTAAATAACTATCTTTAGGCTTTAGGTTAAGACCCATACTAGAGCCACTTATTGACAAACATCAGTCAAATGTCTGGGCAGTGACTGCAAACATCTTACTACAGTGACATATCCATGTTTGGCCCCATTGTCTCATCTCTGTCACATTCAAACTTTGCCAAATGAGTTCACTTAACAGCTCATCAATCAGCTCCACATATTTCTCAATATAAAAAAAATATTCTGGTGGTGTAAATAAACAACAGAAATCACCAACTGCAGCTTCAAATAAAGATGATATGTTGTTAACCAAAATCACATGGATAAACATATTTTGAAACAAACCTTTATCTCCATCCTCCACGATAAGAGCCAGGCTACACACATACTTTATTACCATCCTTAATACATCCTGAATGTTCTCGTCGATCCTTTTTCTTTGTGAGAGATAAAAATGTATTTGCCTGAATTCAAGGTGGTGATGCATGCAGAGGAATGCAAACAGTTTAATTATCAGGGAACAGAGTCCACAAAATAAACTGATTCAAAGGCGACACAAAGAGCAAAGTGGAAATCATCACATCGACTGAACCACATGAAACAATAACTATTAAGTCATTCTTCTGCCCTCTTAAAATCCATAATATGTAGAGTCTGTTAATCGTTTCCTCGCTGAGGAGAGACGTGTTGAAATGTGCTGACAATCAAAATAACTTTTGGTTTATTTTCTCTCCTCATGGTTACCCTGCATACATAAAACATTAAATGCAACTCATTGCTCTGGCCTCAGCACACTGCCAAGCAACGACTATGTGTCCTCAGTGTGTGTGTGTGTGTGTGCCTTGGGTTCAGATTTATCTTGATTGTTTCCTTCCACGTCTCTTTTCAGTTTTCATGTTTCTCGAGGGTGAAACTTTATGTCGACTGTGGTCTCTGGGTTTGGTTATTTTTGAAAGCAAACGCGGAGGAAATATCCCAAACATTTTAACGGCCTCTCTTCAAAGGACGTTTACTCTCTGTTGAATTTAATTAAGAGACATAATTGAGATTGGCCTTAAATAGCTGGGCTTTTTTACTGAGCTTTTCATAAGTAAAACACAAAACCACATTTAGCAGTCATCAAAAACGATGAATCACCACCCTGGTTTATTTAAGTACAAAATTAGGTAAAAATGGGGGGAAACCTTAATAAACATAGCAGGACATTTCTTGGATAAGCTCGACTTGGCTGTAGGAATTCACAACCTAGATGCTGCCTGCAGTTTTTAACAGCTTACATTACAAAGATAAATGTTCATTACACAGATGTACAACTACACTCTAATGCAATGTTCATTTGAGCACAACACAAGAAACCTTGTAAAGCCATTTTAGATTTAGTTTGACAGACAGTGTGGAGAGAGGAAAATGGGCCTGACATGCAGAATCGCTCCTTGGCTGGATGCGAATTGGGGACATTGTAATTACATTGTGGCCTAAATCCCTGGTATACTATTGTGCCCCATATTAAACAGATACTTTTTTATATACAATACTTTACTATAAAGCTTTATTGTACACAAATGTATTACATCGTTTTCATCCTGTAAAAACCCAAATGTTGAGTTTTATGAGCTGCAAAAACAACAGTTTTATCCAAGTCTCAAAAGGGGTTTTAATACCATAAGTGATTTTTTTTTTTTTACTTTCAATGTGTATAATCTCTTAGTATAAAAGATATATAAAATAAATATAAAGATAAGGCCCAAGATTGTGCAGATGCTTCATTGTTCAATATGGGAAAGTGTTCCCTCTTGAGGCCAGACCCATTACTGCAAAAAAATTCCCCCCCAAACTCAGATTTGTCAAAGTAGAATGGACAGAGTGCAAAAGCAGGTAAAATGACAGCACTTGTCTGTGTGTGTGTGATGTCTTCATTGGGCCAGTGCAGCAAAGATCAAGTGGTTGTGTGTATGTACAGCGTCTTCAGTGTCTTCTAGCCCCAATGGGCTGTGGATTTTAACAGAGCATGGATCACAATTACTGTTCCTCTGAGGGGGAACAGCAGAAAGATCTGAAAGCTTGTGCGCACACACACACACACACACACTTTATTCCTTTGCCCCAGCAGCTGAAATTCCCATCAGAACTTTTACATCGTAAAGCCCCATCATCATAATGATTGCAGCCTCTTTGGTTTTCTCCTTTGTTCTTCTGTCTTTCCTTTCATTCCTTCATCCATAGGTCACACACTATTCTCTTACAATATGTATTAAACAGAACAAAATAGCATCTACTAAAAAAATGAAAACTGTGGAGCCAGCCCTCTGCTGCTGCAAAAAAAGGTCCATGACAACAGAGAGATTTCAGCAGATTATCGCATGTCCGTGTGCGCGCGAGTCAGCAGGCCTGAGCTAGTTTGAAGTTTGTCTCATTGAGGCTCCATATGAACAAAGGCAGTACAAATGTGTTATTCTTCAACACATAAGGCTCACTAAAACAGACCAAAACTAATCTTTGAAACAGCGTACATGTAAGAGCATGTTATTGCAACTATTACAAAAGACAACATCTTTCTAGTGCAGAGTCTCAAAAGGCTCATCACAAATATAACAGCGCTAATGACTAAAGCAGAAGTCATATTAGTTACTGACACAAGGACACACACACACAAAATGAGCCACCTCTAAAACAACATCTTGCCAGCTCATTACATTCACTTGGACACTGGCCTTTAACACACAATACCACCAAAAGAGAGAAGTCCAGCCCCCCCACACTGCAAACACCACCTCATAGATCAGCAGCAGCAGAGCCTCTGGTAACTAAAATCCAAAAACAACACATAAAAATGTGAATAATAGGGAAGAGACGCAGTTTAAATGATGATGGACTCAATGTCTTTGACCACAATGTTGTATATCATTTTAAACATACAATTTTAAAGTTGTGTGTCGCTTTTGGTGAGTTGGGTTTGTAGTTGACGTTATTATTATACCTCCGTTTGGTCTTAAAGTAACTTTATTTATGGGCTGTGTCCTCTGATGTCAAGCGAAACTATCAGAGCATTTGTGCGTACACAGCATGGACTTGTTGTGGCCTCCTCCTGAAGCCAAACAGGAAGTGAAACTATATTGAATAGCCAATCGGGGGCGACTCCACTGACTGCAAAAAGAAGTCACTGAAACATTTTCCAGAGGAGTTGATGATCTCGATCACAGTTTCAGGTTTTATTCAATAGCACATTATGTCATTTTTGTAAATTTTGTTCCCATTTTAAGGAAAATAGCAGTGCGATTAACAGCTGGTGTGGTCCATTATGAGTGATGCCTTTTTAATCAAACCTCAATTCTGGAGGTTTAGGAAGGTGATCAGATTCTTATGATTGGTGGTCAAGACCAAGATCTAAACAGCATTGTGTGAACTCATTGTTGTGTGGTATAAATGTATTTATGTCTTCCATACACCTTATGGAACACCCTCTAAATATAGTTCAAAATGAGGACATGCTCACGACAGGTTCACTCGTTAATGGCTTTGTTCTTTTTTAAAAGTCAAACTGTTTATTGCCTCCAACTAAAATAAGATGAAGCCATCATTTGAAGGTCTTGTGCAAAACTCAGTTATCTCTGTAACATGCCGCCGTCTTGAGTGAAAGGTCAAAGGTAAGAGGGTCAGGGTTAGGGCCCGCTGACATGCTGCTGACTGCTCCTTCAGCCAATCATCGGTTTTCATCGTCAGGCCGCGTAACTGCCGCAAACGGCTCTGTCAGCAGCTGGTCAAGAGGCAAAAGGGAGCACTGTGTGTGTGTGTACATGTGTCGGTCTGCACATTCCTGCTCCTGAAGTGGCACGAGGGTCAGAGGTGAGATGCATGTATTCCCTCATCAGCTCTACTTGTGGGGCTGCTCACACACACTTGACGACCACTTAAGGCCACATTATACTTCTCCGACTGCGTATGCGTTATCCGTCTGCGTCACCACGGAGACGCCTCGAGCATTTATACTTCTGCGTCGTGGTGACGGACACTCGCTGCAATTTCCCGCCCGATCAGTAGGGGTCGCTGCGCAAGGTTGTTGTGCTTCTGGCTACAGTGAGCAATGGCGTCCGAGAAAGAAAGAGAGAGAAAGACTGTTGTTGTTGAAAAAGTGGCCGTTTCTCACTTTTCTGTGTCACGGAACGCAGTTTTAAGATAATTTGAGGCGAGAAATTGGCCATTTAGAGTCTAAACATGTGCTGTGTGTGTTAAGATATGACGTATTTATAGTTCGGCAGCGGTGTTATCGGCGGGGATCAGCTCCGCCTCTGTCAGGACGCCCGCAGCGCACTGAGAGCCGGCACAGAGCAGCTTAGCTCAGCCTGTCCTGAGGACCAATCGCAGCTCTTGCCGTCTCCGTAGTCCCTTGACGGAGTGACGGACACTTAAAAAATATTCCGTGCACCCGGAGACGACGCAGAGGCTCTTCGACAGGTTCTGCGTCGACGCAGAGGACTCTGCGTAGCTACGCAGAGCACTTTACGCAGAAGTATAAATTGGGCTTTACTCTATTTAAGTGACACATGTGAGTACAAGGACAGTGTGATGGTAACAGCCCAACTATCCACACAGGAACGTACTGAAACATAGAGTTGTCCTCCCCTGCAGTTTGATGGAGCAGCCTGTGGTGACAGCGGTCAGCCTTTCATTCAGGAGTAAAAGACACATTTCATATACAATGTAAAGCTGTACAAAAATGTTTTTAGGTATTTAGTGCAACAAACACAGCTTTGCTAACAAAGAACCTTTCAAACACATCTAGTCAAAAGGCAAGGGTTCACCAAAAAAGGAAAATCATGTTTAATTGAGGTGTTAAATTGATTAACTTAGGTGCTGCAGCAATGGAATTAAACTGAGACTTTAACCCTTCAACACCGAGCGTATCACAGACGGCACATTTGCGTAAGTGCACTTTGCATTACCATAATTACGTGACGGGTTTGCACTATCGGAAAAACTCCAACTGTTTCTGAAAGCTGAGAAGTTGCCTGTCAAAGCCAACATGTGGTTATTGCAGTAATTTCACTTGCGCTGTTGCAGGAAGCTGGCGAATCAGCATCTTTGTCTCCAGAGTAGAGAGTTGGAAAAGCGCCTGTAGGCCTACATAGTTTCCATTTTTTAAATAAAGACTCAAACAAATGTTATTTTAAATATGCGTTATACTGTTCAAATTTCAAATTTAACACGCAAAATCTGGTGTTGTACAACTACAGTGTTTTTTCTTCATTGTAAATTGTTAAGACACTATTTTAACATGCACTAAGTTTTAAGTAACTGCCAGATATTGAAAGTCATTCTGGGAAAAGTGGGCAAAAGCACTTACTGACAGGATCATTTTCTGGCCCTTTTATGGTTAAAATAAGCAAAAAAAGTCCAGAAAAGGACACAAATTCTTTTTGTGCAATATTTGGATTAGATGAGGTTGGAAGATTTAGACATTAAACTTCCATGTTGACCATCAATATTTGATTTAATCCCAGCGCACAGACAAAACACCATATACATAAATGCAACAACTGGAAACATTATCAAATCTAGATTAAATTCTTATTTTAAATATTTCATTCAATGGACAACACTGAAGTTCATTGTCTCCTGAAGTTGGAGTAGAAGAGTGCGTCAGTGTGTGCTTTTAGCAAAAACAATATATTTCCATGTGGATGCCCTGGAGTGAAATGTCCACCTGCATCTTCTTGCAAAAACCTTTGCTCATGTTCCCTCCTTTCATCCTGTGTTTGGCTGAATTCTCTGTCACACACTCACACAGACACACACACAGAACATGCCCACATATAGGTTTCCTGGCTCCCCTCCGCTCTGCTTTAAAACGCTGCCTATCCAAACAGGAAAGTGGCCTCTGCCCCGGCAGCAGTTGAGGGCACAGCAGTGGAGATTTCATTAGTCACAGCTAACAGGCTAATTATCCGCTTCAGCGCACCTGTAAAACTTTACTGTGTGTCAATCTCGCACAATCACAGACACTGCGTATAGGTGCGTATGTGTGTGTTAGTTTGTGGACATGTGGGTCTGTGGGTGGGTGCGAACTGGTGGGTGTGCAACAAACCTGTCTGTTTCTGTGTTAATATGTGAACCGTGTGTCAATCAGGCCTCTGTGGGCATGTGAGCATTTTATGTGCTACAGCATGACTGGCGATCAAAAGCCAAAAGCTATTTATTTTAAAGGTGCAGGAAACAGAATGAAATGAATAAAGTCTGTGGTCTTGCCATCAGCTCCCACAAATGTCATCAGGAACTATTAAACTGCTCTCATGCTGTTTTTTGGACTTCAATTCTTCCATCTTTATTTGGTATTATGACATTTTAAAACAAGTGGCGAGTCTTTTTACACCAAGAAAACATTCCAAAAGAAAGAAAAATGATCTTCATATGCTGTGCAATTTTAGCACCGTTAAAGTCACAGGTTAATAATTTAATATAGGATGTGGAGCAGTAGCTCATAGTTGTGACTGCAAACTTATTTTGCAGTCGCATGTGTAGAACTATCCAACGAAGCAATGAAAAATAAAAACACCTCGTTTTACAATGCACTGCTGCACAAAACGTTCCTTATACTGGCTCAGCTAATTTATCAGGGTAACTTCCAACAAACTGGTAAGTCCTTAATAATCTTTGGCATCCAACAAGATTTCAACTGGGTTTCTTGCAAGTTAAAACACACAAGGACTGCTCTGCAATACTCTCAGTTTAGACTC
Organism: Microchirus variegatus; assembly: GCF_963457635.1. Classification (NCBI taxonomy): domain Eukaryota; kingdom Metazoa; phylum Chordata; class Actinopteri; order Pleuronectiformes; family Soleidae; genus Microchirus; species Microchirus variegatus. The sequence goes on from NC_139813.1 coordinate 11,386,383, forward strand.
CATAACAGTGATCTCTCTCAGAGGCATATTTTAAGGTGTTTGTTTATTCTAAAATTACTGTTTGTAGCCTGACAATGCACATTGCAATGGTAACCTAAACCATTAGGGATTGTCATCTTTTGTTTGATTTGACCATCCTGGGATCATTTAATGTTCACTCATGTACATCCATCCATCCATTATCTACCGCTTTATCCTCCACCTGTGCGTTGTGGGGGGTGCTGTGCCTATCTGAGCCGACATAGGGCGATAGGCGGGGTACACCCTGGATAGTTCGCCAGCAGGGCCACATACAGAGACAAACAACCATTCACTCACACATTCACACCAACGGTCAATTTAGAGTGACCAATTCACCTAATCCCCATATTGCATTTTTTGGACCGTGGGAGGAAGCTGGAGAACCCGGAGAAAACTCCCCCCCACACACACACACACAGGGAGAACATGCCAAATCTATGCAGAAAAGCCTTTGTTCCAACCTGTGCTCGAGCGCTAACCACTACGCCAACCGTGTGGCCCACTCGTATAAAAAAACACACAAAAAATATAATTCTCAAGTCAAAGTAGTTATATTTATTTTACATCCCCAACCACGGTATGGCTAAATGCCCTTTGACACGACTTTGCTTGGGAAATAAGAAATAAAGAGTGAAAGAAATGAAGACACAGATTGCAATAATCAAATGCCCCCTTTCCCCCTGTTAGAGGGTTTCTGGGTTTAAAATAGCTTCAAATAGAGACATGAAGGAAAACAGGGGCCACTGAACTAAAGTCTTTGAGGTTGAGGGAATTTCTCACCATTTTACTGCAAGTGCCAAAAACCCGCATCCTGTCCCATGAACAGAGCTGGAGAGAGACACACATTCAGAGTCTTACAGACGCACACACACACACACACACACAGCAGAACCCCCTACCTGGCAGCCTCTTTGTAGCCATGTTGTGATTGTATCGGATGTAGAGCGATAGAGGTTAGAAGTATGGGGGTGTCAGTAGGGGGATGTGTGAATTTGTAATGTGCTTATGCTGGAACCGCAAAGACAGGAGATACGGGCTCTGAAGCGATATTACACTCCCACACACTCGCTCAAACACACACACACACTCACACACTGTAGGGAGTGGAACTCTAGCTCCCTGAACTCCTTTCATCCTCCTGAAGGTGGAAGCGAGTGCAGGAGTTTCCTGGAGTCACAGTGAGATTCAGCACTCTATATCCTCTGCAAACCGATTGCCTGCTGCCGGTGTGTGTGTGTCTTTACAGTTCAAAGACTCAGGGTGCATAGTGTTGAGGTCAGCTATCACCGTGTGGTCTCCGAAGCTATATGTAAAGTTGGAATTATTGCATTAGCACATACTGTATAGCATGTATAATAAGGTAGCTGTGTAAGAGTGAAGGTAATGACATGGCATATTTTTAAGATTTACTTTGATTTGACTGTACTGTGTTGCTGATTTCAAGTCACAATTTTAGTTATTTTAGATGATGATGTTGTTCCTCTGAACAACAAATGCACAGTCTTTTGAGATGACATTGTTGTGCCTCCGTGTGTGGTGGCTAAAGTCCTGGAAGGTCACTTGAAGCTAAGGAATGAGCAGCAAATAGTGTAGCCTCCCCCCTGGTGCCAGGTTAGAGGTCAGAGGGGCGCTACACTGGAGTGATACTGTGACAGCATACCTACAGCAGACTGCAGTGCTACACATGAACTGCGGTAGACTGTCACACTCGTAGTCACACTCGTCCTTTCACAGAGCCAATCTCGGATTCCTTTCCGAAATCTTTGGAGAGTTTCTGAAGAGATCAATGTATAAACTGCACTGTATGTGTTGTATTTGTAAGGGTTTCAAATATCACTGCACTATTGTCTTGGACTGACAGAACACTGATGCACAGTTACATTGGGTAAAAGCAGGCAACATAAACCTTTGTTTCATTTTTATCTTGATTATGGTTGATTTGTATTGTTTCAGTATCAGCTGACGCGTCATGTTATATAAACTCATCCTACTCTTCAGTATGTAACTGTTCCCTCACCTTTATTTCCCCCCTCTTCAGGCTTCTACAGAACATACATTAGCAAAAACCATTAAAAATGAAAAACTATGTCTTTCACTTACCAAAGGGTTTCTTTTATTCCCTAAACTCACCACATCTGAAGCTCGACAGGCTCACTTGTAGACTGTGGCGATTTTGTGAATGCAGTGGACCATGACACACCCTGAGCCATACATACTGTATACACTTAACATATGTGTGTGCCTCTAAAGCTGGGGACACGCAAAAAAACAACCTCGTCTTTGTTCGTAATTTAAACAGCATTTGTTGTCGTTTCCCACAGGTTGTTAACTCGTAATGTGGCATAAACAAATCTACACATTACATAAATCACTTGTAATTTTACCATCAGCCTTCTCTGTGCACCCAAATTGACAGCGTTTGTCCACATGTCTCTCTGCACAAACAATGAGGGCCGATGCAGGCTTCAATGCTGAAAATCACGTTTGACATTTTGAGTTTTCAAAAAAAAAAAACACACACAAACACACACACCATAGTAACTACAGCCAATAGTTTCTGTAAGATAATTAAATTTGTCTGAATTCACATTTTTATAACCAAATTTGAGTCGACTCACTGGACTTCTCTGAATGAATGAATCAAGCATAACATCACCAAAACTTGTCTTTCTGTTCAGGAATGTAAGTACTGTAAGTAACTATAATGTGACATCTTAAGCAAGAAATAATGTGCTTCTTCATTTTTTTCCTGTTTATTTCTTTTAGTCCATCCATCCATCTTCTGCTAAAACAGTACATTTGAAAATGCATGGATAACAATAAGTATATTTTAGCATTAAAAATATCATTTTGGTTAAAGAGCTTCTACATACTGGAGTATTAACCATTACAGAAACATACAAAATATTTTTTATAATTACCAATGTACCAACAACCTTATATTGGGTGGTGGTCTTATAAATGTGTTAAGCACTGTACATCTAATCTATCTATATAGATATACAGTACTGTGCAGAAATCGTAAGCCACCATTGGATTTGTTGTTTTAGAAATGCTATGACAATAGAGGATAATTATTTCTATTTCACTTTACTGGAACACATCCAGAAAATATGTACACAGTTTTTTGTTGTCTGTTGTTTTTTTTAAATTTCAGAAAGAAAAAAAAACCATCCTTTACAGGTGTCGAGTATTTTGCATGATCTACCCTTACACTTGAACAAAACACAGCTCTGTTAATACTGGAGTGGAACCTTAATTAACGTTACTGGTAAATCCTGTGTTTGTCTATCGCTAATATATAAGACCAGCTTTAAGTCGCATCACTTCATTACAAATTCCAATGATCACAGAATTTGAGAGACAGAAAAAACAACAGAGCTGGTGGTGCCCTGAAACTTTTGCAAAGTACTGTATACTCTAAAAAAGTGATTTCTTAAAAGTAATTTGTGACACTTAATTTAATAGAGTTTTCTTATCTTATGTTACTGAATTTTATCTGCTGCAAAATTCAGTAATCCCAGTGTCATTACAATTTCTTATTATACACTACTGCCACCAATTCCTGGAGTAGCGGTCTCATCGCATGCCTACAGGCACGCACGCACACACACACACACCGAATTCCAATGAGTTCCTGTTGGTCGGTGTGTTGTGGCCATGTGAAACACCTGACACAGAGCTTTAGAGCTAGACAGCTCAGCGAGAACAGCATTCTTCTACGTGGACAATCACAGACATAATGCATTCCTATAGGCTTTTACACTAACCTTTAGCATCACAACTGAATGTCAAACCCTAACCTAAACCCAATTCTAACCCTGACCCTAAAACCATGTTCTCACAAAGATAGGTTTGGATCTAAAGTTGTCCTCACAGCCTTCTACAGATATGTACACACACACACACACACACACACACACACACACACACCACTGCCAGATCTGGCTCCCGTCCTCCATTTCTTCTACATATAATATATCAAAGCACCTTTGGGTGTCTATGGATCTCAGAAAATCCACCCTCACTTCCTCCTCCTCTGACATTCTCTCTCCCCACACACACACCATGTGTGGTGATGAAGGATGGTACCGCTTCTCTCTCCGGTCTCCAGCTGATGTACATACAATATTCCCGACAAAACACCTGGAATAACACCACAAACACATGTACACACAGACACACACACACACACACACACACACACACACACAGACACACGAGTCTCTTCACTTGCAGCTTCAAGACGACCAAGACACACACCCAAAAAGAAATCACAACTGAACTGCTGTGTTACACATGACTGTGGTATCATAATGCTTAATGAAAAAACATGCCTACATGCTCCAGTGAAACACTATAACACTATTTATTGTACGACACTTCAAACAAGGACCAAGAAAGTTGATCATTAAATAAACCCCCATGACACCGAAGCTACGAGTTTGCAGATTTTCATCTTGCGTGCCATACCTGCAATTTTACTGTCATAGAACAATCTCTTAATTGTTTTTACAAGTTTACATTATTCATCTGACCTTAGTTTAACTTGCTGGACTTGCTCTTTCATCTGCCAAAAGGCCGACACAGTGCTCAGAGGGCAAGACCGAGGTGGAGACAGAGTTGTAGAAATGGCCTGAACCATCAAAATATAGGGGGGGGAAAGAAAACAGAGAAAGCAGGAGACAAAGAGAAATAAACAGTGTGGGTGTTTAAGGTCATGCACAAGTGCGTCGCTGGCAAGACGTACAAAAAAGCACATCTATATGTAAATGTTTGCTATCTGTGTGCCTGTGTACATTCAAGCAGGAGTGTGAGTAGACTGTACAGTCTGTCTCAGTTCACTTCCTGGTCAGGAGTAGGAAGAGGAGGAGAAGGAGGAATAAATAAGATAAGAGAAATACAGTGGAGCCATTCATGAAGCATATCCCTACAGGGAATATGGCTCTTTGTCCAGAAAGGAACAGAATGTGCATCTAAGAACGAGGGTGAGAGGAAAATAATCAGAAAAGCTACAAGAATCAAATGTGTCAAAAAAGTGATACCATTTGATCTAGAGATATGTACAGTATAAACTGTGGTATGCGTGTGGTCTCGCCTTCTCATCCGGTTGAAGAAGAAGGAGAGGGACCCCTGTTTCCTTTGGCTCCGAACGCTCTGTTGTGACTATATTACCGCCCCTCCATTTCCACACCCAGCTACATATGTCTCCCATACTATAGCAAGAGGGTTTATACACGGAGTATAAATGCTAGGTTTGGACGACCTCAAGAACCAGAATGCATGGATTAAACTTTGGAGCTGTGGAACTGTAATCTGTGGAGCTTGTAATCAATTAAATAACTGTTTTGGGAAGCACATGGCACAATCAGCGCTGTTTTGCTACATCTTTGTATCAGTTGGGCAGATCAGGGCCCGTATTTATCAAGCGTCTTAGAATTACTCCTAAGAACCCTGCTAAGAGTAGACTTATGAGTAAAAAAATTATTCGCTGAAAGTTGCACCCTTACCCAAATAATGCAATAGATGCATTAAGAGAAAAGGGGGAAACCTGGAGCAAATTTCTTAATGTTTATTCAAAATATACAGAACCCAGAGTTCCTTTCTTCTCATCTCAGCACGGACAAATCCGCCAACCGCTTATCAAATTAAACCCCCATTAGCAGCAAAAACACACTCACCCAAACAACCTATTACCAACACAAATATGCCGGAGCCTCACACATGTTCTGCTACCATTCCTGCTCTGAGTAGGTCACAGGCTCTTTCCATTAACCTGAAAACAAATCTACTTGTCTCTACATTCTGACGAGAGGAGCTGAAGAGCATATGTGCTCACTGCTCCTGACCTGTGACGTCAATTGTCAGCGCCTGTCACTCTGCGTGTCCAGAAAAATGTGCAGATTTAGCCCCATAACATCACACCTGATGAGACGGCATCCAGTCCATAGAGCAATTCTTTCCATCCGTGCCTATAGAGTTTTATTTGCAGCCACCATAAAAGCAGTGTACGCAGGTAACTCGGCCCCATGGATCTTCCTTCTGTGTGGCAGCTGCAAAAGGATTTACCCCAAAATGTGGTCATGTATACCCTAAAAGTAAGACATTGCTATAAAAAGGACAATTTCATCCGTCTTCCTTCCTCTTCCTGTGTGGACCCAGGGGACGCCCTGGCCAGTGGTGGACAGAGAAATTCTTGGAAGCAGAGACTCACTGGAAGACTTAATAGGCACTCCATCAGTATAAAGCAATCATCAGATGAGCTTCAGGTAGATGTTTAGATGAACATGGCTGGGTGCATTTATGGGCCGTGTCCTATAGTAACATACAAGGATAAAAACCCAGGAGGGAGCCGAGGTGTCTCAGTGATAGCAGCCAAAAGCTAAACTGAGGAGGACGTAATACACGGAGTAGATGACAAGAAACATCAATTCGAGTGAATGCTGCTGCTGCTGCTACATCAACAAAGTAAACTCAACCTGCGGCTCTTAACCTTAAATTACAGAGATATGAAATTACGGACTCAAACATTATAAGCACACCAGGAATATGTTTTCCACACTTCTCTCTTATTAAACTAATGCAAGGCATGAGGGCCACGTCTCCAGGTCTTAGTAAAAGTTCGACCAGTTTGCCAGAACTTCTTTCACACATCATCAGGGGTACGAGGGATTTTCAAAGCCTGCTGAAATAGAGGTAACTCATACAACCGCTTTGGTCTTGTTTGTTAGAAGTTTATAGTGATTTGCTGAACATGCTGAGGAGCCATTCTGCTGCTGGTGAAGTGATTTCTGAAAGCAGAGCCCCATATTTGGATTACATTCAGTATTCTAAGTGAAATTTCATTTCTCAACATTTTTTTATAGCCTGGAGCCTTTCCAGTCTTACCACTGTAAAAAGCATCTAATCACCTCTATTTAAATGCGTTTGCTTATAAAAAGTGGATCAAGAATCTTTTTTCATAGTTTGCGTGTTTCGTTGAGATGTAGCCTCAGGCTTTTAGATGTCCTGAAATCCAATCCAAACAGAAACTCTGTAGATCAGCCTCTTTCTTTCCTCCTCCTCCTACTCTTCTTCTTCCTCCTCTCTGGAATTCTACTCTCTCGCTTTTTTTTTTCTAATAAATCTGAATGGGGCCTTTTCCACTTTTACAGGAACAGCAACTCATTAAATGGTTGATTTCAGATGGCAGAGTGTGAATGTTTTGAGTTAACTTTATTGATCCGAGTGGGTCTGTGGGCCTGAGAGAAGCGGACATGCCCTTCGGCACATAGGTAGTAGATTTACACCTGGGTCATTTAAAGACACCTCTAAGCCCAGATGGCCACTGGCCCACATTCTCTCCTGTGCTGTACCTGGAATAGACACTGCGGTCACCTCTCCTGCACACATGTTCACATAAATTTGGCAAAAACACCTCAGATAAGATTTTATTCACCAACCTGCATGAATGCACTTCTCTCCTCCAAGAACTGCAGTGATGCGTAATTGTCTGATAGTTCATGCCTGGTTTACTTCCTTGGAGTCTGTCGAGCATCACTTCTGGCTGCCTGTAGCACATACAGAGGTTTGAATGAAATGAATAAATAAATATTTCCTTTTTCTTTTTTTTCTTTAATGATCGTTTATCGGGCTTTTCTGTTTTATTACACACTATATAACATATAAGAAAGATTGAGCAATTGCAGGATGATTGCAAGACAAGGAGGTTTGACAAATACCACAGATATGAGTCTATAACACAGAATTAATGGCATGCAACTTAAATCAGTGAACCATAAGAATGAAGGCAAAGATTTTTTGTTTTACTTTCTATCACATTTTGGAAATACATCAGCCCTTCTCCGAGTTCTTTGAGCATGAACTCACGTTGACAACTCGTGGAATATTGAGGGCCTGAGAGAAATCGCAGTTCAGCTTAGTTAAGGAGGTTTTGGTGTTTTTGATATTTGCCCTCCCTTTACCATATCAGCGAGGGAGAGTTTGGTCTGTCTCTTATGTATGACATCACTGCCTATGCATGAGCCATTTCCCATAAACCTCTAGTCCCCAGGGTTTCCCACCCATGACTTCAGTTAATAGGCAGGATGATTATGAAGACCACTTTTCACAAGTAACTTCATTTTTATCGGGTAAAATACCTCTTCAATGGAATCAAACAGGAAGGAAATGTCATTCTGCTCCCCAGTCCCTCTCTCTTTCTGTACTTGTCTCACTCTCTGCCTCAGGGCTGGGCGCTGTGAGGCTGTAAGGTCCCTTTCTTCCCACAACTGCTCTCAATCGCCCCTGTGACTGCTCTGCTGTCAATCACTTCAACATCAGACCTACGCTGAACAGATCAAGCCTGTTGGCACAGACATGCACATGCATAGACACGTATTTATATACTGCACAAAGAAAACAAGGTTTATAGTGGGAGCGGAGATGAAGGGGGTCCTGTCAGCACCTGCTGGGCCTCACCAGAGAATCTGTGGAGACACAGATACACCCCCACACACACAGACACACCACAGGGCACTAGTTGTGAAGGTACCACTTTAATTTCTCACGTATTTACTCAGCCTCCCTCTACATTGCCTCCGGCCACGCTGTCCCGCAGGGTCAGTATGAAGCTGCTCTGCCCTCTCACAGAAGAAAGAAAGAGCGGGCAGCTGAGAACCACATCGGCAAACACACACATGCACAGAAATTACAAGTGTACGAGAAAAGGGAAGTCTGAGGTCATACGGCTTGTCAAATGTTAATGTAAAGGCACGCTGACATTTCAACACACACCTTAAGTCAGGTACTTCATACATGCAACACAATCTCACAGAAATACACAGACTCAATTGTCGAGCTCCTCTCATATGAAAGCAAAGTCTATTAATTTCATCTGTTTCTGTCCAAAACTGCGCACACATGCAGATGTAACACACACAAACATACACACAGAGTCCATTAGGCTCATGTGTTGGGCCTAACCCATGGCCCAGAGTGCTCTTTCATGGCTCCATCATTACATCAATAAGTCTTCACATTAATCTCAGCGCAGCAGAGCACACAGGCTATTACCAGACCGGCCCTGCACCACAGAGGCTCACTCCGAAGCAGAATAGAAGTCAAATATATTCTGGATAGTTGAAAAACACACAAGTCGTGCTTGCTTTGCAAGTGATGTGTCCATTTTTGAGGCTTGTTAGAGGATAAATTACAAATACCTCGAGTAGTTCAAATGCATGAAAGCATATCTAGATATACGGTATTTGGCCATGTGTGCTCTGAAAGGCCATCAAACAGACTTTTTTTTGTAGACTGCTGATTTAATACAGAGCTCAAAATTATTTTAGAGGAGCTGGTTTCAATAGTGACTAAGATTAATCCTTGGCCAAAACCTTTTCAAATCTGTGTAACATAAGTATCATGCCCCTTTAATGAAGCTCTTGAGAGCAGTCTGAGAAAAACATGGCAACTTTTCTGAGATTAACTTACTCCATTGCTTTATTGAATCAGCCTTTGGTCTGCATTTAAGAGCTACTATTAGAAAAAGGCGGCTTGGTTAATAATCACTAGGATGAGCTAAGGCCATAGGCCGAGGCTACCATTACAAATACGGCATCAATCACAACCAAAAACACACACAAAGAAAAAAGTAACTGCAGTGCAGTGAATTTCAAACTAAAATAGAAGCCAAACAAGAAAATGGCAGAAAGAGAAAGACATGTTGTGGAAGTGAAAGGAGGGGTGTTTGGCCCTCGTCTGTCTGGACAGGAAATGGGGTTCTTTAACCCTTAACCCTGGTCCACCATGTCACAGAGAGCGTTTACATGTGTTTATATGCCTTAGAACAGGTTCTTTCAGACACTGGTTTGATGGACAGATGGTCCTTGTTGTCATGGTAGCCCATGCAGGTGCGCACGTATGGGGTTTCCTGCCCCTAGGTGCAGGATAGTGGTGGGTTGGGGTGTTTATTATCCGCAGTGCCAACAGGCAGCAGACTCCTGCCGCTCCCAAGAGGTAAGAAGAATGAAGGAGGGGAAGGAAAAGAGGGGGAGACTGAGACACGGTATGAATGGAGAAAGGAAAGGAGTGAGAGTGGTAAGTTGTTAAAGCATGAGCATCCACTTTTATCGCTCAGGATCTGTTCTTGGATAAAAACTTTTTTTTTGTTTTAAAAAAGAAGCTGTGAAGTATGTTTTTCACTCTTCTGAAACACTGCCATAACAAAAGAGTAAAAGATTATTGCCTCAGAAACCTCTGCCGTTCCTGGAATGGTAGCCACTGCTAAGATGACCTCAGACATTGTTCCGTTGTGTTCTTTTTATTCTCCTTTCAACATTTCGGACCACAAATGGGAGTCGGGAGAAGGTAGTGGGGGGGGGGGGGGTGCAGTGTGGAGGGAGTCGAGCGGTGGGGTCTAAGGTCACTGCTGAAGATTCGCCCCTGAAGGCAACTCCACTGCAAATGGGCTAATAATAAACATTTGGTGTTTTGAGTTTCTGACTTAAGCTTCTGGACCAAAAACACATTTACTAAATGTTAAAATGCTGAACGTCTCTTCCAACGGTCTTTTTCAAAACAATAAATATCAACGAATGCTATTTATTAATATCGAGATTTAGGAGTGGAGTCTAAATTTATAAAACCAAGTAGCGTTTTTTAACCTTTAACTATTGAGCAAATTGCAGGATTAAGGTTATAAGTAAATGCCTCATTTGGGATCTTTTGCAACAGCTGTATGGTGGCACAATTTATTTATTTTAACTAAATAATACTTCGACGAGTGTCATTTACCCATTAAAATGAATAATTAAATCAAAAAGTATAAAATAGAAAATGAATTAATGAAGAAACACAGCAGATTTCTTGAAAATAAATTTCCAACCACTAAAACAAAAACTCTCAGAATACACAGAGACGGAGAGAGAATTCAGAATGGGCAAATATGTCTCTACCACCAGTCTAATCCCAGGCCTCACTGTCTGCGGTGTTTGTTTTTGTGTTTACTCTGGAATGTCAGACATCCGAGGACACGGCTGAGCGGAAGGTCAAAACCAGCAGAACTCCAAAGACTAAACAAACATTATTAAATTCTAATTTGTTGTAAAATGTTTGTGGAAAGTATAGGGTTGTGAAATCATTAACGATTTATTTCTGGTTATTTACTTGTCTGTAATGCACTGTGAGAGCATGTCCACTTTAAAAGGTAAATTACACAAGCACTCGACAACTACGGCATGCACGGAGAAACAGCAGCTCAGCATATCACGTATAATCTGGAGCAGACAGAATATCCTGTGAGGAAACTTGATTACAGGAAGAAATACAGCACCATAAAAGTGGGACATGAAACCGAGACATAACTGAGGAAGTGAGGGCTTAAAAGCATAAAGGAGTTTTAGTGAGACTGTCGTACTGCGACAACGTGTGACTGGACCATGCAAGAGAAAAGCAGCTCTTTCGGACAGAGACGGCGATAATGACAAAACCACATTAATTGACCGAGTCAGATCTTAGAGTTTTGATTGTTTGCATCTTGATATTAAATGTGTTTGGACATAAACAGAAAATCGGGAAAACATTTTCTCACGAAACGGAGCTCTGGCTGTATCCAATGTTAATGATCGTATGAAATCACACATCTGTCAGTGTGATTCTGTTGTTTGGAGGAGAGGAGCAGGAGAAGTGGACATACGGAACAAACAGGGACAGGGCGCTGAAAGGGTTGTTAAGTCTGTGATCGATCTTTGGCACTCAAACGGACACGGTTTCTGCGGACTCTGTGGGGAACAGCGTTGTATAGCCTTCATGAGGGGAACATGTGTTGTGTGTATTTGACTTTTCTGCGTGTGCATATATGTGTGTGTGTTGTGCACTCATTAGTGAAAAGCCTCAGCGCAGACTAGCTCCAGTTACAGTAGTAAACGCTGCCTTTGAACTTTTAATGGAGTCCTGAAACTCAACTAGGCCTTAAAAAGCACAAATCTTTAAGAGAAGACAAAATGGAGAGAAATGGGGTATGGAAAACAGACAAAGCCTTAAAAATGTACATTTAATAAAAGGTAAGAATACGAGCAGGGTTTAGAACTACACATTTATAATTTGTACAAATAAAAGTCCAACAATCCTAATGAAGCACAACTTGCATAAAATGACACCTGCTGACCTGATTAAAGCAGGGCCAAAGCATCAAGGTTCTGCGTGTTTCCTTCTCCCAACACACACACCTCATTATCATATATACATATATATACACACACACACATACATATATGGGGCAGTGCCTATAGTGTCGGCACCTGTGAGTGCCCCTGCACACAGTAATTAAAACATGCAGACCTTTCTATGTGTTTAAGTGAGTGGGTATTTATCTGGGTGGGTGTCTGAGCTGCACGGTCCTCTCTGGTGTGCATTGCAATAAACAGATGTTGGGTCTTTATGAGGTCTTTACAACAGGTTCAGCCCCAAGTGTGTTTGTGTACCATGTGTCTTAATGTATAAATAAATATATACTGTATGTGTATGCCGAACATAGAAACCTGTCATCAGAGCATCATAAAGGAGACGGAACAGGAAAGGTGCGGCATTCATCCTAAGTGTTGAGATATGTAATCACTCCATTAACGCTGCCATAATGTCACAGATTACTATAGGCACAAACGGTACACGTAGAAATGCACTGTGCATACAGTACATGACAAACTATCGGCTAATACAAACTATTCACTGATGGGAGAAAAGAGGATTTGGGGACATGACTGTTTATTTGGCTCTAAGCTGTTTACAGAGATGGACACTGTGGAGCTGAATGACAGCATGAGAAAATACCTCTGATAATATACCGACATGCAGAGAACTCAGCAGTGAACTCAGCCTTGTTCTTCGTCTCTCAGGACCTATGAGCATCAACTCTCACAGTCGCCGCAATGTTTCTGCTTTCAATGTCACAAATTTTTCATTTTGGAATGACGTGTAAAATGAATTATCCAAATGTATACATTTATTTAATGATTAAGTATGCCCATTTAATTCCACTGTACGTTGGTGTCAGACATTGTTTAAAGAAAATCAAACATAATTTTACATTTATTATTACAACTATTCAAATGGCTTAAAAATGTAGTCATTGTGCAAGAGTAACCCGTTTATCATTAGTGGTCTGTGCATCTGTAAAAAATGTAAATAAAAGCTACAAAACACCATTTAGTCATTCATGTTGGGATATATAAATATAAGTGCAGAGTTATGTCGGTACGTAAAATATGAAACACGAAGAGCCTTGGGAAGCTTTCTTTCTGTACATTCTATAAAAGGATTATACAACCAACAATTTTACAAACTAGACGGCCTCTGTGCAGGGACTTTTTTTTACTCATTCGACCATATTTCACAGCTGAAAAACCATACATTTCACACACTGCATTAGCTCAATTTAAAGATGGTCTCAACAATGAAGTTCCAGCTCGAGTTGTGATTTGACCGAGCTCATAAGTTCACAGAACCTCCTGCTGATGAAACAATGATCACCACCTGAGCTTATTGTCCAACACAGCTGAATACTGTTGGTTTTATAACCAATAAAACTGTTCATTGGAGGAGTCTGGAGACGTAAACAATGACATCTACATTTATTGGTTTTTTTCCCCTCATTCTATCAGCATCTGTTTTTAAACAAAGAGGGATATTTGTGCAGGAAATAAAAAATGAAACTTGACTTTTTTTTCTCCCCCTTTTACAATAAAGTCAGAGACAGATGACAGCTGTGGACACACAGAGTGCATGCTGCATGTTTTATCGCCTTCACTCATAAATAAAAAAACGCAGAGTGGAAGAAATACAGTCAAAATATACGATTTATGGCAACGGGCACAGGAGGGAGTCTGGAGATTTCTTGGACAATATGAAAATAAAACTGCAATAAAACTGAACGGGCCTTGATTGTGGTCTATGGAGAGACATGGAGGGCCTCCAACACAGCTAACTTTATTACTTCATCTGAGAGAGGGGGGGAGACACATCAACAGATTTGGAGACCATTACAGTCAAATCTTTTTTCCCTAAGTGGCCACAGTCTCCATCTAAGGACCCCCAGACCCTTTTCACCCAACAACTAGGGACAAAATGGAGGCCAAAAATGCCCCCGATTCAGTTTGACCATCTTTTTATTTACACAAGTACAATCGTTTTTTGGTTTTCATAAATCTTTAGAACATTTCATAGCAGACATCAGAGTGTTCTGTTAAACTGGTGGTAGTTATATAATCACTGGGTAGAAAAAAAAGAATTTATGCATTAAGAGTATAATCGACTCTTGTTTGTGCAAGTGGTCACAAACCTTATGATGATCACCAACTGAACAAATAATTTGCCATCAATTTAATTTACCATACTAACTTAACATTAAACATTATTTGGAGTTAGAGGTGTGGAGGGAATCTAGACAGTGTTTTTGAAGAGATTAGAGCAACAGATGGACCGGAAGGTGGATGAAAATGTCCTGATGGTTTGCAGGCCACAGAAGGAAAATGGTCAGGACTTCGACTGCGATTTAAAAGCAAAGGTCTCCTTATCTTCCTCATTCTCTCACATATGAAAATAGCCTATTGTTGGGCTGCTGCATCTTTCTCGGCCAAAGCCGCGCATCAGATCTTGGGTTTCACAGAGCATACTGGGGGACCAGAGAAACCAGAGACAACAACAACAAATATGGCCTTGTATTTTTAGGTTGTGATTATAAAGTCCATTTCACAGTTTAATACTCCAGGGAGACCAAACAAACTTTGCTGTTTGAAGAAACCAGAATTGGATCAAATCTCCGCAGCTCCCCACTGTCCTCAGAAAAATGAAAGAGGGCAGCAAATCAAAGGTCCACAGTGCATGGAGAGACTGTGGCTTTACAAATACCTTGTTGCTTTCATATGAGATACACAATTATGCATTTCCCTTCACTACACAGGAGGGAAAAATAAGATACTATACTTTTTTCCAGAAGGCTAACTTCATTAAACTATTGTTGCACTTTTTGTTTTACAAATATTCAACAGCACACTCAATGCAAAAACTACACAACAAATGTATATTAGCCTCCATTTTTGCTGCAAGATGCAATCCATCATCTACCGCTTTATCCTCCACTGGAGGGTCCTGGGGGGTGCTGTGCCCATCAGCTGACATTGGGTAATAGGCGGGGTACACCCTGGACAGTTCTCCAGTCCATCGCAGGGCCACATACAGAGACAAAGAACCATTCACTCACACTCTCACACCTACGGTCAATTTAGAGTGACCAATTCACCTAATCCCCATATCGCATGTTTTTGGACTGTGGGAGGAAGCCAGAGAACCAGGAGAAAACCCACGCACACATGGGGAGAACATGCAAACTCCTTGCAGAAAGGCCCTTGTAACAAAGTTGTTCCAAACGGGGCTCGAACCCAGGTCTTCTTGCTGCAAAGGCAAGAATGCTAAGCACTACACACCACCAACTGTGGGCCCCAGAATGTGTTTTTTTGTTCAATACAATTAAATGACAAGAAAAACACAAAATGAACATTGAACGCAGCAACGTTTTTACATAAGGCTAGGTACCGTTTATAAAAGGCCTGATCATTCTTGCTGCATCACTGACTGCATGTGCCAGTGAAACATTTACCACCATCATTATACTTTGTTGCCACCTGCTGACCAAACATGGATACTGACCAACTGAATTAGTGAATGTGAGCTGAAATGGAGCATAATGCTACTCAACATGAAACAGAAGTTACTTCATGATAATTATAGAGGTACATGTAAAGTTCCCATCTCCTTAAAAGTAATTGTATGTGATGCACAGCATGAGGGTGTATTAGTCTGAATTGCATGTTGATCTTTTGCAGGACAGTTAGAGGTTTAATTAAACTAAAAGGAACCCATTTTCACCACACATCGTCTGGATTCTACGGAGTGATATGTGGGGGGAAACTAATCAATTGTGAACACAAATTAATAACATGTGACCACACACTATTTTGTTGCTTATGCATTTTGACATAAAAAAAATAATAATTTCCATGGGATTATTCTCATTTACATGCTGTACATGGAGTAGTAGTGCCACTGTACACCGAAGACAACACCACAAAAAATATTTAAAATGTTCTCATCAAGACTCTAAACACAAACCCAGCGTGCACAAACAGACACAGGATGTTTACTTGCAGAGTTATCAATGAGTAAACATCCTTCAGAATGCGACTGAAATGTTTGTCTGTTTGTTTGTTTGTTGCACCTGTGTGTGATAGAACGAGCGCGTGCTTGGGGCTAGCTTGTTGTCCCCACCACTTCGTTTGAGCTAACAGGCTGAGAAAATGATAAAAACCGATACATTAATGTGAACCGGTTCAGTAAATCATTATTCAAACAGGAAAAATGACAGTTTACCTGATGTTTCATCTCTAAAGTTGGAGAGCACCGGTGAAAAACCTGCCGGTTGGCAACGAGTGGGTCCAATACCGCCGCCATCTGGTACGGAGTGTGGATGAAAATGTGGCTCTCAATGGACTACTACTGCAAAATAAATAAAAGAATGAATAATAATTATCTATACACACACACACACACACACACACACACAAAAAGAGTGAAAATGCATAACTTAAATAATTTACATTCCAACCGATATCCTGTCAATGACGATGAGAAGCTTTAATGCACACGTAATGAGTCTAATCGGTCACAGGTGTGACGCTAACCACGTGACAATTACGACTATGTGTGTGTGTGTCTAGGTATTACTGATGCTGTGGGGACCTAAATCTGTTTTACACAGTCACATTATGTGGACAAAAAGCAAGTCCCCATCATGTAAATGACTATATTTTAAGGTGAAGAATGTTTTAAGGTTATGTTGAGAGTAGGGTTATGGTAAGTTTAAGGTCAGGGTTAGGGTTAGGCCAGTAGTAATTATGGTTATGGTTAGAGTAAGTCTCCAGGAAATGAATGCAAGTCAATGCAATGTCCCCTTAAGTCCTGAAAACCTCACGTGTGTGCCCATGTATTACCAATGTAAACAAACCTAATGTAATAGTCCAAGGCTATTCAACGTAAGGCCGGGGGCCAGAACCAGCCCTTCAAGTATTTTTGGCCGGCCCTCGGCCCATTAACCCATAAATAATGAATGTATTATTAAAAAGCCTATTTCTGGCACTTTGCAACACTTTGCGTCCCTTTTTGGCAAATACTAGTACAGCTGTAGTTGTAAGCAGCCTATGTATGTACCAGAATATTTTGCACTAAGAGCCAACTGTAGCAATTGTACCTGAATATTTCTGCAAAAAATAGCCTATTGCAGCCATTGCACCTTAATGTTGTTTATATTGTTACCTCTAATTTTGTAAACAACTGTAACCGTTTTACACTATACGCAAATTGTATTGTACTTGAATGTTGGTGGTTTTGTTACTTACCTTTTTTGCACAAAACTAGCAGCCATTTCAATAAATAAGTGCTAAATAATTTATAACATTTTATATTTATTTGTATCCGTTTACTGTACATGCAACACAAATAGTAGTACAGGAGTTGACTGGCTGGACAGTCACACAAGGACACAACCAGCACATCCTGCTTGTTTAGTGACACGCCCTAGTTTGTATTTGGCGGAAAGTTTGTCAACAGAAGCAGTCTGTCTGCCTGTGTGTGAGGAGAGTGTTGAGTTAACTCTGCAGAGTCCTGTGTAGATTTGTTGTTGTGAACCATTCTCAGTCTGTATGTTTCACAGACATAAATCCATCATAAGTGGAGAAAATATCCTGAGACTGGTAAAGGAATCACAACATTTTCAGTTGAGTTTTCTATTTTATTAAAATGGGTCGCACAACACAAGACAAACTAATGAAGTCACATGGGGTGAACCAAATGAAACCAAATTGTATTTTGTCATACGCATTTATACTAATGAAAAACATTTTTTATTGCTACTACTACTACTACTACTAACAATAATAATAATAATGTCCCAATCACTAAAAACTACTTGTTTAGTTCCCTTCAAGACACACATCACAAAGCCATATTATAATTTGATCTAGCTGTTTACTTTGTTTTATTGCATAAAATGTTGTTTTTATTGAATGTTTCTGTTTCATAAACTTCAGAGCGTTGTTTTTGCTTTGTTATATATGACTTTGAACGTTAACTTCTCTATAAATAAAGATTGAAGAAGAAATATATTTTGGTGGGCGTTTCCTACAAGTCCCGACATGCACCTCGGCAATTACCATAGCAGCGGGAAGTTAGTTTCCACCATGGACGGCCAGAGCAGAGTGTTTACTGCGATACTACCGGCTGCTGGGCTGGAGTTTGCCGGTAACGGAAAGGAGCAGGGGCTGGAAGTACGGACAGTTAACCGGCAGTTACCCAGTAACCGTGTGAGGGAGGTCCAGGTGACGGGGACAGCGGAGGTTTGTTGTCCGGCGGACCGAGTCTCGGTCCGGGTCAGTGTGAGCAACAGTAAGGAGTCAGTGAACGAGGTCACAAACAGCGTTTCCCGACGACTCGAGTACATCATACAGACTGTCAGGTGAAAATAAAACATACACTACATAAGAGTGGATCAACAACATTAGCTTAGCATTAGCTGCCACGTGTGTCTATCAACATAAGAGGATTAGGTTTGACTTCTTCAAATGTAATTTTTTAGACTTCCAGAGTCTTCAATCTGTCACCCCTGGTTTGGAAGTGAAAAAATAAAGAGAATATGGTTATTTTAACTTGACATTTCTCATAAACTGTACAGTAAAATGTCTCATTTACAGTGTGGTAGTAGTCATATAATGTGCTGAACACAACCTAGTCAGTCCTGTCGTCAGAACTTATTAAATGTAGTTTTTATTACATCACAAAATTGATAATTTCTTCGATTTAGAGAGTGTGAATATAGGACTTTCAACTTGAAAATCCTTTAAAACTATACAGTTAAAATGTTTAATATCCAATGCACTAATAGATATCATGTGACCATGGCTTTACAGCATGTGCCAAGTGAATAATGTTAATAATAAAGTTAAATTTATAGAACCCTGTGCAATACATTTTTAATTTTAATTGATTTAGTTTAAATTATTGTTGAATGTTTTAGTTTGATGTTTATTACTTGAATAATTTTAACACTTGCATTATTTTTTTTATTGTAAGCCACATTGTAGCTGTTTTAAAACTTAAATGAAGGTATTCTAATTATTGTTACTGTATTTAGTGTCTTCTATATCAAGTGCAGATATTTTGAACAGAATCTGACTGATACTAACACCAAGTTGGCCCATCCCTGACACCATTTTTGACATTTTTCGGACCAAATAACTAATTTATTAGTTGAGAAAATAATGAACAAAACAATCCATTGTACAAATGATCATTAGTTGCATACCTAAAATATAAAATCAATGAGTTTGCAGTAGTCATGTGTTTACATTCATTCACTGTGCTTAGACAATATGGAGTGAGCGACACAGACACCACAGTGAGGAGGTTTCTTCACAGAGAAGCAGACCTGTTCCACATGGATGCAGAGGTATTCAGGTACTTAGCCTTGAGCATATAGAGTGTGTCTGTTGAGTTGTGTCTGTCTGACAGTGTAAGAAAATTGTTCCCCCAGGTGGTGGTGACTTTCTTGGATTTTGAGAAGATGGAGCAGGTATGCAGTTTCCTGCTGGAGAAGCTGGACAAGAGTGTCTGTGTGGGATCACCGCAGTTTTACCACAGTGAAGGCTGCCTGAGTCAACTGAGGTAAGAACAAACAAAGCACACCTCTCTACAGCGCTGCTTGATGCAGCACTTGTAATCAGTGTTTTTGTCTGTTTTAGAAAGCAAGCTTGCGTATCTGCAGTTGAAAATGCTCAGCAGAAGGCCAACGAAGTCAGTCAGCTCCTGGGACAAAGTCTGGGACACCCCCTGCTTGTCAGAGAGGAGGGGACGAGGGAGTGGAAGGACCAAGATGAGGACTGTGGGAGCGGAGAGCAGGGAGCTGCACCCGTTTCTCACCTTCCTCATGTGCCCAAAATCACTGCCTCCTCACGGGTGACTGTCTCCTTCAGCCTCAGAGACAGGAAAAAGCTCTAAAACTCATGAAACCAAAGGCCTGTTTGCCACAGTTAAAACACTTTATTGCACAATTGCAGCTGATCCAAAGGTTATTTTTAGACTTTAGCAAACACTGTCATGTCAATTTCTATGTACAGCAAATTGAAAGAAAACGTCCACATTTCAAGCATTGATAATTATCATGTAACATGTCTTTTAAAAATACATTAAAACCTCATCAAACTTGTGATAAGGCCAATAACTGACCACAGAGGGGGAAATGTTATTGTCAGATGGATCGAATGCTTTAGTCAGATTCTTCAGCCGTCCATGATCTCATCTTCAGGAAACAGCTCTCTGAGCCAGGGCTGCATGATGAACCGCTCGCCGTCAAAATGTGTAAAGTAATTCTCCAGGGTGGGAATGTTTGGCTACAGAGACATCCAACAGTGAGTCCAAGGCCATCATGTGTGTTTGTGTATTTGTGTGTGTGTGTGTGCTGCAATTTCCACGTCTTACCCTCATCCCGGTGATGCGCTCCAGTTGTGTCTGAGGCAAATATGCAACCAACAGAGAGGAACCCGCAGGCCCACTGAACAGAACTTTGTAGTGAGGCGTCCTCTCTGCAGCGCCACCCTACACACAACACAACACACACACACAGCCATTAAAGTCATGAACTTGTTTTTGAACACACTAAACATTTCCATGTGAGAGTAAGTGGAGCTATAATGTGGATCACTTGCAGTTCTGAAGCACTAGCGGGAAATCTATTCACTGAATGAAGTGTGTCCAACCCCTTTATGTAGTATTGTTAGTATATTAGGTATTTTCTAGTTGACCTGTCACAGAGCACAACAACTTTAGTTAGCAGCTAGTTGACACAATGTTGAGTTTCATTCTGTCTCTCTGTGAAAAATCTTCAAAAATAAAAACACTCCAGAGATGATTGATCAAAATCACAATACAGCTTGCTGCAATTTTCAAATAGCAATATTTCTTCAAGCCAAAATGTCTGGAAAAATTACCATTTCAGATTAAACATTGTCGTGGCCTGTACACATCATATTCTACAGACTGAAGATTATCTTTGTTTCACACAGATCTGCACATATATAAATCAGTCATCATTTTATGATCAGTCATGTATTTTAACTGAAAATGAGAATAATTATGCAAAAATGCCATTCTCTATCATATCGCACACTAAAGCTGTTGTGGTCAATTCGATATTTCTTCAAAACCATTCAGCCCTAGCAAAAACGAATACATGTAAATGTGTGGGGTTTTTTGTTTGTTTTTTAATATGGTGTAAACATTTATTAAATAAATGTTTTTAAAACATGTAAAAAATGAAAAGTGATGGCAAGTACAAACTTATACATGATTGTGTTTCTGTTGGGGGTAAATAGTAAACGTGGTTTACTATTTTACTGTACAACAACACACTGAACACAGTCTATTGAAGTCATCCATGATGGATGATGTCCTTTTCCTCAACAATTCTCCCACATTAGACAAAAAAAACCAGGACTCCTGCTGGGTTCAGGATGATTGGGTCAATATTCTGTCAGGCTCGGTCAGGTTCAGATGCACTCTGACAGAAGTACACTAGGCCAGTTTGAGTTCAGTTTCAGTGAACACACTCCACTTTCAGTTACGCTATGTGGGAGTGCAAGTCCAACAGTTGCACTAACATGCGCTTACATGTCTTTTAAAAGTCTGGTTTTAGTCGGACTAACACAACTATTCAGTTTTTTCAACATACTGAAATACTTGTGGATGCTAACCTCGAAGCTGGAATACACCTTGTTAATCCACTCTGAAGGGGCTCGCAACTCCGAGTCCCAGCTCACCACCACTCCAACCATGCTGCCCTTCCTCTCCCTCACCACCTCGCCGACTCGTAGGAACACAAACGGAGGACGAGGGCTGCGCGCGGTCTTGGACGCTGCGGGAAAAAACAACGAAGAAATAAGACGAATTGTACTTGAAAGAACTTTTCACTTTGAATACTTGATTTTCTTTAAGATTGTCAGATTACCAGTCTTTGTGACGTGTTATGAAATGCTCTATTTGATAAACAAGGGAGAAAAATACTGAAATGCAGTTTCACACAAGACTGTGTTTGTGTTTTTTTTTTTCTTTAAATCACTGAATCCACATAGCAACAACACCTGTGTAGGCTACAAGATCAAAACCACTTAATCCTAGATTATTTCAAAAAAAATATCTACAGTAGTGTCACACAGTATATAGATATACATATACACACAGACACAAACCTCCAAAGAAGCCCAAGTCATTGTCAAAAATCATTGTTTCAACGGGAGGTGACTCCATTTTCACTTCCTGCTGCATGCCAACGAGAGACCTTTGGAAAGCACAGAATAGTTTCAGTGTCGAGTGAAAACGGGAGTTGACATGAAAATGATTCTCATAGTAGAGGAGCAGCAACGGTTGTTATTGGCTCTACAAACACTCTGGCGTACTTACGTAATATAGGACATCTTCTGGTCTGCCCAGTCCATCCATGCTGTGGCATTCAGGTACGACTTTCTCCAGTCTTTCCAAATTCTCATCAACCTGAAACACCAAGGTCACCTGATGAATGTTTGAAACAACGTCTGACAGCAGAAATACTCAAAGCGCAGCATCCTAATAGCATATCAATAATGATGGGGAATCTTTATTTACATGTGACGAACAAAAATTGTAATATAACACAGGAATCAGCAAAGATAAAAGGACATTTTACTAAAAAGTATGTCCCTTAATGTCATCATAATCAGGACAATACACTACGATTTGAACCTCATTCTCAATGAGCTCACACTTAAAAACCCATTCTGTGTTGATTTTCCCTCCATATGATAAAATATAACTCTTCAATGATAATATCAAATGTTGCATATGAATCTACAGTTTATGTCTGCACTGCACTGCAATTACTTACAGTATTCTAATAAAATAATGGATACACTAAATATTAAATACATAAAACAGGTCATCAAACAACACGTGCAATTTGGAAAATGAAGAGGATTATTTACAGTGTAATGCATATATTATTATTTATACTTTTTTACTCACTGTATATATGTTTCTTTCAGTTATTTACAGCATTTTATTGTTCTATATATTCATATTGTTTTATTATGTGGGTTCTTTACAGTGTAATGTATTTTTTTACTAAGTGTATATAGTTTTTTAAAAGCTATTTCCAGTATTTTATTGTTCTTTACATTTATATTTTCACATACTTTTTAAGTACAAGGTTTTTCCGTGTTATTTCATTCATTTTGAAAACAGACATATTTTGAACTCATACATTTTCTGTTGGTGTCAGATTATTTGTAACATAATGGTGATGAACACTGGTTGGAAGGAAGGGCCCCCTGGGAATTTTTGCTTAGGGCCCCTACAGACTCTAGAATCGCCTCTGCACACACACACAAATGCATTTACATACGTTATAAAGAAATTACATGTCTGTCACTCACTCACTCACTCACACTTACCGCGTGGTCGCGTGGTAGCGCTGCGCGGCGTTGGTTCCGGTCCACTGGGAGATGAAGTACTGCGCGGGCACCGCGGACAGAATGAGCGCGAGCTGCAGCGCCACGGCCACGGGGACCTGAGGCATGACCGCTGATGATGATGATGATGATGATGTCACCTGCTGAACGAGACAGGTCAGGAGTGTGGTCACATATCAAACTGTGGATAATAGCAGCCGTAAAAACATGAAAGAAGCAAATGACGACGGAGACCGGAGCGCGTGACAGGTGGATGTGGATGTGGCAGCAGGTGCGCAACCGGAAACTGAAGAGCAGAGTTTGTTTTATAGTATTATTATTCTGCCGTAAAGTGACCTTTTAATTGTTTTAGATGTTTCAAACTTAAATGAGCAGAAAGGAAACCTCTACAGAAAAAAGTAAACAGCAAACTTTTAATATTAAATGATCAACTTATGAGTCCTTACCTTATGTTAGAGTCCACAGTGTTTCCTGCGTCTCTCTGACAGACATCATGAAGTGCGTCTGCAAACCAGAACACAGTGACACGCTTTCACTCCTGTTTTATTTACATAAACCACGCGCCGCCGACGCCACCTGTTTATCCCCATTATTGTCAAAAGTTTCAAACTCGTAGTAGTTTACCCAATAGCAGGAGCCCACGGGTGAAGTGACGGACCTTTCGCTGCTCGCCACGTCAGGACAACGCGGCGGAGCTGAACGCGTAGTAGGCGGCAAGTGACGCACTTACACGCTGTGGACACCAGGTGTCAGTGTTGCTTTGCTGAGCCCTGGTGTTTTTATTTCCATATAAAGACTGTGTTTGAGTTCATTTTATTTACTTATACTCAGCCATAAACCAAGCGACATTCACAGTTTAATAGTCTTTGTTGAGGGGCCCAGATATGGAAGTGTCTGTTAATAAAAAAAGAAAGTATTCACAGTATTTTAATAGAGCTCTGAAATATTGTCCCTTTATTATTAGTTTAACTTAAAGATGAGTCTTCTTTTGGTGTGCGACTGTGCCTGATTTACTTATTTTTAACAATACTATGATAGGTTTCTGTGTTTTAGTGTATTTTTTGTTATTTCCTGTAATATGCTCACACAAGAATGCAGATTTTCACACCCTCAGAAGGCAATTTCCCCCCATATTATAATGGCTCATTTACTTTCCTTTTATATGTAAACATACATACAAATACCAAGTGATTTTATCAGAATAAAAATCCATATTTTAACTTGTATTTTGTGAAAAGTATATTTGACCTTCACTGTAATGGAAAACATGTATTTAAGTGAACAAAAAATAAATAAAGCAGAAGTTAAAGTGTATATGGAAACACAACTGTTTATTTACTTAAAATATTGGTATGAACTAACAGGACAGCAGTACTCCCCTACACATACATTCTAGCTTTATGCTTTTTTTTTTTTGCATTAATTCTTTTATATATAAAAAAGTATCCAAACTAACAAAGACGTCCTCGCTTAGTTCACATAAATCAGCTTTCCCTTTCCCTTCCCTGCTTCATTCACTCCTCTTCCACATCCAATTACAACTTAAAAACAACCAAGAAATGTTTCCCAGTGGCTCACATGCAGCCACTTCACAAACACACACACACACACGGTGACCTTTCAACTTCTGACCCAACACTATGACGCCTGGTCAGAAACCGCACGACCAACCAAACAGCACAACTCTGCCACACATTAGCACAGGCCCGTGGTAAATGAATACAAATGTTCAGCGAGGGTCTAAAAAAAGAGCGAGAGCTGAGTGAAGTGAAGCGCTGACACCAAAACCTCAATGAGGTCGAGTCAGTGCAGAAACCCAGACAAGACAGATGTGACTGGTATGAAAAGGTAAGAATCAATCGATTAAACCCATTTGACTAATAACCACTCAATAAGGCCCCTTTTTCACAATTAGAGGTTGTGTATTGTCGCTAACATGGTTCAGGTTAACCAGCAACACTAAGTCAGCTTTTACTTTGACAGATTCAAACGTATATAGAAAAGTGGTTGATATGATTGAGAGACTGCGATACACAACCCTCTTCTTTTTTTTTTATTAACGTGGGAAACAATGGCTTCAGCAGGCCAAAAATTGCTTGTGTAAACATTACTAGTTAAGATTTGACAGGAAGTTTGATTCTGGAAACATTGAAATCATGATAATCTGTGCGTAAAGTTAAATATTCATTGTGACTGAGAAAGAAAACCCCTTTATGTGCCTATGTAGAGTATAATAAATCCATTTCACCTAAAAACAAACAACACCGCTGCCTGCAAAATATGGATTTGTTTCGGGCAAAGAATAATTTGCTTCCTACTTTGATCAAAGAAAAAACATTGACTTTGATGTCAACAGGAAGATGGCGTCACTGTTCTCAGCCATCTTCATTATGCAATAAAGCTCTTTATATACACAATATAAACAAAGCATTGGTGGGAGAAAAGGAAGTGTGTTCTCAGATAAGTGTGGCAGAGTATAAAACACCATTCCAGCAATACAACTCCACAGATCAAGCTGCTGAGACATTGTCCAAAATGGCAGGGACACACAGACAGAAAACATTTGACACGTCGTATGCAAAAAGAAGCTCGACACTAAATAAAACGACAACAAAATAAAAACACATTCAAAAGCCAGGTTCTAAAATCTCAGTGCCCAAACACAAACATTTGGCATCAACTTATCCATGACAACAAAACAACAATGATAAGCAGATCAGATATATGTTGAATAATATGTGACAAGGAAGATCAATGAAATCAATCAGATGGATGCAAACATCCAGGTTTCTCCTGCAGTTTGCCCCACAAGTGTCATCTTTTAGCCTTCACTGCCAAACTCGGAGGCCGCCATCTTTGTAAATTTGGTCCATTCAGTGTACAGAGCAAGAGAGTGACATTATATATTTGTTGTCTGTCAGACTGTTCATTTTTCCATCTTTTCTCAGCCTTGAGTACAAGCCTGTCAATATCAGTCCTGTCCCCAGAGTCCAGTCCACTGAACCCCCCCCCCCCCCCCCGTTAAAAATAAGAAACAAAGGGAAAACATATATCATGCCAGAGTAGCGAAGGCACACAATCAGAAAAATTTAGGAATCGTCTTTCTCTTTCTCGGCTTTTTGTCCAAAACTCTGAACCAGTTCTGCCTCTGTCCTGTTTGCTTCAGACGTGAGAAAGTGTGGGAACAAGTGAGACAGGATTGTGTGTCTGTGAGTGTTTGTGGTCAAATAGAAACATATCAACATTTCAAAAGTTCATTTGTCTATGTTAATAGTTGTAAAACACAAAGGGTTACTCCCTATGACTGCATTGATAACTGGTCTGTGGTAAGTGCATCTTAAAGCCCAGCGCTCCACTCGCTGTACCTTAGGTATAAACTGACGATAGGTTGGTTATAGGACCATATATTTGACAGGAATAATGGTATGTTCACAATAACAGTTCAGTCTTTTTTTTTTTTTTTTTCAAACTGCTATAAATACATTTCTTTGAGAGGTTTCACAACGATCAAACTGTATGCCACTGTCTGTACGCTGAAAGTGAATGGCACACTCACTCAGTTGCGTTGTTAAAAAACACATGCACGCGCTCCTTCAGTTTCACACACACTTGCAGAATCGTGACATAAGTTCATACGCACACAGGCACATGTACCTTGCAGGGCAGAGGCCAAACACGCACACACACATTTATACTCACACACGCGCACACACATTTATACTCACACACGCGCACACACACACACACACACACACACACACACACACACACACACACACACATACACACACACACACAGGAGACATAAAGGCACAAGGTATTGCTAATGTTGAGGACACATTGACACATGGATGATCGAAACATACAAATGAATCCTTTCATCCATGCATCCTGTTTCTCCTCACAATAAAAACAGTGTCTATTTAAAAAAAAAAAGAAAAAAAAAAGAAAAGGTTCTTCATCTTTCAAACATGCAAAAAAGAAAGAAAAGAAAACACCCACACACCCAAGCACATCAATAGTAAACAAAACCTACTGATCTGTAGTACCTGCAAAGGTACAACATTTGGTATATTAGCTCAGACAGACACACTCATGTCAGCCAACATGTAAGACTTCCAAAACAGAGAGCCGATCATTACGTACAAATCTTAGAAAAAGCTAATTGTGGGTTGTACACATATATATAAAAAAAGAAGAGGAACGATGATGACGCGGGTGAAAGATGTTATCAGGCCAGCGGTTGTTCTACAATTTTAACTCAGCGGGCAGGTTTGACCGACCCCGCCGACACTTGACCAGTTCTCTGAAATAGTAAGACGGAGATGAGCTACGTCCATCTGTCCTCATGACATCTTCAAGTACTAAAACTCTGCTACTGTCTTGTCCAGTCTGACACCAGCAGTGTTTACGGTCAGACAAGGGTGAGGAGTGGTTCACTGGACAGGAGCCAATCACAAGACCACCAACACGAGGGTCAGCAAACATCTATCAGATCCAACATGGACCAATAATGTAATAAGAGGAGCTTGAACATATGTTGTCTGAAATCCACTGGTTGCCATAGCAATGTGCTTTCTGGGCCGACAGAGGGAGGATTGGACAGGTCACTGCGCTGCTGTGTCTCCCCAGAGCCTCGGCTTCCAACAGCAGCAGATAAAGCAGCAGCTACCCAGAGGCACATACACATACATGCACACAAATAAGCATGACTTCCACAACTTGGCCCATTACTCCTCTGACGCAAAGAGATTGTGATCTCTTAAAATGCCTGTCACATCCTGTGTATCTCCTAAGTTACCAGCCTATCAGGTTGGCTTTGGCCTTTTCTGTTAGCTTACGGACACGCCCCTTAGAGGAGGTGCCAAAGGTGATAGACGAGTCCTCAAACAGCAGCTGCCTCTGCTCCTCCTCAGAGTCCTCCTCCATGTACCACGCTGACCGTCGCCCCTGGTTACGTGTGCGCATGGACCCACTTGCTTCGTCCCCCTCGTCCTCCTCTGGAGACTCCTTGCGATTGGACCGTTGATGGACAGTCTGCGGCGGAGGGGTGACCTCCTCGTTTCCCCTCCTGCTGCTCCTCCTCAGGGGCTCAGGCTCAGGCGACTCTGTGGGTGGAGTGGATTCATCAGTTCTTATTGTTCGGGGCCGACCGCGGCGTCTCGGTGTCGACGGTGCACCAGAGTCTGACAGCACAGATGTCTCCTGCGCTGAAGATGTCCCTCCTTCGTCGCCAGTGGATTGGTCGAGCTCATCGTCAGGGGTGGAGCTCCTGTGGTTCCCGCTCTTCCTCATCTCTTCCAGTTCCTGCTTGCTCTTCCTGCCTCTCTTCTTTCCTGGAGGGCGACCTCGGGGTCTGGAAGGGCTTGCTGGAGTTGTGACTTCTGGAGGACTCAGCGGTTGTTCCGTTCTGGATTTCCGTCCCTTCTTCCCCACGGCCATCGTCATAGGACTGCTGTGACCATTCAGGTGGACTGTGGTCTGGACTGGGCTGGCAGGAGAAACTGAGCAAGACAAACATTAAATCAAAGGGAGTAAAACCTCAATAACAGCAAAGTAACATTTACTTCAAACTATAATTATATAGTATTAAAAGGGGTTATATGTAAAGAACGTATTCTATTAAGTCATAAAATTTCCATGATATGTCACCAGAGATTAAGGAAACACGTTAACTTGAAATAATGGCTTCACTGATGACAACAGTTTAGTTTTCATTTGCAGGCTGCAAACTATGTTTTGGTTTGGTGTTTTTCTGTTTCACCAAATAACGCCTCAAATCATAGTACTTTGACACACATGATGCCAGCAGAGTTACTTCACCACACTGGGCTGCAGCTCAAAAAAGCCTCACTAACCCTCTCAAAACGTCTCAACAAGAGGAGAAGTAACATGAGGATCTTTGAGGATTTTTGAAGTCAGTTATTGTCACCTTGTCATCTCCTCTCACCATATGTACGTGTATGGTTGTGCACATTAACACAGAGCAACACAAAAACGTGTTTTGAACTGGGACTGCAGTGACATATTTCACATATATACACTTTAAGCACCATCTCTTACCAGGTGTATGTCGTACAGGCGTCCTGAGTTTCCGCCGGGTGCTTCCTCCACCACTACTCTCTGGGGCTGGAGATGGAGTCACCTTTTCAGCAACGGGTGATGTTGAAGCTAAAACAGAGTTATGACCCCTAAGTGAACGAGTCGACTCTGAAAAAGGCAAAGAGAAATAACTAAAGTGAACTGCTCCGCACATTTAATGCGAGACACTTTGTTACCACAACAGTATTTCCTGAAGCAAAATGTACATGTGCAACATAAGCAAGCTCACCCGTTGTACTCTGTGTGTTGCTTGTGGCGTTTTGCGAGGAGGACGGGGCAGGTGGGGAGTGTGCAGAATGGCGTGCTGCACTTCGTGTTCGCCCTGTAGCCGCTGTATCCGCCTTTCCGTTGACCAGCTGTTGAGGCTGTTTCAGGGGCGTGCTCTGTCTCAGGGAGGAAGGCCGTGCAGGAGGTGGCGATGGCTCCTTTTTTGCAGTCACCCTGGATGATACACGTCTCTTCCTCTCTGGGCTTAAAGCAAGAAAGAAGGAAATAATTCAAAAGATAAAATAATAATCCATCGAAAGAGCCATAAAATTGAAAATAAAACGTCCTTTCTTCTACCTGGATGCAGTGCTGCTTGTTGGAGATTCACTCCTCCGCCTCCTCCTCTTCATTGTGTGCCGTGTCTGTCTGTCTGTAGTGTGTCGTGTCTGTCTGTCGGCGCCCTGTCTGGTCAGTTTATCTGTCAGGCCGTGGATGGCCTTGTAGTCAGCCAGGATGGAGCTGACATGCTCCTCGAACAATGCAGAAAGCCTCAGACTCATACTGTAGATCTGGAGACACAATAAATGACACACTGGATCAACTTCTGTAGTTTTAAGTGAGTGTGTGTCCGTGTGTGCATATGTGTGTGCTCATGTCTTACCCGAGACTTCTTACTAGGTGTGTAAGCCTTGGAATTGCTGAAAATGAGCCGGACATCTTTGCAGAGGTCAATGGGAGACTGGTACTTTCCTTCTGTCAGTGTAGTGAGAACAGTTCCAAAGTCCATTGGAGAGTCAACTATTTGCAGGTAGTCCTGGGTGAAGGAGATGTAAATAGAATAATGATAAGATGAGAGCACGAATTAGGAGACAGGGTTATTATCAAGAGTACTGAAGCCATTTTACAACTTAAACACTCATTTCTTTTTCCAAATAGACTTTTTCTTCAGGCCAAAAAACAGTTTGCCCCTGTCACTTCCCTTTTTAAAGTGTATTTAGAGGAATTTCACACCCATAATAGTTTGCCAGGTTTCTGAGTTTGCAGGTTTGTGTGCACCACCATTAATTAAGAGAGAAGAGCAGCTGTTGCATAAGTACCGGATATTCCTGGAGGTCCACAGGTTCTCTGAAGGGCTCAGAGTCTTCACACTGAAATATCAGGTCCAGCAACTCCTTACAGCGCCCCCTCCATGCTTGAGGGTCATACGACGGAGGTCGCGTTCGGCGCTGGCGCTGCGTAGGCCGACGTCCCTACATTAAAAAAAGACAATACACACAATGAAAGGTTATGGTGTGTTTTCACTTAAGTGGACGTTGCAGTGAGATGTGTTACCTTATGGTTTCGAGTGGATGTTCCAGGTCTATTAGTATCTTCATCTTCCTCCTCCTCATCCTATATAAGACAAGGGGGGGAATGATTGTGATGGTGAGTATTGTACTGTACTAATCTATGTATATTTAACAATAATATAATATAGTATTTAATGTTGGCAAATACCAGCTGCCTTACATATATAATTTTAAAAGAGAATCTTGAAATTGTTATTGCTACC
The DNA here is from genome assembly GCF_963457635.1 of Microchirus variegatus. Classification (NCBI taxonomy): domain Eukaryota; kingdom Metazoa; phylum Chordata; class Actinopteri; order Pleuronectiformes; family Soleidae; genus Microchirus; species Microchirus variegatus. Next base: position 11,417,844 of record NC_139813.1, read on the forward strand.
CTGATCTATAAAAGCAAAAACAAATACATGTAGAATACTGTACATATATATAACTAACTTCTGTTTCAACATTTCAAAGTTCACAATTCCACAATTCCAGTAAAAGCACAAATACTGTAGCTCTCCCAGAAAGACAGTCAACTGCATGGCTAAAGCAAGCTAATGCTATTAAGTTAAATATCCTACTTGTAGCGCTGTATTCAAAATTTAATAAATATAAGTGATAAATGTTGTTTTTAAAATAAGTACTAATGAATGTTAATAAATAATGTAGACCAGAGACTACCATCTTAGCTTCTGAATCTCATGGAATGTATCGTGTTACAGAGCTGAAAAATGTATCCATTCATTTAATTAGAATAAAAAATATGCACTCATAGGCCATGTAAAGACATGATGTAAACATGTTTACAAACACACCTCATCTTCAGAATCAGAGAAGGTTGCCTTCTTCATAGTTTTGTAGAGGGGCATGATGTCAGTCAGATTTTGGTCCCTGAAGAAGAAAGAAAAAGCAGTTAACAATTCAAATGTTGTGAGACTTTTAAGATGAAAGCATGGGAAATTATTTGAAATGCTGAGATGAAATGTGATATAATGCAACATAGCTAAAACTAAGTACCTAATGCTCAATACTTAATCATTTTAAACACTGTGGTGTTGAAATTGTTGATACCCCATTTAACACACTCACTTAATAAACTGCAGCATGAGGTCCGAGACAAACTTGGCAGTAGTGACGATGAAAGATCCCGGTTCATTGAAGGTTTGGGCGTTGTGTTCAATATAACGAACCTCCCACATCAGAGAGGACAGTCGTCTGAAAGGGGAAACAAACAATCACAGACCGTGTTTGAATTCTATCTGTTCCATATACTGGAAGCTTTCAGTATCTTCTGCCTTCTCTTCTGAGCTGATGCAAGTTACCGGTAGAAGCGGTTCACCAGCCTTTGGCGAATAGTGCTGAGGTCAGTGACGTAGGCCACGACTGTGCAGTACGTGGGATAAGCCTGTAGGTCCACTGGAAAGGCAAATGGCGCTGCTACATCTATGGGTGTTGAATTTGATAGGTGGATAGAAGACATGAAGAGAGTATTACTACGGTGACACATCAAATTTGACATTCAAGCATTTTTGTACAACTCAGAACCAAAACAGTTTCAAGAAACGGTCATTTGTAATGAGGGTGAACAACATAATGGCAGGAAATTGTGAGTGTGTTTAGTCAACACATGGGCATACACGGGTACATCAAGGAAGGTGAGGTAAGACAGAAACATTTCTTAACATATGAATTGTGAGACATAGATCAAGCAATCTGAAATCACCTTTAATCTAAATATTTTTCCCAAAATTCCAGATGTGCCTGTGAGAAAAACTGCAGCATAAAGCTAATAGGGAGACACCTAGATAACTGTGTAGTGTGTACCCCGCCTATCGCCCTATGTCAGCTGAGATTGGCACAACGCCCCTGCGACCCTCCTGTGGAGGATAAAGCGGTAGAAAATGGATGGATGGATGGTTGCTGACGTCTGTGTGTGCATGCTTTTCCACAAACTGTCTCTAGAGGGAGCCCTCTAACCAGTTTACTTCCACCAGGATTGCAGTAATACAAAGTCTCTAATGTGACATTACATCACTTTCCAGGAATACAAGCAAGCACCTCAATATCCGACTCAACATGTCAGCAGCTTATTCTTTTAAACATATGACTCGTGTCCCTGCTGATGAGCACAGAGCGGTGACTCATGCTGTGTAAAGTCATGCTGCTGTTTCTTCACAAGAAATGCAGCCTTTGTAGCTTAACATCACATCCCTGCTTGACATGACATAAGCAGGCTGTTATTATTAGAAAGGTTTGACGACGTCATACCAAGGGTGCAGAGCTGGTCAATGGCTTTGATGATGCGTTCACACTCTTCTGCACGTGTGCGGCAGCCCCATTCCCCGTCCAGAGGGACGTACAGCAGCTCCTTCTGCTCCTCTTCTACGAGCGGGACGCTCAAGCCCAGTTCGTCAGGGAATGTGGCTAAATAATGAGAATTTTGAGGTTTTAAAGATGCTTGAACTTAACTTTATTGAGAAAGAAATTGTGTGCGAGTCTTAGTGTGTGTGCATTAACGTGTGGGTGTGTATTAGATAACTCACCATCATCAGGAATAGGCTCCATATCCCACGGACTCATCTTCTCTGTGTCTCCATTGTCCCAGCTGGATGGGAAATAGAGTTGATATGAATCATTGACATTCAACAAATTGCTAGTTCTTTCTTTTTCTTTTGACATAAGTGACATGCAGTGTTGTAAGCAGTGACGGTGCTTTCCCACAACCTAAATCTGAAGTCTATGTCTGAAAAACATTTTTAAAATGATCTGTAACCATAAGGGAGGAAAGAGAACAAACAGAGAGCATAAATATCAATCGCTTGAAATGTCATGTTTAGTGAAATTAAAACAATGCAACATAAAGAGCAGCTGCAGCCGGAATCATTGTAAATAGTAAATTCAAACTTTGCCAGGATACTTTCTCAGAGTTTGTGGAGTTAATGAGTATTACAAGCAGCTATTTGTTTTCATCTGAGTGGGTTTCTCCATGCAGACAATTTTATTTGTAAACCATTTTAATCAAACCGCTTCAGATGTCTTTTTCCATTTGTGTTGGTGTCTGCCAAGTCAAAAAATCATTAAATACAAGGACCAACATTTCTGCTGAAATTTCACTTGAATTAAAATAGCAAGACCTTTTGTATATAATTTGAGAAATGTTTTGCTGCGTGAGTGAGCATAAAACAAGACAAGGGATTGTCTTACAGGGGAATTGCTCAAATTACACTTTATTGTTTCATTTCAAGGGGCTGAAGTGCTATTGATATGGTACAAAATGATCTATATTGGCATATAGAGATGAAATATAAGGTACATAATCCCTTAATTGAAAGCTACTGCAGCCTCTTTGTCCATGTGATGACAGATACTATGTATATGATATTTGGCTTTGATAGGAGCTGCAGTATTACGGCACTTTTTCATTATACAGTTCTAACACTACTCTGCTCTACTCAGTTTGGTATCAGGTATAAATACGGCTGTAAAGGTAATGATTCGGCTCACGATCGCTAGTGTTTGGGCAGTGATGTTGCTAAATACACCAGACTCCTCTGTTAAATACTGAGATTTTAGAAATGTCCTGTACTAAATGTTGGAGATTGACGCATGTTTTCAGGATTTTTAAGCCTTTTTAACTGATCTACAGTCTGGCATTGTTCGGTTCTAATCTTGTGACGGAGGTTGCACTCTTTCAGTGAGGACACTCTCTGACCAATCGGTGAACAACAGTCTGTCAACATCACATTTTTCTATTGCCTCAGGTCACTTGCAATAGAGCTTAGATCAGGCCCAAATAATCAAGCCCGACCCTACCCGAGCCTGTGCATGTTGTGGCCGAGCCCGACACATTAACTGTAATTAGGAGACCGAGCCCGATTTAAACCCGACACGCGAGCCGTTAGAACTGACGTTCTCAACTACAATTCTGAGTTGTTTGAAATACAGAAATTTGTTTAGAATTATCTTAATGAATAATACAACAAGTACGAAGCGTGTAAACTGCGTTGTTTGTTGATTCATAATGGAATGGATCCAGTACCACGGGAAGCAGGGGTGCTGCAGCAGAAAAAAATTAAAGTTAACTGGAAACTAATAATTATAAATTGTCGCGGAGGCATCTTAAGTGACTCCTGTGAATAAAGACGCAAATGCCGCTGTTCACCACACAGGTGCTGAAAAGTGACATGTCCCTGGCGTATCTGAAGCCAATGTTCACTTGTATCATTAAGCATTTTCTGGGTGGTTTTGTGAATAGATAACACAGTTTACTGTGTCACCGCTGCATGTAACATTATTGCCATTCTGTAGGAGTCAAGCCGCAGTATATACACTGTGCATGACACACGCATTTTGTAACTTTGTACACATTTTGTTACTTAGGCCTACTTTTCTAAAAATATATATAATACTGTATTTCTGATTATGGCATAGTTTTCTCCCCGCCCAGTTAGGCAAATAAAGTAATCGTAATAAAAAAAAAACACAAAAATGCTAGATCAAGGGCTCCGACTCGACCCGGCCCAAGCATAGTGGCGGGAAATATCGGCTCGACTCGGACCTCTGGCTCTCTAAACTCTGCCAGGTCAAGTGAATCCAGAATGTGTTCATACCAAACATTGTAGCACTGGAACAGGCTGTCAGGATACTGCGTCTGGTACGGCTCCTGGCTCTCAATGGTCCCGAACCACCAGGCATCATCAATCACTGACCGAAACCTGTCACCTACAAGACATCACACGACTATTTAGAAATTTGCAAAAAAAAAAAGTTGGCATGAAGTTGGCATGAAGTAGAAAAGGTATATATTTTGTATATTTGCTTTCATACTATACATATTTCTAGTTATTCTAGCTTTGTCAGACAGCAAATACAGAACAGGCTGACCTATTCTCCACTGCCTATCTCTGGCATTGTCAAACTGCTGCCGCAACACCAGGAAGTCGATTACATCAGCCATGTCGTGGTACCTACAAGAGAAGAAGAGTGTTTACAAATTACTACAAGGAAGTGACGAAACATCTGAAAATATAACAGCAACGGTAAGAATGTGGAATAAATCAGAGTTTGTAGGACAGATCATTTTTCTCAAACACTGTAAATCAGTGGATTTAATGGTTTATGTCAAGATGAGAATTTATTGAGGAAAATATGCTGTATTTAAATGTAATTATTTACTTAATCTGCATATTGTTGGAGGAAAAGTGGAAATGAATGTAAGAAATGGAAAGTTTACATGAGCATATGACACACTGTGAGGCCACTTCCTGTTAAATGTTTCACATGTGTAACAAGCACTCACTATAAAACAACAGTGGGTGGATGCTTACTTCATAGAGAAGGATCCTCCGGTCAGTTTGCCAGTGTCAGGGTCCAGGAAGGAAAGCTTCAGACAGCACAGTGTGGGCAAACCCACCTCATACTTGATGCCAACTATCTTCATCAACTCCTGCTCCTGAACATTACAAGTAAAAGATATAAATATAAAATAACGCAAATCAACACAACGTTAAAAACCTGTCAGTTGAATTATTTGTTCAATGCACTGATAGACTCTGACAATGTCATGTTGGCTGACGTAGTATGACCATATATACTGGATATTTACTACATAAGCATACCGATGTCATTTACACTGTGTGTGTGTTTGTAAACAGAAAAAAAAACAAGAAGTAGTCATGGTAACAGTTGCATGTCAAGGACAGGGTACAGCTTAACACTACTACACTAGACTAACTTATTCCCAGCAGTGAAAACATGATACTGAAGACAAATGATTTTGAACTGTCATCCCCAGTTGTTCTAACTACAAACAAAGAGAGGGACAGAGACAGAGCACTGCTTTTCACAGACTATAAGCAACACAGTCACACTGATGCACACTGTGCCTGCAATGCATTAAAGGACTGCCATCTGCACTGAAATTGCTCTTTCTACCTCCTCACATGGAAAAGAAATGAAAAAAAGAATACAGACCAATAAGCTGTTGCTTTTACAAAATGTGTTTGATGGAGTTCTTCTTATCTATGTTTAAGAGACATTCTCACACACAGTGATGAAACTTTGGACATGTTTAGGACATAAGAAAGGATTAAGTCCACCTTAGAGTGACACTAGATCTGTGATTGTGAAGAAGAAATGCAGGTGAGAGGTTTGCCTGCTACTGTGACTGCATGCACACATTTACTTGTATTTCTACCTTTATTCTAGGATTCGAATCAAGATATGGTAAATGTGTGGTGAGGGTTGAGGTAAGGAATTTAGTTTAGTGATTATTATGGGTGAGATAATCATCTCCTGTTTTACCTTTCTTTAACGGCTTGCATGTCGTGTGTTGTCTAATTTCGCTGTCTGTCTTAACTGTTTTTGCTGCTGTACTGAGTGAATAAATAAAGTTCATCGTATATTATCTTAACGAATCGCTGATATCATAAATATTTTCTTTAAAAAAAAAACAAGCATGTGTGACCTACTTTGTCAATAACAATGAAAAACCAATGAATGCTAACATTTATTGAGTTTCCATTTCAAGTGCTCTGCTCTTTTAGGCCATATGGCAGAATAGAAAATATAACAAACACAAAGTCTCATTATTAGATTTCAAAACAGAATCCAACATCAAACGATTGCCATATTTATTGCTCAAAGACTTTGAGCTGTCTTGAGCAGCTTTACGATTTGTAACAGTGAAGTTTATGTTTATGTTCTTAATGAAAGACATTATTATACGCTTTACTGTCCAAGAACTGTTCCTCCGTGTGAAGCTTGTATTGATTTTGCGACATGGCTCTACTGTGATCTTTATTATGGGCTTCTCCTCAGTGGTTGCGGGTAAAGAGACAATATAAATCTACAGATGCATTGGTAGCAAGAGCAATGTCTCTCTTCAGAGATTCCTAAATCCATCTTTGTCAGACTGTTCCTTACCCGTAGCTCCATCTTGTGCCAGGGCTGCTTCTTAGGATTGATGCTGTAAATCTTTTTCTGTTTGGCCATCTCCACATAGGCTTCATGTCCCTGTCTGAAGTAATACAACTGCACATACACACATACATGTGAGCTACACAACAGAGTACAACATTACTTGTGGGTAGGTCACTTTCCTAAAACATTATCTCCTGTGGCAACATATTTTGATGTAGGCTTATAATTATGTTAATATGTAAGCCTGGGTTTTTGATGTGAGCAAACATGTGGGGCACATGTGGTGGGAACGCCGTAATGAGACATGCTGCATGTACCTCATCTCCCATCTGGGGAATGTAAGGACATCTGCGCGGCACTGTGTCTGTGATCCAAGCAGAAGGAAGCCACTCCTCCAGAGTTAGGCCTTGCTCCTGAAACTCTGTCCTCTGAAAGACATACAATACAATAGATGCTGTCACAGCTCAGAGAAAATGTGCATTAATCTAAGTCTAAATGCAGCAGCTGATTCACTTAACCACTTTTACAACAAATTATCAAATCAAATTTAGTGCAAAATTACACTATGCATTTTACCTAATATGACAGTGACCTTACAATATATAGAGAAAGGTTCACACAATGACCAAGCACTTGGCGTCAGTGGAGACAAAAACCCCTTTGAACAGGAAGAAATCTCTGGCAGAACCAGACTTAAAGACGTGCAGCTTTCCGCATTGGCCAGGGGCAGTCTAGGCCTAGATTATTAATTCTGATTAAAATAACTCTTAGCTTGGTCCCTTACTTGTGCAAGCAGCTGATACACTTATATACCACTTCCTGTAGATACAAGCAGGAAAATAAACATTTTAATCTAACCTTTCTTTTCTCTTTTGGCTGCTTCTTCTTTGGTAAGGCGTCATCTTTGTCTGGTTTGTCTTTCTTCCGTTCTTTCTTGCCTTCCCTCTTCTTCTCTCCATCCTCCTCAGAGCTGCTGCCCTTCTTTTTCACTTTCACACTCTTCTTGGGCGGTTCAAGGTTGATTCCTGCGTCTGCTGTCCAGTCAGAGTAGTCGCTGGAGTAGTCACTGTACGGAGAACAAACGCATACCTGTATCAGCTTGTGTTTACAATAATGATTTACATATGGCCCGTGTATGTATGTAAGAGATAGTTGATATGATTAATGTGTGTGATAAACTGCATCTATCTCACCTTGAACTGCTGTGGTCATCTGGCCATGGCTCTTTTTCCTCCTCCTCCCCCTTCTCTTCCTCTGAGGAATGCCCGTTAATCTGACGTACCTCCACCTCTGCCTGGAAACAAACACATAGAGGAAATTAAAAACAATGAATGCCACTAACAATGGTTGTCATAAAGATTAATCTGTTGATTATTTTCTTGATTCATTGATTTATTGTTTGGTCCATGTTGACCCACAAAAATCATGAGGAGGTTCTGAAATATCTTGTTTTGACCACAAACCAAAATTAATGTCTAATGATTTCTTTGTTATATGGAGAAAAGAAACTAGGGCTGCAACTAACAATTGTTTTCACGATTAATTAAACTGTTGATTAATTTCTCCATTAATAAAATTTTATAAAATTTTGACCAGAGTTTTACAAAGTGTCTTTTTTCATCTACATATCAATATTATTCAGTCAGATTAAGTTGTTATATGAAGCAAAGAAATAAGAACATTTCACTTCTAAGCTGCAAAAAAAATCAGAGAACTTGTTTTGATTGTAAAAAAAAAAACGATGAGACGATGATTAACTAAGTTATTGATTGATAATGGATTAAACAGTGCAGCCCTAAAGGGAACCAGAAAACATTCACATTTAAGGAGAACGATAAAACAAAGATGAACCAATTATCATAATAATAGTTGGTGATTAATTGTTCCAGCCCAAAATTACACATCATATTACTGTGGGCAAACAACTTTAGCAGAGCTCTTTGAAAATAATGAAATGCAGATGCAATTTTGAGGATAAATTACTAACTTATTTTAGATAATACACTAGTTGGGATTGAATTAAGTATAAACCAAATCTAGTAGCTGTAGTGTTGTCTACCTCTGAAGTGCTGTCGTCCTCATCTGCAGCCTCAGCACTCTGGCGACTATTCTCCTCCATGGCAGCCCGAGTCTGATAACCATGGTTACCGAGGCTCCTCCTCCCCTCATCAACTACACCCTCTGATGTGGGATGAACCTGCAACGTGTAGAATAGAAAAGGATGGACAGAAACAAAGGTAAGATGGTTACATTACAGCTGATGGAAGACTAAAAGGAAGTAAACATGAAGAAACCGAAAAAATCTAGCTGTACACAAAGTTTGTCCAGTACATACGCTGTGAGGGAGAGTTGGGACTGAGCTTGACTTAACAGAAGTTCTGAGATGTGTAAGCATCAATAAAATGTCTTAAGAAGAAAAGGAATAATGTTTCTGAAGTTTTGTAAAACAATAATGTCTGTTGAGTGTGTTCATTCACTTACCCTGCTCTCCTTGGGGAGAGAGTGGATGGTACGTCTCCTTCTTTCTGACTGATAAATATTGATTTCTTCCTCTCCTTTAGCCTCGCGCCAGTTCACCTGCCTCCTGCACCAACACACGAACACACAAACACACAGGTCATGATGTGCATCGAAGCGCTACCACCTCCAAGGCGGAGAAATCACATAATATTTGACCTTCCAACCTCTCTCTGTTTGTATGTATCTGTGAGCGCAAGTGTTTAACCTGACAGAGGCGTCCTCCAGCTCAGGGACCAGCACCCTGCGGCTCCAGGCCACCAGGTCGCCCTCTGTGGCCATCTGGCTGCGTGGAGCGTTGCTGTGCATCTGGCGCACTCCCTCGATCTGACCGCTGCGGCGCAGGCCCACGTTGGGTGGGGAGTGCACTTCAATTGGCGATCCCACCGATCCTAGGATTGAGACATCAAATTAAAGAGAAAAACACAGTGCTTTGAGTCAAGATCTCAAATTCTCACATTTGAGAAGCTGGAAACAGGAAAGACTTGTGTTACTGAATATTTCAAATTCACTCTAAATTATTTTAATGCTTGTTTTTACAAAATTTGAAGGAACAGTGACTATGATGAATATGAATTTCATTTAAAATACTAACAATATTTAATTCATTATGTATATAATGTATTGTTTTGTGTAATATTCACTATTCATTTTACACAGTAAAGTAAATGTGTGTCAAATAGAGATTGCAGTGTATAAGTGACAGCATTTGCATATTTTTAACTGAATCAAGATAATGAATTGAGAACCATTCAGTCACGATTTGCTCTTACCTCTGCTGGCCCTGGTGTTTATATTAGCAGCAGAAGCAGAAGTAGTGGAACCAGCAGCAGGAGCAGCCACAGGGACATCATTTGCCCCCAGTCTTTGGTCTTGCTCCTGCTGCAGCCTCTGAATTATCGAGTCCAGAGGACTGGGACCTTCCACAGCCTGCTCACTCACCACTTGGTTCAGGCCTAATAGAAACGTGAAAGAAGCAAAAACATAAAAAAAAATCTTAAAAAGGTGAAAGAGAAACCTGGTGAAATGTAATTAGTTTGAATTCCAACAAAGGTTGATACTGCCAGATAAAATGTAAACTTCATATGAATGATGATGATTTAATCTTTCTTTGGTGTCGGTCAACAAAGAAAACATTACTTATCAAGATTAGTACTGCATAATTCCTCCAAAATTCTATTGCCAAACATTTTATCCTAATTAAATAATTACAGTGTCTTTCAGTTTGAATCCGACTGATCCTTCACTGGGGAAATTCCCTTCTTACAGCAGCAAAGGTAGACAAGTGTGAGTAGAATAAGCAATCAAAAGATAAAAATAACAAATACAAGTAAATAGAATTTAATCGATTTTAATTATTTTGCAACCAGTGAACTAAATGCCAGTTGCTTCCTTTTCCATTTAAGATTTTGAGCTGCCTTATTATTCTGTATTAATTACTGATGCTAGTGCACTTAAGACGCCTTTCACTAAGGAAAGATAACACAGTCGTCAATTAATGAGTTACAAGAGTAATGTGATCAACTTGACAGTTAACAGTGTATTTGATGAGCTGATGGACGGGCTCTGAGGACACGGCCTGGTAAATATGTGACAAAAGCACTGTTACACCTGGTTGCATGACCTCACTACTGACATTGGTGTGAGCTCAGCCTCAATACCTGAGGAAGTGACGCCCATCTGTGGAATCAGCTGCTCGTCCCTGCAGCCCTCTCTGCCAGGCACCAGCCGCTGGTACCTGGGAGGGTGGGGGTTACCATCCACATCCACCAGGAAGGGAGGGGGCATTAGGTGTGGCGCCTGCTGGGTCTGCTCATCCAGCACATAATTGTTGGCATCCCGGATCAGCGGCCGATAGTCTGTGTGGAAGAACATCTGGTCCGCTATCTGAAACAAGAGGTGGAGAGGAACGAGTACATTTCACAGCACATTAAAGATGCCTGATCATTTGTCCCGGCTGATGTCATCAGTTACTCACATTAACATGATATGTCAAGTTGTATAAGTATGTGATCCTCTCACTTTACCTTGTCGTACTTGCTGCTGGAGCCAAAGCCAAAGATGAGCAGGTGTCCGTGGGAGTCAGTGGCTGCGAAATGCTGCCCATCTGGACTACATTTGCAGTCAAACAACGCTCCGTGTCCTTGACCCTCAATCTATCCACAGAGACACGAAGGGAGGGAGATCAGAGTATTACACTACCTGGTGGAATTACATGCAACTGTAGCACTTAGAATGACATGGATGCAGTCAATTCCACATGGCTGATACACAAGTGTGCACATGAGGCACATGGAGGTTGTTCAATATGATGCATTTATGATTGTTTATGGGAACATTTAATATCATCATTTCAGGTAAACAAATTTTAAGACCAACTGCATTTAATATTTCCAGCAACAAAACAGAAAATCTGTAGAGGTAACTTTCCTGCCTGTTGCTCTGTGTGTTTCCTTGACATTTTCAATAATCAAATAAAACCCTGATAAAAACATGTTTTGCATTTTTCAATAGTCATTAATTAAAGGTACTGAACCATATTCTGCTTGAGCATGGAGGAGGTCTTGTATACAAAGTGTGAGTGGATTTGAAGTGCAATTCAAGTGAAATAGGCACAATAATGCTCCAATAAAAGGAATAGTTCTGAATTTTTAAAACATTCTTGTTGAGAGTAAGAAAGGTAGACTGATACATCTCTTACTGTATGTCTGTGTCTGTTATATATGACCACAGGCAGCTGCTGGTGAGCTAAGTCTCACTAAGACAGAAGACAAGGGAAGCAGCATGTCTGGATTTGTCTAGAAGAAAAAACCTGTCCATCAACTCCTCTAATGCTCAAGCAAGTAAAAATTCACAAGTTTTACAGCTGAGCAGTCCAGGTAGATGCAGGCACATGTACAACTGTTTCCACCCATTTGCTTTTATATTGGATTTAACAGCAAAAACCTATCGTCTCATCTGTCAACAAGAAAAAATAATAGGTTTATTTCCAAGATGCTGCATCACTATCCCTTTAAGTTTCATAGTGAGAGTTGTGCCTTTTAACACAATTTGGTTGAAGACTAAGGCTGTTCGCTGCTTGTGATCCACACCAAGTTTCAGGGAACTGACCAGCTCACTGAGTGACTCACTGCAATGAATGCTGTCCTTGGTTACCATAGAGACACAAGCAGGAAATACAACAGTGTCTTTAATGATTATCACGCTGGGTGAATATGTACAGCAGCATATGCAGCGCAAGTGTGGCGACATGAGTTCACTATACTAGTGACTCATGCCTATGGACGCACATAATAATACAATTCACCGAGGGGATAAAGTGAGGCAGCAAAGGGAGAAAGTGAAAGCACAGGGGGAGGTGGGGGGGGGGGACTGTGGGTGAGAGGGGAAGAATGCAAGACAAAGAGTAACACTGGGAAAGGAAAGGGAAGGAATGTGTGGTGGGAACGAAGCAAATAAAAAAGGATATTTTTGAGAAAAAATATAATGTATCCCTGTAGTCCACATCACACAACGTAAACTAATTCACTGACTTCACATCCAAACATGACAACAAATGTCAAAGGGAGGAAAAATATACTCTGACTTTTTAAACCTAGAACACATGAAAGAACACTCACTAATATCTTGTATTCAGTGGGAAAAATTCAAATTGGAATCCATTTCTCGAGGTTAAGACTCACAGTTATTTATCTTTTCAAGATCAGATTGGAGCACTGACCAGCAAAGTGATTATTATTTGGTATACAACAAGTGAAAAGAGTACCCATTAACACATGATTACCACCCTTCATGCTGCTTTCTACTCACACCAACAACAAAAAACTGAAAATCAAACAGGCAGCGGAAAGTAGTCAATAAAAAGAAAATGTCATTGTGGTGTGAAAATGATTTTCCAGCTTTAGCATTAATGTTTCCAAAAAAACAGCTCAGAAATCCAGTGACAGTGACAATCTTACCATGTTGAAATAGGAGCGGATCTTGACCCCTCTGGCCAGGTCCCAGACAATACAGTTCCCATCATGCCCCGCTGAGAAAAGGATTCTTGGATCAAAGGGGTGTGGCTCCAAAACAAACACCTCGTCCTCGTGACCCTGTCAATAAACGACATGAACGTCGAAAATAAGACACTCATAAGAAATAAATGAAGACCGCGAGAAAATCAATAGCGTTTGTAAGTGTGAATTAAACAGATTTGAGCCCATTAACATTCAAGCAACTATTACGCAGATGGAACTGTCTCTGCCTGTTTATTTAAGTGAACTTTGAACATTTCACAGTCAGTGGTTTAATGCAAGCAGCAGAATCAATTAACATGATCATTTTTAACAACGTTTTCTGTTTTTCTTCAGAGGATAATAACACTTCTACATCTATGAATGCAACACCATAGATAATAATGTAATGTGTGGGGTGCATTTTATGTATCAAGGTAAGACAGCCACTGAAAAATCCATAGTATGTACTGAAAAACAAGTAAGCAAGCAAGCAAGGTTGATATGGTTGGTCATGTGTAGAGGAGGGATATGCTGTGGCGATCCCTAAAGAGAGAAGATAAAAGAAGACGTAGTTCTGCGAAACAATAGAGTTTATAGGAGTAGATGAGGTTGACATTCAACAAATGATTTGTGTTTTTTCACTTCATACCATCAGCACATGGACGAGGTTCCCGGTGGTGGAGTTCCACACCTTCAGCGTCAGGTTGTTGGCTGCAGTGATCACCGTGCCGTCGTGGCGATCCCACGCTACCATGGTAACCTTCAGCTTGGTCACCTTGTCTTCCAGTGGCGGAGGGTTGTACTTCCTGAAGGGAAGATGTCATGTTTACACATTTATTTATATAAGAGAGAAAATCATAATCATACATGTACACTATATACACATATATTAATATTCTTGCGCTTATGCACTGGAGATAAAAGTTTTACACAATCTATGAAATTATCAAGGAGTTTGAGTGCAAGCAAAGCACAGATTAAATAACTGTGTTGTGTGCATTACTCTTGCATATTCCTTGTGTACATTGTGTTCGGGCAATATGGATTTGAAATGCCAGTCAGTGTCATCTCCATTCATCCATTGTCTGTGATACCCACAGTAAATCGATATTCTGCCTGAAAGCAATCAGGTAATCAATCACTGTTAAGTTCAACCATCATGCCACAGGTGTCAAAGTGTTGTTTAAGTTGATTATGTATTAAAAGTAAACGATAAATCCCCTTGTGTAGCTGTGAATAAATAAATACTGAAGGTGATACAGAGGGATTTTAATCACTCCAATCTCCATTTAAATGAAAGTTGTTCTTTGGGTTTTTTTGGTTGCTTCAGAGCAGTGCACAGTTTTCAGCAGGGATTCTTCACATTATTCATGTACAGCAGGTCTGGGACGCTTTGATTGATTTGTATGAAATAAATCTTGACTTTATAACCCGCAGGACCTTCCAAGCCCACGGCTCTGAGCTCTGAACACAGCAGTGCTGGTGGAGAAAGCACACTTTGACAGCTGTGCACACACTTACCCGGGTAATTTGGTCTGCATGTCCAGCAGAATGCTTCTCCAGCCCTGAGGCTGCAGCTGCCAGATTCGTGCTGTACCATCCCTGCTGCCGCTCACAAACCTACAGCACACAGACACATAATAATGCAGCAGCTAAACTGTAAAGATGGCACTTGGTTCTATTTCAGCTTTCTGCTGTACAATAGCTGCTTTCATCTACACACGTCAGTATAAACTAATAGCATGTATCCTCCGCTCCACCCCTCCCTTTTGCATTGACAGTCTACCTCGCTCACTGCTGCGATTATGGCAGCCCAGGAGAATTAAAGCTGAGCTTGTTTTTCTGCACATTCAACACAGCCACACATAAATTTACACTCAGTGAGTTCATGAGATATACAAGCATGTGTGTGTGACTGTGTGTAAGAGAGAGAGGGGGAGAAAACGCATATCAGGGCATGTATCAGAAAGCAAGTAACAGTGGGGTTTCTGCTGACACGAACAAGTCACATTACAACACCCTGCGGTTCCATAAGCACAAACAGCAATGCACACACAAAAAATTAAATGCACCTAACTACAGTATGTGGCTCACACAAATACACAAACTGTGCAAACTCACCTGTCACTGCAGTGTGAAAATTGGATGCTGTCAACTTTGTCCTAGGTGAGAAAAAATAACAGGAGAAAAGTCATAAAAGCACATTTCTTCTCCCTGTCTTACAAAACGCTTTCATCGTGAATTACAAATAAGGGTCCCTAATTTTAGCAAGACCTTTTCAGAGCTTTTACACCACCTCACTGTCTTCCTCAGTCGACGGGAGTTTGCTAATTTGTCATGGATAATGGTGAAAACTATTCTTACTTGACAACAACAAAACAAATCTCAGCATTCCAGCAGCGTCAGAAGACCATGTGATGCAGTAAAAAGCTTTGGATAAAAAGCAAGAGTGATTTGTAATGTTTGTGTTATTTGTCTTCAAGAACAAACGTACACCATTTAAATATATAATGAGTTTTCACAAACAGTTTTGAAGCAGGGCATGTACAAGACAAACAGACAAACCAAAACTTAAAAAAATAGATCCATACATTTTAATAATAGTCATAACAAAAGAAACAACAATTACTGTTAAATAATTATATTAGTTGACTCACTGTATGGGACTCAAGTTCAGAGATCTTCTCTGGTTGGCCTGAACCAAAGTAGTAGACCCTGATAATATGGTCTGTGCTTCCTGTAGCAAGAAACATCCCACCTGAAAACACCACACAAAATGAAAATTATTTCTGTTATGATTAAGAACACATGCATTCATTTACAGTTAATTAAAATGTAATATTATTCATTATTTCTTCCTCATGCCAAAGTAGCGAAACAAAATCCACATATTCCAGTATTTAAGTTACTTATTTTCCATTGAAAATAAAACACATATGGCAAAACTTCAATGATTAATAACAGAAATATATATTTTTTAGTCAAATTTCAAACAGCCATGGTCAACAGCATCTAAAATATGAATATATGCTGAGCAAGAGAAAAGCAAACCTATTCTACATTTACTTAGTAGCAGTGGACGATTTGAGTGTGGCTGTGGCTACGCTGCACACTCTTCAGATAATCTGGGTTTATTGAGCTCAATTTTGTTTTAGCTCTGTTTCCACGTCGGGTGGTGTGGAACATGTGTGATAAATATTTTTGTGGTGTTCACCTGCGCTGAATGAGGAGCAGATCATCTGGACGCCAGGCCTTGAACGCTCTGTGAATTTACTGGGCCTCTGACTGAAAAATACACGCAAGAACAGTAAAGTACATATTTAATACAGTGAACAACCATTCCTGCCTGAATATACTGATACTGTGTATGCTTTAAAGAGAGTGGGTTTCACAGGCAGGCATGTTTGTCGATTTAAGATCATCTTTACACAGTGTATTATGTAAATAAATATATACAGTAAAAGTTATGCTATGATACACTTAAGCATCAAACCACTATAAACATATAGTTGAAAGTGTCAGTGAATTTTATGTGTAGTGTAGTCAAAACAGGCCAATAATATACTGCAGAAAATATATTCCTCTGTATTCAAAATACATTTTCACTGACTAGCAAACACACCAAAATATGCAATTGCCTGCAGTTGTGCAGGTGAGACACTGGAAGCTACTTTGGTGTTTCTCACCCAAACTTGAGCGTGCGTGCATCCCACTGCCAGAAGCAGATGGTTCCGTCAGCTCCGGTGGAGGACAGGTAGCGCTTGGAACCACAACAGAGAGGAGAGAACTGCAAACACAACCAGAGAGAGGTTACAACAAATCAATGTCAACAGTCAAATCATATTCCAGAAAATGTGTGAGACCTAAAGACAAACAGAAAATGCTTCAAAATGTCCTTCTGGACTCTTGCTTATTTTATCCATAAAAGGGTCGGAAAATGTCCTGTAACTAAGTGCTTTTGCCCAGTTTTCCAGAACAACTTTCAGTATCTGGCTGTTATTAATAATTTACTGCATGTGTAATAGTGTATTAAAAATATAAGATTAAGAAAACTGTAGTTTTATTTAGAAAAAAACACTGTAGTTGTACATGTAGTTGAACACAAGATTTTTTTGTGTTAAATTTGAAATTTGAGCAGCATGAAACATATTTAAAATAACATTTGCTCTTCCCACTCTCTCCTCCTTGACTTCCTGTAACAGTGTGATTGTAATTACCATAATAACCACGTTAGCTTTGATGTGCAACTTCTCAGCTTTCAGAAACCGCACAAACAACTGCGTAATTACGGTAATGCAAACTACGCTTGCATGAATGTGTCGTCTGCAATACGCTTGTGTTAAAGGGTTAAACTGTGGGTGATATAGAGAACATATACAGTATAAAGACCATATCTATCAATAAATTATTCATACAGAAAAATACTGACTGTCTTGCAAAGGCCAACATAGCTTTAAGTAACCCTGTTGTTCAAGATCTAACTTTATATTGTGGATTAAATCATGGCTTGAAACAGCCCCCAACTAATAGACTATTTTCTCTCGATTAAATAATATCTGCTAAAAAATAAAGTAACAACATATTTCATATTTACCTAGCCTTTCCAATGGGGATTTTAACAACAAAATCACCATAAGTGCCATAGCCATTGAGGAAAGATGTGCTCTTTTAACTGATTGTAAAAATGAGTCTGCTCATAGAAACAATACAGAACTTTTAATTTGTCAATCACTCACATGATGGAGGATAAATAGAGAGTTTAAGTGGCTCTCGATTAAATTAGTAATATAAGCTTAAAGTTTTCACAATATCACAATATATTCATCCATCCACCCATCTTCTATCACATTATCCTGCGCATGAGGCACAATTTCAAAATAAAAGCATTTAATATGTGAAGCTGACAAGGCTTAACCAGCATTGTGTGAACTAATTTGACAATGTTTTGAATGTAATGGGCATTTATTTAAAGTGCTGCACTACAATTTTTTTTACACATGATTGTGACATCAGCTTATTCCTAAACGGTTGAATAACTACGAGATATCGAAAGTGAAAGTTATCTCTGGTAAAAGAGCAGAAAGGTGCAGAAGCACTCACTCACTGAACATTTTTACATTTATTTTTTAATACTACAGCCATAAAATCAATATAAATCCAGGCAGCCTCATTATCGTGATGGTCATAAGAGGGTTAATAAAAATATATGTTATAATGTAGTAAATATAAATGTATGTAATTTAATGAAGCATTTATTGCAGTTACTTTCACTACATCTGTCTCTGCTTCACCCCAAGTGTGACGTGACGCTCACATGAGATAGAGCAGACTGATGAAGGGAGGGGGAACAGGAGAATGCAGTGACATAAGTCACATAAAAGAACTGTCAGTCTCGGTGAATGAAGGGGAAACGCTGGGTCAAGTGGCTGACCTATACTGCACATGTACAAATACGCACATGTAAATCCACATTCCCTACCTGTAGTGAGGTGATGGAGGCAGCGTGTCCCTCCAGTACAGCCAGAGGTGCGCACGTCTGTAAGCACCACACTCTGATGGTTTTGTCACAAGAACCAGCAGCAATCATGGTGTTCTCATAGCTGACGGCCATGTCTGAGATCTCGGCAGCGTGGCCGCGGAGCGTGGCCAGCAGGCGTCCATCGTCTGTTCCCCAGATTTTCACAAGACAGTCGTCTGAGCCCTTTGAAAGACAGACAACACAACAGTCCCCATGGCTATCACGTGTGAATTAGGACAAGTATTTGAGAAGTGGCCTGAAGCACACGTCCAGTAAGACAGATGAAATAATTATGTCAAGTTCAAAAAGGCTTTTCTGTCTGAGCATGCAGCTGCTCGGGGCTACAAATCCGCAAACCTGGAAGACAAACAGCCTTCTAATACATAATTATATATATATAATTAGATGTGATCCATCTATAGTGTGACAAGAAAACAAAGTGGACATCTGAATGTACCAGATTATCAATCTATCTGGTTCGTGAGATTATTATCAGTAAAGACAAATCGTCATCCGTCTTGTAAACACATTCCATATATTAGCATGGGCGACATGAAGCATTTTCCTTCATGAACAAGCAGATCACTACTGTGTCTTAAACTAAGATCACTTGTCTAAGGTGAAAGATTAATTTAAATATATTAAATACTACTTAAATTACAACCACATTTGAGTATACTGCATGTTTGTTTTTCTTCAGACCAAATACAACATATTTGTACATTATTTAAACCACTGTATGCATCTGAATTATTGAGGGAAATCAGATTCTTGAGACTGTGTTAATGTTTCATCGGGCTCTGACCTTCATTTGGCTTTTCACAATGACCGGGCTACAGTGTGCAGGTAAGTATACTGTACACTACAAACAAGTCCACTTATTCACCACCCAGGACTGATATTTTTCACACTCCTGTGAGACAGGCTGGCCCATACTAAGAGCTCCCACTGAAATAAAGAGCTACACAGAGGTAGATAAGAGTAATCGCAAAGTGTAGAGAAAAAATAAGGTGCATCAGCTGAGGCTTCAGTGAGACTTCACGGGATGTCTCATTTTGACAAAAGCTGCTCTGGGTTTAAAAAAGGGGGGAGGACATTAAAGGGAGAATCCTGTTTGTAAAATACTGTATTTAGCCTTAAATCAGAAAAGCAACACATGAACACACGGTTCAAGAAAATAAGGACCACAAAGGTTGGGGAAAAGCCTCAAAAAAATGATATAGTGTGGGTTTTTAAGACAATTTTAAAAAGGTTTTTTCTGCCCCAGAATCGTTTCATTAACAGACAAAGGAAACAGCTGAGAATGTCTGTTGTCATCCACCCGATCAGGGGTTAAACATTTTCTATTTGTGCATTGTGACATATCCACAGCACACTGCGTCCTGTGGACACTCCTCTGAACAATCACAATAATTGCCACACATACAGGTCCTACAAAATATTGAGTATGGTTAAAAATAAAAGTAATCGATTGACTAAAATGTCAAATGTCAACATACTAGATTATTACTCATGAATTAAGGTTGAATACAGTTGAAACTAATAATTATTTTTATTATGTGTAATAAATGTACTATTATTTATATTTTATTGCTATCATTAGGGTAGTTAGAGTTCAAAAGTTCACCTTTTTCCCAGTGGGAGACATTAGATAGAGAGGACATCGAGGGACAATGTTCTCCAAGATGAGACAATGCCATGTTCAATTTGGAAGATCCAAAGTCACTAGTAAACCACAGCAAACTGCTAGTATCAGCACTAGAATAGACACTAAAAGACTAGAACAGTGACTAAATTGCATTTAGTAAAAGAGTATTTAAAATTGGAGCTGCCCACTGCTCCTTCTAGGAAGGATCCGAGTAGAGGATTTAGTTAAATGCAGAGAAAGAATTACCCCTAGGGGATTAATAAAGTGTTTATATGTAATATGAAGAGTCTAGTTTTTGCCGTATAAGACAGGAATTTATAGGGGCCCTGAGACAAACAATTCTATATTTGAAAATAGTAAATGTTTCTTAAATTTCTTTTAATTTCTTATTATTTAGTAGTTTGGAAAATTGACAATTAACAAAATTAAAATTCAATAGTTCACATAATAAATGTTGGGACAAGAAAACGTTACAAAAATAAAAAAAGCTCACAATAAAAAAAAAAAGTTAGTACATTTATACTGTATTCACTTAACGGTATATGGATGCATCAGTTCTCTAAACACTTACGAAACGATGTAATAAAAACAAGGGAACTTAATGAAAGCTTTAATTATATAGAGCACTTGATTGGGCACATAATTACCCCCATGTAACAAATGTCACTGAAGTTGAGAGAAGGGAGGAGAGACCTAAAGCTCTGATCAACACGAATTGAACTTTTAATTAAACTCTATGTCTGACAAATAAGTCAGGCTCCTACATCAGATTATGAAGTTGTTTCTTTACAGAACCCACACACCAAAGCATTGTAAAAGAAAAGCCAGGCAATTAGATTGAAGAGAAACATGAGCTGAAAACACCAACTCCCCCACCCGCTTTGAATAAATCTTAATCACTTTCTCCATCATCGCCAGTCGAGCAGAGTGTGAAGAGAGGCTGTTTTTTTTCCCGTGGACTGACTGAACTACAAGTGGTCCCATGGCCATGTAAACCCCCCCAAGTACAATGAGGGCCTGGATTACAAGGTGCTGGACATGAAACATTATGTAGCACAATCTTAGTATAGATGTCAAGTTACAGTATATTACGGCCAGTTGAGTTAGCCACAGTTACTGAGACAAACAATCCATAGCAGCTAGTGTAATTTGTCCTTGTGGCCATGATAATGAGCCCCGAGCCTCTTCCAAAGCTATATTACTCAAATCAATATGGCCGTTTGCCAGTGAACTGTTTAGCCAAACCTTTATGCACGTGCCCATTGATCACACGCGACTTCAGTGAATGTTTAGGCTAAACTATTTAATCAATTACCCATCCTGCCACTGCAGCAAAGCCTGAAAAAAACAACACAACTAACTGATCTAAAAATAAGAAAATATTTAAATAAAAATTATATTGCGATGAAAGGAGACAGCAAGAAAAAAAAGAGAGAGGGGGGGGGGAAAAAAGAGCTGAGAGGGGAAAAAAAGGGAGATGGAGAAAGTGAGGGAGACTAAGAACGAATTTTAATTCTGGCACTTAGCCAATGCCTCAGAGGAAACATTTTCTCCTGTTATGATGAGAAATAGCAAGGAGAAGAGGAGGAGGGGGGTGAAAGGAACAAAGGAGAGGCAGTGTAGGATAAGGGACGAGGGGAGAGGAAAAAGAGAAAGAGAGATAACGTGAAGAGAGAGACAGAGAGTCAATCGAAAAGCCCTCCTCCTCCTCCTCCCCCCGCTCCCTTTCAGCAGACAGCCATTTTTAGAGATTTAAGAAGTGAAAGCTGAAAATGGTGTATAGCAGCAGGCAGAAAGCAAAACGAGGGACGGCAACATTAAATCAATATTATCTCCGTGTTGATTTAATATTCAACGCATTGCTCGCACTGTATCACCAACATGTCTGCACCAAAAGCTAACACAGCAACATATGCACAGGCAGCGACATCCATCTTTTCATGCACATCTCTTCTTTCCCTTTTTTAAAACATGATCGCTGTCAAAAACTTCTGTGGATTTTTTTTTCTTTTTTTTTTTTCTTTTGCTGCAAGGTGAATTCAGTTACAGCTGTGAGTCATTGAGTGAACGGTTCCCCACCCCAGTGAGGTAAACATTAATTACATCCTGCCACAACTGTTACTGTTAGATAACACAAACAGATACTGGGTCATCTTTGTAAGCCAAAGACACCTTGTAACAATCAAACGTGACCACGACTGACAAGAAGTGAACCCTCAACTAACATCATGCAGCTGGTGAAACTTTCACAGTCATTACTGATTTTGAAAAGACTTGGAGCGCACACTGACTGACTGCTTTCAGCAGATCTTTTTATGGATCGCACATTTAACGACTGCGTCTGATGACGGATCACAGGAGACGTGAGTCGTCAAACCAACTGAACGCATGCAACCGTGTCTATAGGAGCAACAGTTTAAAGGGTGAACAAACATCGCCATGATTGTTTTGATCACCGCTTCTGACACTATTTCCTGTGTCCCCTTATCTTTCATTGGTTGCTGGCTGCTTGCAGTTGGGTCAGTAATCAGTACACACTGTCCGATTGCGTCCAGAGTCGGGCTCAAAAAATTCAAACATGTTTGATTGACTGTGACTGAGGTCGGGTCTGTTACCCTCACACACTTGCTGATTCAAGTCTTTCCCGCTCACACACTAACATATTTCTGTGCCAACCAGCCATGCCAACTGTCCCCAACTACTAGTGCTGACTGGTGCAGACTCTGCCCCACTGTGAATCATGGGTAAAATAAGGCAAAAACAAAAATCTTGTAGTGTGTCCCCCGCTTTATGTTGCACACAAACGGAGGCATCATACTTAGGCTGAACAATTAATAATTTCCAAACACAATTCTCAAATCACCGAATCAAAACACACATTCTGCAATTTAATGATGCAATGAATTCATCTGTTGTTTGCTGATGATGATGATGATGATGACTTCACTGATGTTGAACTTTTGTTGAACGTAACGCTTCCATGTAGGAACAAACCACAGTGATGTTGGTTTATGTTATGGTGATAGTAATGTGTGGTTATGTGAGTTTGATGATTGTGTTGGTGTGTAGTGTCTTGAATGAAGGTGTTGTTGTTTTTAATTTAGTTTTTAAAGCATTAAAAGTATTAAAAATACTTTGCTTGTGGTATATGTATATATATGAGTGGTCAGTATTTAAATAGCACTTTTCTAGTTGATGACCACTCAACGCTGCTTTACACTATAGTTTCACCCATACACTCACACTTTCTTACAGCGCGCCTATGTGCAGCGCATTTTCTATCACTCATTCACACACTGCCAGCACAGCTGTCAGGAGCCACATGGGGTTAAGCGTCTTGCCCAAGAACACATAGACAGACTAGAATCGAACCCACAACCTTCGAATTGAAAGACACCCCACTGAGCTACTGTCGCTATCTGTCTAATCCGGAATTAAGGTTAATGGTTCCAGTCATGGTAATGTATATGTTTGTGCCCTTAGAGTAGTTAATAATTTGATCATATCTCCTTGTACAATAATCCCAGTTACCTCATTTCTGTCACAGTACATTTAACAAGTTATATGCAATTTGTGTTCATATAACAATTTAATCTGAATAATAATGAGAAAGTATGTTCATATTGTTAACCTTAGTCTGAAAGAACTTGTGAATAAAAAAATAATGTGTTGCCAGTATTTTTCTTTTTTCAGTGCTGCTCTATCAACTTTTATATCCATTACACAGAGGAATTTGAACTGAAACTTGACTTAAAACCAAATGGTCACAAATTGAAGCAGTTACAATATCTGTCAGAAACATAGCAATGACACATTCAGCCCCTACATCACACCACCACCACCACCACAAGCAACTGCACACAAAAAAACGCAGCCTTACCGTGAATATGCGCCGTCCCGTCCTGTCAAAGGTGACGCAGTAAACGGACGACAGATGTCCCAGGATCCTCTTGTGCATCTTCATGTGCTGGTACACAGCGGTGGGCACCAGCTGCCGCAGACGGTAGGAGCCGATCAATCGACGGCCAGAGCTCGTCTCCACTGCATGTCAACAAAATATTCAGACATCAGGGAGGAAAAAAATGATGCCTGGAGTAGGGCTGTGTGTTGGCAAGAATCAAGTGATGTGATGCGATGCAAATCCAGATACAGGGGTGACGATATGACATATTGCAAAATTGCTGTATATTCAGATACTGAAAGCAAGGTGCCATCTTGCAAGTGTTCCCCAAAAATAATGTACTATGTAAAAACTTCTAGTAAAATAACAAACGGTATATACAAATACCAATACATTTTTGTCTTTGTCTAGAGAGAGGAGTGACTCATGTCATGTGAAATGAAATATCACAATATTTCAATGTATCTATATTTTCTTACACTCCAAGCCAAGACAAGTCAGTATCCAGCGAACAGAAACTGGTTTATTTGATGAAAACATGCAAATACACTGCAAACACACTTTTGAAGGAAATCGACACAGACACAACTGTCAAATGCTGCTAGGACAAGATGCCTGGGCAAACACGTGACTCTTGTGTTTAAAGAGTAAAACTAGAAGAGTGTTATTCATTTCTTTGATTAAAAAAATGTCTCTCTTACTCACCAATATTAGGTGGGCTCCCATAGATAACTGGTGGCTCTGGTGGTCGTCCACAGTGAAGTGCAGCCAGTGCTGAGCCCTTCCACACCACATGCTTGCAACCTAAAGAAAGAAAAAAATAAAGGATTTCGGAAAAATATATAATTGTGATTAGCTCCATTGTGACAGCGTAACAGATCGAGTATTACAACTCGAGATAACTTAATTCGAAAGAATGAGATTAATCAATGAATCGATTATAATTTTAAAATGCTGTAACCGTGTTCAATAAATTAATTATACCAAATAATTCTAATTAGAATGTGATACGTCATTTCCGTAAAGAATACCGGACACTGAAATAGGTAGATGAAAACCAGTGACCATGAAGAACAGACCCTGGGTCTGACTTATACTCTCAACTGCAGCCTTTGCGATTCACTAAATCATTTTGAAAATGATTAAATGTTCAGCCCTAAGATCAAACATTATATAACTGTAGATTAAACCTACACTGACAGAATATATTAGTATGAGCTTTAGTCTATTCATATATGTATTAAGACAAAATCTGCCTCAGAGGGTGGGTTCACATGTGTGTACAGCTGAAACAATTACTCCATTAATCGATTACTAAATTAACCGTCAACCATTTTGATAATCGATTAATCAATTTGAAGCTTTTTCGACTATTAAAACAAGATTTCTGATCAACACTTTTTTAACGTTTCTGAGATTTTATGGACCAAACGATTACTCGATTAATCGAGAAAATAATCGACAGATTAATCAGCTATGATAATAATAGTTGGTTGCAGCTGTACGTGTGTATACATCACATAGGCAACACATGGAAATGCACTCACTCTTGCTGGTGCGGAGCAGATTCTGCCTGCCGGCCCCCAACAGACTGACGAGCCCCGGCGCGCTGGCGGGAACTTCGGTCTCGAGCAGTGGACAAACTCTGGAGCAGACCTGCAGCAGGTGGTCTGGACTGATGTGCCGGTTGAGCTTCACCTGAGCAAAGAAACAGCACACACATCCGTATTTATCTCTTTCTGCAATGCAACTGATATCACACCACCACATCAGTTCCTGGTGAGCAGGAGCAGCAGAAAGAGATGTGTATGAGCTTTTGCCAACTGCTGATGCATCGAAAACAGCAAACATCGGCAGATCAGTGACCCTGACAAAAATAAGTGGTTAGTGCTGAAGCACCCAATGAGAAAATATATCTGACACAAAAGGGAGGAATATTTAAAGGTTTATAAGTAAACAAAAAAAATAGTCAGTTTTTTCTCAGCAATATTAAGTGAAGCAAAACACAAGGTCACAGCTTCGTTTCAACACAAACTCAATAAGGATCATTTGAAAAAAAAAAAAAAACAACTAAATATTTACTTTTTAATTTAATTGAAAGGATTAACTGACGTGCAACCAAATGAATGCTGCTGCAACCAGTCTGTCAGTTCAACAGCAGTGGAGGGGGCGTGGTGTGCAACATAAGCATGAAGCCGAATCAAAGGCACACTCTTATAAACACAGTGTGTGTCTGACACATGGGGACACTCCTGCATGGCCTACTTCTGAAGACACACACACACACACACACAAAGCTGAGTGAAGAGCATGATGAGAGAGACGAACACACTTGCACGTGCAGGGCTGTGTTTATGACGGCACTATTTCAGGAATGTTCATTTAAATGAGATAATGTGGAAATCAGCTTTGTTTCAGACACATCTGATTTAAATATGTGAACTGGGTCAAATAACCCTGAAATTAAACAATAACTGCTCGGTCGCTCTCTCTCTCTCACACACACACATAAAAATAACTCCTTCACTCTTTTATCTGAGCACCAACACACACACACACAACCCCACACACAATTAATGACCCCTTAATTGCTTTCAACATCCTTGCTGCTTCAGAGACATGATCAGTAATTCTGAACACATCCAAGAACACACACACACACATCGCTCAGGTACAAGTACAGCCAGGGCCCACACGAGCAGGTACACTCTCACAAACACACACACACAGACAGGCACATCACCTGAGTGATGTGTAAAAACAATTTGCACCATTTTACTTGCTTCTGATGGGTAATGGATAACAACCACCGCCTCCCTACTCCACCACCACCACCACACGCCTACAGCAGCACCACCAGAAAGCACATGGTCCTACACACACATTTGTAGGTTCCCTCTGTGTGAATCGCCACCTTTAATTTGTTTTATAAACACATAAATATCTGTCACCTAAACTCATATTCCCTTTAGTCCATAAAACACATTAAAAAACAGCAAAATGTTGGAACTTCCAAAAAAAATCTAATCAAATTATTAATTAATAATTGCACATATTTATGATCATCATTATGCAATTTGAGCTTTTTTTTCAAATCATAAAATCGGTCTATATTTACATAGGTTCTGCTCCTGTATGGCTTCGCATGCAAATTAGAAATTAATAATAATAATTATTATACATCTAATTAACCCACCTTAATTAATTAGCCACAACTAACAATGTTAATGATTACAATATCACAGAGGTGTGCGTTGATTCCTCATGGCTGCCCATCCCTCTGACTGTGCGTCAGCCCAGGCATCAACCTCACACTACTGACAAGCAACCGCCTCTATACTCACTCCCTTTACATTTGTCCTGATAATTAAACACTATCCGCAGTATTTTTTTTTTTCCTTTTAATAGAGGGAATTATGCACAACAGACAGGAGGCAGGCTGAGAGGCTGAGGATGGGAGGAGGAGGAGGAGGAGAGAAGGGGAGCTGAGTGAGCCAAGCAGGAAGACAGACAAAAAAACACACACACGGGCAGACACACACTGTCGATAATTTCTAAAAAAAACGTATAGATCTGCATCCACTTCAAGCCACACACATGCGAGCACATCATGTCTGCCTTTTTGGACCCAAGAGGAAAACAACATGAAAAGCCAAATCGTTGTGCATTCAATAAACCAAGGGTGATTATTATAATATATTAACACAAATAAAATCTAACTTGTAAAACAGCAACAAAAACAAGATATCGTGATCTGTACTGTGAGCAGACTGGCTAAGAAATATGTAAGCAATGATTAATTCTCTCCACGCCCCCATGCGTAAAAGCCGCTTTCAGGCGAGCCCCTGTTTGTTTACATGACAATTAGCACGTCGGTTAATAGCCCGATTAAAAACGCACCAGCTCAAACGTTACCTCTCATCTTCACATCAACGATCTGCCTCCTGTCCTCAACCCGGAGCTGAGACCACAAACCCCGAACAACAAACTGAACAAGACTCCGACACAGACACCAGCCGCCTCACACACGAGCTACAGCCCCGGATTTACTCTCTATATTGTTTATATTCTCCTCCAAAAAAAAGAAAGTCCTGTTCTCAAACTCTTGCCCCCTTGAGTTGTTTTTCAGCCCATGCACAAAATTATGCTTCTTGCAGGACAAGAGCGCCTCCATCTCTCTCTGGCTTGTGGCGCAGGGAGTCCCTCCTCCGGATCCTGGCGCTCCTACACCACAACAGTCATGACGTATCAACATTTCACACACATTTTCACAACAACTATTAAAACCTTTAGGACGTGCATGGCAACAAACCCGCACCACAGCACGGTGCACACCAGGCTGGGACCCGACACCCACGGTGCCCCAAAACGACCCCAAGCTGCAACCAGCTCGCCCAGCAGAGCCCCCTTTTCCACTTTTGACTTCACCACCTGATTTAAAAATTGCGGGAAATTCAATTTTTATTTTGCTCTCTAAAAACTTTTTCCTCAGTTATAGAGCACCCTTACCAAATTTTCGTACGTCCCGGGGTGCTCCTGTCCTGTCCAGTCCAACCTCTGTGGCAGCAGCTGGGGTGGAAAAACAGTGACGAGTGTGGTCACCCAGTTGATAAATATATGAAGTGGTGTTTTTAAACAGTAAATGACAAATCAGAGTGAAAGCAACATGACAAAGTACAGTGCAGAGACAAGCATCTCTCCCACTGCTGACTGCTTACCTCCTTCTCCTCCACCTCCCTTATCAGAGTCTGAAAATAGGAAACAAATGCAAAATTACGCCCCGTGACCATTACGGACATATTCTAAATTAACCTAAAATGCAAGTACACCAACCTGGGCGGCTTTTTGACACGGTCCAGCTTCTAGAAATCGGGCTATTAGGAAGTACAGTTCTGGTATGGTTGGAGGGAGAGAAGAGGACGGGGAAGCTGCGTTAGAAGAGGGCAGCGAGGAAACTGGGGGGGATATTAAAACAACCATGACACATTTTGACGAGCTGCTTTACTCACCAGAAGTCAACTGCGCGATGTGTGTACTGTCTGAAGCCATTTTGGTGTTGTTTGCCAGGGCAGCGCCAGAGCCTGTGTGCTGGGTCTAGGTGGCTGCCCTGTAGCTGTCACTGTTTATCCACCAGGAAGAGGCTGCCTCCATTCAGCTCTGCTCACACAAAGTCCCGCCTGCGTCGAGTATTTCTCCGCGCAGCGACAACTAGGGCGCGCCGTGCGAATTCCCTCGCAAAACACCCGCTTCCACGCGAAAATACCCAACCGCCTTAACGGCCCTGCTCTGTGTAACCCGCGGGGTGAATTTTAGTGCCCGTCGCTTTGTCGTGGGCTCAAGTTTGTTTACACCCCCTCCCCCCTCAAAGGAAAAAAAGCGCAAGCCCCCTGCGGAAGGACACACGCGGTGTGTAGCACGCACTCCACTGTAGAGGGGAGGTAGAAATGGTAGCCTGCTAAAGGAGCGGACACACTGCTGCAGAATGTCTCTTATTCCGTAGTTAGGTGACATTTATCGTGTTTAATAACACATTTTTAACCGTACATACATTTTAATTTAACTTGCGGAATCATCAAAGCGCACACTTGGTCACATTTCCTGTATTTTCTTTAAAAATGCGGATGTAAAACATGGCTCCCGTGGTGTTTTGAGATGGATTCGTAACAGATCTCATCGTTTTCGGCGAGGTTTCCAAACAAATATCAAACACCTCGCTGTGACATTTCTGCGCTTTTTTGTTTGTTACGGCCTCGTTTGTTGTTACTCTGTCGTTATTGTGTAACAAGATGTCTCGCTAACACACCCACTCGCTCTGGGAGCCGTTTGGTGGGGAAGTCGTCCATTTCTCCTCCAAATACTGCCAGGCAGTAAAATGGGGGAAGGGTTGGAGAAGAAGGGGAATGCAGCTTAATGAATGAAACCTCGTGAGTTATCGGGATTTAATGGCAGTGAGATATGTATGCAAGATAGACTAACTAGGAACATGAATAAGGGGATAGTTACATGGCAGCTGTGACACACTTCCTCTGAGGTTAACACAACGTCTGTGAATTAATATGACTAACACTAAACTGTTGTGTTAATAAAAAAAAAAATCTAAGCAGCAATCAAAGCAGCAAATACATTTTAAATAAGCATTTATTTACTAATATAATCCTAGTACAATCCCTCTCATTCTGTGGGAATTGTAAAACAAGTTACCTCCTCTGTTTTCCATGGAGCCACGTGATCTAATCTAATGTTTGATTTATTTACTTTCCCCAGGAACCAAATTATATATTACAAACACATTGCAGGTGTTCAATGTCTTCTTTTTTTTTTTTATCAATTATAATCCCACATTTCTCAATATTCTGCAAACCACATGAGCAGGTGCTTATATTGTGTACTCTACCAGAACAAATATTTATTCCCATCTTTTTATACAATGTATGAATAAATGAGCCCACAGCACCACTGAAGTTATTGTAAAGGTCACACATTGTCAAATTAAACACAATCAAGCCCTGTTTTCTGTTTCTCTAGAACAAGACTTAAGGCCTCGTAGTGAGGACAACATTTAGCAGCGTCTGTTTTTTTGTTTGTCCTGATCCACATCTGCATCACAAGAAAATTGAATCATATCCTCCTGAAGCCATAACCTACATACCCAGAAAACTATTCAAAATTCCTCCTTAATTTTATTTTATTTTTTTTAAATTATGCTGCTCACAGACACTAACAAACAAAACAAAAACACAATCTCTTACCTGGATGTGTAAGACTCATGAATGACAGGTCACATTATGAAAAATCATTTTCAAATAATGGTTCAATTAGCTGTGATTAACTCTTGGTAGTGAGACATAAGTATTTGATTCTATAAATACAGTATATGTTATTATTGTATGCCATACATTTTTACTTTTTCCATCATCAACCAGATTTTTTTTAAAGGTATGTGGGTCTAGGTGTATTCTGACTGAATTTGACCAATATCATTTTCCATCCATCTTCTACCACTTTATCCTGCACATGAGAGTCTCAGGTTGCAGCTGGAGCCAATCATAAGACAAAAAGTGGGGTTCTCTACAATGTCTAAAAGCCAGTGTTCTTGCTCATTTTATTTAGCAATTGGAAAATAATTGTTTAATGTGCTATTTCATCTTGAGATGAAAGAAAACCGAATCATCAGCAGCAAAAAAAATGGCTAAAAGATGTGTCGTTTTCTGATAATAAATGAACTTAATAAAATGAAATGATGAAGGCCCTTGTATATACTGACCTGTGGCTCAGCCATTCTACGGTCCTTGACTGTGAAAGAGTTCCATTTAGATCAGTCATCTGCCTAAAGATGCACAGATATATACAATTAACCCACTTCGGGTTGTCGACATGAAACCTTGGGCTCTCTGCAAAATGCAGTACGGCCTTACCGCTTCATGGTTAAGTGGAAATTATTTTTTAAAACATGATTATAATGCATGTACAGTAAAAGTCGACTTTGTGTCAAATGAGTCATTTATTTCAGTTTGTGCAAGAGGTGACAAGATTTTTACTAATCAAATTAATATTTATTCCATTTCATGTGCCATATTATGTGTGTGTGTGTGTGTGAACATAATCTTTGCACTTAGTTATAGTTATAGTGTCGGGCTGACTTTTTTTCTTTCTGTAGCACAGATGAGCAAAAGGCAACTTTTCATGGCAGAAATGCAAATTAACTCAGGTTTCATTGTTTATAATCAGCGATGATTTATTATATGACCGCTGTAACTCAAATATTTTCCACCTTGGGAGAGTAATAAAGTCATATTCTCTTTCGTCTTCTGCTCATTGCTCTTCTGCTGCCCCGATTGATATATAACTCACTGTGGAAGTTCACCATCTTCACAGAAATCCCACAGTTATTGGGAAATTAGTACTACCTTTTCAGGTGTCTGTCACTTGATGGATGGTCCTCTAAACCTCCAGTCCATCTTGTAATCTCTAATACATATTTCACTGGCTTTACGACTCAAGTCAAAACACTGTTGGGTGGAACAGGGCCAGGTCTGATTTTTTAGTGCCTGGTCAATCTCTTCCATTTCACCTTTCAACCTTAGCCGTCAAGTGTATAGTTATTATTGTGCTGACTGACATGGCCACAAGGAGGCAATCTCTCTCAGTTACACACACAGTTGGGCAGGGGGCATAGATGTGTCAAAGGTTATGGAGGAGTGTCATCAATTATACAGGTTCTCTTCTTGTAACATGTATATAAATTTGCTTATTATTAGTGACCCAAAAAAAGGAAGATTAAATGTTTTCCTAAACTTTTTTCTCTTAACACATTAACATGCATGTATATCACTTGGAAACAGATGGTTTTTTAGCTGTTTCCCAGACTTTTTATATGGGACCACGTGGTCCAGAGGGTGATAAGGAATTCTAACCACCCATGTGTTTGTTTGTTTGTTTAACAGACACCAGATAACCTCTTATTTTGAAAGTCTTAGCACTAAATAGGCATTGAACCTTCACCCCTTTTGCCAAACTGTGATTTGAATCTTTTAAACCATGTTGCATATATTTTTTCCCTGCACATACACAAAGATAAATGCTCTTTGTTTAGATAGTGTATCGCTTACTTCCTGGGTCAGCGATTCACTGAATACCCCAAGAACAAAACAGCATTAGTCAAAGAGACAAATATTTTCATCATCCTCTTCTTAGCCTAAAGTCTGCTCATGTAAAGATCTGAATGGTCAATATTGTCCCTGTCAAATACCTTCAGTGGTGTAGTGGATGATTTAAATGTGATATTTTTCACTTGGTTTCAACAGGTTTCCATGGATTTTTATACATTTGGTTAAGTCTCCCTATAGAGTGCATTTTAATTGGACTTGTATTGCGTCACAACTCCACATGTTAAAAGGAGCAACGTGTCATTGGCGTGTGACTGAGTGACAGAAAGGACTGTCTTTCACTGAGTCCCACCACTCTTTGCAATCGCTGACCTTTCACTTTCTGACACAGCAGTTGTATTTAACACAGCAATGTGCCCCAGTCGACCTCACACACACACAAAGACACACAGCTTTGGCTTTGTGTGGGTTAAAAACCCATTTCTGAACGTGAACATGTTGAAAAAGAGCTCAAAGAGGACACACACTGAGAGCTTTGCACACACTACCTGAATTCACAAACTACAAAAAGCAGCACGAGTGGAGGTTTTACAAGCACAACGTGGTTAGAACAAAAACACGGTGTCGCTGTCAAACCAGAGAACCGAAACACAGGAATAAAGGAAAAACTCCAGGTTGACATCAACTTTTTCTTTTATTTCAAAATATTTTCCCAACAGAATGAAACTAGAGGGTCCAAAACCAATAGAGCTGTCTAGAACAGAAGCACCACTCGTTATTGCTATATCACTCTGCTGCGGCACACGGCCTTCGGGGTGGGGTAACGCGAGGGCGCAAAATGAACAAAGTCGAGCACTGACCCACAGACAAATTCACACATGCACACACACATTGTTGTACGGCATATTTGTGTGAGGACACTCACAGACATAATGCCTCCCCTCACCCCTTATTCTAACCTTAAATCACAACTAATGCCTGACCCTAACCCTTAACCCTGAAACCCTAAGCCTAAAATCAAGTCTTAACCCCTAATCAGTCTTTTTAAGGTGTGACAGATTGTGAGGACCAGCCAAATTGTCTTCACTTTCACAAAGTTTTTTTTTGGTCCTCACAAAGATGTATGTACAAGTACACACACACATACAAAAGGAGCTATGTGGAACACAATGGTGGTGATTTTTAAAACTAAGAGGTTTAAAAAAAAAAGAAGAAGAAAAAGCTGTAATTGTACTACATGGTTGTGACATATCACAACACATCCTTCAACTTAAAAAAAGGTGGGGGACTGAAGCAGCCCCTAATTTGCCAGAGTACCTGGTAATAATGATCATCGTTTGTGGAGAAGATTCACGACAGGTAGGCAGAGCTGGTTTAAAGATCATAACAGTCTTGTTTTAGGCCCACCTTTAGGCAAAATGAGAAACATTTGCAGCCGCCTCATAAAACCAATTCATTTGAGAGGCGTAATGTATAGCAATAAAGAACGGAGGAAGCAAGAGAATTGCAGAAAAAACATACTGAGCATGAACAAACTGTATGGGGATTGGGCTGCTGGTTGTCCGTCTTTACTATCACAAGTCTAAAATAAATTCTGCATGGTACAAAAAATTGTCAGTAAAAAAAAAGATGCTGCCATGGAGTCAGAAGGGACGAGTCAGTGGACACGTCCATGTCTTTACGCCTTCTCATCCTCCGCTTCCTCCTCCTCCTCTTCCTCCTCCTCTGCTGCCTCATTTACCTAAAGAAAAGAAGAAAGTAATATAAGATAAAGCGTTGTCTGCTTTGGTTTGCCAAAACTCAGCGGGCAAGTCTGCAGCGGTTGTAGACGAAATTCATTCTCCATGTAACGACCATGCCATGGACCAGGTAGAGGATCAAAGATGATCTCAGTAATCTAGGAACAATCCCCACTTTGGTCACTGAAGATTCTCAAGCATATTTAGTAGAACAGAGAGGTGAATTTGTACATTTTTACTCTAATGTATGTGTAACGAATATGAATCCAGAGTGACGTGCTATGACATTTGCATGTTAGCTATAGCCAGGAACCAGTATCCTGGCTATATCCAAAATTAACAAGATCTGAGTATAAACGTTATGCTCAGCGAAGGTAAATCTTGACAACCTCATAACAAAAATGTATTCCTAATTACTGCTGGTGTTGACAGTCACTTTCTCACGAATGATAAGGTGTCACAGATTTGACACAGAATGCTGCTACAAAGTAATTCCAGAGACGCTGTCTCCTCTTCTTTGTGGAAGGTTGTGTTAATATTTATTGACACCAAGACATTATGTTAATGTTAAAGCTGCAGTGTATAACTTTGGTGATTGATTGACTGTTTGGTCACTGCTGTATGTCTCCTTCATCTTGAAAACTGGCTGTCAAGCAATACTATCAGACCTGACTGAGGGAGTGTTTGTGTGTATACAGCAGCAGCAGTGCATGGTCAAAAAGTCATACTCTGACCTGTTTGCAGCTGTCTCAGTATACCAGCACTGAGATCTAAACACTGCTGTACTGAGAAACACAGATGGAGTCGTGTGGAGCTAACAGGATTTATCAGCTTTGTAACACGTATTTTGTTTGTATTTAAAAGTTGCACATTGGGGAAAAATAAAAACAATCACATAGAGATATATCACGAAATCTGTCTAACTGATAATTTGAGCAGTGATGCCGTGAGGAGACATGGAGAGGAGACACGTTCGGTGAGTGAAACTATTTTAGGGTGCCTTAATTAAAAAAAATAATATCTTTATTTGCCCTGGCGCATTGATTTTCGTATTGCACAAGGAAGGTGGTTAAATTAGGATTATCATTACTGTCTGCAACCTTGTTTCTGCAGATAAACACAGGTTTTTGAGTATGTTTTCTTTTAGCAATGAGTAAAGCACTGAAGAGCTCTGAGAAGAGTTTTGTGTAATACCTCAAAACCTGAGCAAATAATATCCAAAGCTACATGAGTACAAATGACTAAAAACGTGTTTGTAATGAGACTGCTGGTTAAAAGTATTCTTTTGTGTGTGTTTTTCACTAAAACATAGACTAAAATAGGTTTGCACAGGACATAAGTGCACACTCTTATTGCTCTACAAAGCAACCCACTGAATCCCATAACTCCTCTGGTATCAGCAGAAATCCAAAGCATTTCAAGAAGAGAATCAAAATCTTGTGATTGTGCATGTGAGTTTGCGTGATCTCCCTAGAGTGGACCTCTCCTGTCTGTTTTCTCTGGCTGCCCACTGGTGGAGCCAGTTGTCTGTGAACCCGGTGAGCCAATCATCTTCTACATCACAATACTGTGAACAGCACTAAACCTTCCTGCTCATGTGTA
Organism: Microchirus variegatus; assembly: GCF_963457635.1. Taxonomy (NCBI): domain Eukaryota; kingdom Metazoa; phylum Chordata; class Actinopteri; order Pleuronectiformes; family Soleidae; genus Microchirus; species Microchirus variegatus. The sequence continues at coordinate 11,453,899 of NC_139813.1, forward strand.
CAAAGTTGTCCTTGGCCCACTTCACTGCACACAGCAAGGAAAACGCCAGACATCCTCCCTTCTTCTTCTCTCTCTCTCTCTCTCTCTAGCAAATACACACAGCACTGCAAAGCACACTGGGTAAATGTTTACTGCATTATCGTAAATGTTATATATGTTAGTGTCCAAAACACGCCAAGAATGGATTAGAAACACTTGACCGTACCCTTGACTCTGACTGTATCACTCTGCCCTCTCACTGACATCAAGGAGGGAGCTGTGCTTCTGATGGATGACACACTGACAGACGGACGAGACACATAGATCTGTGTGTGTGTGTGTGTGTGTCAGTATTCATTAGTGGAAGTGAAGATGTGATTGTTAGTGATAAGAAATAGATGTGGATATGAAGAGGATAATGAAGGAACATAGGTGTGGTGCGTGTACACATGTTCACGGTAATACACACATTGACACATTGAAGAAGGGAATACAGATTGTTATTGTCTTCTTCTCTGATCTGAGTGTGAATTTTTCCCCCTTGAGGACGTTTTCCAGTTTTTCCCTCCATGTACCTCATTGTTCTTGGTCTCTCCATTCTGGGTGCGGCCATCTTCCTTCTTACCCTTCGCACTGCCTTTCTTTGCCTTCGCCGCCTTGTCATCAGCCACCACCTTCTGCACGTCAGCAATCAGAAGAGCATACACAGCGTACTCACTGGGTGTTGGCAGTCATCACATATGTGAATGGTTTTCTGTATGATCTACAAAGATCTTTTGAATGTATAAGACTCACCTACATCCAACAAATCAAGTTTTTTCAAATAAATTAAGTTTTGACAGGGATTCAAAATAATAAGAATTTAAAAATGTATTAAATATGTTGTTGCTGTAAACTATACATTTAATACATTTGAAAATATTGGTGAAATCTCATATTATTTTAAAAGAATCCCTTCAATACAAAAGACATCTGCATATGAGGAGTCGTGAGTGAGTTTTAGTTTTCCACATGCAGCAACCTTGGTTATTATGCATATAAATCAGTGGTGGGAGATTTGCAGCCGTCTGCTTCCGACAGTTGCAAATTTATGGTCCGTGTGCGTGAGTGAGTGCTTTACCTTGACGATGGCCTTCTTGGGCTTGACCTCAGCCTTAGGTGGAGCAGGTTTCTACACATTATAAGAAAAGTAAACTCACTTTATTAAAGTGAAAAGCATTTGGACAGACATTATTTCTTCTCTACAATTGTAGGGCTACTTGTATGCTGTATACTCCATCAGCATTTTTTTTTTTAGCTCCAATGGATTATTTGGATGAGCATATGGATTATTGGATCCCACTGTAAATGTTAATAATGATGGAGTATTTCTAAGCAGTGGAATCAGACCAGTATTCCTGGACGAAGTAGTTTTAAATATCTGCCACATCTAAAAGTGAACCGACCTCAGACCACTGCAATGACTGCATCATTGAGTTTAAACTCTGGCCAGTCAGTGTGAGGAAGTTAGCTGCAGAGCTTTTTCCAGGCTGCTGCATGCGGACCACGTTATCCTGAAGCCACGAGCTAACACTAAAACTACTGTAACAAAATTAAATAATGTGATTTTGCTCTCAGAATATTTCTGTTTTTCTCTAGAAACAATAAACAAATACAAAAATGGAGTCTTTGTATTTACTGTAACTGTTCAAAGACATTTGTATCCTCCAGTTGAGATAGTAGATTATGAAAAACATACCATTGCGACATCAGGGAATATAGAATGAGGGAACATGCAAAGATTAATGGATTCAATGTGTGTACAGTAAAACAAGTAGAGTAACATTTTGGGAGAATACTTTTACTTTCTTTCTGTCTTTTGCCATAGCATAGCATAGCATAGCATAGCATAGCATAGCATAGCATAAAAAGACCTAGAAACTGTGACTTGCTGCTAAGGCCCCCACCTTAATCCTCGTGCTAAGCTACCTGGCTGCTAGTTGCATGTAGAAAGAATAATTGCATTTCCCAAAATGTCAAACTACTGCTTTAAATTGATCATACATAAATACACAGTGCAAACACATGCAAATACTGCACACAGATAAGTTCAACACATAAAGAACAACACAGATAAGAATACATGGACTGTGTGGCAGAGCTGCATGATCACATTAATGTTTATTTCATGTAAAGCTTATGGATTCTTTTGGTTTCTTCTGTGAAGTCAATCATTAAGTAAAAGTATACTGAATGGCCACCTGGGGGTGACTCTGCTGGTTCTAAAAAAAGTTCTAACCCTAACCCTTTTAGGTTTCATTTTCTGATGTAACTGGCAACCTGTGGTTACTCGGCAGCTGAGACTCTACTGACTGCAATGATTAGTAGACGGCGGTAGGTGGCGCCACATGCCAAAACATGATTTCAAACATAAACATGATTTGCAGGCTGCAAAATATATATTTTTTTAAATGCAAATATTTTGGCTGTACTGTTGTTGTTGGTGTGTTCAGTTTGTTATATGAACATTATTCCTGAGTCTCTGTTACATATTAGGAGGGTTTTATGGCCAGTTGCTTTAGATTTATTACATAATGCACCTTTAATTCTCACTTGAATTATAACGTGAGCAAACATTTTCTCGAGACGTCAATGTTCTCAATAGTTTCATGTCTTCTTCAACAGAACACAATGTCAGTTTTGTAAATGAAGCTCTCTTTTAGAGGACAATAAACATATAAAGTATGGAACATATGAGTACACAGCTGTGTGTCGTCAAATCGGAGCCCGGTTGCCGGGGATATATTTGAACTTCCGTTTGGAAAATGTCAACATGGCGCACAAGATTATAACAACAAAGCAATATGGGCAATATGAGAAGATTAGCATTTTAATCATGCAGCTTTGCACACACTGTATCAATAAGGTGTTGCAACAGACCACGTAGAGAGTGGACAAAGACAACAGAGAAAAGACATGCATACCAACAATGATGCAAGGAGAGAGGATGTTTATGGAATCTGTGAATTGCACTGTGTTTTGGTAATATGACTAGGACTGTGTGGATGGATGGAGGGAGAGGACAGTGACAGAGGTGAGGACAGAACGAAACTTACCGCTGACAATCTCTCTGACCTTCTGGTGGGCTACCGGAGCGAGGGATGATCAAAAAGAAGAGAGACAGAGAGAGAGAGAGACAGAAAGACAAGGAGAAATCAGTTGTACCTTTACAAGCTGACGTGCTTGGTGACTGCGCCAAGAGTACTAAACATTAACATTATGTCATGTGTCTATTGTCTCACTCACGCACTCACTCAAACTGTAAGTTAAAAAAAACCCACAGCACACAAACACACACACACACACACACTGCAAACAACATGTACCTCTTGTTTTGTGACTTTGGAGGACTCCTTGCCCTCAGAACCCTCTGGAGACTGCAGTTAAAAAGGAGACACAAATAACGTGCATACATTAAACTCACACTCAGATTGTGATATTACCCCAACTTTACTGTTGAGAACGGGTCATTAAGGTAACTGAACTTGTTGTTTAATGAGTTAATTCATTTTGATATGAGAAAAGAATAAGAAAACACAAGACAACAGTGACAGAAAATAATTAGTTTGAAGTAAAACGTACACTTTTGCTGTTCAATAACTGTTTTCAAATACATTTAAACTACATAACCAACACCATGTTCTGCTCAGTCTGTGTGTCCAGGCATAATATCTTAACACTTCTGTGAAGAGCTACAGTGAAGCAGGAGGAATCATAAATAATACAAATCACTCAGCAGTGCAGCTGTGGAAAAGGTCAAATGTTTCAAAAGTGTTTTTTTTTTTTTTTTTTAAATAAGGAGGCTCTTGTGTTTTCAGAGAAAGCTTTTATCTTCCAAACAAAAATATCACTTACTAATGGCGACATAACTGATGTGTGACTTGAGCTGAAACCGTCACTATCAACACAAAATGAACCAGCAACTGCATCTCAGACACTGATTTCTGAGATTTCCTACTGACTGATTGAGGAAGACAGTTATGCAATAATGAGAATAATTATTGGACACTTATCTTATCATTTGTTTTGAGGACCTTTTAGTTTAAAAAGTCCTGAGTGTGCAAATAAATCATACAAATAAATGACCAATTAAGTGTATAGCAAACAAAATGAGCGTCTTTTCTTCTGGTGACATTCTGATCATTCACTCTCAGGTGGTTTATGGATTAATTGTACAATAAAGAACTTTTGCAATTGTGTATAATACATAGAGTTTCTACTCTTTTAGGCTGAGTTTGATCAATTAATCACCCGACTGAGTAAAAAGGGCTGATTTTCCCATTTGCTCATAAGCATCAGTGGGTGATTTTGTTCTCAGAAAATCAATGAATGCATCAAAGTGCACTTCAACTTTATTTTTAGTTGAATTTATTTGGTACTTTAGCAATATGGTGGATCGCTTGTTATTGTTATATACTTGTCAGATAGAGGGAAAAGAGAATATCAGCCAATGACATACAGACAGATAGACAGATATGTGTGTATATAATGAATTAACCCAGAACACAGGCAGGTAAGTGTGGTGCACAAAACCTTATCCCTAACCACATTTCAAATCTTAGCTCTAAACCTAATCAGCTCCTCAGAAATCAGGTTCTGCCTCATTAGGACCAGGTTTTTTTTTCTCAGTGAGGACAACTGGTCCTGACAAGGTCAATGTTTATGCCAGAGAGAGAAAAAAAGGTCCTAAAGAGGTAACACACACAAAGAGAGAGAATGTCAGTCCAGCCCGCAGGTTGCCAATCCAAATAATGCCCACATGCGACCTCCGCCCCTAGAGGCCCTCATTCTCTGTCCTCAAAAGCGAGTGTGCGCAGACAATGGCAGTTTTTTAGGTGATAGAAAAAAAGCTCGTGTCCATGTTTGCGCTGATACAAAGCACCGGAGCCCGTCGTGCCTGTGTCTCTGATCCCCTCTTTCTTCATTCATTTCTATTCATCCCCTGGTTTTGTTCGATCGGCTAAAATTCATCTCCACTGGGGAATAAAATGATAAGAGCGTGTGTTTTCTCTGAGTTTTCACATGATTCACAACCTGCGGTGAGTCTATATTTATGCCTGAACGCGCGCACAAGAACGATCGTCGCGCACATTTCTTCACGGCGTTTACGCATCCGTCCATCCATCCACTCATCCATCCATCCTTCCATCCAGCGGGTCGGTGTGACTTTCACCAGTGCGCACAGTGGACACGGTGACAGACGAGAACGACCACAGGAACGGCCATTGAGATAAGCACGGGGGGGCGTTTTTACGGCACCAAAACAGATGAAAATGTTGTTGATCAAACAACGACGCTGTAAACACCGCGCAGGCTGTGGAACACAACGCGCTCCCTCAAACTTTGGCACCATCTCACCTGCCTCGACGTCGCCACACACACACACACACAGAGAAAAAAAAGAAATCGCGCACCGCAGTTTTCTTCAAAAGCAAGAGCAGTGAAAACTACAGTGAAGTGAGCGGCATGGAGCAGACCACACTCACCTTTCTCTTCGGCATTTTACGCGTGAAATATTCTCCACAGAACACGGGTGGGGAGCAAAAAAATTAAGGTAGAGCCCAAACGTGCAAGAGAGGTGAATTTGAACTACCTCGAAATACAGGATCAATATCTAAGCACCTTCGATAATATGTTGATTATATGCTCTCCCCAAAACTCTATACTTCCACTAGCCATTGGTCAGATGAGTCGAAATCCTGGACTGTACTGACTCCTGATTGGCTCCTCCCGCCTCTATGTAAATAATACTTTATCAGTCATTGGCTGAGGTTTATCAGAGGCTGCCTGTGATTGGCTCCGCGCTCTTTGTGCGCAGATCCCACCAGAGCGCGATGGCTGAGAGGGAAAGTGGACACAGGCCAATAAAAGCAGAGCCGACTCTCGGTGGATCTGGGTAATGTAGGATGAGAGGAGCGACACAGAGGGAGAGAAAGACAATGTTGTAAATAAAAGACAAAAGGACCAGAGAGAAGCGGACACAATGACAGGGTCACAGAGAGCAGCTCCAGAAAAGCTTTGTGTCTTTGGGGACTAAAGACTAAAGAACTGGACTAATGACGCAGAAGCACCAGAATGAACAACAATACAATGGATAAATTAGAAAATTAGACCAACACTACCCTCTGGATAGTTTTTGGATGACTTTGAGAAACAACAACTGAGTGTAAACACACTTACAAAACACCATCACTCTCTTTTCAATTCCAAATTTAAAACGTTTACAAGCTTATTTGATTTTGATTTCTAAATTCAGGCCCTTAGAGATGGCACCTGGGGAAACAAGATTTAATTGTGATATAGATTAAAGCACGTTAATGCAGATTCACTTTATTTTAATGGACAATACTGCATCCATTGTGAGTACCAGAGCCATGATTTCACAGTGACAGTACAAAAGAGAGGCTCAGATTCAAAAAAGTGTATAAATCCTTTATTAATTCATGATTAAAGTTAAAATGTTAGCGTTAAAAAATTTGTTTTCAGCTACCGTCTCTCTCATTTTCACTCAGATAAAGAATCACTAAAGGATTTGTTTATGTTTTGTACCTCTGATGCTTTTCTTTTCGACAGCCACTTATACTTAATGAACTTTCTCTCATTGAAAAGGACACTCATTATAGTGAAATTTGAATAGATCTGTGATTTCCTTTAAAAGCAGAACTTGATTAATTGTCCCTTGAGGTCACAGCCTGTTTGACCTCATGATTGGCCTATTGTGTCAACAAGTGTCTCTGTGGACATCCAGAGAAGACGTAGCTTGTCTGGACAGCCTGTGTTGTTGGTCAGCGTCCTGCAGGTCAGTGCTTTCCGTGATGACACACAACAACTTTGACCTTCGATTGACCTTTGATTGTCACAAAAATCCTCAATATCTTTCCCCCTCAGCTCAAGTTACTGATCCTGTCACTCACTTTAGAGATACATTAATGCTATGTTCTCATTTTATTTTACTGTTTTAACGTTGCTTCACATAATGTAATAAACACAAACACTGTCGAGAAGGTGACTGAAACATTGTTTAAAAAAAATAAATTGTATTCTTCTTCTTCACAGTACTGTATTGCTTAAATATTCTTGCTATTCACTACTCCTACCTGTACACTCAAACACATTTTGCCACAAAGAACATCTACTGTTTTATTATTATTTCTTTTACAGATTTATGACACCTTTTTAAATCATAACACTGTCTGGATGGTTGTTTGTCGCTATACGTCGCCCTGTGATGGACTGGAGACCTGTCCAGGGTGTACCCAACCTTTCACCCTATGTGGCAGAAGATGAATGGATGAGTGAGGACTGTGTGTCCTATTTTGTTCTATTCTACACAGAAACAGAATCAACCATAACATTCTTGAACAACATCATATAAGAGAAAGATGCACACATACACATACGCACACACACACACACACACACAACAACTGAAGTTAGCCTAGAACACACAGGAGCAGGTAACTTGATGCTCTGCTGTTCCCTCACAGAATCGACACCGTCAGCTAAAACTGAAGCTAAAACACAATGACAACCACATGAAAACATAAAGGAAGGCACAAAGGAACGCACGATGAAAAGAAATATTAAGCCCCAAATGATTTCTGAAACATTAAAAACAATTTTAAACAACATTATTGATTTTTACACATCACGGCTCTGTGTGTGGTCTACATTTTGTCTTGTTTTGTCAGCTATTATACACTTATATGTGCCGGTCCATAAATATTGGGACATCGACACAATTCTCTTCTTTGTGGCTGTATACACCACTACAATGGATAGAAATGAAACTAACAAGCTGTGCTTTAACTGCACACTTTAAGCTTTAATTTGAGGGTACTTGCATCGAAATCAAGTAGGAATTTCAACACTTTCTATATGTGCCTCCCACTTTTTAGGGGACCAAAAGTAATGGGATATTGACTGAAAAGCTATTTCATGGACAGGTGTGGGCTATGCCCTCATTATGTCATCTTCAATTCAGCAGGTAAACGTTCTGGAGTTGATTCCAGGAGTGACATTTGTATTTGGAATGTGTTGCTGTTAACTCTCAATATGAGCAGAGTGGACAGCATGACCACACACAGGACATCAGCACATAAAACAAGTGCAACATAAATACAGCTGTAGAATGTACAGTATAGTTACTTGAATGTTACAATGGGCATCATTGGAGATACATAAACTCCCTCTTAACGGGCAGACATTTCTGACTGAACCAGACTCAAACATGTGAGGCCATCTGCCTTGACCGGTTCGGATGAAAGGAAAAATCGGGTACAGAGGAGAAGTAGGGGAGAGAATGTGAAAGAGGGATGTGAGGTAGAGACAGAAGAGGGACATATAACACTTGTGTCAGGTTATAGGTTTAGACAGGACGTTGCTGAATCAGTTAATGGCATGTTTATAGTCCTACAATGTCATTTAATACTAATACTATATTTGTTTTTACCGTCTGTTTTTAATGCTGTGAGTCTGTAATGCTTTTATTTTGTAAGGCATTTTGGTCACCTGTTGTAAAGGGCTATAGAAGTAAAGTACATTACATGACATTATACAGGCAGCAGCAGAGATTGTTGATACAACTTGAGCATAATGACAATAATACAACTGCTAATGATAATATTATTATAATAATACAATAATAATAATAGCCTCGAACCGGGATTATACGTTCTATTTTTACATTTTATGCCGACTCAACCAGCCTGCACAAAAATTGCTGTAATGGAAAATAAAATCTTTAAAATCTTGAATCATGAAATTGCCTCCTTCAGAGTAACGTTAACACTGCACATTTGCCATTTCTATAACACCTGATATTATTTCCAATAGTGATGTGTTTCACTAATTTTATGCCTATTATTTAAAACATACAGAAATTTAGTCTCTTGACTGATTTAATTAAGTCTCCTGTTCTGTTAAAATCCCTGATTGAATACAGACAACAAAGGAGTGGAGCTCTTGAACGTGACATGCTCTCATGGATGTGCATCTCAGTTTGTTTGCATTCTTCTCAGCTGGGATTGAATTTATATTGTCGGGGGACGTGTTTCTATGGTAATGTGCACTTCTCATATCTGGTTGTTATAATTCTGCTTCAAGCATGTCATGCTATTTAAAAAAAAAAAAAAAAAAAAAAAAGCCCACACACTTCCGATCATATGGGAGTTTAAGTAATGACAGCGTTCACATTTAATCGGCCAAATGCCTGGTTAATTCAAATTATGACCAGCTGAATGAGTCAGGTCTTTGCACCGGGGCCTCATGTTTAAGGAGATTTGCTTTCTTTTAATGAATTCTGCAAGCTCACTTTAAGCCGAAATTATGAGTGTGTTAAAAAGATGCTCCTCTCAATGTAACAGCATATATATATATGACCTCATGAGGTGTCAATAATACCACATGATCTCCATCAGCAGGTGGAGTTGCACGGTTGTAGTGCAATATTTTGAATGTTCTGTTTTTGTTGGTGTAAAAACAAACAAACAAACAAACAAAAAACACTTATTGTGGAGCTTTTCATAATCATGAGTCAAGGTCAAACAAATCATTTTGCATAAATACACTGCATCAACAGCCAATAACGACTGTGCTCAGGTTGATAAAGAGTGTGATGGTGTATTCAGGCAATAACAAGCCTCAGTAAACTGATCTGTGTCTCTGCAGAGGGAGAGGGATCACAGGGTCAGAAATAGGTTCAGTGGGACCACGCGGGGACATTACTGAGATGCCAGCTTTCATGTATTTCAACAACTCAGATCTGGCGTGAGGTGTAAACACACGCAAACAACACTTGGCTGACACCTAGTGGACAAATGTGGTACTGTTACTGTTGCAGGCAGGCTTTTTGCTCTGCATGATCAGCATCATGGTTAATAATGATGTAATAAAGGATCACATTGTATTATTGTATTATTGTTTTATTTTATGGAATCACATGAATGGACATCCACGTGCATATGTGCCATATTAAAGACATAGGCTGATTTACATATTTTGTAAGGTTTTTTTTTGCCTTTGAAGATAAGCATGAAATGAGGGAGTCACACAGGTGGAATTGTGTTAGTAGGCAGTAAGTAAGTAGACATAAATTAAAATAACGACAATTAGATAAAAAGAAATGTAAAAATGAGCATGTAGTGCAGTGTAAATTGCATTGCCATTTATTGCATCCTGTCTTTTTACATATTGCAGGTATATATAATCCAAAATCCCCAAATATAACAAGTATAATATATTATATTTTATATTGCAGATATAATAATAATCATCATCATAATAATAATAATAACTAAAGCGGAAATGACACCGTTATGTCTTATTTTTCCTCCACATGGCTCCTCCTCCTTCCTCCCTCCCTCTCCTCTTCCTCACCCTACATTACGTCACCGGGACCTGTGCACTTGTCGATCGCAGTGTATTTTGGTGATGCAGCTCTCCAGGAACTGAAGCATGCACTTGCAGGACACAGCGGACAGAAGACTGTTTCGGTTTAACCTGATCTGCAACTAAGACACTCGGCGAGGTGCGGAAAACAAGCAAACACACAAATAAACAAACAAACACACCCAGAGGAGGAAGAGAGAACAGGCCTGGCTGACTGTTTATCTGTGCGTGCAGAGCAGCAGGGGCGAGCCGGTGCAGGATCAGATAACGAGGTGAGCTTGTTGACATGCAGTGCAGCGTTTTTGCATTTTTGGATTCATGCGTATTTTCTTTTTTGTTATTCTTCGTGCTGCTTCAATGTCGCGTCAACTGGTGTGAAATGGACTCGCTGTTGTGGGTGCGTGTTTATTCCTGCAGCACAAAAGCCTATGAGCATTAGTATGTGACTGTGGAGAAGCTGTGGACAGTCGCTGTGTCTCTAGTCTGCTAAATGTCTTTGGTGCCTTTGGTTTTCTTCAACTGATTTCTTTTATATATATTATATAGACATTATATATACAGTGTTTTACCAAAGGTCACTGCTGTATCTGAACTCACTTCATAAGTTCTTGCTCATCATTTTGTCTACAAAAGGGATTATTCTAATAATTATTAATCTGTCGCTGTTTGTTTTCTGATTAACTGATTAATATTATCACCTAGAACCATGGTTCTCAAACTGTGGTACGTGTGTCACTAGTGGTACACGAGCTTCCTCTGGTAGCACAAAAATCTGAAATACTGTTCTACTGTATATACCAGCGTTTAGACCAGAGTGCACAGAAAAATTAAACAAATAACAAAATAATAATGATTAATAAATAGTAATAAATATATGTCACATTACCTCTCGCTCCATTTTCATCTAATTTCACTGAAGGAGGATGATGAGAGAGTATTGGGAATAAATCTGCCTCCTGTCAATATTTCCTCAGGTGGTACTTGGCAACCACTGAGACTTTAGGTCAGAGAATAGAAAAATCACCTCAAGCTAAGTGTGACACCAGCTGGCTAAAACCAAATGATGTAATAACACTGGAAACACAAGCTGGTCGTGTTGGATAAATGACTAAAGTTTATCCAAATATCAACCAAATGTAGTCTTTTCTCTATACACACTGTTGTATTGACAAGGCACATAGATTATGAATAGATGTAGATTTGCGTGAAAGGTATTGGCAGATTAATCTTTTAGCTGCGTGTTGTATTATTGTGTAATGTAGTATGAGTAATCTCAGAATAAAAGGTCACGCATGTATGTGGACTGGTTTGTGCACATACATCTGTATTAACAGGTTCATTACTTTGCCATAAGCAGTTTTTTTTGCATGTGTTTCTAGGTGTCATCAAACACAACACAATGCTGGGCTGCTCGCTGCGAGGAGGCTGCAGTCCTCTGGTCTTCCTCTGGGCCCTGCTGCTGCCTGTGGTTTCCCCTCATAGCTTGAACAGAAGCCACAGCGCGAAGGACCGGCCCAAGCTGCTTCTTGTGTCCTTTGATGGCTTTCGCTGGGACTATATCGACCGTGTCCCGACGCCTAACTTCCATCTCCTCATGGATGAAGGTGTGATGGTGGAGCAGGTGGAGAACATTTACATCACCAAAACATTCCCCAACCACTACACCTTGGTGACAGGTCTGTATGCCGAGACGCACGGCATCGTGGCCAATGAGATGTACGATCCCGTCCTCAACCGCTCTTTCTCCATCGAGACGGACAGCATTTATGATCCACGGTGGTGGGAGGAGGCAGTACCTCTCTGGGTGACCATCCAGAAATCTGGAGGCCGGAGTGGGGCGGCAATGTGGCCTGGGTCTGACGTGAAGATCCATGGCATGTTACCCTCCCAGTTCCTCCCCTACAACTCCTCAGTCTCCTTTGAAACCAGAGTGGGGCGGATTATTGACTGGTTCTCTGCGCCTAAAGAGGATGCGGTGGATTTCGGAGTCCTGTATTGGGAGGAGCCCGATGAAAGCGGCCACCTCCTGGGCCCTCAGAGTTCCCTCATGGATTCAGTCATCGCTGGAATTGACGAGAAGCTCGGCTTCCTCATTAATGAGCTAAAGAAAGCCGGGTTGTTTGAGAAGGTGAACCTGATAGTGACCAGCGACCATGGGATGACGCAGCTTTTCGCTGATAACATCATAGAACTGGACGAGTATGTCAGCAGGGACCTGTACACTTTGGTGGATAGGAGTCCGGTGGTGGGGATTCTGCCCAAAGAAGGTATCACTTCCAAACAATCAATAGAGTCACTTGAGAAAAGCACTTGCTTTCTTCCTGAACATTACAAGAGAATAATGATGCCACTGTCACGTCTGAATTGCGGAGGAAAGATGAGTCTAAAACTCACTTATTAATAATCATTTTATACAAAAACAAGGACAAAACTGAATAATGTCAATAATCATAAACGTTATATTTACTGTATGGAACGGAGAGTGGTATCAATCTTTTCATTAAAGTCTTTGTAATACGCTTTTTTTTCCCCTTTAAAATTAGTTGAGCTGTTTCCTTAATGGATGCATTCGTGCACATGTTTTACTATAAGCATACACTCTTAGAAATAAGGGTTCCAAAATGGTCCTTCTACAAGGGCTGAGGTTCTACCTGGAACCATTTACTTCTGAGGGTTCTTGGTAACACTAATGGTTCCAGTAAGAACCATTTTGATCCAGAGAACCCTTTAAAATCCCTTTCCTGAATAAAGGGTTTTAAAAGGGTTCTTGGTGGAACCCTCCAAAAGGGTTCCAGGTAGAACCTTTTCTCTCCTATGAGGACAAGCCGAAGAACCTTATATGGTTCTACTTAGCACTTTTATTAAGAGTGTATTTTCTGTCTATGTTTTGTAATGTTTAACCAAATTTAATGATTTTGCTATTATTTTGCAATATATACAAATTTCAGCAACGTGGCCCTTTTTCTGGTCATATATGAACGTTGGTTATCTCTCTGAAATGCTTTTCTTATCAGTGACAAATCTGCTGTGTCTTCATCTCTCCTCCAGGGATGCTCAACGAGGTGTACGGCAAGCTGGTGGACGCAAACCCGAACATGGTGGTGTACAAGAAAGAGGAAATCCCCACGCGCTTCCATTATCAGCACCATGTCCGGATCATGCCCATCGTCTTGGAGGCCAAGGAGGGCTGGACCATCATGCAGAACAGGAGCGGGCCCTTCATGTGTACGTTTTGAAACGGTGTGAACATTCTGGTTTTGTGGATGTACACTGGTAAAACAGGGTTTTAGATGTCTCTTTGAGCAGTGGTTGACAAAAAAAGCTATTTTTGTTCTCCCTTTGAAGCATTGGAAATGTGGGAGTGAGTTATTTTTGTGCTGCTTTGTTTTTTTTTCCAGTCCAATTCAGATTAGATATATTTTTTTAAACACCTTCTTTTTAGAGTAGGGATCAGAGATGTTGAATTTTTAATGCCGACGACAGCAGCTAATTTTACTGCTTCCCTCCTCTCTGGTGGGGGATTGGTTAATCAGTGAAATTACCTGGTGGCAGGAAGAGAAACCTGCTGACTCTCAGTTCTCAGTGATGTGATGAGCAAAAGTAGCTATAGCTCAGCGTTATATGATTCTGCTGTACATATGAAACCACCAAGATACAAACTGTAAAACCACCTCTAGCCTGTGAATGTCGTGAAGCCAGATTTTAATATTTGAAACCGTAGTATTCACTGTATAAGTCTGTGTAATGCCACCATAGATTGGTAGAATACCCTGAAACCATGGACATACGCTTGCACACTTGCATCCTCATACATATTAATAATACAAACGTAATGTAAAAATCATTAAAGCATTTCCTCTGTAACATTACTACTGGTCAGAGACTCCACCAGAGTCGCTGTATCTGATTGGATGGTTACTGCCATCACTGATTAACTGTATTGATTTGACTCACAGAGAAGCCTTTCAGCGAGGTAATAGCACTGATGAATGTTGGGAGCAACAGTTAGACAGTCCAAGCTTCCGTCGGGACTTTATGCTTGTGTCTCTTGATTTAATCTCCAGTTCTGCGTGTGTGTTGTGTCTGTGATTGATGCAGCAGTAAGCGGCTGGATGGCGGAGGCAGTGGTGGTTGTAAATCTTGATCCAAAGCGGTTGAATCTGATCCCATAAATCTGTGAACGAAAAGTGCTGCGCGGGATCCACGCGATGTGGAATCTCAAGATTAACACTAAAGCGTTGCACCTCCTCATGCAAATGTGTTTCTTGTCTCTTTTTGTCTGCAGTGGGAAACCACGGCTATGACAACACCTTACGCAGCATGCACCCTGTGTTTGTGGCCCGCGGACCAGCCTTTCGCCAGGATTATGTGAAACCCACAATGCGCTCAGTCGACCTTTACCCTCTCATGTGCCACATCCTGTCTATCCGGCCTCTGCCGAACAACGGCTCCCTTGCAAACGTTCAGGACCTGCTGTCCCCGGACTCGGCTCCACCAACTCCCAGCATCCCCCCCAGGGTCGCCGAGTACTCCTACGCCCCGGTCGTGGGCTCTTTCCTGAGCGTGGTGATGGTGCTGGGCTTTTTGGTTGTCTACATCCGAGAAGTGACGCTCAAACAGCTGCCCTCGCTAAAGCACAGACGCAGGGAGATGTCGCAGCCTTTACTGCAAGAGGACTTGCACCTGTAGCTGGAAACAGGAAGGATAGGCGACATAAAAGAAGAGGAGGTAATGCTCCCCAAGGTAGCCCGCTCTGTCCAGAAGCATCCCTGAAATGCCTCCGTCACACCACTGTTTGTCACTGTGCTGCTCTGTCATTGAATGGAGAGCAAGAGAATCTGAGCTTGTCTTCATGTGCAGAGTTTTGCCTTTAAGTGTGAAGGAAATGTGCGGGGTTTGCTTCTGGTACAGGCTTGATCAAGATATTCAACCTGTTACATGGGCTTCTAGTGGCTTTGCTTTGATTGTGAATTTCACCTGATTTCATCTCGTCATTTTCATCTTCACTCACAATGTAAAAGATGTGATTCTGAACCTTTGGTGGCTAAAACTGTGACAGGGATAAAGTGTTTATGTTAAGTAGATGTGAGGATCGCTTAGGGTGAAAAGCTTGCCACTCTAAAAAAAGGGTAGGATGCAATAATTATTTTTAAAGGGGGATAAGTGCGCACACTTTAGACAATCTTTCTCGATGGCATTCATAGTGTTGCATTCATTTGTGTGTAGGAAATATGTGAAAAAAATTCAACTGAGAAGAAAAGAGTTGAAATTCTACCTAATGTATCAACCAATTCCTCTTAACCTGTGATTAAGCTTAAGTATTTAAAACTCACCTCACTTTTTCTTGGAATTAAATGTTACAGTTAAGATTCCACCACTACTCCTCATATGTATCCATGAGCCAGTCACTCCTCTGTCACGCTCTTTACTCGTCCGTTACTATTTGCCTTTTAACTTAAATGGAGAACATCTCTCCAAAGTGTGCAGTCATTTATGTGTCAGTCCATCTTTCTGTAAAGACGACGCTAAACTCATCCTCATGTGTTGACTGTCATACCCATGGCCATTTGTCGGTGAAAATGTGAAGTGCAGTTGCTATTGGTCAGTATTCTGTCGTTAGGATTTTAAGGGTTTTCGTTGTTGTTTGGTTAAGTCGACTATTTCAGCCTGACTTGCAAGAACTGTTCCTCTGATTTGCACTACAGGACAGATATGAAACAGTATGAAAGAGGCAGTGGTGGTAGAATGCTTTTTAGGTCATGTATTATTTGCACTTCTTATTCGTAGTTGCTATTTGACACATTAAAAATGTTCGGTGCCTCTTGCCAAAAAGCTTTTGGATCAACATAATCGCAGACAGTCTAGTAGAATCCAGATCAGCCAGTCAATTATTCTGCTATTGTTTTCAGCATATTTTAAGAAAGAATTGGTTTGATTTCTTCTTCTTCTGCTGTAAGATGTATTAACTAATGCCTGTGCCCAAAAATGACAGACGTCACTGTGACTGATTACTTTTTACAAATCTAAATTCATAAATTGAAAGTATTTTATGGAAATTGTTCATTTTCTGAAAAGTGTTGTCTGATAATTGTGTTTCCCTTAATTGTCTAAAGAGAAATTAGATCTATCCATACTATATTTAAATAACGTACTTGAAATAGTTAGAAAACGTTAACTATCAGGTCTTTATAACCATTTATTATGACTTTGGGTTTGAAGTATGGATACTGATATGATTTAGCGATGAACTATGTTTGCCATGTTGATCATGTTGATGCAATTAAAGACTTCTGAAAATAAAGGGACTAAAGAGAAGCTAAATGCAATCTGTTTGTTTCATTTTTTCCTATATGCATGATGTTCCAGGTTTGAGTCTTTGATTTTCTGATAAAAAAAGAAGGAGTTCCAGAGTCTAACAGCTGAAAAATCCATGATAAAAACACCAATTTGCTTTAATCTACTCTAATCTACTCTGTTCTGATGTATGCATTACACTCTTTTTAACAAAGGAGAAATAAACTTAATATATAAATCAATCACATCTTCAGCAAACAGAGACACATGTGTAAAACTGTATTAAATGACTATAACAACAAAACCTAAGGTTATCTCAACACGCAGACCACAAGATAAACAGACACAAAACTCAATCTCTGTCAATCTTTGCAGTGATATAGACAATTTTGTACAAAACAGGTACAGCCCACTTCATTAAACTCCCTTCTTCACTTGTAATAATAATAATAATAATAATAATAATAATAATAATAAATACATCCCATAATAAACTGCTCCTCCTGGATTTATATACCCATGATTGTCATATTGATTATCAAGATTTAAATCTGAGTTGTCAAACTGGTAGGACCATCACATTTGCCCCCCCCCCAACCAATTACATATCATATTATAATGAAAACATGGCTGCAAAAAAAGATGTCCACATTATTATTTAGTTGTATTTCTCTGATTTTGACATGAATAGATTTATTTTTGCATCATTAATGATTTTACTGTGAAGTACAGTCACTCCATATCAACAACAAGAACTGTTACTTTAAATTCTGTGTAAAATCATCATGAATATGTTTATTGAGCTATCACAATGTTATAGTGTTAAGCTTATAGTGACCTCCAGCTACTGAACAGTTGTTTCCTCTAGACCAGAGGTCCCAAACTCAAATGACCTGAGGGCCAATGCACATCCACTGTGGTCAAGAGGGGGCCGGCCTAGAGAACAAAAAACGTTTACAATATTACATCATGATATCACACGTATAATTAATAATACTATTTATGATGCAAAATGAACGTATTAATATCAAAAACACACATTTATTTTAAATTACATCAATAATAGTGTGGACAACTGTAATTCAAATTTGTGCCAGGAGCCGATTCGGACACTGCCATTCGTGGCTCGGGCCCTAACAAGTGTATTTATATATGTAACTGAATGCTGTATATGATACATTTAATAATGGGATAATAATGGCCAAATGTTTTATTATTACTGTTATAAAAACATCGCTAGAAGACATATATTCTATTCTATCACCTTGCTGTGGTCGTGGGCCATGTTTTCATTATAACAAGATATTAAGTGGGGGGCCGCATGTAATCGATTGGGGGGCCAATTGAGATACCTGCTCTAGACCAAACTAGACATTCATTGCCCCGCCCCCAAACCCCCCCCCCCCCCAGCTAATTTGACTGACACCTTTGATTTAAAGTCTTGATTTAATCTTCAACTAGAAGGAGTGATCAATTCTATGTTTGATTTGGCACAAAGCAAGACTCTAAGTTGACAGAGACACAAAAGTCCATACCATTATTTCACTCGTCAAAGTTTGTTTCTGCTTCAAACTAAAGTCACAGTCAGGTGTCCTTGAAGGCACAGTCCTCAGCTTTTGCATGAATCACTTGTTAACTCGCAGGACCAAAGGTCTTTTTTGTGTTACTGCTGGAATTTGCCCAGCAGGCGCTCAAACAGTCAGTCAGTCAGTCAGTCAGAGGCAGGCGCACTGTGCCACCACTCCAGACCCCTTTTTTCCTCCTCTTTAAACCTCAGCTCTTGTCCAAAAAAAAATCTCAACAAAACTAATCATGAGCAACACGGTCAGTGACACAGTCGATGAGGCAATTGTGCGTGAGGAGCGCCGTGATGGAGCTGACAGTCCTGACGCAGAGCGCACAGGTGAGGCGAAGGCGCAGCTGCACAGCGAGGCGCAGGTCCACGTTGCTGCCGAATATATGGAAATCAAGGACGGCGACAGAAAAAGCTCCTCGTCCTCTTCGTCATCCAGTGACGACGACGACGATGAGGTTAAACGTAAAGGAGCAGATGTGGATCCAGCTGCAGAGGTGCTGGTGAACCTAGAACCAGAACCTGTCGCATTGGTGGAGATAGAACCTGTGGTACTGGTGAGTCCATTGCCAGAGCCAGTGTTACTGGTGGATCCGGTGCCAGAGCCAGTGTTACTAGTGTGTCCATTGCCAGAGCCAGAGGTTTGGGAACCAGAGCCTGTGGTAGATGTGCAGGCGGAGGCGCACGACGGATCCAGGCGGTCATCGACCTCTTCTTCATCCTCTTCCTCCTTTGGTGATCCGTGCGACGACCCGCCGATCCAGGATAAAACTGCTGACATCGAGCCGGTGGAGAGTGGCGACTACACCCTGACAACTCTGGAGGCCGTCACTCTGGAGGAGAGCAGCGCTGCACCTGCTCCTGAACCTGCTGAAGCCAGTCACCCCGACATCTCTCTGTTCGTCAAGGTGAGACACACACTGAGACAGACACTGAGACAGACAGTGGTGAGGACAGAAGAGGACAAGGCAGGACAGACACAGACACAGACAGACACAGGGCAGAGAGGCTATGATGGGCAGAGTCAGGTCAGTCTCCAGGTGCAGGTCTCAGCTTCTGTGTAGGAAGAATAGTATATATATATATATGTACATTTAATAGAGTGCTTCATATAAAGACAATATATACCCACACACACACATCACTACATTAAACAGATGCATTCATGCATCATGCAAACAAAAGCCCAGACTATAGAAATCACACACAAAAAGAATTGAATAACATTTAGATGACAAGAAAAACTACAAAAAACACAAAAGGGATTGATAAAAATGTTGTTTTTATCTTAACAGAAGTATGATAAAATGCCAATAAAGGGACCAATAGATATTCAATTACTTATCAAACATGTCAAAAGTCTCTTTGAGGACACCCTGTGTATATATATTTTTGCACTGTACAGCTTTTTTCCTTTTGTAACACAACTGTCATGTCTGCTTTTCGGTTGCTGGTGATGGAACACCAACACTGCAGGGTGTGGCTTTAGATTAGTCTATAATGAAGCGATTGACAAACCCGCTCAGTCTGCAAATGAGGATTGATTAACTGCGGCTGAACAATAATTGTTATGTTTCACACAGTAAAACGTTGATCCTCATTAAGTTCTATATATATGTGTGAGGCTCTTTTTGATTTCCAGAAAGTATGTGTTTATCTGCACATATACATATATAACATATTTTTGGTGCATGTCTTGAGTCATCAATTTTTGATGACTTCGCCAATTCATAAATAACATTATCCACATTAGCATCATGGGTCATGATGCAAAATTTAGCACAATTAAGATGTGCATTATGATTCCTTACAGGCCTGAAATACTAATAACTATTTAAAACCCAATACTATATGTATTTTTGCTCATAAAGAAATGAAAACATATAACTGCATGTGAAGCGATAATCCCCACCCCCTATTTCTTACAACTTTGTAAGCTCAAGGTCAAGGTTACATTTATTTATATAACACATTTAAAAACAACCCCTGTTGCCCCACACATTAAACATAGAGGAGACAAAAATAACAATTGCACCCAATAATTTAAAATGAGAATAAATAAATACATTTAAGACTTAAGACTGGTATTAAACGCCAAAGCAAATAGGTTTTAAGTCTGGAGCTAGTAATGTCCAGGACATTGACATTAACATAGATGTTGTTGACCTCACCGCTCTGAGTGGAACAACTCCGTCAAATAAGGTGGAGCATTAGTTTGCAAGGATTTAAAAACACGTAATACCATTTTGAACTGGATCCTGTAGGTGACAGAACAGAGGTGATGTGATCACATGGTCTCTACCTCATCAGCATACGTTCTGATTCTGCATTTTGGACAAGTTTAAGACGGTGAACAGATGACTGATATTCCCCAAAGCACACAAAGGGAAAATGTGTTACTAGCCACCTAGCCAAAATCAAATGGCAAATCGTAAAATTCAGCAACACACGTCCACTGTAGAGGCGCACACACGCTTTATTAGGGACCAAAGCATGGGAATATCACTGTTCATCAAAGTTTGTACAGAATATATATAAACTCTCTGGTATCAAACCTCTTGTTTAACAAGTATGATGAGAAATTACATTTTCACTAGCTACAGTCCTGCTCTCTGTCTCCCTTCTTCTCTATCAGTGGCACTGCAGCCTCACAGTGGGAGTGAGCTCTTCTTTCTCTTCTTCTTCTTCTTCTTCTCTACTTCATTTTCTCACCTTTAGGAATTTTAAATAAAGTGGGCAGAGCTTTTCTGTGTGTATTTGCGGAACAAAGACATCTCAGTTAGTAAGTGGTGTAGAAGCAGGTGCACTGATTCATGAGTACAGTAACAGTAAACTGCAGATAAATTAACACTTACTAACTATGGCACCAGGTTGTCATGGAGCCATATTTCAGACATGCCTGAACACAAGACCAAAGACAATCTGTTTTCAGTCTCGACTCCACAGTTGTATTTTTCACATTCTCAGCCACTATTTTACAAAGTGAAACTCACACATTTACGTCATACAAACTTTAAAAAACAACAATCTACGGAATGTAAATACTTTATCACCATATATCGACATAGATACATTACTAATTACAAATGTCCTCGAATAATATCTTTAGTAATAAACTGAAATATGTGATTTCAGTCAGAAATGTCAGTGACCTGTGTGTGTGCGTGTGTGTGTGTCAGGACCATCATCAGTGACTTTGCAGACCAGTGTAATAATTAACCTGTCTTCTGCAGCGCCATATAAAGCAGGGCTGAACTCCATGGCTGAGCAAATCTGACTGTGTATTTTGTTGCTTTTCTGATAGAGCGCTGCTCTGAGAGGTGAACTATCAGCACACGCAGGGGTCACTTTGCTGATTGAGTCATTGGCCTGGAATGAAGGCGCTCACAAAAGCCCTTGTAAAAAGGAATGACAGCAGTTATTTATGTGGAACATTTAAAAGTGTCATCATAAAAAGTGAGAGGATCTGATTTTAATCAGTGGTGATTCTGTGATGTTAACCTGTCACAGGAAGATAATTAGCTTCATAAATAGTGCATTACCACCAAAACCCAACATTTTCATTATTATTTGAGGTAAAATTCTCAGTAAACCTAATTAATAAAAGTAATATGAATGAGTCACCCAGACTTAGCATTTCTGTAGAATATTATTTATTTATCAATATATCACAAATCACTACAAACCTCAGCATATTTACACATTAAGAGGACACTTCTGACACACACAGGTGCTATATCTTGATGTTGTTATATCACAATTATGATAAAGACTATAGTTCACTGGTGATGTGACAACATACTTGGCCCCTACTCCACAAAGCTGGCCTTCCTATCTGATCGTGTCCATGTGCTGAGTGCATTTCCCAACAGTTTAACCTTCAACAGTTGCCATAAACCAAAGCGGAGGGACTATAAAAGTAGGTATAGGTTAGAGTTACGAGATCAACTATCTGCGCTCAAAGTTTATGCGACCCCGCTGTCGCTTCCTTTGATAAAGCCGACCATAGCAGAATAAACTAAACGATCAATTACAGTTTTCCCACAGGGCAGTCTGTTTTAATCTCATTCTGAATGATAACGCTTAAATAAAAGCAGCCAATTAGGATGTGTCTAAAATGACACGATGCATACGCCTGTTGGACTGTCCCATTTTGGAAGTGTGTATCACTCGAAGAGTTTAAACATTCCCCACCACCTTTGTGGTGATGAACAAACTGTTCAAGTGAATGATTAACCCAACAAGTCAGTGATTTAAGCTTCCTTTTGTCTCAAGGGAGCAGGAAAAAACACACTAATGTTATTTTATAACCAGATTGAGAAATCCTTACATGTATATGGAGAGCTGTGAGAGAATATGATGCACTGGTTTGTAAGGAATATAAGAAATAAAAAGTCCAAAGATGAGAAGGTAGTCATCATTAAATGTTTAAAACTGTTAGTAAAGGCTGATAGCGAATAGAACTTTCAAAACAAACTTGGGGAAAAGTCCAGTGAACGCTGTTTGAGGATGTCAGTGTTAAAAAGGCGAAGAAAGGTGTTTTTCCTTTTTATTTAGTTATTTTTTGCTTTAACTTTGAATAAAGGTGCCACATGTAAGAATGTGGCCAAAAACGATTACTACATTCAAATTCAAAATACCAAGGTATTTTAGGTTTAGTTTTCTGACGTAACTGGCAACCCATGGTTTGTTTGGCAGCTGAGACTCTACTGACTTCAATGACTGGTAGACGGCGGTAGGTGGCGCCACATGCCAAAACATGATTTCAAAACATAAACATGATTTGCAGTCTGCAAAATATTTTGTCTGTACTGTTGTTGTTTGTGAGTTCAGTTTGTTATATGAACATTATTCATGAGTCTCTGTGACATATTAGGAGGATTTTATGGCCAGTTGATTTAGATTTATAACATAATGCACCTTTAATGCTCAAACCAAACCCTAAAATGTGCTTTGTGCTGCATGTTGCTGTTTCTGCCAGGAGATGGGGCTGCTCTATAAATACAAACAGAACAAAAAGCTCTCTTTCCTTTCTATGCTTTCATCTACCTTTCACACAGGTGACATAATTTTTTTTTCTCTTTTTTTGGGTGGAGGTGAGGTGGTGTGTATTTGACATAATAAGCCATAAATCCCTCACTTTGTTGTGATGATTACAGTCAGGCCTGCTTTTATTTTTGTTGCTCTACATAGCACTTGTCTGTAAATGTATGCCAGTTCCTGCCCTAAAACCAAGGCCAAGCATCAATAATTCAAAGAGGAATCTTCTCCAGGTCTTCTCTTGGTGATCAAATATAACCTGCACTATCCCATCTCTCTCTCTCTCTCTCTGTGTGAATGCACATTAAATATGAACGACACCGTTCACGCAGCACATACAGTATATAATGACGGAGACATGAACACAGAAAGAAAAAGTGACACAAAAACATCAGCACATCACCGTTTTTGAGACATTTCATGGGTTGGTGGTAAGAGTTTTGATGGTTTAAAGAAAATGTTTCTTCAATTTGACAAAATAAAGCGAATAGACCATGAGCAAAATTAAAAAATAATACTGTGAGGTGACTTGTTAAGGACATGAAAGCAGAGATAAGAGAGAGTGGTGCTGATGATGTGTGTCAAAATTGGTTGCTGGTGTTGGGAAGAGAGAGACGGGGCTCCACCCCCTGGTGCAGACTACAGACTGACACCTGTTCCCCACTCTGTGTCAGTGAGAGGGAAACTCTGCTGTGCATCTGTGTCTAAATCAGAGCACGGGCTGTAACTGCCACCTGGACCCACTCTCAGCCTCACCTGCATGCTGAAAACAAGGGAGGAAAACGCCCTTTACAGGACTGAAGAGAAAAAAAGTGCTTGACATTTTCAGGATCCTTAAGTGTGAGGACTCAGAGGAGAAGATCACACAGAGAGGATAACAGCCATTTTTTTTCTCATTTCATTGAGGATGTAGACCACAGAGGATAATTTAAAAGAACAATAGGTTAAACAACCGATTCTAAAGAAACAGCCAGAGTCAAACATCATGTCCACAAACGGTACAGACAGGGATCCAGATATCGAACTGTTTGTCAAGGTAAGACAGACACAACTCTATGATTTCACAATGACAGAGTGGATGCAGTGTGTGTGTGTGTGTGTGTGTGTGTGTGTGTGTTGGAAAGCTGGTGTAACTTAATAACACAGGTTGAGTTACAGCGGCACACGGCGCTCCATGCTGACCTGGGGTTGTTGTGACACTGATATTGAAGCTGCATGTTGATGGTGGGAAGCTCTACATTGTTGAGCACAGTTATTATAGTGACATTTTCATCAGGAGGATTGTTAACATAAACTGAGGATGGGTTTATATATTTGTGTAGTCAGCTAATGCTGTAGGAAATAGAAAAAAAACCATTTATTTCTCATAGCAAATTTAATTCTATTGCATGTGTATAGTGCCAATTCATCACATACAGTATAATAGGAAGAAATCTCTGACCAGAACCATCAGACTGTACAAACATGTGCCTCAACCGGTTGGGAGGAGAAGTGAAGTAAAATTTGTCATCCTGCACATTATTTTGCAATAGATTGTCCCCTGAAATAGAGATAAACATATAAAAGTACCAGTTTGCAATGATGGGAGCAGTTTAGATTCACCTGAGGCCCGTCAGAGGAACACTATAGCGGCAGATGAACACACAGTACCTGAGGCAGGTGAATTGGAAGCAGGTGGAAACGCTGATGTGGTGCTTGGATGCACTGACCCAATTAGCTGCTGTGAGGGTTCCTCTCAGCTAATTTACCTCCCAGGGAAACCAAAGCTCACACACAGCTCAGCTTGCATCTGTCGTAAGCCTCCGCATTCATTTATTTACCATGGATGGAGCTATACTGAAATTTGTGATATGTGTCATATTAGGTTTCACAACTGCAGCTCTTTAATTAGACGTTGTTTTTAAAGAAAATAAATTGACTAGACTATTTTAGCACAACTTAGACAAACCATGTATATTGTGGTCTGTCACTGTAGCTGCAACAGTGACAGACAGTGAGTCTAATACCTGTGGATGTTTACTGGGCAGTGGGTTAAAAAGTGGTTTGTTGCATTATGGGAAATGTAATATGCATCATGTTTGAGTCTTGGCCAATAGATGAGTAAAAGTCTGGATATTCTGGCCTGTGCTGCAACTATTAGATATAGTCATACTGTACATACTTCCACATTTTGACCTTTTGTGGAAAATCACTGAAGATAATAATAAGTGTTTTAGAAAACAAATACTTGAGTTGAAACTGAAACAACTGTCACTAAGAACTTAGTTTGTACTTGTCAATATGATCCCATATCGTCGTTTTGTTAATCCTGACTTACTTTATCTCATTAAAATGATAACAATCAATGAAACTAACCCCAGTTAGAGTGTAATATACATGAATATGTATGCGACGGATCGTATGAATTGACTCTGCCTCCACTGGACCCCACACATCACCATCACCATCATCATTCCATCACTCACTGGCTCCACACACACTCACTTTCTTCATACCGAAAGGGCTCAGATGTACAGTGTGTGTGTGTGTGTGTGTGTGTGTGTGTGTGTGTGTGCGACAGCTTTTGTCCTCCATGTTCTAGATGTTGATTGACTATTTTCAGCGACTGTGTATTGTGTTACCGCCGTGCTACTGAGCATAGCCATAACAATGCACACACACACACACACGCACACACACACACACACACACACACACACACACACACACACACACACACACACACACACGCACACACACACAGGAGAATCACATGCACCCAGGCAGCATGACAGCAGCAGGATCATCAATGGCAGAATACAGTCAGCTCAGCTACTTTTAGACTGACAGTGTGTTTTTTTCTGCTCTGCACCATTTATAGTACATGCAGTGTCTGTCTTATAAAGTGATTAAGCTGCACATTTTCTCATCTTTCATGTTAACCAGTGTGGGTTTTTCTATGGCAATAGAAAGAAAGAAAAAGGTTGTTTTTTTTTTAGAGTTTTTTCAATAATAAGTCAATAATAAAACACATTACACACTACACTGCTAAATGTAACAATAAACATCAGTTTTACATTGAAGGCCTGTCTTTCATATATGCAGTTTGTGCACTTGGAAACAATAAATGTATGTTTTAATACTAAATCCGTAACGAGTTACTGAAATGAAAGAGAATAACTCCACTTGTCAAATCTCACCCTTCCCTCCGCTGACCTCGAGGTCAGTGCTCTTACTGTGACATGCCTTGTGGATTCTCAGCATGTGACCTACAGGCTCTGCACTCTGTGCTCCGGCGGCCACTGAACCAGGTGATGGAATCACTATGTATAATTCAGCAGGGCCAGTGGATCAGGTGTCAGTGTTTGTGCTCTGCCGTGGATCTATACATGAATATAACTTATTACTGACGAGGAAGAATTAGATTCTATGAGTGGCACCACCATAAAAAGGAAAACCCTTGTATGTATTCTATCCTCAGTTGAGTAATTTGAGGTGATTTAAAATGCTGGAGTAACTGATGAATTCATTTCAAAGCCATTTGGATAAATGCAGAGCCATTTGTAAAAAGGCAGCTTTTATTTTGGCATTTGACCAAAGGCTTTTACTGCACAAAACTACCGAGTTGTTAACTTGTGTATTTCCTGCTCAAGCAGTTATAATAATAACATGCACATTAATGCACCAGTATAATCTGCAATATAATATATATCCACAGAGGTTTCTTTTTCCAAATAGTCATTACTTTTACTTTTAATACTTTGAATGAAAACATTCTCTTAAAATACTGTTACTAAAGTGACATTTAGGTCATGTTGTATTTAACTAGCGAAGCATTTTGCTGCCAGGTTTGAATATGTGGGAACTTTCCCCAGAAGGTACTTTCAGTTTGACTCAGTTTGACAGTTTGAGCTTGAATCCTTATGTGATTTATGTGTTTGCACAGTGTTATTTTCATGCAAACAAAGAAACTTCTCTTAACGGCCTTACTATTCAAATATCAAGATAACAGCCAAGATTCACGATAAAAGTCATGTAACGCAAATACACGTTTAAATGTGAGCATCAAGGTCACAACATTGTTACTAAAGTGCACAGTATTTATTTGATTTCTTGTTTGGGATGCGTCCCCTATCATTTCAGTCCAATACTGGTCAAAATCACAGGAAACTGGAGTTAATTTCTTCTTCACAGGAGCAGAATATTTGATTTCTAGTTGGATCATTATGTTTAGGAAACAGTTGGTTATGGTTAGATGGTGAATCCATCAGCACAAATGTGTTGTACACTATATCAAGCTGATGCCAGTGGTAATATACAAGAAAAAGAGGTATTGAGACAAAGTGATAGCAACAGAAACCCTGAAATCCAATGGACTTGAATCTAGCTCTTGTTTTACACAGCTATTTTTAAAAATGTAGTTGTTCCAGTTGTGGAAATGGTTTGTACGACACTATGATCCGTGCAGCCACTGTGAGTTTGTCTGCATTCATACACCATATACCAGTATTTGTGTCATATTTCATCACTGACTGATTTCCTGTCATGTTGTGTGTATGTGCAGGCTGGAAATGATGGAGAGAGCATTGGAAACTGTCCCTTCTCTCAGCGCCTCTTCATGATCCTGTGGCTCAAAGGAGTCGTGTTCAACGTCACCACCGTCGACCTCAAGAGGTTAGTGACACGGCGATGCAAAACTCGCCAACCCGAACGTTAAGCGCAACCCGTGGCTTTTGTTGACAGAAACACTCACTGTCAACTGTGTGTCCTGTGTAGAAAACCAGCAGATCTGCACAACCTGGCCCCGGGGACTCACCCGCCCTTCCTCACCTTCAACGGAGAGGTCAAGACTGACATCAACAAGATTGAGGAGTTCCTTGAGGAAGTGCTCTGTCCTCCAAAGTAATTTCACTAGAAGGTTTTATGACATGTAGTTTACAGTATCAGATTATATTACTCACACACACACACACACACACACACATGGCATTTAG
This sequence comes from Microchirus variegatus, assembly GCF_963457635.1. Taxonomy (NCBI): domain Eukaryota; kingdom Metazoa; phylum Chordata; class Actinopteri; order Pleuronectiformes; family Soleidae; genus Microchirus; species Microchirus variegatus. The sequence continues at coordinate 11,482,186 of NC_139813.1, forward strand.
CTGATTTATTTCACTTCAGAAACACTGTTGAAAGGACAGGAAACATGTTAGTCTTGTAAAGAGTGTTGTTTTTGATGAGGACCGATGTTAACTGATATGGCTGCTTGTTGTTTATGACTGTTGTAAACGTTTGTTTGAATGTATGCGTCTCGTGCACCTTTGAACATTCAGCTCCTTCAAAACAGCAACAAAAAAAGTCAACTAATCCAACCTAACTAGTCCCCAAATGCATATGCATGTGTGTAATTTTAGCGTTGATTAAGAAACATTTGTCATTTGTCAGTGTGGGAGAGAAAAATGTCAGATTAACTAAATCTCTCTTTTATTGCCTGTAAAGTTTTTTACATTACAAATGGACCTTACTGTGAGAGAGCTTACGGGGCAGGCGGCCAACTTGGTTTCAGTGTGTAACACATTTTTAGTCTGAGCTGAGCCCCAGTCCAGGTGTTAATGTTCTCCAGATGCTTTGGTCTGACTGTGTCTCCTGCCTCCATACCCCCCCCCCCCCCCCCCCTCCGTACGTCTGCTCTGCTCAGGTATCCCAAACTGGCCGCCAAGCAGAGAGAGTCCAACACAGCTGGAAATGACATCTTCGCCAAGTTCTCAGCCTACATCAAGAACACCAAACCAGAGGCCAATGCTGGTGGGCTGCTCATTTACACACACACAGACACACTGAAAAATGAGTCTGGGGGGGAGAAAAATAATCTCACAGTCATTATTTTATTCCACCACTAGGTTGTAGCAGAGTCCAGCGTTTGTGACTCACATCCTTTGCTGTGCTGCCACCTAGTGGGATTAACATCAACCTTTTGAATTCATTCTTGTGTGATGTGTGTGTGTTTAGTCCTAGAGAAAGGTTTAACCAAAGCCCTGAAGAAGCTGGATGAGTATCTGAACAGCCCGCTGACAGATGAGATTGACGCAGACAGCATGGAAGAGGAGAAGAGCTCCATCCGGTGCTTTTTGGATGGGAATGAGCTCACTCTCTCAGACTGCAACCTGCTGCCGAAACTGCACATCGTCAAGGTAAACAAGGAGTGTTTCTGAAGACAACGTGAAATGTGTCAGGGTCCAAATACAGCACTTAAAGGTGCCATATGTAAGAATGTGGGCAAAAAATTCAAAATACCGAGGTCTTTTAGGTTTCGTTTTCTGACGTAACTGGCAACCCGAGGTTGCTCTGCAGCTAAGACTCTACTGACTGCAATGATTGGTAGACAGCGGTAGGTGGCGCCACATGTCAAAACATGATTTCAAAACATAAACATGATTTGCAGTCTGCAAAAAAAATGTTTTAATGCAAATATTTTGTCTGTACTGTTGTTGTTGGTGAGTTCAGTTTGTTATATGAACATTATTCCTGAGTCTCTGTGACATATTAGGAGGATTTTATGGTCAGTTGCTTTAGATTTATTACATAATGCACCTTTAACAATGCTTCACAAGAAGTGAAACACAAAATAAAAAGCAATAAAACATCATTGAATAAGAACAACATAGATGCAAATCAGATAATCCCAAAAGCCAAGGTTTTTAAAAGTTGTTAAGGATGTGCTTTGTCTGTAGTTGATCTCAGTGCTTATGTGGACACATACCAGCTTAACAGATCTGAAGTATAAATAGGGGTAAGTTTGAAAAGTAGTTTAAAAATCAATGATGAAACTCAAAGCACAAAAAAGCACTTCAGAGCCAACAAAATCACCATAATTATAACCTTTATTTAAGCAGGAAGATCTCATTCAGATTAAAACTCTCTTTTTACAAGAGGGTCCTAGGCCAAGACAGGCAGCAGCACAGTCATCGTGATTACAGACAGACAAACTAACAAATAACAGACACAAGATCCCACGATATCTGTAATATATCCACCCAAAATAAAATGAAATACAGAATTACTAAGATTAAAGGCTGAATCAGTGCTGACGCTGATCACACACACACACACATAAGGGCTCAAGATGAACTGGTGGTGAAGTGAGGGAAGCACACAGAGGAAATACACAGCAGAGGCTAATAAGGATAATGAGTCACAGGTGAAACACGTCAGACAATCACAGGAGCGACAAAGACAAAGGAGGGAGAATAACCTACAGAGTAAAACATGCACACACAGAAACAATAATACAAATCTAAACATCCAGTTTTGTGTTAATATCGCAAAAATAAATAAATGGATATTTCAAATCCCTGTATATATAGTTTAGTGTATGTGTCTATTTGAAGTTATTTTGATTATTTTACAAATGTTTCAGTTTATTCATGCAGAACATATTCCGATCAGTAGATATACATTGATTCTTAATTCACAGATTACTAAAATACAGCGAATAAACACCCACAAATTCAAACGTTTGACAGAAACATCATCATCTATATTTTATTATCAGTTTATTTTCAGATATAAAAAACTGTGAAGAAAAACATCAAATTACCTTATCTCACTTTCAAGATGATGGTTATTATTGAGCTAAAATGTCCACAAGGTTGCATTTTGAGTATAAATGTAAACAGTGAAGACCAGGTTTTAGTCTTTTAATCTCAGAACAGGATTAATTCTCAGGTCATACTGAAAAAAAAAAACCCAAAAGACTCCTAACCCTTTATGGTACTACTCAACCATTTGGTCGACCACACTTTAAGTCACTATATCTCATTGAAAAATGCATCAAGCTGAACTCACAAACACTGAATGTGACTTGTTCTGAATGTTGTACTTTATGAATTATGCAAACCAGGTTTACTATGAACAGACGTCTCAACCGTTTGGTAGAGGCCTGTACCTGAAATACTGCAGGGTATAATTTAAAAAAAAACCCCCAAAAAAACATTGATTGTCGTTATTGTTATCATAAGTAAATACAGTAAAATAATAAAATATAAACATACATATATATATATATTTTTCTTGGTGTGTACCTTAAAGGGTTATCGTATAGTCTTTACTCCCGTACTGCAGGATCACACACTCTGCAACTGCTTTTGATTTCATTATGTTGTTTAGCAGCACGGCTTTATTACAGCACCGTTTCAAACTATTTCACAGGCTGCTGTGAAACTTGTAGAGTAGACATTCATGCTTCTTATGTGATTTAACGGCAGTCATTGTGGGAACTTTTCATCTCGCACCAATAGAGGACAGTTAACATTTCGAGTTATCCAATACTTTGGAGCAAACACCTGCAAATCTTGTGATATTTCAGCTGATGTGGGCGGATAAGTGCACTGCAGCCCCACTGAGCTTAGACCTCATACATATGTATATATATATATGTATCATTTTTAAGTATTTTAGAAGAAGTGCAGCAACTCATATAACATTTTTCTTCTTCTCCTCTCACATTTCCATTCCTTCTCTCTGAAATAAGCCATCACTCTTTTGCTAGTTCTCTCTGACTCGGCCATATGAAAACACCGGGAGGTTGTTTCAAGTCATTTATTCTTGCATTTATTAAGTGAAGAAGCAGGAAATGAGGGCAGTTAAAGCACTGAACTTGACAAATTGATGATAGAGGTCGACCGTTGACTCCTACCTGAGCTGAGTTTTTTTAAGTTTTCAAAATTTCATGTTTACATGGCGGCCTTTCTCTCCCTCTGCAGGTCGTCGCTAAGAAGTACCGTAACTACGACATCCCTTCAGACATGACGGGCGTGTGGCGGTACCTGAAGAGCGCCTACAAACGCGACGAGTTCACCAACACCTGTGCTGCTGACTCTGAGATCGAGACCGCCTACAAAGACGTGGCGAAGAGACTGGCCAAGTAACTCGCCAAGCAAGACCGGGCAAAACGAAAAGTTCAAAAAAGAGCAGCACAAGACGAGAGAAAACACCACCGTCGGCGCATTATGAATTTCCTTTTAGAGTCTCTTTCAGTGACATTTTTCCAACGAACCTGGGACTTTTGTCCGTTGTCGGGTGGTTCGTACAGCTTTGTAACCACCACGTGCGTTATGGATTCACACATAGCATAGGAAACGCAGAAACAGACACACGTCAAGCAGAGTATAAATCAATCCCCGAAAATTTCATCCGCGACTTTTTAAACCCGATTTTGCTGCTGTGAAACTTCTGACATAACCGTTTCCACTCAAACGTGATTGTGTCTGTCTGTGTTCATTTCTCACAACACAAGGCTCTCTTTCATACGTACTCCACTGGCCCGCACGGCCAAACATTTTACTAGTCGCTGATGTCAGGGTTGTTCACTTTATTTATTCCAAAGCCCACAGAAGTCTAGTCTGACTGCAGTGTTTATTGTCATGCTCTGGCTCCTGGGGAGACACCTTTGATTCACATGTGATTGATGCTTCTGATTGTTTGCTGAATATGACTGTTGCAGATCCATCCTGATTGTCACTCATCACTATGGGTTGTGTTGTTAGTTCTTTCCTTATGAATTCACTCCTGCTTCTAAAGAGGTTATTTTTTAAGAAGGACTGAGGTGAGAAAATGAGATGATATGGTTAATGACTCTGGAGTGAGGATTAGCTTGTTTCTGAATCGCTTGCATGAAAATCTGTTTTTAAATTCTAATATTCAAACGTGATCTTTTTATGATATGAAATATCCACGATGGTGTGCCTTAATTTGAAAGTCTCAAAAGTCCATGCCAATGTCAATGATGGACTCATTCTAAAAAATGTATCGCAGCCAGAGCTGAGATGTTTGTTTTGCCTCCAGCTATTAGTGTTCACTCTAGCTATTGATTTCGTCTAAAGTTTCAGATGATATTATGAATGGAGAGAGTATTTATTTTGCAGCCCCAATCAGGCCTGATTAGCTGGAGAGCCATTAGCGCTGCGATGAAAAGCATCTCCCAGGCCGGGGTCCAGAATGGTCAGGAGCGCTGCCCTCCAGCTCTTCATCAAAGAGACATTTCCGCTGCACCGAGGAGTCCATCAACTTCCACGGCCTAAAAAAGTTTAAGTTCAAAAGTTTCATTAGGAGGAGGATGGAGTGTCAGAGGACAAGGGAAATTTGTTTTGGGAGCTTATCGTCTTTGGCTTGGTGTCAGGCTGCAACTACAGCGAGACTTCCTAGAAGAACCATAAGGCTCTTGTGTGGTTTGGACAAACGTATGAAATGAAATTGGAGCATGATGACTGAGGGGTTTGCTCATTGCAAAGCTCTACAAATAAAATAATATTTTCACAGATCTGCTTCTGCCTTTTCTTTTCTTTCCCAGCGAGGTGATCAATCAACACTGATACTTAAGGCTGTCGTGGCGGGAGGGCTGGGTCAGTGTGTGTCTCACTGATAGCAAAGGTGCTGTTGAAGTCTGGGTTCTGGTCCTGCCGTCCTGAAAAGGGTTAAGTGTATCTGACTGAGTTGATCAAATCCAGCGGTGCAAGTCTGTTTCTCCATCCATGACAGAGAGAGGGAGAGGGAGAAGGAGAGAGAGTTAGAGTGATGACCGTTGACAGGCTTAAATAGAGGCTTCCATGCCAGGGATCAAACGCCATCCCTCTTCTCCACTCTCTCATTAAGACGGAAAACCCGAGCACCGCCATCCGATCTGTCTCCATTTTTCCTCAAAGGAGTCTAACTTGAAAGATCTGCGCCTGTCGGATTTACAATGGTGGGCGAGTGGTGTTTACTGAGACGCAGCCTTGCCAGAAACAACAGTCAAAGAAAATAAATGGAGCCTGCCTAGTGTTTCCACAGGAGTAAGGAAATATGGAGCGAGACTTGTGCCTTGCTGTTTGGTAATTAGTACCTAAACATCCCTGTCCTTGGATCCCATCGCTCACATCCAACATTTCTGCACGCTGGATAATATACAGTGGAGCATTAACGTCAAACATGTCTGGTCATGGGGCCTGGCACGGCACATTAATCTGTTATTACACTCCCAGTGGATCTACCAGTCCCTGGCCTTGGCTTGGCCACCATCGCACAGAGAGTCTGTATATCGGCTGACAGGGACTCACACATGGCGTACTTTTATAGCCACGTTTAGTAAACCTTTTCAGCTCAGGCATAAATTGTGTAAATTGAGTCCTGCTTTGAGACCTGAGCTGATTAAAACAAACTGGTGTGTTTGACGTGTGAGGACCTACCAGAAACAGACCTGTGATCCAATTAAGGGCCAGACCCATAGTTTAAGAAATACTGCCTCCGGCCTCAGTCCCCCCTCCTCCTCCTCACAAGAACAAGTCAAATTTAGCTGCTGCTTACCATAGATATTGTTCCCAGGAGACAGACAAATATGTTTCAGCCTGAGGTGAAGTTTGCTTTTCCCCTCTCCTGTCATTGTGTTTTAGTAGAAACTTTGTTTTATTCATGTCTTATAGCGGCGGTCGTAGAAGAAAAGGCTTCGTTGGTTGTTCTTGTCTGGAACAAGTCCTGATTTTCACCTCACTTTTTAAAAGCGACCTCAGTCTGTGCCTCTAATGCATTATTTCACGGGATTTTTTTCCGTGGAAAATAAATGATTAATTAATCAAATTGGATTGCACTTTTCTTTATCTCATGTAAAATTCTGGGTAAAAAATATGTATATTTCAGGTGATTAGAGCCAGGTCCAGTGTGTAAAAAATAGTGCCATCTAAAGGTGAGATTGCAGATTGTAACAAGTGTAACAAGGACACCTCCACCCAACTTGTCAGGGAAACTACGGTGGCCTTCACAACCAGAAAGAAGGTTATTCTTGTTTTTGTAGCAAGCCTCCACTTCATAACACACGTTCTGGCTGGTTTGTCCATTCAGGCTGCTGTAGAAACACAGTGGCACAAGATGGCAGCCTCTGTAAAGCAAGGCACCTGCTTTAAGTACGTATAAAGGCTTATTCTAAGGCTATTGAAACCATTTTCATTTTAAAGTAATTGTACATGTCTACAAAAAACTTATGGCTCGTATATTTGCCAGTAAACCCTCCTGGACATTTAGGGACCTGCAGTATGTCAAAAGTCACCAGTAACAAATGATTTATGCAGAAGTAAAATCCTCCCTCCATTCACATAAGTGCAGTGATTCCTAAAGCGAAAAGTATAATGACTGACATGTGACATTAACATCAAAAGGTGACAGCTGAGGTCCAACAGGCCTGAGAGGGAAGCGTCTAATCACAACACAGGAACCATGTCATAACAGGAGATCGGGTTTAAAGCAGACACAGAGCCGCAGCAGAAGAGTCCTCGTCTCTTCCACTCTGAGACAGAGAGCATCTCGGAGAGTATCAGATTCTCTGCACCTCCTCCTCCCCTCCACCAACTCCGCAATCCTCCTCCACTCGCCTGCCCTTGGAGGTTTGAGTGACTTGTGGTGAAGCGTGATGTGGATTATTGATCTGCCTGGCGCACGCCTGCGGTTTCGGCGCAAGACTGACGACCTCACCAGAGAGAGTTCTTGGCACACTCTGACCCCCGTGTCTCAGACAAGTGGAGGAGGCGAGCGGTGGCCGGGACAGACCTGAAGCGTGCAGGCCGACAGTTTGAGCTCGGAGCCATTTGATCAAGACATTTTGACTGTGTATTTAAATAATCAGGCCCACATTTAGGCAGAAGATAACAATAAACATATCTGATTGGCTTTTTGGAGAGGAGTCATTGAAATGAATAACCATGTCTGCAGACAGCAAAGCCCTGGGGTTTTTATGCCCTTGGTTAAATTTACTGGCTGTAGTTTCAGTTCCAGTTGTGAACCACATGAAATAATCCACGGTCACTGGAGAAGGATGTGGACACTGTGCTAATTATGTGAGATGATGATGTCAGGTATTGATAGCGACGAGGGAGCCAAAACTTTTCTCTCTCTATGCTTGTGTTCCAATGTATATAACCGCACTGTGCGACCACACTCACATCCACATGTCGGACATGTCTGGATCCTCAGCAGCCCTCACACATCCACACTGTCAGCCGGGGGCCTCACTTTATCATTCATGGTAGTAAATCATCGCTTTGCCTGCAGGAAACACGCAGCATTTTTATTTTCCAGTCATAAACCATAAAACCTGCCTCTAACACGAGTTATGATCCTTGGAGACAGAGAGGATGAATGTATAAAGCAGAACCAGACACGATGGCGGGCATCCTTCATTCCCCTCTTTGCCTGGCATCCCCACGTGACCATGGGCGCGTGGTGGATTTTCCAAACAGCTCCAACATGATCTAAATGTCACCAGGGTTGTGTGTCACTCAGCCGTGAACTGGATCTGTGCGACTGCTCTGAATTACCAGCCCATTAGTTCTCCATTAACACTCGCCTGATTAAGTTTTCACAGGCCTTCATCTCACAGGAAGAACACACAGAGCTCCTTCATGCTTGGTTTCAGATAAAGATGGGGCCCCTGCTGAAATTTTTCAAATTCTACTGCCTGGCCGAAACGTATGGAAAAGGCCTGTTTCGCGTGAATTTCTGGCACCGAGCGGAGGTTTATCCTGTTTTATGTTCTGTGCACTCGCAGTGCTGCAACAGTTTGCCATTTTTGACAGTTGAGATGGTGTATAATTTGAAACACTGACATCAAGCAAAGGCCTCGGACAAAGAGGCCTTTTGTTTGCAAAACCCTGTTTGCATGTTTGGTCGCTGTCCATGGTCCTGACACTTGAATTTTCACAGTAATTCCCATTTTTGGTGCTCAGACGATGTGGCCGGTATCACATTGCATAATCTGAACTGGCAGAAGTCATTAAATGTGGGCATTTTTAAGGTTTCATAAGTGCACTTCTCTTTCTCTGAGCTGGGTTCACTTCGCAGCAAATGGTTTCACGGAGTCAAATGTTTCCAAAGCAGGCTGAAGACACAGGCACGCTTTAATCTGGTGATGAATGGATTCTGCTACAGGACGACAGGCAGCCTTACAACCTACCATGTCTGTGAAGTTCTGGGCCGCTGCCTGGATGCAGTTTGCCTGCCAATTGATCATTTCTTTTATTGCAGGTCAAGAGACAAGTCATCGTTTACAACCCTGCTCTCTGTGAGAGTGAGGAACTTTTCATATCTGGTGTTCATTTTGTGTGTAAAAGCTATAAAGCAGGCGGCAGAGACAATATGGGGGGTGCTGGAACTTTTGTAGGAGTACTACTAACATAAAATCTGCTAGTTTGGCTACATTCAGTCTGCGTTTGGCTGTATGGAACACCATATGGGTGGGCCCCCTCACACAGTCCCTTAGGTTAAATAAAAAAGCCACTAGAGTGCGCCAAAGTACACATTTATTGTTGACTCAGTTTGAAATTCGCTCAGACTGTGAGGGCAGTTGCTCAATTACAATCAAATCAAATTAGGTTCAGGTTTGTGTACTTTATGGTGGGCATGGACTGATCTCAACGATGGTTTTCCTGTGATATTTAAGTGGCCTGTCACCATTTGTTAAGATCAGATGACACAGCAGATTAGAGAAGTTCAAGGAGGGCAAGACATAACACTGATCCAAGAGCAGGCGCACACTACTGAGAGCCCCCGGGCTTATCACTGGCTTAAATGAGAAATCAAGATGCATGGGTTCCCTGTCTGAGTGCACACAACACACACACATTGAGTCCTGTTGACAGAATCATACACAGAGATATACAGCTCTGTGAGTAGTATGGGACCCTTGAGGATCACTTCCCGCCTGAGCTGCTCCTCTGAAACGTTTGTAGAGGTCAAGTAAACAGTTTGTGTTGGGCTGACAACTGTGTGTGTGTGTGTGTGTGTGTGTGTGTGTGTGTATGTGTTAGCTTTGTCTCCTGTCTAAATCCTGTTTGTATGCCTCTCAGCTGATTGCATAATATAAGGAAGAAAGCAGCGTCTCCTTTGTGGTGCTGCAAAACTACTTATAATCTGGTATAACAATCAAGTGTACACATCATCACTGGCAATAATGTTCAACCATCAAATTTACCAGGGACAAAAAAACCAAAAAAAAACCTCCATGCTGGTGTCTCTGCCGTGTGTGCAGGACATTATGCTAATTTCTCCTGGTGTCTGGGTCCTGTTGCTCCTCCAGAGTTCATTATTATAATTGCTAGACACGCGGCTGAGAACGCTAAGAATGTGAACCTGAAACCGGTCGAAGCTTTTTCCACTCAATCTATATTCAGGGAAATCCCGAGAATGTTCCCAATCTGAAAAAAAAAAATACAACACATGGGATGGTGCAGCTCGCCCTCGCTCTCTCTGTTCCAACATGTGTACGTGTGTGCGCACATTTAGACTGGCTCTATTATGTCTTGGAATAATGTAAAACAGCTTCCCCTGGTTCTCTCTGTCTCTGTTCCTGTCTCCATCTCGCTGGTTTCTCAGTGTACCTTTGAAATGAAGCCATGGCAGTGGCAGTGGCAGTGGTAGTCTGGCTGAGCGCGCCGGGGCCCCAGCCTGCCTTACAGTCTCCGTCCAAAGACAATGTTGGTGCAGACGAACCGGCAGACAAGAGATGACACCACAAAATGTGCCTCATATGCACAAACATGCTCACAGATTTGCATGTCAACTGTTTCATAAAATATTAAATGAGTGGTGACACGACTTAATGTTCGTGGAGAATTAAAAGTGCGCTCTGTGGTGGCCTTTCCTATTAAAATGGAAATTTAGCAGATGGGAAAATCGAACCCACATATGCAGACAATATGGTGGATACAAATACGTAAAGCACAGTTCACTGTCTCGCTTATAGAATGAATGAATATACTGTACAAATAACTATAAAATATTAGGTTGATTTGGGAAAGGAAAAGAAAAACCCAGAAAACACAAACATATTCCTTTACGTGTTGAACCACAGATGACATTAAAAGGGAAATTAAGTTACAAAATTCCTATTTTATTCTTAAAATAAACAAAATGTACAATCACAATGCCAATTTCACTCACTGTTGTCAGGTGTGTTTGTCCCTTAAAAAAAAAAAAAAAAAAAAAAAAAAAAAGAATCACTCGATGATGTTTATGAAACGTACCAGCAAAATCTAATGGCGTCTCCATTAGGTTCAGTTTCCTGACAAGTGTTCATGAGAGAAGAAGCATAACAATAGGACACATTAACAAGAAAACTTTACATAAGAGCAGGGTAAAAGTAAAGTATGCTTCCTGGATATCATACATGTTAATTATTAAATAATACAAGGTCTCAAATGTATGCAACATTAAACCAAAAGGAAAGAAAAGGATGATCCGAAAAATGAGATGAGAAGAAAAAAAACAACAAAAACTAAAAAAGCACATGAGGACAGAATGGGATGTCAGTGCTGCATCGACATGTAAACAGTTTTTTAAAGAAACTTTCCTGTTCAAAGTTTGGAAAAAAAACAAAGAAATAAATGGTAACTATGGAGATTTTGTGTTTGGGAAGACGCTATAAAATCACGACAATCTAAAAGGATTTTGATTGCTTTCTTGTGTTAGTCTGTAACAGCAAAAACACTTTTCGTTTGGGCTGAAGCAGTTGGGGAAATGTAGTGTGACATGTTCAATTCCATTAAGTGAGTTCAGAACATCCTCTGCAGAGACTGGAAAAGACACGCTGCGTGCAAACCTCCAATGAAAAGCTTGAAGTCTGATCTTTGGACAGGGCCGTGTTTTTCTCAGCTTTTTCAAATTGGGTTATTATATTACCTATATGCACTGAATATCATATTGCATGAAAGGAGGGGGAAAAAAAGTATTTTTTTCAAACAAATACCAACTGCCTTGTGAGATCAGGTTCAGCTCCAATGTAAATGGCTTGTTTGGCCAAGTGTTATCCATTCTGTGTGTGAGTGTGTGTGTGTGTGTGTGTGAGTGTGAGTATGTGTGTGACTCCAGTGGCGTTATATCGGCAGTGAGGACCAAAACCACGAGCCCTGCTGGCAGCCAGCCACAAGTGCTGCTAGAAATAAAACAAGAAATAAGTGCTTTATGAAACAAACATACACAAGTCTCCCATATTTTTTGGTTACCAATTTGCTGCCAGCAGCTGCATCCAATCACCTCGGTTTTTGCACTTTTTCCCTTTACTCCAACACTTTAAAAAAAAACAAAACAAAAAAAAACCCTCTCACATACTAATTTCAGATTGGAAAATATCAGACCTCCCACTCATCCTGGTGCCACAGAGAGATTTTAGATTGTGACACTGGTTAGTGAGTACTGTATGCATACATTTGGTAAATCATGTCAACAAAAGCAAAGAAAATGGAATAAATAAACATCTGCAGGAATGTCACAGTCTCTTTTTTTTTGTCTTTAACTGTGATACCCCCCCTTTTCAACCTCAAAGACCGAAAAGAAGAGAGAAGTACCCATGTGTCACACACTAAGACAAACTTTTTCAAAGCTATCTTTTGCACATAACGTGAAAGCAACAACAGACTTGGCGTGTGTTTCCCCTGTGATCTCGACAGAGCACATACAGCAAATGTGAGGGATTACTCCAGTCCTGAGGAGTTCATGTATCACAAACTGAACTGAACCTTCAAAATCTGACCTGACTCTTTGGAGCGGCACCACCAGACGTGGCACTGCAATCATCATCTTTGGACTCCCGTGTCAATTTCGTGCATAAATGTACCATTTCTTATTTGGATAAGAAAATGCATATGTATTTGTGTGCATGTCAGACCAGACAAACTCGAGAAATCAAGCAGACTTTCCCCCAACGGGTAATTATTTTTCCCCATTGAAGCTCTCTTTCGTGGTATGTTGCCAAGAGGCACAATGCGAGTTATTGCTCAATAAATACTGAAGGTTTAATTCCAAGCCAAATGTGTGTCAACGCCTAGCGAGGATGTCAGGCTCTTAATGTGTGGAGCAGTTAAACTGAAAGTTACACCAGAAGAAACATGTTGCAATACTCTTTGGAAATTACATTTCATATTTGAAACAATTTAAATCTTTGGGTGCTACAAAAAAATTAAACCTCTCACTCTCTTAAATTACCTATTTAAAAAAAAAGAAGAAGAAAGAAAATAATTTTAACTTACTCATAGATGCATCAAAAATATTCAGATTACACTTCTTTGACTCAAGTTTCAAATACAATACATAATTTATGGCTTTATAAGTTAAAACTAAGAAGAAAAAAAACAACAAAAAACGCCTTAATCTACATCATTTCACCCACAATATACAAGTTAAATTAATTGTTTTAAAGCAAATTTACTGTCCATACCACTTAAGGTAACATATGTGTTACGCTCATCACTTGCTACTCAGTGCTTAACTTGCATCTTGATATTGTCATAGTACAAAAACATGCTCTGCAAAAAGCCTTACTGAAATACAAACACTATACAAAAAGAGGCAGTCTTCTACAAATATTGTTGAAGCATCCCTTAGCTTGTGGATTATAATAAAACTAAAATAATGTCTCATCCACTTAGGCCTAGTAAATCAAAATTGTCTTTCTCATTATTGCTGTGAGAATGACTCCCTTTGTAGTGCCTTGGTCAAAACACATTCCAGGAAGACAAGTCCATACAAGTCTGGTCTTTCATTTATCTCAACCTTAATCTCCAAGCAAAAGGTAGAGATAGCTGATGAGAGCTCAAAAATTCCCCCCCCTTTTTTTTTTTAAACAAACAAAAAAAAAGGTTTTGTGCTTTCAAACCATGACCTCAGCTGACTTCCAATCTCCACACCCCTGCTTTTCTTCAATATGGCCTCCAGACGGCTTCATCCATGCGGCCTCCGGGGTTGAGAACTGTCGGGGAGTTACTGTGGCTCCCGTCGCCGTCCACCCCGCCCTCCGTTTGGCTGGGCAGGTTGGGGTTCACCAGGGTGGTGCCCGTGGAGGCGCTAGTGCAAGGCGGGATCATCCGGGAGGGCGAGCGATCGCCACCAGGGACCATGGAGAACTGGTACGAGCCGGACGAAGCTCCGTAGTAGAGATAGGGTGTGCTGCTGGTCTGAAAGGGTCCACTCTGGCTCTGAGTGGAACCCGGGTAAGGCGGGGGAAGGTAGGTGTGGTAGTGGGTGCTGCCCAGCGACATGGCGGAGGTAACGGGCGGGGTGTAGGTGAAGGTGGCTGGGTAGTGCATCCGAGGACCAGAGAAGCGAGTGTCTGAGAGAGAGGAGAGGCCCGGGAACTGACGCTCGAACTGACCCGGGAATGGGCTCAGGTCAGAGGAACCTAAAGAGACGCACAAACAAACGCAAACAAATTAACACATGCAGTAATCGCTTTAGCATTCTCTGACATCAAGGGAGCGCCAGACTTTATTATGAAAGCCTGAAGAACAGCACGCCCTTCACAGTTTGTCAGTTTTGATTATTGATTATGTGAAATGTGGCTTTGGCCTGTGATAGCATTTTTGCACTTTGTCTTGTGGAGTAATTGAATTTAACAGATAAGTCCCTCGAGACACGGAACGTTAGTAAACTAAATTGCACGTAATCAGATACTTCAGGCCAGATATGTGTATTAACCAATTTGGATTGTTTAATGGGTTTTGTGGGCACAGTTATGAAATAGCATTTATCCATAAATATTGTTACATCCATCAACTTCTGTGCTGTCGTTCACTTCAACTCCCAAGTGTTGATAAAGTTACCAAACATCAGCAAAGTCCCACGCATGCATTTACCATAATATGTTTATGCCTCTGCATATTTATGTGTGTGTGTGTGTGTTGGCGCATGTTTATGTGTATGTGTATGACTGTTTATGCATGCAAACACACACTTGGTCATGCAAAAGGAGTGTGTGTGTGTGGGTGGGGGGTGTATGTGTGTGAATACTGTATGCACATAAAAAAAGCAGTTGGGATGAATCAGGAGCTGCACATGTGGAAACACTTTGAGCAGAAACAGTTTCCATGAGATCCATAATGAGGCAGGGCTGAGCTCTGATGTGGCTCCTCTCCTCGCCTCCCATCGGCTCCACTGTGTGTGTGTGTGTACGTGTGCGTCCGTGTGCACACGCGCGAGCGAGACGCACAAGCGAGAGACGACTGAGAAGGAGCTGCTCCATCTCACCCTTCGTTCCTCTCTTCACTTCATCCCTTAAAAAATACCCAAAAACCACTAACTGGCTGTGGCGAGCTTCGCGCTGGGCTCAGAGTTTAAGGAGAATAGAAGGTCCTCCCCCTCTCCCACTCCCTCTCTCCCTCCCTCCCTCACTCTGTCTCCTCTTGGTGGTTAAGTCCAGCCATGGCGCTCTTATCATAAATCACTAGGCGTCTTCCGTGTCACCATGTCTGCTGAGAGAGGACAGGGGGCGGCAGGGGACGTGGGGAAGAGTGTTTATGTGCAGGGAGAAATTGTGAAGCCCAGTTTGTCGCTAGCGTCAGATAGCATATGCTGCCAATTAAGGCCTTAAAACTTCCTCTTTCCACAAGATCCGTTTAATTCTAATAGAAATAGTAGGTGATTGTCTCTGCTGTAGAGGAGCAGAGTGATCGCAGACATGACCAGCAAGAAAGCCCATCAAAACTTTTATATAATTTAAAAGAAATCTGAGTATTAATATTTTGGAAGGATTCAACAAAGTTTGGAGCAGCGCTGCCAAATTAGGTGTCTGACTTGATTGAACGGCTACTCAGCAAATGTATTGTTTCCTCAGCAGAACAGGATTGTGTGTGAGTGAGTGAGTGTGTGCCAGAGTTTGGATACCCGACCCGAGTCCGTCGGGTCTGGGTTTGGACCAAAATCAAGAAATGATTGTTGGGCTCTGGCCAGGTATCAATCAGGTCAGTTGGCGTGGTAATTTTAAGTTCTTTTAGTAAAACATAGAATAAAAATATTACCCTTTATTGGAGATACATTGAAAACGAAGTATAATGTGTACAAAAAAAGGCGATAATAAGTAGAGACTGATGAATGTTTGATCTTGTGTATCTATTCAGAACAGGGGGTTTCCTCTTTATGCACATTGAATGCAACACACAGGCTATTGAAGCCATCAACAGTGAATGTAATCCTATCCTGGTATTAACTATCAGAAGAACTTATTATATTCACAAGTGCTCGAGACAACTTATAAGGTGTGTGACTGTGCTTTTGTGTGCGTTTGTGTGTTTTCATGGGGCTATTACTTGTTTCCTCCGGGAAGTAACTAAACATGTGCTGTTTGAAACTGCCTGCGTGACAGTTGAGTGCTTTGGCATAATCTGACTGTGCCAGGTTCAGGTTGGGCTCAGGCAACAACAAAACAAATACAGGAGGACCTTTTCTGCCATAAACACCGACTTTGTCAGGACCAGTAGTCCTCAAGGAGGCCAAAACCTGGTCCTCGTGAAACCAGAACTTAACTTCTAGGGTACTGGTTAAGTTTAAGGTTAATATTGATATTGTGGTTAAGTTTAAGGTTAAGGATAAGGCTGACCAAATTAATTCAAGTATCCTTAAAAGGATAGCTGTGCAAATGTGTGTGTGTGTGTGTGTGTGTGTTGAGGGGGGCAGGATGGTTCAGTGTTTGCAGTGGAGCATCCATATCACCCCTCAGCTCGTACTTGTCGGTATGTTCTGTGGCTGGATACTGTTACAGTGCAGCCTGGCAAGGTGTCAACATGATCTCCAGAGATCTGAGAGTCTTAGTCACATCACTTAGGAGGCATTAAGCGCTCGAGGTGTGCGAGTGGGTAAAGGCGGTAGGCGAGGATTTTGGCCGGTGTTTATGCGTGTGCACATTCTTGCCTGAGCACGCGTGTCACTTTGAGAACAAAGCCTGGTGCTGGAGAGATGAAAGCTGAAGGGGAGGACCAAACTAATCAAAGCTGACAAGGCAGCTGGCTGAATTTTAAACCCTTTCTAATGCATAGTCACATGGCCGCATCGCATAATCACTCACCCTCGCTCAGGGCACACACACACGCACAGAGGAGGGTGAAGTATGTTAGCATAAGGAAACGGAGGGAGAAAAAAGCAAAGAAGAAAAAAAAAACACGGACATGGCAGCGAGTCAAACAGGTGTACGGGGGAGAAACTTGTCTGGCGGCATGTAAGGATTGTAGAGGAGCTTTTACATTGGGGAGCAAAACAGAGACAAATTGGAACACAGATGCTGCTGTTATGGCAAACAGACTGGCTAATGTAATTACCCAGAATGCCCTGTGAGAGTGGCGTATCGCTACGACACTTTATTTGTCAGTCATGAGCCTGTCATTATCCCTGGGCCTGTTATTACCCATATTCCTCTAGGATCAAAGGCTTGGAGCAGGACAAAAAAAGAAGAAAAAAGAGTGCCATCCAAACTTCTCTCTGTCGGACAACTCGCTTCATTCCTCATATTCATTTCTAGTTTCTAGTAACAAGTAGTGCATCATTTGTTTGCAGTCCACTACACAAATAACTCTTTATGTTTATGCTTTTGTTTGAGTGTGAAAAATGTGTGTGTGAGCATCTGACTTTCCCCCTCCCTCCCTCCCCTCTTTTATCGCTCCAGAGAACAGGATTCTTTGTGGCAGATGAGTCAGTCATGACAGGACAAGGTGTCGGGTAGCTTCACACACAGTGGCAGAGAAGTTGTTCTAACCTGGCAATCGTCTAGGCACGTCACTGATGGCAGGCAGGCCCGTGCCTCGGCTGGAGGAGAGGGGGGTGGTGGAGTGGACTGAGGGGGACGCCATGGGACTCAGGTAGGACGGGTACGTCTGTTCATATGACCAGGGAGGAGAGGACTGGGACTGACGAGGGTCTGATGGGGAAAAAAAACGAGCGAAAGAAGAAAGGGAGGGAGGAGGAAAACAGCCCAGAGAGAAAGAGAAAAGCAAAAGAGAGAAAGCATAATTACCAGTGGCCCATTGTCTCATTCATTTACTCTCTTATTTGCTGCACGATGGAGCAAATTGACAATAACACACACAACTGCAGACATTATTAGTGCCCCTGTTTCCCCCGTGTTTGTGTTTTGAGGTTAGTATCAGTTGGGCGTGTTATGCAACATCCTCTGTAATGACACATAATGTTTACTTTTGAAGAGAAGATCTTCCTGTTTGCCTTATAAAACATTGTGCTAGCAGCTGAGGCACAGAGAGCCTCGCTGGCACACACCCAGGGTGTAAACACACGGGCAGACAACCATGAAAATAACCATTGCACACGCAACAATGTGTCCGCATTGCAACACAAGTGAGGCTTAATTGGAAATCACCTTATTTGTCAGCTGTTTTTATGATACAGCTAGAGAACTGTGGTGGGATTACTGACTTCTGCCAATCTGGCATCCCACACTGAGATGTTGAAATGATGAATTCAAGTTATTTTCATACTAATTTAAGTCCAAAGATAGTGCACAAGCTGAATACGTCCATTAGTCCTGTTGAGATTGAAAAAATTCAATAGCGCGATATGAACAATACTATCTCAGATGAAGACAAGATACAGCACAAACATACAAGATGTCACCTCAGATTAAGAGGCAGAAACAACAGCCACTGCACCAGTGCGTGACGAGCCGATGTGCTGCGTCAGCGTATTACTTCTGCTCTCTACCACAACTTGACTGACGTTTACTTTTAACTATTGTGACGATCAATCTGCTATAGACATGCACTTGTTTTGTTTAATTCATCACAGCACTCACCGTCAGTTAGCAACAGTCACTGTGTTACACGCTTATTCACATATGGTCGAGATACTCGCCCAGCGGTTAACTGGCTACTCGCTCTCAGTCTTAAGTCCGTGAAGTCAAACACGCTTGTGAAAGTGAACGTTTCTTACAGCCGTTGTTATCGCACTGAAGGAGAAGATATGAGCTGAATATTCACTGTCACTGTGTGTGTGTTCACCTGAGTGCAGTCTAATCTGCTGATCTGATTCAGGTGTCCCTGCAGTTAGTGGTTGCTATAGCGATGGCACTTGCTGAGATCGAGCAGGTCCATTAAAAATACACAGAGAGCACCACGGATGCACCCTCTGAACTATAGTTACCATAGCTAATATTGCTGAAATGTGACTTCTCACATGACTTGGAGTGATGAAGAGTGAAATCTGTGAACTGGAGAGCAAATTGAAGAGAATGTTTTTAAAAAGTTCAACAACCTAGCTCCACTCCAAGGGTGTGATGTCATCCACTCTAAAAGTGAACCCTCTACCTTGTAAAATGGAATCGGCTAAAAATGAAATTTGAACGGTAACCGTGAAAAATCTGTGAAAGTCATGAACGAGCTGAACTGAAGGATGAAGTTTCTCAGTTTAAGTACGTGGAAGCAGTAAGTGGTAGAAAATGAGTGTGTCTGACGTTCGTTTCGATTAACTTGAGAGAGATACTGTCTTTAAAAAAGTCGATATTTTCGGAAAGTATGAAATATTCCAATATTCTGACAGGACTGAATAATGTCCGGATAAAGCCCAACATTTGCAAGTTTTGACTATTTGGATTATGCGTTTTACTGTTCATGGGGCATCTACTTTTCAGGGCATGGTTTGTATGGGGTGGAGATCACTGAAAAATGTTTTGCATTCTAGCTCTTCGCAAACATAATTAATTAAGTACAATAATTTGGAGCCTTTTTGATCCACCACTTAAAAACAACTTAAGGGCTGATTTGTCTACCTTTCATGTACATGTGTCTACAGTGTATTATATTTAAAATACAGTGAGCTATGTTAATTGGCAGATGTTTATATATAAAAGTAATGTGTATTTCAATTCCCATTGTTGTAATGTATTATGGTTGTGTTATGGTTGGTATTTTTTTGAACGGCTGTATGTTTTTACAGCTGATCTGACGTCTCACAGCCGACTCTCTGCTGTCACGCTTGTAGAAAGACTTGAATGTCGGATCACAAACTACTAGACAGGAGATCATGCTTTCTGCATTCTGTTATGTCTGAAGACAATGTGAGCCGGGGAGGAGGCCTTAGGGCCAAAAAAGTCCCTTAAAATTACAAGATAGTTACTCATCCATGAAGGCGCTCAGTCTACAAGACCTCAATAACTAATGAACCAACATGTACGTTTTCCAACAGAACAGGATTTAAGCAATTTAAATACGTTTAAAGACACTATTTCCCCCCCCGCAACAGAAGGATAATGGGTGCAGCCAAACCGCTCTTCAGCACTAACATAGCACGACAGAGAAAGGACTAGTGATTTAATGATTAAAGGCTACTTGTTCCCCCTGAACTGGCTCCAGGAGGTTTGTGAAAAGACTGAAGAGTAAAACAACCAATGTAATAACATAAAAAAAAATAAAAAGAGCTACTGTAAAATGTATGCACAGACAAAGGTGTCTAATGGATAAATGGATAAAGAGCTGAAAGTGATGGACTAATTGATATATTGACTAAGATTGATAAAGGTTTACATGAAACAGTTCGACATAATGACACGCTGTTGAAATAGTGAGCTGAAAATGGATGGAATGCTGAAGATAATGGAACACTAGTGAAAATAAATAGCTCAATAAAGTTTAAAAAGAAAACAACACAAGAAAATTTGGCTTCTGCCACTCCAATAAATCCATGCTCGGATCTCAAATTCAAGATTCCCTCAAAATATTGACACCCGAAGAGCAGCTTGCTCACAAAAAAACTAATGTCCAATCCAGGGCAATAAATCTCTACACTCATCACTGCTTAACTAAGCTGCTTAACCATCCCGCAAATGATCCACTAAGTAACACGACAAAAGCCATGCCAGAGAGTAACTTAGAGCTAAATGACGACCTGTGATGAGCCTGCAGAAGTGTGAGTGATCCGGTGGCAGCCATCCTCAACCGTGACAGATGGTGTTACCTTCTAGGATGTAACTGATAGAGTGAAGGAGCAGAGAAAGACAGATGATCTTAGAGGCAGCGTAACACCCTGCGCTGGGCATAAACCGCTGGATGTGCCCATGGCTCCAGTGAGGGTTTGATATTTCACCTCCCATACAGTGAAGACCTCTCTGTTTGTGACTCAGCCTGTTTGCTAATTTCATGATCCCCCAATGACACTTTTTTTTTTTGTCAACTGTTCCCTCTGCTCATTTGTTTCCTCGACAGAGCTTTAAGTGTTCGTTGTGACATGCACTATCAACATGTCGAATCATAACTACCTGCAAAGGTTGTGCAGCAAAAGGATTTTGCATTTTAAATTAAATTGTGAACTGACAGCAGTGTTCAGTGACATGAAGCACGTAGGCATCAGAGGTCAAGATCAGCAACCCAATCGGAAGCCTATAGCTTCGCTCAGCTGTGCATCTGGAGTCTGGTTGCTTGAACTCAGTGCTCACTGGGTGTAAGGTTAGAGTTGATGTCGGTGTTGCTCACCTGTGATCTGTGTCTGACCCTGCGGGTTGAAGGAGTTGGCCGCTGTATTGAGAGTTGGTCGGGGGCCTTGAGTTGGGACACTGACCCTCACCCTCATTCTCTCCAGCTCACTGAGGCGGTCTGAGAAGAGACCGGTCTTCGGAGGGTCTTCAAGCTTTTGACGATGCCCTGCAGACACATAATTATTTTGACTGAATTTAGAGCTGTACCTGCCAAAGAGGGGATCCAGGCTATAATAAGATAAGATATGAATGTTTATTTTGTAATTACTGCTGCGCTGACACTCAGCTTCTCAATTTGTCTTGGCATTCAGTTTTGGCAGTTATTTCTACTAAATGTACTCCTTTCTCAAATGTGTCATGCCTTACTTGGTAAATATAGTTAATGCAATGCAAAAAAAACGTTGCTACAGAGGTTTTTTGGAATGGGATGCTACATCCTGTTAATTAAAAAAGAAAAAAAAAGACTTGTTTTACTGTCTTTTATCACCTTGTATGAGAGAAAAAGAGAGCTCAGAAAGGGACAGAGAGAGATCCCAGTAGAAAACAGTTGCATGTACGTTGAGTTTTAACCTGAGGCTTCCTTCTTAGGTAAACACAGGCTCTCACGCATTACCATTATCCCCACAGGATTCATAACCTATGCCAAATCTAATACACCTTCTTTTCCAGAATTCTGCTGCTGATAATTTTACACCCTTTATATTCCTGATGCTATTTTAATTTCAGATCCCTGCACTTTACTGGCACATTGTAAGCACATACAACGTGCAGTCCTGTCCACCCTATGGTTGCAAAGACCTGTCCATGAGCTCAGGTATTGACCACAGGTTTTCAAAGGTGGGATAAAAACAGAGCCATGTGCACAAACACACACTCAGGTTTACTTCTTTCTTTTTTTTACACTGACAGAACTGTGTCAGTGCGTCTGTCTGGTCTTGCACTCGTTCCTCTGAAAAAAAGGTGGTAAAGTAAACATCAAACGGGCTGCTGTGCTTGGCAGAGCTCCAGCTGGCTCAAGCAGAAACAACGAGCTTCATCAGAATCCTGTTCAACCTGTCTGGGCTGGGAACAAAGGCCTAGCACGACACCTTCAGTGCTGGTTGGTTCTTACGGAGGGGAGTGGGAGAGGAGAATAATCTGCCTGTTCAGACCTGGTATTAACATCTGTTCTGAGGGATCAAATCACAAGTGGACAGTGCAGATGTTTTTCTAAACTGCAATGAATTGGAGATATTGATTGCATTTTTTTTTTATCACAAAAGTCGATATAAAGGAACTTTTACCAGTCTACCCCATTCTAAAGTTACTTGTATTTTAGATTTATTTGATTATTGCATATGCAAAGAATGTAACAAGCCTGATGTGACACAGTGTTAACTTCAGAAATGTTAATGCAACGCAACAGTATTTGCACTTTGCAGGAGTTCCTGGTGAGTTGCTGTCTCTGTTTCATACAGGATTTGGGAACAACGTGCTGATGCACATCATGATGTGGGGTCCTCCATCATGATGACACACCACTCCCCCTCCCTCAAACACCCTATAAAATGTATAATAATTGCTCACTGTCTATCAGTCTGTGTTCTCCCCCTCCCCTTAGTACAGCATTAACATTATGCAAACAGTCTGTGGACAGTGTGATTGTATGAACCAAACAACCAGCACAATTACTTCTCACTGTATTGCATATGTTGCACGACAATCATTGCCTTTTTTTTTTTAAGTGTGACGCTGATGACGTCATGTCTGTCTGCAAGAACACAATGAGTCTGACTGTACAGATGTGTCCATTGTCACTGTGTTATTGGTGCGTGTGAGTCTGTGTTTATATTTACACTTGTAAAAGGTGAAGTCATCGACGCTCTACTCGGGCTAACATGAAATACGATTTTAAACATTAGGGAAATAATAAATTGTGTGACAAGCAGGATTAATATTGTGGTGGCAGGTACAAATACGTTATTGTTACTGCTGCAGTTCAGACGACACAAGAATGCTCAGGAGTGCTGCCACATTCATCGCCAAACCACCGCCGAATGTGTTTTTATTGACAAGGCATTCTACCGCACTCTTAGAAATGAAATTAAAGTGTTAAGTAGAAGCATATAAGGTTCTTCGGCTTGTCCTCATAGGAGAACCCTTTTTGGCTCCAGGTAGAACCTTTTTATAAGGATTCCACCTGGAACCCTTTTAAACCCCTTTATCAAGGAAAGGAGTTTTAAAGGGTTCTCAAAATGGTTCTTACTGGAACCATTAGTGTTACTAAGAACCCTTGAAAAACCCTTTCTCCGGGAAAGGGTTTTTCAGAAGCAAATGGTTCCAGGTAGAACCTCAGCACTTGTAGAAGGACCCTTTTGGAACCATTATTTCTAAGAGTGCACATTAGGTGCGTTCAGACGTCCACATGTGATCAGATCACTCGGGACAGATGTTAATACCAGGTCTGAACACGGCCGTCAACATGTTACTGAAGCCTCATTTGGGGAAAAAAATGGAGGAGTTAAGTTGCATGTCGTGTTTCTGCCAACTGTTTGTTGGAAACAAATTCCTGTAAAAACCTCTTCCTTTTTAGCAGATCATTCTCCCATAAATGCAGCCTGAGAAAGACTTTCATAAACCATCTCACTCTTCACAGCAAAACGACTTCATTCTGGACCAAATTATTGGAATTTTAATACCATATGCTGCTGCTATGAAATAAGTTTGAGAATGGTGGTGGTGAAAAAACAGACAGTGACGGGCCATGATTTTTATTACAATGACGTGACTGGATTGGCATCATCCAATTTAAAGTCTCATCTTCTAGTTCCTAACATAGTTGCTTTGGAGCGTAGGATAATATCGGCTACTCGAAACTCAAGACTTTATAACATAATTGATGTCTATAATTCATTAATAATATTTCCCATCATTCACGCACATAATTTGTGTCTCGCGCTGGCATTCCTCGTCTCCCTGAGCATGCTGTGACCAGTCAATCATAGTGTTTCCATTTTCAACAGACCAAATTTCTATTCTAAAAAAGCCTCAGAACACAGTGCGGGCTTTGTGCACACTCTGTGTCCAAGAGATGGGAATAAATAGCAAAGGGAGACGAGGGGAGACAGACACGAGAGGGGAAGAGGCACATGGAGAGGAAGAAACCCTGATGACCGGTAAATTAAAAACTCTGGATGGCTCAGGAGACGTAAGCTCTGAGCAGTTAGAGTGAGACAGAGGGTTTAGGGTTTTGACATGTTAGCCAAAGATCCCAAAATACTTTATATCTATGTTAAAATGAGATAATACTTTGTCTTCAGTAACTCCAGTGACTTTAAGCCTCCACCCACACTCATCAGTCTGTGAAAATAACTAAGGATGCAACTCCATATATAAGGAATCAAATGTAATTTTCTTTTATCGTATTGCAGCATGTCAACCACCATATTAAGGTCCACTTTACACTCCATGCAGCTATATCTTAAGTCCATTAGTTTAGCAGGCCCTGACAGTAAATACCGTTTTTCAAGACTTAATTACACCTTTTAAATGACAACTGTTGCCAAACACAAGACATCTCAGCTGTTTTATCGGAACCCAAGCAGGGAGGAGGAACGAGCCCAGGGTATTTAAAGGAGCGGGAAAGGCGGATGATTTCACTGCCGTAGGGAAAGTCCCTGAGATTCCCATCATCCCTGTGAAAACAGCGGAGATTTTTGATAGCGCCTGCCACTTCCCTGCCCAGCCAGCGGCCGGAAACAAGGACAGATTCAGTCCAGATGTGAGCAACTTGTGCGCACTCTCTCTTCCTCTCTCTCTCACACACACACACACACACACACACACACACACACACACACACACACACACACACACACACACAGAATTACATATAGAAACACTCACATCCAAGACAGGATGCAAACAAATGTCTGCACACCTTTACACACACTGGACATGCATATACACTTGTACGTGCGCCAAGATTTAGACACACACACACACACACACACACATACACAAAGCAAAGCTTAAGAATGATTAGATAACACCTCTGTAGATGGTATCGCTAATCACACAATTGCACACTGATCCTAGAAAAGTATTATTTCAGCCGTCCAAGAGACATAAGTCTGGATTCAACTCGCTCCTGCTGATCTGATAACAGTGAGTAGAAGCAAGTAGGCAAACAGAGTAGAAGTCCTCTGTAATTAATGGCAGCATTAGATTGGATCTGAGCCCGAGCACAGACATCTTTGATGGGTGTTTAGCTGTTCCCTCATATGTCCCGGCTAGAAAAAAAAATACTCAAATGAATTAGGTCCTTAAGCTATGGAACAGCTTGTGTTGGGCTTTTTACATGACAAGTGTGACTGGTTCCAAGGGCTAAAAAGTTTAAAGGAATTGTTTGACAATGTGTGAAATCTGCAAATTCTTTTTCTTGCCAAGTGCGAGACGGGAAAATTAGAAAAATATGAAGCTGCATAGGGAAACAGCTAGCCTAGCACTGCCTAAAGCGAATGAAATTATTTTTTTTTGTGCAGATTAAACAAACACTTCCACATTGTCAACCTACCTCTTTATTGTACTGCACCCCCCACCCCACCAACACACATTAGGAAATTCTCCTGCCTGCTGCCTGACTAAGAAACACATGAGGAAAATGTTGAGCGTCAGAAACTCCTGAATAAATGGGATAATTTATAAATTTGGTGACGCGTCATGCCCTCTAAGCCCTTCAGGCTGGTTTATGATCACTGGTTGAGCTCAAATGAATGTATCTTTGGGGCTGATTCAGAATAAAAAAAACATGCACATGGAGCCTGAGTTGAATCAGCCAGTCTGTGTTTGTATGTGTATGTATGTGGATGTCAGTCATCTAACGGTGGAACAACCAGTAAAGTCAATGAATGAACGCACTGGGTCCATATTTCACTTTTTTATTTGGGAGCCCTCACAGTGGTCATGTTGTTTTTGTGAACGGTCAGAAACAATGAATTATTTCAAGTGGCAATCTGAGGTTGGCAGAGCACAGCTCAGGAGGAAAAAGGCCTCAGTGGGCGAGAGCCAGACGCCCGTCTACCATGGGGGTCTGGCACAGAAGAGAGAAGAGGGGAGAAAAAGGAGGAGGCTGGATAACAGAAACAGGACTGGAAAAAAAAAAGAAGAAAAAAAGGGGGGAAAAAAACGCGAAAAAGTGAAGAGATGAGAGAGGAGGTTTGGGAGATGAGGCAGCAAGCGAAGGAGAGAAGGAGAAACTGGGAGCCAGGCTGTCGTGGAGCGCTGCCAGCCGTCTGTGTGGTCCATGCGTTCCAGGCTGGAGGAAGCAAGCCAGGCAGGGGAAGGGCACACACACACACACACACACACACACACACTAGAATTCTCAAAGGTGATACATTTATTGAAAGCAAAAACACTTTTTCAGCACATACACACTTGTGCAAAGAGCACACACACACATGCACGCACACACTCACAGTATTGTGTGTGTGGGTTTCAGACAGTCTCCCCCTGCACCTCTCTGCTCACATTAAAGTGTTTTGATTCAGAACACGGGAGAACAAATCCCTCACAGTGGTTTTTGTTGTAGCTGAGATCCGAAAAACAACCGCCTCTTTCTTAATATTTATCTCTTTTATTATGTACACTGTACATTATATTTGTTTGTGACTCATTTTCTCTCTCTTTATTCATCTGCCTTTCTTTCTGTCGCTCCCTCCCACTGAGTGATTTTGTGTTTTGCATTTTCGAAGCCTTGGCGCCTCTTCAAGGAACTTCATGAGACATTCAACTGACTGACTGCCTCTGGAAAAGCCTGAAGACTTTTTTTTTTCTCCTCACTTTTTCCCCCCTCCCTCCCTCCCTCCCTCTTTCTTTCTCTCTTTTCATTCTTGTTCTTCCTGATGTTTGGTTGATTCTTACATTAGTCCAGATACCATTGTTAAAAGCTGCTTTGACGGAGGCGGCAACAGCAGATAGGTGGGTGTGTGCCTATGTGTACGAACAGAGTGTGTCTGTAACTAAAATCCTCTTTAATTACCTGGATGCTGCTCAGTACATTCTATTTCACAGACACGCTGCTTGAAGTAGTCACTCCTCAGTCATTACCATACACAATTCATGGAAATGTCATGATAGTTGACTGGCATCATCTCAATAATCTTGTACTTTATAATTAGCATAAACAATTGTGAAATGAAACCTCACAGCAGGCAAACGTACATTTTAAGTACATGCAATGTCCTTTGTATGCTATGACAATGTCCTGAAGCCTTTTTGTGTTGTCATGTTAATGGAAGAATCTCACTGACTCATATTGATTTCACCCTAGCATTACCAGAGATGTCAGACTTATTTCAGGAGTTTGAATTGGGATGCAGCCTAGCAACCACTCCAATAAGGTTATTTGGATGTGTGGGTGTTTGTCTGGGTGCATGTGATGGAAACATGCATCATCCTCCTCTGCCCATCTAACTTGTGGTGTGCCACAGGGCTACGTTTTAGACTCACTGTTGTTTTTCTATGGAATATTTCTTTTTTGGGACATTATTGTTAAATATAACATTTGCCTCATCCTTGGACTTTTTCTGGGTTAAGTGTTTTTATGTAAAAACAAACAAACAAAAAAACTACTTTTTTTTCATGACACTGAACTCACTGACACATTTTTTTTTTTTTTTTTAAAGCAAAATGCAGTTATTTTATCCAGTTCCCCCAACTTCATTCACATCATCCTTAATAACATTGACTAGAAATCCGAGACTCCTGCTTTGTGATGTTATTGAGATTGTATTGTTTTTCTTTCTACACTTAAAGATCATATTCATAATCAGATTTTCTTATCTACTTATCTATCCTTCCATTACAACTAGTGGAACACAGTTGTCCCTTGATTGCAGCCAGTCCAGAAATGTAGGGAAGTATGATTATATCACCCCTATCTTAGTCTCTTTTCATGCCCAGTTTAAGTTCAAAATGTACTTATTACTGTAAAGGTTATATCAAATCTAGGCATCTGGCAAATCTTGACCATGTGTAATATCCTGAAGTTCTCTGATAAATGTCTCTCAAGAGGTATTAAATACTTTCCTGTGTAACCTCTGGAGCTTTCAAAGTCCTTATGTGACTGCATGCACTTTCATGTTGTAATTTCTAGCCTGCTATTAGACATCATATTTTGTGGTATGCTTTAAAAATGTCCTTTTTGTCTTTTATGCACTTATACTATAGCACAATCACAGTGACCGTTATTATTTTTTTTACTGGTATGGAAGTGTATGTACATGTGTATAATTTGTGTGTCACAGGAAGAATTTGGTTTGGCAGACAGGTCTCCTGAACCACTAATATTGTCTGCAGACCTGTAAGTAACCAGGACCTCTTCAACAGATTGTTAACACCCTGACCAAAACAGAACCAAAACACGACCCTGTTCCCAACTCTAGAACCCCCCAGACCTAGTGGCTGCAAACACCAGAGAGCAGAGACATGCCTGACCACTAACTTCCACCGCTGACACGCAACACACGAGTCGCACACACACACAGTTATGCACAATAACCACTGCAATATGCTAAAGCAAGACACAGTATGTGATGCCATAATGGTTTTCGTCACCTCCAATGTTTGTCTGTCTGCAATTAACTATAATGAGAACAGTGGGTTTGGACAGAAAGCCTTGTATGTTGTGTTATTACGGCTCAGCCATTATCACTCAGGAAGTTTGTCTCAGCTGGCTGCAGCCACCGTCAGGAGCAGCTGAAAGGAGACAGAACCACCTATAAAAGCATATTGGTTTAAGCAACCACTCCCTGTCTATTAGCTCAAAATGACATTTAATGAGGCCTATTTGCTGCGCTCCAAATCAGCACTGTGGCTACACTAGACACTAGACTAATGACACCAATAACACTCTCTCTCTCTCTCTCCCTCACTAAAATATTGTGTGGGTCAGCACATGCAGACACAGGCCTTTTGGGGGCAGAAAAATACATGCATCAGCAACCGTATCTCCATGAGCATACAGACATGCAGATGCCTAAACGCATGAACAAACAAGCATGTACAAACACACTTGTTGAACTGTTGGTACAGTGGCAAACCACAGGGTAACCAAGAGCTGTCAAGCGATTAAGCACAATAGGAGCCACAGAAACCGAATTACCCTCCTGCTAATAACACAGTGGCCAGAGGGACCTGACTAACCATTTGCCATACTCACATACACCCACTATAAAAGTCTGAGGAAAATCATGCCGCAAATTTTTATACTAGGCCTCACTGATACTCGCCACGCTAACCACCCAATTAATTAGTTAAAGCTCAATGCCACAGTTCAGAGATATGAGCCCCCTTCATTCATGTGTGGTCCAACTTAACTACCTCCTTTATATTACATGAGGAACCTCTGGGGGAAATGACATCCGTCAGCAAAGGTCATATGGCTGCCATAAGGCTTATCGAACACATTGACGCAGAGTGTCTTTACTGAATGAGACACCAGCAACCAGGCAAGTGATTAACAGGAAGCCAAAACTGTCAGCAACAAAAGCATAGAAGACTCTGATTCATTCTAGCTGTTCAGACTGGCCTTTAGCCCTTGTTGATATCCAGTGCTATTGTCAGCTTATTTTCCACAAACAACACAAAGTTTTGACAGATCAGGTCCATAGAGTGCCAGTGTATGTCAACTTTAAGACAGCCTACTGTTCTTTCTCTGTGTGGACCGCTCCCCTAGAGGCCCAGTGTACCACAGGCCTCCTAATTACCCACTCGTTTAACACAAAATAGAGCTGTAATGGCCGACAAAGCCCCCCATGCGTCAATGAAGCGTTCACAGATTGAATCACTGCTTCGGAGACAGCCGGTGCTCTCAGCTCTGAGCCTCTCTACGTGCTGAAACTCTGAGGAGGGCTTGAGAGGGCACATGTGTGTTTTGCCACCCTCTGAACTCAGCTTAATGACCCCTGATTGGGAGACGTGTTCTGGCTGTAGTTTCTGGGTAAATTACACCAGCGCTGCAATTCTGACCACTTAACAGCAAAGTAAAGAAGTTCAGGGGTTACAAACGATGACATAGTCTTTATTGCTTAAATTACTATCTTGAGACTTAAGTTAAAACATACAAACCCTAACTTTAAAGTTTTTCGACCAGACCACAAATTGCGAGAAATAAAAGGGAAGAACAATGAGTGAAAGTGCAAAGTCTTTTCCCCTCACCTGACATCATCAGGTAGTTTCTCTAGTTTAATTCAGACATTGGGTTTCCAAGTCTTGACCATTTAACTGGAATAGTATTCTTGTCCACTTTTACTGATAAAGTATGTCCAACTCCACTCCATGAGTGGAAATATGCCCCGTTTTAGCTCGTTAGTATTTAGGGGTTTATCTTTTTAGCTGGTTTCTAGTTGTTAGCATTTGCTATTCCAAGTCTTCCTATCCATGAACTTGGAAAACTTAAATTCTTTGAGCATGTGCAGAGCAGCACCCAGGCCAAGTAGAATCCAATTAAACGTACGCATTGTTTTGACTTCCAGTCGCATTATCTGAATGTGTTAGTACGACTTTGAGAAATTATATTTAGTTCAATTTAATTACACAATAATGTTTTACTTTCCTAACGTCGTGTAATCCCACCTGTACGTACTATAGCATACGTGCTGTTTAGACTGCAGTTTTGTTGAGACCAAACTCTGACTTTCCCAAACAAAGTCTCATCTGCTCGCCACCAAATAACAGGACTTATTCAAGAGTTCATCTGACGAGGGATGCAGATGCGCAGGAAATGCTTTTGATCAAACAAGATGGCTCGAGAGCGATGAGCGATGGAGGGGGAAAAGTGGGTGTGATTGTGAGTACATGTGCATTTGAGGACAAGCATGTGCCTTTGTTTCAGGGTGCGTGTTGATGAACACTGAATGTCGATTGTGTGAGGCGTTTCTTGGCACCATGGGCAGATTTCCTACAACAGAGACTGATGGTGGTACTAATCCTACTGTCTCTCGGCTCCTCTGTGTCTCTGTGTGTCCTGGTGCCATATGTGATGGGGCCGAGGGCGGGTATGATGAATATGTTTTTTTTTTTTTTTTTTATGAATAGGGAGGAGGATTGGGGAAACAGCTGCATGCCAGACCAGTTGGCACTGACGGCTATAGTAAAGTTTTTTTTTCCTCCTCAGTTGTTTTTATATGGCCCATTAAAATAAGCTGATGCTAGCACTCTGCTACCCAGTGTACCCTCTCAGGAGTAATCTGCCTCACTTTTTACTTCTCTTCTTTCTCTCAAACCGTCACATGGGAAGCTGAGCTGCTTTCTCACATATCAACTTAATTAAAAGTCAACTGATTACTAATTAAAACAGTCACAACTATTTACAGAAACTGTTATTCTTTTTGTTAATTAACCTCTTTTATTACACTGCATTTGCTGCCACTAGCTAACTGCACAGCCCCACCCACAGTTTAGTTACAGGGACATATTTAGTAAAACGGAGTCTGTGCAGTGTCCTCTATGGCTCTGGAGGAGCTTTTTATAATGAGAAATGAATTACGCTGATTATGTCATTAGGACTGTCTCAGCTTGGGCCTGAGACTTACAATTTGAGCACACATAATCTGAAGGTGTGAGGTTTAATTGGAAGAAAGGTGTGTGCCCAGATGTTAGCTGGTTGGTGATTAACATAACATTTGTCAGAACTTCAATTGGTAAGCAAATTTGTCTTATCTTCTGCTTAGTTGAAGAGGACAATTCTGAGGCAAAGGGTGTCAAATGAAAGATGAGACTTGCGGTGCATTGTGGGAAATGTAGGATCAAATGTTTCTTGAGCTTGACTCACAACAACCTTCCATTCTCTTTTGCATCCCCCAGACCTTATGTAAAATCACTGGAATGACCAGGCCAATAAGAAGAATCAACACGGTGCATGCATGCTGCCATATGTACGTGCATGCATTTGTACTCACTCCTGGGCTCACGTGGTCCGTCTACGGTGACCTTTATGGCTCGATGGTAAGTGGCCACTTGTGGTGGGTTGGTGAATACTGTGATTGTCAGCGTGAAGCTCTTGCCTGTGGTGACATCAAACAACATCAAATGACATACCATCTGGAGAGACAATGACCTGCATTCATAGCTAAACCATCCCTAAGTCACAAGTGTGGTTGTGATCACATAATGGCCAAACCAAACTGGGGGAAAAAAAATAAACTTTATGAGGATTAAGGACAGACAATATTGTCTGTTTGAGAAGTTCTATTAAGGTTTTTTGGCAGAGCCTGAAGAGGATATTGACCGGAGGAGCCGGCATATTGTTGTCCAGACTTTCTCCATGTCTAATGCAGTAAGAGTGGGCGAGAGGCATTTTAATAGTCACTTCCTTTCTCGATAATCCCCAGCAGTTGCTGCCCTGGGGTTGAGTGTGTGTCTGTGCAAGTGTGTACGTTCCTATGAGTGTGCATGAGGAATGCTATGATTCAGAGAGCAACAGCCCAGTCAGCAGCAGCAGCAGCAGCAGCATCAACGAATGAGGTATGCAGACGCATCAAGTAACTATGGCTACATGCAGCAAACAGGAAGTGGGGGGCAGGTAGCTGCAGCGACTCATGCAAGCAGCTGTCCATTCATTCGCAGCCATCTACCCATGTGTGTGCTCCCCTCTTCCGTTCCACGCTGCAGCTTACTATAAACACGCCTGAAAGATCAGTGATAAGACGAGTTGCGGAGATAGCGGATCACAGATGCAACAGGTGTTCCACATACCTGGTTTGAGGAACATGTGGGTGAAGCAGAGCTTGTGATCTATGATAAAAGCGGGACGCCCAGCACGTCACCTCCCAGTGTCCCCTGCTACTGTCATCTGCTCCCTGCAATCTAATTTAAGCTTGGTGTCAAGCAAGCCTGTACACTAACACACTATTAAGTGTAATGATGATATCAACAGTATCAGATTTCTCTTTGTTATCTGTCCTCTCCATCCATGCTGTCATCATACGGTGGCTATTCCAGGCCTGTCACGATCAATCCTTGTCCATCTATGTTTGCTCTCCCCACCTTTTTTATGCGGCAACTTTTAGCTATCTAACATCCTATCAGCTCACGCTTGTACTTATCTCTGTGTCTCTGGCAGGTATTCATTTCAGACACCTTGTAGTTTGATCTGCCCCAGCTCATTTGTCACTTCCTGTGACTAGATTCTGTGTCACTGCAAAGGGACACACGCGAGGTCTCCGTGGCAACACATCCAGCCACCAGGCCTACTGTCTTTTGTCTCAGCCGCCACCATTCCCTCCTTACTGCCAGCACTTCTTGCTTTATTGACAGCTACAGCGGAGATGCTAAGCTAAACTGCTGACAGCTGTAATCACCACGCACTTATCGTAGGTGACAGCTTTCTGTGAGACCTGGAGATAAAAACGAACCTACGGAAATATTTCTGGAAAGTTGGGAAAAGGTTAAAAAGAGAGTAAGAGTGTGTTCTCTCTACTGTAATTACAAAATATATGATTTACTAACAAGACGGTTAACAAAGCAATGAGCCGCTTTAATGATGCCAAATATTCAGAGAATGCCATTTGAGTAAAGAGAAGTGTGCCTCTGCTGTGCTGAGGAGCCTCAGGATATGTGCAGAGAGTGATTAGCTGTAGGGCTGCAGCACCACCCAACATGTTTTATAAGCCTGGCCTGGGTCACGTCAGGTGAACATTTTATGGAAGGATGAATAAAAGCCTTGTTATCAGAGCAACATGTGCAGCTGATACTGGACTGACGAGTTCAATCTATATTTAACTGGATACCAGGTAAGAAACACCGGTTCTTACGAAGCTTTTCTGACTCATCTTGGTTAGGAAATAAAATAAATAAATATCTAAACTTTATTTTAAAGTAAGTAGAGTGGCAGAAATGTGATTCACCACTCAGACTTTAGGAGACGGGCGGTGGGATTTGAGCCCGTACTTAGAGAGATCATTATGTGGTTGCCACGTAGGGAATGTGACCACTAATCCACACCACTGAATCTAATAGCTCCCACTGACGAATACTATAGTGTGTTTCAGGCCTCACCTCGGCCACTGCGGCCCACGAAGCGAAGGTCGTTGAAACGCGCTACTTGGTTCTTCATCACACCTGAGGCATTCCGCAGCTCGGCAGAGTAGTTCTCGTCGTTCCCTGCCATAACTGTGACTACGGTCCCGTCGGTGATGTCTCCCAG
Source organism: Microchirus variegatus (assembly GCF_963457635.1). Taxonomy (NCBI): domain Eukaryota; kingdom Metazoa; phylum Chordata; class Actinopteri; order Pleuronectiformes; family Soleidae; genus Microchirus; species Microchirus variegatus. The sequence goes on from NC_139813.1 coordinate 11,516,470, forward strand.
AGCAACCACCTGTCAGGAGGGCAGGAACGAGAAAGGGTAGACATTTTGCATGAAACTCTCGTGTTATGTGGCCAAAAACAGCTCAAATATAACCTTATTATCCACAGTATGCATAGTAATTATCTTCTGCTCAGTTGTATGCACAGAGTCTCTCCCTCTGTTCATGTTCAATGAATTAGAAGAAAAGAAGAACAATTTAATAACACAGTTGTGCCAGTTAAGAGCCAAAAGCTGAGTGAAACCAAACATTAGCTTCATACTCAGTTTCATCTCAGCTAATGTGACAGACTTGTTTTACATCACACCATGCCTCCCCAAATCAGGTTGATAAATGTATTCAATTTCACTCCGCCGGCGCAGTTTGATACCATAATAAATGTGATTATATGTGAATCACTCCTCAGATGCTTGTGTTAAAAACAAAGAGCAGCAAGGCCTCGTGTTATCATTTAGACGCCTGGATGCAGATTAAAGAGCCTGAGCAGGCCTGAGCAGCAATAATTACAGAGCCTCGCCGATGAGAATGGTTAAATAACACATATATTCTGAAAAGTGTCACATTTGATTTGGAGCCAGTGCTGCAGCTACAAATTTCCACTGTGATGTGTCTTTGATCCGTCCTTTAAATAATATCTGTCATGTAATTAATAAGGGCCTCTCCTAAGAAATAATCATAACAGCCCACAGAGGCCTAAAATATAGAAGCAATTACTCTTCGCTGCATCTTAAGACACATCATTCTTTGTCTCTGATTTCCTTCTCAATATATGTTCAGTAAAAGTCAACATGTAAAGGGTAATTACAATCATTTAGTATCACCATTAGAAATGTATGTGTGGATATAGCATAAAATATTGTTTTTAACAATTCTGGTATATAGAATTATGCAGAATATTTGTCTGATTCAGAAAATGGTGATAAGTTATCATTACAAAGACTAATAATATTTTTGTTTTAATATTATTAAATATTAGTTCCACAGTATATGAATAGTAAAGATTATTGACAGTAAATTAAACGAAGGTTATTCTGCACACAAAATGAGAAAAGAAAACAACACAAGCAAGGGATTCCTTATTTTACAAATACATACATTTATCCAAGCCTTTAATATTTCTTTTAAGCATTTAATATTTCCTGCTTTTTTTCAGAATAAAAGCTCCTAAATCACAATGGACATTTAATAGCGTACTATTCATCATTTGCATTAAAAGGCAGCAAAAAAGTTGGAGACATTCTAATAAATACCTTGATTGAGCACATTTTAACAACTTGAAAACGGAAATTCATGGAATCAAATTAAAGAAAATAGAATAGTTACACTTTTTAAAAACACAAATATTTTAATTGAATCCCCATAAGAGTTGACCCTTTAAATTGAGCCTCAGACAACGGAGCCGGGACTCACCTTGAAGGCGACAGGCAGCGTCTTGTTGCACCGCCAGTGGGAGGGCAGCACCGAGCACAGAAAGTTGGGGCTGTCGGTCCGGACCAGCTCGGCTGGGTGGTCGGCGATGATCTCGGCCATGCTGCGGTTTTCGTGGGGGCGCAGTCTTGGCACCGTCGCCGCCGCGTCCGGCTGCCCGGCTGGGGAGCTCACATCGTTCATCTTCCCTGGGACCGGCTGGAGGCTATTGGACGGCGGACTGAACCTCCGACTGGCGCTGGGATCTACGGGAATTCGCATCACAACAGCGTGGATTATCAGAAAAGGCACTAAAGTCTCTGCAGCTCCCCTTTTTCCTTCTTGTCTGTCTCTCTCTCGCGCGCACTCAAAGCAGAACCTCGGAGTGTGTGCGCCGCTGTTTGCTGAACCTCAGCGCGTCTGCCAATGGAAAATGGGACTTGGTGAGCGAACACCGCGTCTCAAAACCCTTTCCACTACAAACTTTAGTGGGCGCCTTCAAAAGACATATAATACACTTCTCCGAAAAGGAAAACAATCCTTGAAAACTTGATGATGTATAAATTACAAGTTCTTTAAAAAAAAACAAAAAAAAAAACTTCTCAGTGGAAGCGTCCGTGCGCCATAACGCAGGCGTAGTTGCTCAGTGTGAATATAAATAACATCAAATGCATGTCCAAGCGCGTAATAGGCTATAGAGTTACAAAAAGAGGGGCAGGTTTAAAAAAGAACAGCCGACCCAGATGCTCAAAAAATGTTTTTGTCTCTCTTCCTTGAGTGAAAAGTCAAAGCGCTGCTCCAGGTGCGTCTTTGTGCCAAACTGAAAGAGTCGCTGAAAGCCCGCAGGCTATGTACACACTCTCTCACTCACACACACATACACACGCGCGCACAAAAAACGTTTTCAAAGTCAATTGGATAAACTTTGACAATACAGTACAGCTATTTAAAACCATGCGACGCCTGGAAATCGCTCTTATTTTTCCGTAACGTCTCAGCGCCGAGCCGCAGGGTCTTTGTTTATAGGGTTAAAAAAAGTTGACGAATCAGGGGTGAAAAAAAAAGAATCGCCGTTGAGATGAAGGAGGCGGAAAAACGAATCCCGATTTTGTAGCCGTAAATGTGGTTAGTGTTTGGAGGCCGGGGTTTCCCGTGCTCAGGCTTTTTGTGGTTTATATAGCTCGAGCGCACAGCAATTACTGCACCGATGCGACTCCAACACGTGGTGTCTGGAGTCAGATCCATTCCCTCCGCCATAATCTATCACGCCTATATAGACGAGCGGACAGGTCTCCACACCTTCATTACACACACGAGGGAAACGTTTCAACCCATTTTCTTTTAATCTCCGGCATTACGCGCGGGCGCGCACACACACACACACCGATGTACATACCGACATGTTACCGCTCTCCTGGACCATCACCATCCACGCGCTCTAGAAGCGGTCATTTCCAGTCAGCGAACGCAAACCAAGTCCGTGTTGTGTTACCACCATATCCCGACAATACGCGGCTCACAGGAGCGTTCAGAGAGCCGAGCACGGCAGAGAAGTGAGTCACACTCACTCCATAAGGTAGGAGTGAGTGAGTCAGAGAGCGGCGAGTCAGTCAGGTAGAGGCGCAGGAGTAGAGTTTCACCCGGTCGCAGGGGAGAGCTGTTGTGCAGGTGTACAGGTATTCTACTTTAAGTCATCCTCGTCGGCCCATCACACACGTTTATTGTTAATCCACTGCTTTTTGCGAGTGTGTAAAACCTCGCTTATCATACAAACTATCACAGTGCTACAAATTAACGGCATGTGGAATAGATTTAACGGCGCCAGATGACCACGATGACCATCTGGATCGTTTCGAACGTGCGCAATTACGCACGACTTTTAAGACGCACATTTCAAAAGGCAGCAGGATGAAACTAAAGCGCATTTAGTCAGGTGATGCCTTTACTTAACTTCAACATGGGTATTTGAATTTCTTGTTGATTATTTTATTGCACCGTCCAGGGAGGAAACAAATGCATTGTTTTTTTTAACCCCCTTTCCTTAGATGATTTATAAAAAAATAAAACATATATAGACTTCATAAAATAAATAATTATTTTATAGTAACCCAACCAGTGTTGAAAATTGTTGAAATAAGCATTAACAGCAAAGACTACAATAAAATGTTCCTGTCACCTTTAATATGCACCAATAATCCAATAAATCCAACCAATAAACTTTAACATGGATGTTTTATTGTTAAAAGAAAAACAGGTATGAGGGAACATGTGGAGGAACCCTTGTTAATAATATAAAGAATTATGATTTGACATATGACCAGGAAAGTAGCCTCAGCAGCTTCTGATTAGTCTCAAATAATTTTCCTTTTTCTTCCTTTTAAATGTGTTATTGTATCATTAACATAGCCCTGCATTTTTATAGATCACCAGCTGTTTAAGTAAGAGAAGCATTGTTTTTTTGTTGTTGTTTATTTTGTTGTTTGTATGTTTGTTTGTTTGTTTGTTAGTGTATGTTTACAGCTCTGAGTGAACACAGCTGGTCCTGGATGGACTTTCAGCATATGAACGTCAAACAAAAAAAAAAAAAAATAGTTTGGAAAATAAATACATCTAAAAATGAATCATGTGTGGCATCATTTTATGACTATGAATTTGCATTTCAAATGCGGGGCTTTTATTTGTAAATGATTGTCTGCAAGTTTAACTTAGTCAAAAATAATGTTTGGTTAAAATTTTTTTTTTTTTTTAATGAAAAGCATAAATGGCAATGGCAAGTTACAACCTTAAATTAAAAAAATATATTTAATAAAATAATGAAAAACACTGAATGCTAAAACGTCTAATCCTCAGAGGGGATGCTGCTGTGAGGGCAGTCAGTGAGACTGTGGGCCTGCTTCTCCTGCCCCTCCACTGTCTACTGTAGAGGGCATCATCTACCCTCTGTGAGCTCCCAGAGACTCCAGTATCTGAGCACAACTCTCATCACTCACTCCACCCTCCATCCTGATTATCCATCAGTTTCCTGATGAGTGTTTCTGAGTGCCACATCACACAGCAACATGTGTATTGCTACTCTGTGTTCCTTTTCCATTGCTCTTAAACAGGCTTTTATGGCAGACTCTTTAAGACAAAGGCCTTTGATACTATGGGCCTGACTCAAAAAATAAAAGGGACTACTGGGAGGCACAGCTGCCTTGTTGTTGAGATCCTGACACGGCTTTTGCATCTCATTTTAAAGTCTTTACCTCGACGCAGCTTCATGTATTTTAAAACTAGAGTTCTGTGTCGACAAAAAGAGATTTAGTTCAGCCAGAGCATATGAAATACCTCCACTTCTTATGTTTCATAACTATGTATGTGGGTGTGCACATTCATACATGTCTGTTAGCATATATGCGTGTGTAAGGATGTGGGATATATATATATATATATATATATATATATACACACACACACATATATATATAAAGTCTGAAAGCACTGACACGCATCTGGCACCTTGTCATATGGACAGGGAGGAGGGGGGGAGAAAAAAAAAAAGAGTGATTGAGTTACACTTCCCCTCCATGTGCCCCAAACACCAGAAATATGGTTCACATTGTCCAACATTCTCAAAGATCAACTAACAACTCATGGATGAATACATGTGAATAGTAGTAATTAAATCTGTAATAGTGATAAACATGGCCTTGCAGGAACCGTGAAGCCAGTTATTCCAGCAGAGTTAAGTTTCAGCTCCGATAATATCGTTTCTCTTTTTCTTTTCTTTTTTTTCAGCACTGAATACATTTGCAGTAATGTGGAAAACATGCTTAATGTTGTAGTGACATCTAATTTAGGAAATGTTCGGGATGAAATCATATCTAACGTGGAGTCACTTCAGTACAATCAAGTTAGTGAGCCTAATTATTTTTTAAATGCATCCACGTTTGACTGGCTAAAAAGATACGTCTGTGGAAATTTCATATCCTCAGTCACACTTTTCACCATGTAATTGTCCTATCAGACACAGCAGCAGGAAGAACCTCTGGATTCCGAAACAACACCCTCACCCAATGTGGTTTTGACAAAACCTTACGGCTCGTAAAAAAAGTGTTTGTACCGTTGTACACCGACCATCTGCCTTCCAGCTCCCTCAGGATATAGCCCGCGTTCATACATTGAGTGATCTGGCTCGATGTCACCCAGAGGTGTGGGGTGACCTCTGACTTTAAAATCCACCTTTTGATTTCCCATAGATGTGAGGGAAACAGCGGAGAAGGCGTTAATGTGGCTGAATTCACATTTTAGGCAGAAAATACCACTTTGCCAAAGATCAGCTGTGAATTTTACTCAGTATTATAATTTTCGGACATTTAACTGATTCTATTTAGTATTAACAGACTTAATATTATCTGGTAATGAATCTTGGGTAAAGCTGCTCATTCAATGTGGCTGCTGCTTGCCTGGTGCACAGCTGGATCGTCTCTCTCGGCTCTGGTACTATTCATCTACTGTGTTACCCTGGCTTGGAGTCATTGCACAGTAGGAGAAGTCACTTACAGTGAAGAACCACAATATACCACATTGAGCATGATGTGCATTGTATGATTTATGGTAATATTGTATTTCTGCCTCTCAGTTTCAATTATTTGTTTTCAATAAAAATCAAACTCAGCTGACACGCTGACTAATTTTCCTGTCGAGATATCAAGCGTGCAATAAAAGTTTCTGTTCTCATTCCCACTTGGAATGACAAAAACTGTGTGAACCGCTAATATGAGCACACACACGCACACACACACGCACAATCAGTCTATAATCTTTCTTTGTCAACGTTTTCCACATCTGCTGCACTTTGATGTTGACAAAAACACACACTTAGAGGCTTGTTTATATTCAGTATTAGCAACTCATCTGTAAAGATTACAGGGCTTTTGATGCAAAAAAAAGTAAACACCCTAATGCAACAATTTAAGCAGGACACACCCAAGCGTACAGGCTCACGCACAACTTTGACAGAAAAATAAGAAAAACACTGGTGAAAAACATTGGTGTCTCTTTTCTTTTTCACAAACACATACTCTCATCATTCAAGAGGAAAAGTACAGCCACTTAAGACGAAGGATTAAGGCTCCATTTCACAGTGGTGCATTTTTCAAGACACTTAATTATAGCTTTCTAGAGGAGGGCTGTGACGAGGCCCAGGCTTTTTCAGCTCTAACGGGATATTTCCATGTTTGGCAGGCCAACAGCCAACCGGCTTGCCAGCTTACCAATCAGCAAGCCCACCAGGCTCGGCAACAAACCGTAAACCATTCAAACATCCAGTCCACCAGCCAATCAACCAAATATACCAAGAGAACGGACACATGGCTGCAAATTTCGCCTACCGGTCAGTTGCTTATACTCTCTGGTTGGTGCAGGCAGCCAACGTAGGCCTATCAATTAGTGAACCGGCCGGCCAGTAAAGGATGACGACAAGCAGAAACTTTACTCCTTGTGACCTCATCGACACAACCTCACCGACTCACATTCATGCACTGATCCCAGATCACAGCTAAGCCCTTAATGACCGTTTGTCACTGAGCCCGTGACATCACTCTGAACTTTTAGGATGAGGACGGCACGTCCTGTGGTGTGTGTGTGTGTGTGTCCCAGAGCAACCATTTTCACCGAGTCTCGTCCAAGTTTTGTGTTAAGACTTTTCACTCTGCATCCCAGAGCGGCTGTTACTATAGAGTTTAACACATTTAAATTGCAAAATAGAGAAACGCAGAAAGCGTTTGTCTGATATTTCACGCTTTTCTTCAAACAGCAGTGAGCAGAATGGAAAAAGATGGAGACACAGAGGGGGCGGCTGCTCACTGCTTGTGGCAGAAGGGTAGTGAGGGAGTGAGGGAGTGAGGGAGGAGGGGTATAAAGACAATTTCCTCTCTGCTCTTATTGCTCTGACTGTCTGCCGCCTACTGCCTTCATGGAGGTCCCTAATTGAGATCACTTGTACTTAAAAATAGGAACAAAAAGGAACTTCTGTGGGCTGGGAGAAGGAGAGGAGAAAATAAAGCAGTAATATGTGACGAAGGCTGCCATTAAAGAGTACCAATGATAGATCAGAGCGAGTGGGGCAAAGAGCTGAGAAGGCTTTCTGTGCCTGCCAGGGAACCTTCAGATGTTGATGTGTCACACACCACCTGCTGTCAAAGCGCTAAAACTGTGCATGTAAGAAACGTATTTGTAGACTTGTGTGTGTGGTGGCTCTTTGATGAGGAAGGGTGACAGTGCCCGGGGCTAAGGCCAGAAAAGTGCCAAAAGGGGGGCGTTTGGTTTTTCCACTTTTGTACGGAACTGTGTGTATATTACAGTATTTTACTTTCTTTCTCTTTTTTTTTTTTACCCTGAAGCAACAAAATATCTATGCTGTCAGACATATGTGGCCGCCCCTCTCTATGCAGCTTTTGTGTCATTAGCTGTGCTTCTTTTAGTCCTTCACTTTAATTCAAGTGTTCCACCAATCACAGTGTCCCCTGAGCAGCTTTTCCCAGACTTGGTCCCCTAGTGTCCCCAAGGCGTGCTGGTTTTCTCTCCAAAACATCTATCACTCAATCAGGTCCGATCATACCATTAATCAAACAATGGACACTCTTCCTTGGAGACTAGTTTGAAGGATTGGTTTGAAGGAAACGCAGCGTATCCAGGAGTGGTACCGCACCACGGCTGGGAACAGGAACCCTGTAAAGAGCGTTTTTCTTGGACTGAGACCCTCTGTAGGTGCTAAAGACAATACAGACACTCGGGCTAGGCCAACATTCCACTTTACACTTTTCCCTTCCTCTGTGTATTTCACTGGTCTACTTCCCCTCTGCAAACTAGCCGGCTAGTATCAAAATATTTATAGTACATCTGCAAGACATGCTGTTCTCATGTATCCAGGACCGTTAAGCCCTGTGTTCATTATGCGAGGTAAAACTAATACCAGATTTATAGAGGGAGATTTCTCTCTGTTCTGCCTGTCCGTGCAGTACGATTGAGGATGATTTATGTGAGGTAAGGAGGCTCAGGCGAAATAGATAGTGTGACTACACAGCGAGAGGCAGTGGCCCAGACTAGCACTCGCAGGGGGGCTATCGGCTGTCACTTAACCGTTTAAACCGCTCCTGTTTTGAGACTGAAAGAAGGTAAGGAAGGACAGCTAGCGGCTGGAGACGGCGAGGGAATGGATGGAGGAAGCAGGCGAGAATATACTGTATGTTTGTGTATCATGCATGGAGACAGGGTGGAGGAATGCCCAGGTGCACTCGGTCCAAATCGATGTGAGGGGCTGTAGAAGAGAGCCAGATGGAGGGAAGAAAAAGTCTGTCATGGATGCTCAATTGCACACAGACATAAACATTTAACCAAAGACAGAGTAAACCCACGCCTGGAAATATACCATATACATTTTTTTTACTTGGAGCATTTAAATGTATTAAATATACTACAGTATGTGCTTTTCTTGGCCGTCAGCACGGACTGGGTATCCTGAATGGTTTTTAACTGCAAGTGAAAACAAATTTTTCGTTATGTCTCCGTTTCTGGGTAGTAATCAACATCAATACTGTCAGTCAGTCAGTTAGTCAAGAGAATATGTCCAGCATTGAGACAACAGCCAATCAGATAAACAGGAAATAAAAAAAACAGTACCGGGCAGGCATCGCTAGAAGCCACAGAACTGGGCGTGCATCAAGAAACAGCACTCCACTTCCGAGTGTTTGGAACTTGCTCTCTTCTTTTTTTTTCTGATCTGTTGCTGGTCGCGCTCCAGCTTGGAGCCACTCCAAAACACTGAGACTGAACTCTACAACCTGGAGCCATACATACACACACTAGACTGAATTCCAAACCATTCAGATGTCCAAATGGCCTCAAGAAACTTCTGAGAGTCTTCAAATGTAGCAGCTGATGCACGGTGTCATGAAAGAGTTAAAGAATTAAGTTGAGAGTGTGTCATGGCTGATGCAGCTCACTCAGAGATGGCCCTATGCCTAAAACCTTTTGCTTGAAGCCTATAATTACATAGTGCCTACAAGGCTACTGGTCAGAAATGAGTCACAACAATGTGGGGGTGTAGAGGAGAGAAAAGAGATGGATGGATGGAGTTCACTTTCATAGGTTCCAGCCTCAGATGTACACAGACAAAATCACTTCCAGTCATCTTTGAAAGAAAACATGGAAATTTAGGGACAATATACATCCATAAAGATATATGATTACGTGACCTATGACCCTGTATTTTCCACACACTCACTATTTGCTGGTTATTCCAGGACAGGAGAGGACTGTTTCATGCTGTGTACTCTCAGTCCCGAGCCGAGACCTGGGTGACGCCAGCTTGACAGCGCCTCTTAACCAGTCTTAAGCAGGAAGACTCCTCGTGCTGCGTCCCATGGGGAACATCAATTCTGTTGTGAAACACTGTCCCTCAAATACAATCTAATCTGTGGTGTTGCATTATACCAAAGTTGAGAATTTGAACGTCATACACATAAAAAAAATCCTCTCTGGCAACAGGATTGTTGGGATGTGGTCTCGAGCTGACAATTAAATTGTCCGCCTGGAATATAATGTCACTCTGGAAGCACGAGATTTATGGCAAATAATTTCACGAGAACTGATCATCTTAAATGTTTTAACTGGATTTTATGGCACCATAGATCACTCTAATATGTTCTGGTGTCCCCAGGAGACTAGAAACTGTTCCCAGTAGTTGCAGAACTCGTTTACAGGCAATTAAAAAAGCTCTAAACAATCCATTCCCTCTGACTGAACTAATGTTAAAAAATACTTGCACTAATTAGTCTCTTTTTCGCATCTTTTCTGCAAATGAACAGAGAATGTGACCTCTTGACGAGCCACTGAGCATCACACTTCTTCTGTTAAAGCTTCAAATCATAAAACAGGTACACATGGGTTAAAAGCTATAAACATTAAACCTGTGTTTACATCGCGAGGCATTCTTTTTCATCAGTAATCACTTCACACTGTGAACCTGATGATTGGGTAATATTTATGATGGGCCCTCGGGGTGTGCTTCCCTCGCAGTCTCTCTCTCTTATGTCTATAAAATCTTTTACCCTTTGCTCAACTGCAGTGCAGACAAGGTCCCATTAGGAACTGATTGTATATGTGCTTTTTAACTGTGCCTCTATAGCGGCTTTAATGTGCACAGGTCATGCGCATATGTGCGCCTATGCATGTGATGTGGGTGTGTATGTACAGTACGTATGTGAATGTGTGTGTGCAGCAGTAAAGGAGCTGGCTCTCAGACTTTTGGTTAACCAGACTATAATTTGGAGGCCCGGTGAAGACTCCCAGCAGCCTCTCACTGTTTGTTTACCAGAGAGACCAACTCTACTGTTTCTGCTGCATCTGCAGCGCCCGCTCGGAGAAGGGTGTGTGCATCTGTCTGGTTGAGTGTGTATGAGTGCGTATGACCATGTAATGTATGTGTAGGTGTAATCATGTAAGTAATGCACTGTGAAAATGGACATTTTGTACATCCCATTTCCATGATACATTTCTACCATTAAGCACATGCACAATGCAATTAGCTTTTTAAGGACGTGGTGCAAAAAAGAATCCGACAACCCTTGTTCTTTTATTTTGCTCATGCATCTTTAAACAACAGCAAATCAAGCCTATAATATAAACACGCCACTCTTCCGATGCTGAAATGGTAGCTTTGTCATAAATACAAAAAACAGAAACTTCACAGAGACACCCTAACATTTGTGTTTGTCAGCAAAAATTTTTTGTTTGTGCCAAGTGTAATTCTCCCGAGACTAAACTGCTCGCTTTCCGTCCCGACTGAGTTTTTTTTTTATTCTTCACCAGTTCTCCTCCCAAGCAGGAATTAAAAGAAAACAATGCAATTCAAAAGACCAGAGCTCGCAGCCTGTCATTTAGCTGTAACTTTGAATTGCCTCTGCTCTGCGTGAGCTGTTTTTCTTCACACACACATACACAGAATTGTTGCAGCATCCTAAAATTCCACCATGAAAGAGGAAGAAAGACAGAGGAGGAGGAGAGGAAATTTCAAAATGACTCTAATAAAATATTCCTGCTCCTCTGGGATCCTCCTTTGCTCATTCAGCATCAGGAGATGTGAAGCGGAAAAGGCCTGTTATTGGTCCCCATCCAAAAGGCAGACAAGAGAGAAAAGAGAAAGAGAGAGACCTATTTCCTTTGGGGAAAAACAGAAAATAGAACGAGGAGCGCAACAGTTGACAGAAAACTTTTGACTGCGCGAACACAATGAACTACAGATGACTGTAAGGGGGCAGCTGTCTGGATGAGTGACAGGTTTCAGCTCCAGACTGGAAGCCTGCTCCACTGACGATCAGACGCTATGTATATGTGTAGACTTTGATCAACGCGGCGCTCCCTGTCAGAGCAGTGTAACTCAACTCAACTCAACGTGTGTGTAAACTGGAACATTTTGGGGATGAACATAAAACGCAAGGGCGACAACTTCTCAAACGATGTCTGTCATAGTCACAGGAGTGAGCTTTAAAACAAACTCAAATATAATGCTGGGGTTGTCTTTTTTTTGTACATTTTTAATACTGGAATATTTGTCGTTTTTTTTAACAGCACAAGCAGGCAAATATAAAAAAGTATGTTCGGTATAACTTTATATTAACCCTTTATTTAAACTATAACCAATGAGTGGGGATTTAACATAGAAGTTGAAGAGATGTACATGCACATATAAAGACTTATTTTTATGTACTTATCAACACCTATTACTCTACTTACACCACATTAATTATAGCTAGTAAAATAATTAGGAATGATTAGAATAAAATATTTTTGTTATTTCTATGGTCAATTAACCTTAATCCTCTGTGCACAGTTTAATGGCTTTGTGGTACTTCCTTATGTATTCAACTTAGCCAGATTATAATTGTTGTAAGTAGTCCATACATGCACAGATGGTCTCCTCTTGTCTGGTCATGCATACATTAGCAGGTTATAACTAAGTGTTTACATGCTGCCCATTCATGCTAAATATGGGGTTAAAGTAAAGTTGTATGATATTATTTAGATTATTTTTTGTTCTTAATCCCAAATTTCTGCATCTTTTCCTCTGTCTCTCTGTTTTCCCCCGTCTCTCTCTCTCTCTTGAGGCCACTTTATAAATGAGAGCTACCATTTCAAGCTCCCCAGAGACTTGTCAATACCAGCTACACACACTATTCAAAGTTCAAAGACTAGCATCCCCCCTGCACACACCTACACACACTCTGCTGGCCCCCTTTGTACCTCTGGGGCATATTTAATTTCAGTTGTATGTGCACTGTATGCATGCATGTGCGTGTGTGACGCAGGTGGTACTGCCCCGGAGACTTTGATTATTGCTGTGACCAAAGCATTGCCGCCTCGTCACATTTGTCATCACCCTTTTCCTGAAAGCGTGGGTGGGTTGGGGAAGGATGAAGGGAGGACAAAAAGGGAAGGAGAAGGCAGAAGGAAAGGGAAGAAGAGGAAAGAGGAGTGCAGATGAAGGTAAATGGCCACCCCCGCGGTGCCATATGGGAGGTGGCCTGACAGAGACAGTCTTGTGTTGCGATCACTGGATGCGTCATGAGCGCAAACCGATCCTACCTTCTGTATCATATCTCTTCCTCTTTTTCACTTGCACTTTACCCATTTTCTCCCATACAATGTTCCTTTGCGCTCTCTAATTTTCTAACACTATTCCTCGCTCTCACATGAAAGAGTAAACACGCAGACTCTGTCTTCCTCACATGCTCGCAGGCTTCCAAAGTTGTCAGACCACCATAAAAGGCTTGAGTGGGCGTAGTCAAGTGGGTGGGCACTTTGATTTTCAGGTGTATTTGATCTGTTGTGTTCACACCTTGGTGCTGGCAGGGGGCCCAATGTGTGGGCAGGTAATTTGAGCAAATTAGGAGATGGGGCCTGCGTGTTATTAATGACACCCCATACCCTTCAGTGCACGTCCACCCTATTGTTCCCTCCTCTGCACACACCTTTCTTTTCTTCCGCTCAGAGTCCCCCAATCCCATCTGCACCTCCTGCTCGACACCCACCCTCAGTGCCTCTGAAGGCAATGTGTATGGAATGCATACATACACAGATACACACGCAGTGCACATGGGACGGAGGCAGCAGGAGGAGGGGGATTGGTTCCAGGTGCCTGTTTGAGTGAGAGCATAAATCAAGCAGACAGATCTTTTTGTCACAGACACCTTTAACACACACACCCACACACAGTACTGTACACGCACTTCATAATTGCGTTTGCATAGCAGTAACTACCAATCTCACTGTCACCTTTCCATTATTATTTAGCCAAATACCAAACTGCCATTTAAAAAATATAAAGTTACAACACAAGTGTTTTTTTTAAATGTGCGCTGAGTGATGAATGATTACAACTTCAGAGAAAGTGAGCACTGATACCAACGTCTGCAGACACGTTGTAACAAGGTGTACTTATCTGCTCAGGCAGCGCCACTGATCTGCTGCCAAGCTATTGATCACAGCCGGAGCTGTGAGTAACTCTTTGTGAGGCACCTTTACTCATCACGTTTTACTGTCTCCTTGAAAATTAAGCATGAATCTAAACATTCCATGTTTGCCAAAAAGACACATTATGTGTTATTATCGTATTAATGATCAGTATTGCTTCAAAAATACGGCTAACATGTCCAACACGTGCTGCTCTTTTCATGACCTGCTGCTAAGTAGGTTTATATACTCGGGAGTCCTGCCTCAGTCAGAAGGGATACTGCATTCCTCTAAGATTAAACTAACAAGGGGAAAAACCTTCCTTTTTCTCCATCAAGGGACAGAACAGGTAAGGCCTTGTGCAGATGCTGTGGCCGCGCTCTCACTCACATCGTTACAGGCCTGAATGCAAACATCCAGGAGGCTCAACACTCCATATTTCCCCCTTATAGAAACATGGAAGTGTGGTATAAGTAACCTTGACTGTTTCACATGTAAACAATGCTGTTCACGTTCCCCCTGGTCTGAGTTTGCTGTCTCAGCTTTGCTTAAATTCGTCACCCAACTTAAATAAAAATAAAATCTGAATACTTGAGTGGAAGAGAGGAACGACAATGAGAGCGGAGTGAAAGATGAATATGAATGCTGGTGTTCTGTTTCATTAGGGTGAACAATTTCCAAAGTGTTAGGTAGTTACTTCCTCTCTGAGGACTTATATCGGATAACGGTAATTCACACAGCATGATGCAACTGAAATGCATGAAGGGCCACAAGATCTTGTTAAATGTGGAAATAGCAAGCTTCACTGGCTATTGCAATGGCATTGAGCTACCTAGTAATTATGGTGCATTCAAAAATCACAGCTATGCAAAGCACGAGTTTGAAGAGCAAAGAAGTATGCACTTATTTCACTTGGACCCCAAATAAACACTGCAAAGCTATCAGACATTTGCATTCCGAGAAAGGTTTGGTCAAAAGGCACAAATAGGTTTTATTGCTCTCCTGAGAAGATTGTATTTGAGTCTTTTATCAACACTTTATACAGGCAGAAACCTAGAGTAAGCACAGTCAGTTGGCAGGTTGCCTTTTCATAACAATGTAATTAGCCCCACAGCTACTGAATATGAGGATAAAGCCAGCGATAATACACAGTGTCAGTGAGTATTTACACTCAACTCGGCGTTTGTTGTTGCAGTCTCCGAATTACAGGAGTCAGTCTCTCCTGGCATGTTTCAATAAGTCCTCACGGCTTCATTTGGAAGGAGAAGCAGATATTGTACAAAAATCAGTCGTAGAGAGACAATGAGGTTTTGCCTCTTGATACTAGATAAAAAAAATCAGTCAGGTAGGTTAAGTCTCTAACATTTTTTTATCACCTTTTTTGATCTCTATAACGGTTGCACTATGTCCATGCAAATACATGCAGAAGAAGTCAACGTAACTTTCTGCACAACTTTCACATCCTCAGCAGTGGGAACACGTATTTCAGGCCGTTAAACTCACAGGTTCTAGTTTTCTCATGAAACTCTCATTTAGACCTTAATAGCTACCTCCAGCCTATTTAGGGCCACAATCAACCCACCATTCACTCTCACCGCATTTGAGTGAAAATACAGAGCAATTAATCTATCTTTGATTAAACACTGATCATATTAACACTCTGTGCCTCCCTGATTACTCCAAGGAATAATGCGGACTAATGTGCACTAATAAGTCCTAATAGCTGGTGCAGCTCGCAAAAACACACAGCGCCATTTTACTCCATCAGTATGACCCTGCTGGGATTAAATAACATGTTTGCCTCAGAGGTACAATTAAGCATTGCTAAATAGAGTTCCTTTGAGCCCGGAGTTAAGGGAAGAGTCTTCTCAGCACAGTAGCAGCCAGTGAAGCGCTACGATTTTTCCCCCCTGGCTTTTTCAAATTACCTATTGATGAGTGGGCTTCACGTCTCTCCCCTGGCTGTGGGGGGAGAAGGGGAGGATGTCTGGTTCACTTTTAAGATGTCTCCAAGAAGCAGGCCTGTGGTTAGATCTAAGGCAACACTTATGCAACAGAAGCTGCCTTTCTCAAATACATATACGGTTTCCCTGCAAATTATCTGAGATTTTCTTTGGGGAAAGTTTTCCGCCCCGGGTTTCTAGATATTTACCCACATCAACCCGCTATCCTTTTGATCGTGTTGATTTGGGTCCGTCTGTGTAAGCACTTTTTTTTTTTTTACTCTACTACTACACAACTTCACTGAACGATAATTGCTCCCATGACTTAATTGTCTATATGTAATTAAGTTTGTAATAGAGAAAAGAGGCACTTAAATGTTCCCCAGAGAGCTATGGTGGTTGAGTGGGTGCCACACATGTTGGAGATTATTCCGCTCTCCACAGCTGATGTGCCAGTATGAGCAGTTATAAAAATGGATTTGAGGTAGTTAAATGAAAATTGCTTGATGTAAATGCCAAGGCAAATTTTAATGAGAGCCCTTGGAATATTTGCCCGCTCCCTCAAGTCAGCTCATCGTTGGTAATGTGCACTCAGCCCTAAATTAAAAATGTCCTTCAGAAGGCAATTGAGTAATGTGTATGTAACTAACAAAACAATATTTTCTAACCCGTGTCCTCACTTATCTAGCCGATGCCAGACAAACGGATCCAGAAGAAACATTAGGAAATGTTTTGTATAAAAACGTGTCTCATGTTTTTTTTTTTTTAGAGTACATGATGTAATTAAAAGTCTGTGTTAAATCAGTTTTACAATATTTTACTTTCATGACCACTAACTAACTCAGCTTCTGAAATTCACATCCCTCTTTGTCTGATCAAATAAATGACAATTTTAAAATTCATTTCTAATTTATACTAGTCTTTACACAGTGCAGCACGCTACATTTATTTATTTTAAATAAGAAATTCAACAGCAAGCGCTGGAAGTCTTGAGGGGACTTTTCGTGGTCTACATTGACAGATTTATTACACGAGCGGGGGCAACATCAGTGGGCCACACCTCACTATCAATCAACAATATTTAATATGAGAATTGATCAGTGATTATCCCCCTCTAATGCCTTTCCACCTGAACATGTGCACACATCTGCTCCTCTCTCCCTCTATTTCAGTATATGCTTTCAATTTCCTGCTGCGCTGTTCCTCTCCTCTCCTGAGCTCCGACCCCGGAGACACAGCGAGGGGTCAGGGGGTTAACATGGTAATAGGTGGTGGTGATTGGTAGAAGACGCTCACTCTCTCCCAGCTTTCAGAGCGCATTAAGAGCCACCATGCTTCTGTGTGGAGCAGGAGCCCAGAACAGCTGTGTCTGACCACGGAGTGACTTCTTAAAAACATCTTTTATAAATCTGAATTGGACAGTGAAGTGGGAGTCTATGGACCGGAGCGAAGGAAGAGAGACAGAGGGGGAAGAGAAGAGGGGGGGGGGGGTCTACTGAACTCAGCCTGACTATTTCTTGTGACGCACCGGGATGAAAATGTTTGGATAAATTTGAAAAATATTCTGGCAAACTTGAAACATAATTTATTTAACTCATTAAATTAGACAGTGTGAGGAAGTTGGCACAGTAAAAACAAAACAAAAGAAAAACCTGCATCCCAAACTTGCAATTCAGCCTTTAAGGGTAATTAAAATTATTTTAAGTTTTTTTTTTACTTGTTTCCTGTAGATCCACTTACACACACAGCCAAGGAGGATGTTCAATTTAAGACTGAACAAATTAGGTACAAATAAATATTAAGATTAAATAAATCCAAGCAGTGTACTTGTGTAATTCTTGTGTAATATTAAGATTTTCAATTGAAATAAAATATGTTTCAGATGGATTTTTGATGCATGTATATACAAATCAGAAAAAAAAATCTTTCTTACTTAAGTAATTTGTAGAAAGCAGTAAATAGGGATAACGCGGGGTTATGAGTTCAAATGAATTACTACAGTGCCTGAATTATGAATTCATGATATGGAAGTTGACATGGAGCAACTTCTTGTTCAAATTTATGTCTGTTGAGTAAAAGCTCCCCGGAGGCTGCGGAAATTGATGCTGATTAATTAATGACAGCAGTACGACTACACAATTTCAGGAAGCCATTACAGACCTTTCTTGGCAAACTAATCAATATGTCTTCCCTACACATTACAGAGACACCCAACACACACGATACAGTAATCCCCACATCTTGTTTCAATGCTCAACTGTAAACCCTCTTGTGCAACGTCTGTTTACGTTTGTCAAAAATATCATCCGTGCTTTTGTTTTTGGTTCTGCAATGGCACTGCTTTGTAAATCTAAGGCTATTTTGCACAAACATGTCATCTCCCTCTTTCAGAAATATTTATAAACATTACATCCAGTAAATACTGGAATATCTAAATGCGGAGAGAGAGTGTTTGTGCACCACAAAAAACTGTGATGGTAGCTGGGTCTTTCCTACCACAAAAGCCGGGACCCTGAGAGCATGGGTCTCCGTTCCCCTTCACTCATGTGGACCCAAATCCTTCAATCAGATCCAACAACCTTACCCACAAATCCTCAACCCTCTATGCAGACCTCAACGCCTGACCCCAAGTCCTCCCCATGACCGAAGCCCTTAACCCAAATCCAGACCCAGCAGAGTCCAGTGAAGCAGTACTCACCCCAGAAGAAGTTTTGTTGACATGGTGTCACTGTGCTGAAAAGGCTGTTAGATGCCATAGCTGCCTCTGGTTGCAGCAAGCCCCACTTTTGTTCCTCTGTGGTTTCCGTGACCCTTGACACGTCCTAAACCAAGAGCACGAAGCATGTCATGAAGAAAAAAATGGAAAAGCCATCCACAAGACATGCTTTTACATATCAACTATTTGGATGACCACAAGTAACAACCAGGTCTGGTTTTATAGAGAAAAAAAATGTGCAGAGGCAAATATCGCCTTTGTGGATAGATCAGATGGTGTCGGACTTGCTTGCTTGGCGAGTGTGGTTGGAACGTACTTACTCGCTTAGCGCCGTCCTTGTGACTGGTGTTGGCCTGCGACGATTAACCATTTACACTCCAGGTCGCCCTCAAACACCAACCCCGAGCCGCACGTCTGTGGTTCTGTGGTTGTTTGGGAGGCGAGCAGAGCCCTCACACAACCCAAAAGGCACCAGCTTTAAAACTCGTCTCTTTCCTGCCCTCCATGTGCCGTCACTGGAGAGCCTGGGTCACATGCCCTCTGACGTCATCACGGCTCAGCAGTTGAGTGGGACAGCCTACCGTTGTGGCTTTCTTCCGTCTCCTCTCGTCTCTCTGGATTTTTTTCTCTCTCTCTTTGGCTCTCCTCCTTCTCTGTTGCGCGTGGATCGGCAGCGTTTTCAAGCTCTCTGGGGGATCAGGGTCTGACGCTCCCATGAGTCAGGAGGCTTCAGTGGGGGCAGCTTGTTCAACCGCCCATGCCTCCTCAGCATATGGGCAACAGCGCTCTCACTTCACTCTTTCATCCCCCTCCCTTTTCTCTTTCAATGGCTGTCTCTCTGACTCTGCTGCTCCTTCCCTCAACTCCTATAACAGGCTGCTGTTCTGCTTCTGTCTGCCTCTGAGCAGGGAGAGCCGAGCTTGGTAAGATTTGAGGGTGTGAGTGAGGAACGACTGGCTGGCTGGCTGGCGGTGTGAGACTGGGTGTGTACATGTGTATGAATGTGTGTAGCAGAGAGAATGGGGGAAGAGAGACAGAGCGGCGTGTGTGTGTTTATGTGTGTGTGTGTGTGTGTGAAGAGACAGCGGAGGTGGTGTGAAAGCAGCTTATTTACAGAAGGGTGTCTCTAGAGAGTCGCTGTCACCTTTTGCAGCCTGAGCGTGTTCCCTTTCTGTCATCGCGCACCCTTGAACCTGTTGTGTCACAGACAGTATAGTGTTATTACCTTGTCTGTGCTTGTGCATGTATGTATGTTAGCTCGTACAACGCTCGAAATGTTTCTCATCTATGTGGGAGATTCCTGTAGGAGACCATAAATCGTGGTCACCTGTTGCCTCGGTGGAAAAAGACGACTTCTCACAATCTCGCACGAGGAAACGCACACCGTCGAGCAGACACCACGCAAGAACGGCCTGTCAACATGTTGAGTAGCGCAGACAACACACAATAATGATGAATCATCACACTTCACACACTCACAAAAACAATGATTCCCACGCTTGCCCTGTGGGTGCACACCTCTAAGTCCCGACATAATGTCACGCCTCGTCTTTGATCAGTGATCACAGGTCTGTGCTACAGCAGATCCAGAGGCAGATGAGCACAGACGAAGAAGAAGACAGTGAGGATTGCAGCTGTAGTGAGTCGGGCTCGAAAATATTCAAGTACATATATTTGATTGGTATCATCTTGATACCAGTCAGAGGGAAAGTATGATGAAGTTGATGATGAAGAGCCTCAGAATCAGTAGCTTGCATACATCTATTACTATTTTATAAATCTATCATTATTTCATTGCTTTTATGATTTTACTTAAATTCCACTACAGAATTTTTGTAGTTTTTTCTTGCAGAGGTGAAAACTACATTTCAGCAGCACATTGTTCTTGGGGGAGATTTCTCCAATCATTTTGGATAACACACACAGTTTGTTACTGTGAAAAGTCTGAAAACGTCTAACTGGAAACTGTTCACAGTGTTGTTACAGATTGTATTATTTTTTCAAACACCACAAAACAATTTACTATCACCTGTGTTGTATTAGATGAGTGCAGATATATGGGAGACACACACACGTTTGTTGAAACACGGTCAAATAAAAGCAAAAGCCTTTTGGCAGGTTTCGATCCCTCAAGAGATAAGTGAAGCAAATACGTTTTGTGTAATTTGATTCAGTTGTGAAAGGGATAAATAATAGAAGTAGGACACTGGGAGTATGTTGGACATACAGTCAATGTAACAATTCAATAATTTATGGTTATCTTATTGTAATGTGTTTTTTTGTGTGTCCCCCCCAAAAAAAGTATTTTTACCCCCAAGTTCAAGAGAAATCTGTCTACAATAAAATTATTATTATGCAATAAAAATATCAAGAATAATCAAAAAAATCACAAACAAGCTAAAACTAAATGAATCCCTGTTGTGTGTGTTTCAAATCTTGATAGACTTAATATAGCATCAGGAAAAACAGTTCACAGAAATGTCACAACAATCACGTATTCGCCAGCACAACAGCATTTCCACAAGCCTTCTCCACCTCCCATATTTTTGTGCAGTGAAACATTTTCCTTGGCCCGGTGCTTTGTAAATATTTGCTGTCTAAAACAAGAACATGCCTCTTGAGTTGCTGCACATGTTACAGAATCCTTAGGGAAGGGCGATTTAGATCCCGTACACACTCTCTGAATATTGCAGAAGGTACACACACCCTGATTTCTTTCAGACATTTAAGCAGTCACATCACCCATGCCGTTTACCCTCATAAAATTACACATTTAAAACTATATTCGGCAGTAATCCTTCCTTAATAATTTTTAGATTTAAATGTTTTGGATTATCAGGCCAATGGCAAAGTCATACTGTACATAGGGATTAGTCTGGGACTTGGTACTAAGTCTTTTCAAAATAACTTTTAAAGTTATGTATAAACATTGGTAAGTTTAATGCAGATGGATGTTTCCCTGTCAGAAGAATTAAACTTCAGGAAAGAGTGTAGCACCGCAGTGAGTTCTGCTGAGCCACAGTGAATTACATCGCAGTGTGATGGGAGTTTAATTTGCACATCGTGATTGAATCTGAAACGTGGAATGAAAAATAAAACATAAATGTCGGAGCCGAATCCTATGGCAGGAAACATCACTTCTTGGGTGGCACGGCATTTGATAAACAAAAATCTCAACTATGATGATGTTGTAGTCTCGGATATCTCTGCTTGACTTCTTTAAGAGCTGCAAAGATTTCAACTGTACAAGGAATGAATGATGTTTTCCCCTGATACAGGAACAAAGTTTAGTTAAAGTTGGCCAAATATTGTTTTATTTGCATGACTGTTGGCAGGTCAGCAGTTCACCCACCTTAAGAAAACCATAACAAACCTTTCCCATCACTAAAACTGTGACCACAACCTCCAATCCTGTCTATACGCACGTCTAAATACCCCAGATCTAATCCATAAAACATGTAAATTTAAGGTTTGGATTTTGTTTCCAAAAGTATAGAGTTTTTGAGATATTTAGCAAAGGAAAAAAAATATCAGTTCAGACTGCTGTTTATCATGTTTAGTGTAGCATGATTGGAAAGATTTTAGTAATTGTAAGAGGATCAAATTACGATGCTGCAGAGATTTGAATCTGAACGTTAACTGGTGAGCTGTCCTGGCTAGAGGTCATCCTTGTAACAAAAATATTTTTAACTCAAGGGACTTCCTGGCTAAACGGCGGTGAAGTAAATAAAAAAATACATTATTTTCTGTAGAAGACAAGGAACAACTCACTGTAATGTGAAATCTATCATTAGCAATAACTCAATAACTCGTCCATGTTCCATTTAAAATGTGGGGATTCAATAAAGTGTTGTAAACGTATTAAAAAAGAGACCATTAAAAACAGACAAAGGTTATTAGAGTGGGGTACAGTATAGCGCCTTACTAAGCAAGAAGTGGTGCAAGTTCTATAGTACATTTCATGAAAAATCAGTTGAGGGAGTGGGCACCGCCAGCTTAAATCAGCCTTAATTTTGCTGTAGAGACAATTTTGTGATATATGTAGTCTTCACTGTCAAAAAAAAGTTTTTATGTGAAGGTAATGATGTTAAAAGCTGGAATATGATGTGGAATATAATATTTCATTCATTACAGCCTCTCCACCGGTGGCCATATACTTGCTCTATAGTTATGTGTGTGTGTGTGTGTGTGTGTGTGTGTTTGTGTGTGTGTGGAGCTGAAGAGCTCGGCCGTACTGAGCTCTGGCCAAGGTCTGCCCTGAGGACTGTGGTCGATCGCCCACCCTGCCAGACACTTTCTCTCTCTCTACCACTCAGGACCACACACCTTCAAATGGACTCACTTTGTTATCGCAAGCGCTTAGACAAACATAATAGAGGTATCATGTGTTGGAACATGCTTAGAATTATACATGCTATTAACACAGTGTGCGCGCGTCTGTGTGTGTGTGTGATACAGTGCGGCTGGATATGACACACTGGGTTCCTTGCTTTGTCACAGTAGATGAAGTTCTGCTGTGGGACTGTTTTCACAGCGAGTTATTTATTGCAACAGAATATTTCTGGGAAAATATTGGGGGGACAGTGATACCTAAGATGAGTTAAAATTAACTCAGACTGAGGCTGTGAGGCCGTGTGTATTCGTCTCCGGGCGCAAGCTAAAAATGACGTGACATAATTAGACCAGCGCAGACATTACACACGTGGAGGTATTACAGTATTAGAAAAGGAAGGGCTTATTAATAGCATTTTTGGCTCATGTTGTGTACTCTTTCTGGCGAGGCATCAGAACAGTCCCGCCAGGCAAACAGGCAGGTACAGTGATTCACTTTAACAGGCGACATCTGTAAAACGCCAAGGTAGTTTACACTGCGGCCGAGCCCGAATTAACGTGCTTTCATTGGAAACAAACACCGCTCGCAATCAGCTTCTGTGAGCTGCTGTGCTGCTCGTGTGAGCGTTAATATCTCCTGACTGAGGTGGGACAGCGACCTGCAGCCATGCGATCGAGCAAAAGTCGCTGAGAAGTTTGTTTCCACGTGGTCCAAAACTCATGGAAGTGCAGAAATGTAATCCACAATGTCAAGTAGCCAAGAGGATGTTGATGTTCTACGTGAATTGTTAGGTAAAGTACGATATGGTATAATCTTAATGAAAAGTAGATATTTTTCTTTTGCAGTCCAGCAGTGGGATCTACATCATCCATTGACTTAAGGCCCTTTCTTGTGGTGTCTGGACAGCTGTTTTTGGAGTCACAGCTTTGAGGGAAAATAAAGTCGGCCTTTAAGTAATAAGGGGAAATGTTTAATATCGAATGGCGCGCACACAACCTAAACACACATTAAAAATAGCTCGTGGAGTTGTGATTACATAAAATTGCAAAAAAGGGGAAAGTCACATCATTGGTGGAGGCTGTGATGAGGAGGCTGTGGCTGACCACTGAGAGACTGAGACATTTCTTTTTTCCCCCATTCCTCATTTTAATCAAGGACCTGGTCCAGCATAAACAGTGCCTACCTACACTGCAGTTCAAACAGCGAGGCCCACTGAGACCCAAGCGATGATTTCTAAATGTTCACCGACAAGCTGGTTTAATTTGTGTGCTAAGTAGATGGAGGTGGACTTATATATATCTTTCCTTCTTGGCATACAGTACGTACCACTCGCCCGCTTTTTCTCCACCTCTGTGAAACATTATGGCACGTCTCAGTATAAAAACTGGTTCCCCACAACTCCTGGCTGTCTGGTTTATATACGCCATGCTGTGTTAAAGGTGAGGACAGGTCCAGCCACTGAGGCCTGAGCACAGACTTAATAAAGGCGCCTTCATACCCAAGACTCTGCAGCGATGACTGAGGAGCTCAATGAAGTCCCTGCTTCTACTCTATCTTTAATCTGACTCCCTCATGTCATCCTCAGCTTGTGTCCAGAGAGGTTGGTACAGTATAGTTGTGGCCACTGTAAACCCTGTTATTGTGTGGTCAGTTGTCAACAGCTGAGACTTGACAACAGCTGCTCGGCCGAGGTCAAAGGAGTACAAGTCGCTGAACTGCTTAGTCAGCATTGTAATTACGACGCACTGATGATACAACTCCACTACAAGTCACGTGATGCGCCTGGTCACATGATGCCGTCACTCTGAGCAAAATGTCAAAAACAGAAATGACAGTGTGTCATGCACACAGCGAGGGTGAGGAGGAATACGTTAACAGACGCAGGTCATGACTCAGCTCCCAGGGTCACGACAGCCAATCGCAACCTGAATGAGCTTTCACATACACGGCCCATTATGTGTCTCTGAAACTCAGTTTACTTGCTGTCGAGAACAAAGTGTGACTGATAAAGGCAGACGGCTCGCTGGAGAAACAAGCCATTATGAGGAGGAGTTCGGCACTGTGTCGCTGACAATGGGGCAAACAAAAGCCTCTGTTGTCTTCTCCAGCCGGTGGGTTATTTTTTTTTTCTGTGGGGCCTTTGTGATGGATAATTGCCCTCCTCACATGATTTCATAATGCTGTGACTCGTCTTTCAGTCCCTGTGTAACACAATAACAAGATAAAAAAAAAGGGGGGGGGGGTATCTAAATCTGAATTTTTGACATTGTTTAGAAGTGGCCGCTTTTCTTCATTGTGGTGTATAATTTTAGAAAGATGTACGAGCAGGACGCTGACTTGAACCAGTCATAATACAGCCTGAAGCAGAGGCAGACAGGCCAGCTCCTCGAGTTCACTGGCTGTATTGTCTTTGGATAATCATTTAAAAGTGCTCTCACAACTGCACCATAGTTTTATGGCTTTATATCTTATTGCTGTCTGAATATCGAATTCAAATCAGATGGGTATTCTTCAAGTCAACCCAGATTTAGACAGAAAAAGTGGTATATTGCCAAATCATAGTACAACTAAATTACATCCAACATGAGTGAGCGCCTTTAATTGTACGGGTAATATTTATAACCTGTGCTTCTTTTAAGATCCGTTTTGTCAGCACGAAAATACAGGACACGGTGCTCTGCTGTACAGATCAGTCTGTGTTGCCACCTCAAGGACTGGGCTGAACTGTAAACATATTGTTCCCCACACAAAGTCGTCTGCACATGTACTGTTAACCCTGGGGGCATTGTCTATGAGATGCTCGGTAGGTATGCAATCTTTCCTCTGAGTCAGCAGAGATCAATCCAGGACAAGCCAGCCGAGGAATGCATCTACTCCTCACGGAGAAAACACTTAACTTGAAAAGAAGAGCACCTATCATTTTATAATGTATGCTGGAATTCAACTAA
Source organism: Microchirus variegatus (assembly GCF_963457635.1). Taxonomy (NCBI): domain Eukaryota; kingdom Metazoa; phylum Chordata; class Actinopteri; order Pleuronectiformes; family Soleidae; genus Microchirus; species Microchirus variegatus. Next base: position 11,542,307 of record NC_139813.1, read on the forward strand.
TCTACCGGCATATTGTCACCTAGGAATGTGTATATTACAGATGAACTGGGAGAGGTGGCACCTGCAAAGGTTTTCAAAGAGAACCTACATTCCTCTATGTGCTGTCAAAGCTTGCATGTTGATTAAATATGCTCATAAAATATTAGAGGCTCTCTGTGCTTCTGAGAGTACTTTTAGTGAAGTGAAAGCAGGACACTCAAAAAAGACCAGTTTTCCAGTGGTGGGTGTTCCATGTTTGTTGTTGCACTGGAAAAAAAAACACCTTAAATTTGCATGTATATCTGAAATAAATTTCATTAAAGCTTGTGGTTTTTCTGATCTGTAGTTTCTTCAAAAGTGGAAGAAGTGGAGCCTCTCGTTAAATTAAAATCTAATATAAAAATGTCTTATTAAAAGTTAAAGTCCTACATTAAAACTGACAGCGGAATTAAAGTATCGAGGCATTAAAAGCAAATGACAAATATTGACTCCAACACTGGGTTTCTTTTTATTTTGCTTCCATTTATCTTTTTATTTTATTTTTCTGCTTTTTTTTCATAGCTCCTGCTAAATCTCTAATACTGCACTAAAAATAGTACAGTACCGTCACAAAAATAAGTAAGAAAACATGACCAAATCCTCCAGATTGCGCTACTATTATTGATTAAATTGTATATTTTTAATGTTACATGCACCGGGACACATTCAAGTTCATTAAATCCATTGATAAACTATAATGTTATTTAAACTTAACTAGCTGTTTGGCCAATTCTAAAACTTTGTAAGTTAAACTTACAAACTAACTAACTAATTATTACTACTATAACTAACTACATGACTAATATTGTTCATTATAATACATTTTAATTTGTACAGTTATAAGTACTTACAAGGGGGTGTTGGAGTTTACCTGGTAACAGTTTTTTTCATTTTCATTAAACCAGGAAAACTCATTTATGAAAGCCCAGACATCAGTAGCCATGACCTCCACTATATTCACTTATCACTTTGCAGTTTGAGTTTATTTCCCAAGAGTGTACAGAATTATAAACATGAGGTACTGTTTTATTACAAAAGATCTTAAATTTTCCAGAAAAATGAAAGGCATACAGCTGCCATTAAATGAGGCTTTTAATGTCTCTGTCTTTGAACAGTACACTCACATATTGTTGCCTGCAACACTATTTCACAGATGGCGGTTTTGGGATGTGTATTTGTGAATTACAATGACTCCCTTTTTTGCTCTAAAAACATTCCAGCAGCCTGCAAGATGAAATGCTGGAATCCGAGGCATGATGCTAATTTGAAGACAGAATAAATCTATAAATCTGACTTACTCTTTTGCCCGGGGATATACAGCCATGATAATTACAGGTTGACTTTACAGACATGCAGACATCTCTCATCTGTATTGCTAATGGTATAACCAGCAGGCTGCTACGTGCTTACTCAGTGTCTAGCAGAAGGGGTGAATAGAGGTAAACTGTAACAATGATATCATTATAAAGTAAAAATAAGTAGTCTCAAATTGCATGTTGTTATGACAAAGATTTACTTCAGTATGAAAAAAAAAATCTCTTTGTGGTAACACTGCACATCGGTTGTAGGATCATCCATTAATTAGCCTATCATTCACAAATAGTCCTGTAATCAGAAATGGTAATGGCATTTGAAGAAATGCAAAGCCAGATGTTGAGTATGTGTCATGGCGTTAGCTGGCAGCCGAAATTAAAACATATTACTGAATAGTCTGCAACACTTTGATTGTTCTTGACAAACAAACAGGCATATCCCCCTGCACTGGCAGCGTGACGATCTGAGAAAGATCTGACACAAAACATAACGGATGATCTGGGAGGACAGTGCTGCATCTGGTTGTAGTTACAGCCTTGTTTTGCTGTGTCCTTCAGACTTGGTGCCATAGGCCCTACTGCTCAAGCAAGTAGAGTTCATATGGACACAAAACCAACATGTGGTGCCTGGAAGACTCCCCACAGAGGTCAGCTTCAGGACTCACTGGCCCAGGAGACAAAGGATTGGGGCATGGTGAATCGTATCCCTGGTGCAGGCCGTGAACTGAATACTACTAACAACTCAAGACATTAAATTGTCTGTCAGCAAAGTCGGAAACTTTACTGAGCTAGAATTGGAGAGAAAAGTCAAAATGCAGTCCTGCTCAAATTTAATCTGCGCTGTGAAAAAATGTTTTTGTTCCTCATTTCTTATTTTATTTCGCCGTGAAGTTCTGTTTTTTCAGCTGACTGGGTGGGCTGGACACGCTCCATATAGGTGTCCAATCAGAGCAGGTGAGTATTCTGTCCAAATCAATCAAACAATCTTGTTCTCCAAAACGTGACGAATTTCTATGTGCAACGCTAACATGCTGTCTCCGCTGACGACAGTTCCACCCTGGACTGGTCGGCCTTTCTGCCGCTCCTCCTGTATTCATGGGAGTTCATCAGAGGTACTTATATTATTTTTGCATGGTCAGAGTTTTCCGGGTATTTTTGCGGCCTCCTGTTTGCACACCTGCCGGAATTGTGAAGTTTGTCTTGGGTCATGTGTGTTTACACACCCCAGGCCCCAAAGGTGACCCCATCACACCACCGCCAGGGAGGCCAGCACTTGTGTGTGGCGATTTCCAAAGCGGACAGGCTTGGATAAGGGCCACACTGCCTGTGCTGCCTTTCTGCAGTCTGGCCCCACTCTGGCTGCGCTGGGAGGAGAAAGTTTGGGGTGGGGGGGAACTTGTTGGCAGGGCCCAGCAATGTTTTGAGAAGCACAGACTTCTGGCAGCATCGCTCAATATGATGGAGAAAAATGTCTTCTGCTAATGAAAGCCAGCAGTGTCTCTCCAATTGGACGACAACCCAAAAGGCATTATGTAACTGAGATACCATAAACATTTCAAATTTGTCTCTCAACAAATTATCAGTGTTTATTTTTTCCACATTAGATCTGATATTTTTGCAACAGTTTGAAATTGGGGGAACTTCTCTGAATTGAAGCTACAATTCTTCTGAAACCAACAGCATTTTGTCTGCAATATCAACAGGGTACCAGGTACAGTTTATTGAGATTTAGAACTATATCAATAAATAGTTCAATAAAAATGGTTTGTTTAAGGTTTTTAGGTCAAGGTTAGATGTTTTGTTTGGTAAGACAAAAATCAAGGTCCTGGATTATCAGAGATGTGCAAACACTGCAGCTGCAATAATCAGCGACTGCTGAATGCCCCTCTTTCACTCCTGTTTTGATAGTGGTGTGTTTGGCCTGAGCCCAAAGCTCCACTACAGTATGTATTAGACAAATATTTATCTTGTTCAAAAATACATGGCTATACTGAGATGGGAATAGGGTAAAATGATTTAATGGTCACACCAGAGAGCCTCCTTAGGTGCCAAAGTTTTGCAGTTTTGGTGGTCTTCTCTCAAAGATCAGACACCCAAAGGTTCGGTGAGGAGACCACGAGATGCCATGATTCAAGACTCACTGAGGGGACATGAAAGTGTTTATAAGATGGAGGGTCTGGATGGCAATTACTGCTCATCAAGGAACATTTCAAAGGGTGACTAAATTGTTGAAAGTCTTGCATATGAAAGATTTACAGTTTTTCCTCACAGTGTCTTCCCTAAAGAGTCTGGGTAGTGGAAGCAACATTTTTATGTTCACACCGACATCACCAGTGCATAATAAAGTATAAGTTCTTCATCGCTGGAGAATATTTTTTTTCGGACCCTTCTGGGGTTGATTGAAACTTACATATGAAATGCAGACACATTCAAGCCTGTCCAACATACATATTTGCTGTCGTGTTTACCGAGTGCTGCTCAAGCAAAGTATAGAATACCCATGTGATCCTGGTGAAAAAACAGAAGCAAGACATTAAAGACAAAATCTGTCTCCATCTTTATTTGGAATTCTAAATCTTCCTGCCACCGACTTTTATGCTGCAGACCAGCAAAGAAAATGTGATTTTCCAGTATATTTAATGAACCAACTTCCACTCAAAATAGATTGAAGGAACATTTCATCCCTAAAGCTGTTTCCTCTGGAAGATTCCTTGCCATATTTGAGAAATGAAGAAATGTCTTGCTCACACATTTCACTCCATTTATCACTGTTAATGTTAACTGTCATAAAGGTAAAAATAATATTTGTCTAGTAGTATTTTTCTCCATGTCATGATATTTGATGAAATGTTCTAAAGTGTCTTTTGTGTTGTTCTTTGAAAAACCAGCCACAGGAACAGATATTTCCAGAAGTCGCGACTTAAGTTACAGCATGAGGGGAATTAATCAATACAACCGAGTTCTGTTTTTTCAATTCAAGATGTAGTAACACATTACCACTATACAATTCTTGGTAAAAAGGCATTTTACGTACTTGCAAATGCTATTCATTAACTAATAACGGAAAGTATCTCTGTGGTTAATTCACAGCCAGACAAATGTTTGCACTCCTAAAAATACTCAACACATAAATGCGCTGTACTTTTTTTTTTTTTAGGAACTTTTAACTTGTTATTTTTGAACAAAAGTTGTGCAATCAGAAAAGACGGAGATGTAATATTGTCATTATTGTACATTATAAGTTGAATATAAATACAGGAAGTCTGTCAGTCATTATTTATGCTCAGTTTGCTCCACTGTATTTGAGACAGGATCATCTGGAAAAGGGAGTGAATGGGCTAATAAATTATTTTGTAGAGGATCATATTTCAGGAGACAATGAGTAATCATGTCTGTATATTGTACTGTAAAACTGTTTTTATATTAAGGTGGACAGTATAGAAAGGATGAATTTACTCTATGGTATGGAGTTTGACCAGTACAGTCCTCATACATGTAAGGACACCAGTGGCAGTGCATGAAAATGGCACAAAACTGAAAACAACTCCGTGAGTTTCGACACAAACTCAATTACCCCCATCTTTATTCACATTAAAACTTTAGTGCGTAAATAGGCAACTCTCTGTAACATTTCAAAACACCAAATGAGTTCACACGACGCTGATTAAGCCTATCAGCTCCACACAACTCTCTCTGTGTTTCTTAGTAAAACAGTGTTATGATCTCCTATTACCCACACTGCACAGCAATGTTGCACTAGTAAAGTGAGATGGCTGTAAAAAGGCTGGAGTGTGACTGATAACACAGAGAAGCACAAACAACAACTTTCAGAAGTGAATTATGTGGCTCAAAAAACCCCAGTCTTTGAGTAGTTTTGAAAAGAATTATTGTTGCTCCCACCCACCCTTGCACTTCTGCTGTATACAACCTGACTACACTTCAGTCAGGTCTGATAGTATTGCTTCACAGAGCATGTTTTCAGTTGAAGGACACAGCCTACAAATAAAGTTACATAGTTTCTGTCCATGAAGGCCAAACAGAGACAGAATAATAACATCAACAGCAACAACAATCACAAAACGTTACTCATTGTAGCTTCAAGCACATCAATTGTGAATGAAAAGCAACAACAATACCAACAAAAAGATCTTGCACACTGTCCAATTTACATTGACAAATTGATTGCAACATCTTGGTACTTGTCCTTGATCATTCATTTATATGATAAAGATCTAAACTTTATTACTTCTTTGTTTCAGTGGAGTTTAGATTTTTGAGGAGGATCCTGTTTGTTTGTAAACAATCCCAGCTGTTCGCACCAATAATGAAACAAAGTGAAACTCTCATATGAAAGCTGCATTGACTGGGGGCAGTTTAGAAGCATATTATTAACATGTGAATAAACTGCAGAAAATCAAAATGACAAAATTATATATGTATTGCCAAAATACACCAGTGTATGGAGCCTATAATTACATTTCTGATACATTATTCAGGGACTGCCATGGTTTGAATGGACAAAACTTGCCTACTTCTCTCATAATAGGAAGTATTACAAGCCAGTTAAGCAAACTTGTTGATTACTTTTAATACATTCCACTTGTGAGTCAATGCTTTTGTTGAAGAAAAAGAATTGCGTAGCATTTCGATAATCTGCTAACCTTCCTTAAGGGTTCATAACAGGGAGGAAACTTGGGTGGCCTTGATAAATGACATTTGACATTTAGAACTGCTTGCATTCATAACAGTCATTACATCAGTGTTCCCAAATGGTGGTTCTTATTTTAATGGGCAGGATTATATGGAAGGCCATGACGTTTATATTGAATCTGTTGCAGCTAATTAGAGTGGAATGGTGGGAAGGAAGGGTCTGCTTATTCACAGGCACAATCTACTCCTCTATATTCCCAAACGTCCTTTTCACTAATGCAACCGCAGTACATTTATGTTGTTTCAGGTACAGTTACTCCTCATTTCATTATATTCGTCAAAACCTCAAAATTAATTACGATTAACTGTACATGTCCTATAATTCAAGCATAGTCAAATTTGGAAAGACATCATTTTCACTCTGGATGCTTCAGTTTTCCACAATGCAGCAACTTTCTGGGAGTTCAGGTTTCACAGTATCAAGGCTCCAAAAGGTGACATTAACTTTTGTTGTGAGAGCTAAAAACGCCACAGGGGAGCCATCTGAGGCCCAGTGAGAGCCGCGACTATGCAGTCTCTAAGCTGCAGCAGTTATCTCTGCTGACCTTCTCTGATGACAGAGACCTACTATTCCCTACAGTATCTCTGCAATATGGACGTTAATATACAGGACATTCAAACATGAGCTCAGAGCAAAATGGTTCTAACTAATTCACAGGAGCAAATGTCCCTCTGCCATTAGAGCAGCTACATCAAACAGACAACATATAAACCATAACTACTGCTTCACAAAGCTCAGTTCCATCAGATAGCTCACACTTCATGCAAAAACAGGCCTGAAGGGAATTGACTTAATGGTCCCACCCACTCATTTTCTCAGCTGGGGAGAACAGACACAGAGACGCAGATGCTGTGTGAGTGTGTAATAGAAGTGCATGAATGTGTGCGTGATATATAAGTGACTCATCCCTTTCTAACAAATGCCTTCATTTTAATTTCAATTTACTGTCATGACAGTTGCGAGATAAAATTTCACCAGTGCACATATCACCGCTCACAGAGACACATCAGAAGACACGATGACTACCCACCTATTGAAGGCATGACTGAATCTCAGAGATGCTGCCAAGGGAGGGAGATCCCCCACTAAACAATATGATATCACATAATCCCGCTCCTATTCCCCGAGCAGCCAAGCCCACATAGGCTTTCCACTCAATAGTGACGACTGGGCTCTCTGCTGATGAAAGAGAGCAGAGGCCCATTAAACCTCATCGACTCACTTGAGTAATGTGGAACAGGCACACAGCTGGGGAGTTGGTGAAGGAGACAGATAGACAGATGATAGTCAAACAACTGACAATCATTTTTTTTTTTTTTTACATTATGGTTCAACTTTTACACTTTTTGCATATACACTATATCCTTGGTGTTTGACTTGACATAATAGTATCAGGGCTGGAGTTGTTTAGAGTGAGTGACCACCTTATGGATGTACAGTAATCTGACTGGTATAATATTAGATGAACTTTTGTGCATATGAAGAGGTAAATGTTATGCTATGGCAATTTCTTGTACGTCAAGTCTGCTGGGCCAAAACAGGTGTTAATAAGGTCAATACCATAGAGGCCCTTTGCAGGCCTTTGTGGTCTTACAAGAGACTTTTAATGAATCGTTATCTTATTGTTCGTCATGCTCACAACACAGCTTTTACACTGTACTGACCCATATACATATTATGCGGTTATGAAACACTTCTCATTCACTTGACTGGAGCATCAAGTGCAGCAGCCAAACTGCATTGTGGATCCGTTGCTTTGCTTTGCCGTTGAAGAAGTTGAGAAATGTTCAACTTTCCAAGCGTTTTCAGCTTCAGTCTCAGCCAGTCCTATCACGTTATGGAATCACAAGTGTGCAACCAACAATGGCTAACATCACATCACCATCACTTCAGCAACATTATAGCAACTACAGATATGGACTTAAACACGACAGACACTTCTTTGCTAAACTCCCATAGCTGCTTCCAGCACCAAGTGTTGGACCTGCCCACTATCGAGAGTTAAAGCAACATTCATGTGGGAGTCCAGCATTATTGTCCATTAAGGTTCTGTATTACTTGTCATGTATTGAGAACAACTGTAGGTAAACGATGCTTTAACACTTTTACCCATTAACCAGAAATGAAGCCAAAAGATATCTTATGCTGTTGATGTCATTTGATGGGGGCCAATGATATTGGGCTGTTATAAATAGACCTGGCTCACCTTCTTTTGTAGCATCCAGTAAATAATCAAACAAACTTAAACAAACAAGACAAAATAAATATGCTTTTCGCCAATGAGATAAGAAATAGTGACAGTTGTATTTTTGTTGATAACAGTGCATTCACTTCCCAACAGAGTTGCTAAAGGAACAGCGACGTAGAGTCCACTGTGTCCACTGTTCTTGGGTGCACTCTCACTGACAAATACACTGGCAACAGGAAGAACCGCATCGTCCAAGAACTGCACTTAGATGGTGTGGTGTTTGAGCTTAAGCTCATAAACATGATTTGATTGGCATCTATTCCGCTGTATTTGCATAATATGATTTGATTGGCTGGTGCTCGCGCTGCCTCTTGGAAAGCACAACATTTCTCAACTTCTGCCGCAAGCAACGGGATCATCGTGGACCGATTGGCCCCAAAAAGCAGATGAAAAAGAATAGAGATGGGAAGCCCGCTGCGTGCTATTCGCGCAAACATACTTTTGGCCACTGCCATGGTTGCCACAGCAACCCGCATACAGAGCAAATGAAGGTGAGGGTGGCGTTAGATCAAAGGAAAGTGAAGGCGGTGTCTGTCAGGGCGGAAGCCTGCTGGGTTTGACAGTTTAACTGTAAAGACTACATGGTATTGCACAAACATACCACTAATCATCTGTTATTTCTCAGTGTTAAAGACAACATTTGTCGGGCCTCTGAGGCCCTTTATTTGAGAGGCCACAAACATGATGAAGTCAAGAAAAAGTTCATCATGATTCAGCAGATTGACTTGTCTATAATAATGATATGAACATCATTAATAACTAATAAGTCATGATGATTCCAATACGGCATTAAATAATGCCATGTGCCTTCATGAAGTCAGGCATGAAATATCATAATTATATTTGAATTACTGACAGTTCATTGGGTAATGAATTCATGATTATTAAATACATCGTACCATAAAGCATAATTACTTCCACAGCATGTGAGTCAGTTTTACGATTTAACATGGAGATCGAGGGGAGAAGTAAAAAATAAAACAATTGTACCCAAACAATAGCTGACATTGAAAAGTGCTAATGTCAACATGTAAGACGTATATAGCTGAATCTTGTAGCCGAGACACTACGAAGAAACAATTACTACAAGATGGAATTGCTGAGCTGGTCACTGAATGCAATTGACAGAATGTTCTCAACAAGGAGTGCAGGCTCTGACGAACCCAAATGCCCGGGTGGGACCTTCCCTGCCGGCTACACCATGGATGGATGGGGAAAGTGGAAAGTCTTGTGCCTTGCTGCACTGGATATAGAGGATGTCGTGGACGTGTACATATTCACGTTCATGACAATTGGAAACTAACTAAACTTCTAACTTAATCGCTCAATCTGTGCCTTCCAGGCCTCTGTGCCGGTGATGATATCATCCTCACTGGTGATGCTGGGGCCCAGACCAAAGACCAGACTGTGACTGCTGGTCTGGCAGGGACCAGTTGGTGAGGACGGCATCTTAGGAGAGCTGGATCCTAGGGTGGGTTGTGCTGTGAAGTGTCTGAGAATGAAAAGGATACAAGCTCAAGGATAGTGTTTAAAATCATATATTAGCATACTTAATATCACTCAATTATGATAAACCATACTTGCATAAGCCTCAAATTTTAGCTGTAGTTTAACTTCATCATAACTTACCGTTACAGGACTACCAGAGTAGGCCTCCCTGTGCTCACATATATACATTTAAAATGTTAATTTACTGTTACAACTACAATGCTACTCTCAATAAACATGAGACATCAATATTCTGAATATGACATTGTCCACTCTAAAATACTGTTGATGTTATGCTTAATACCATAGCTGTTGCAAGCTAACGTTACCTAGATATAATGAGCACTAAACAACTATAAATATGATTTAAGTATACAAAGACACAACTAAAGATATGATAGTAATATGTAATAATACATACCCAACACAAAAACAGAAAGATCACCTCAGAGCTGCAATCTTGTTTACCTCAGATCTCCATGGCGACCATTGAGCACTGTTAACCACTTTATTTACAAAAACAGCTGTGCGGTGGCACCCCTAAATCATCATGTATTGGAAAAATATTTTGCATGTGTTGTTTCTACATACATTGGAGCACTTTTAGCACCCAGCCATATCAAAATTCAAGAATTGTGTTTTTTGATGCAGCCTAATGGCCATCCACGTAGACTGACTACTGCCCTAACTGCCCTGAGCTAGACTGCAGCTCTGATTGCTACCTGCTGCTGAAATATGTTACGTCAAAGTTTCAAAAGAAAAAATTATTTATATGAGGATAAAAAAAAAAAAAAAAAAAAAAAAAAAAAGGTATTCTGTGGGTAATGGGGGCGGGACTAGATAAGCTTTTGCTTCTCCCGCTTTCCCTTTCGGTCATGTATATGAATTAAACTGGATGACAAAGATGGGTCACGAGAGATACTTTTGGGTTGCCAAATAAGTTTGCTTTATAGCTTTTTGCTTACGATTTATTAAACAACACACATAACATGATGTAGTAATTCATTTATAAACCAATATCGCTTGAAAATGGACTCACTACCAGTTGAAAATAAATACAAAATAGTCAGAAATGCTCCATTACGCATCATTTCCATAAAAAAAACATTGTTTTACCCAATGGATACAGCTAAGTTACTGGTGAATGTTGTAAAGAGTAGACAAAATCACGTGGCTGTTCTTGTATCAGTGTTTGTGCTATAAAAGGCTTTTGCAGAACAGAAGCCGACAGTTTCTACAACATCTGCTTTTAAAGGTGAATCTCAAGGCTAATAGCACTGATGCTTTTTCTGCAAATATAGTTCCAAGTAATGTGTTATCAACATTATATCTTGGGTGTGCCAAGAATTATGGCACACCCTTTTGGCCCAGGAGTTTGGGTGCGAATTATGAAATACTTAATATCTCTCAATGTTCATTCGTCTCCAACTTAGTTGAAAGGCCATTTCTCATTTGCTCCTTCATCCATTACCTCTCCTGTGTATACTATCAACAGAAAATACAGACACAAAATGCAGAAAATAGTAGATAGTGTGAAACAACAAACTTTCTACAACCCCCGCTCTCTAACAAAAGTTGAGAAATTACACTACTTCACCTTTCACTTGTATCAGCTTTATTAAAATTCCAAATGTGCAGTACAGAACATCTACTGTGGCTCATTTAAAAGTTGAAAGAGTTGTTTCTGCCTGCAGTTTCTCCAACTTCCGGACTATATAGGTCAGGGAAACCTGCCAAAAAGGCTTCCTGCATATTGGGCACACGTGTTGTGCCACACATCACTGACTGACATTTGATGTTTTCTGCCTCTCTACTTCCACTCCTCTCATCCCTCCCCCGCATGTTTGGGCTCCTCTCACCTCTCTGCTTTGCTCTCCTCTGCTGCTTTGTGCCTCCACTTCTTGTCTTCGTATCCTCTTCCCTCAGCTAGTGATTGTGATGGAGAGGTTAATCCGGCCTGCATATGGTTGCCATCGGTGGCAGATCTCTCCATAATGGTGGATGGACAGTGTAGGCTAATCACGATCTTTGATCTTCTATGAAACCCTCAACTTGCGTGGCTCTGATTTCCTTGCATCGCTGCCACGCTAAAATGAGGAGGCCCTGTTGCTCTGGAAGTCATTTCAGGCTTATTACTTAAGCCTCAACGTATCCCCATTGTCTTTGCGAGCATTGGAAATGACTAGAGGCTGTGCTTCTGTGCAGTCAGCGGAGCGGGTATTTCCTCCAACTGTGCTGAGTTGTAGGCCAACTTTGTGCCTTCTCGCCCTCTTTTCAAGGCGGCCAACTTTTGATGAGAGCTTTAATTTGATGTTGTTAAGGTTGTATGGTTTCAACTTTGCCATTTCTTTGGCTTATAATAGTCGAGGTTTTTTCCCATGTGAACCCAAAGCCTGTTGGGCGAAGTCCTAAAATGGCCTCCAGATTTATTGGTGAGTTTTTTTTTTCTATCTGAGCCAAGAAAGAACATTACTCAGCAGCAATTACTACAGCAGTTGACAGGGTTGCCACTCGCCACGACCTACGCACATCAGAACGTCAAGATGTGCAGTGATTGAGCTGTACAGTAGTTTTTGAAAATGCTCAATTACAGCTTACAGCCTTGGGTTTTGTAACAGTGTCATCTTGGCACAGTTGAAACAGCACACCAGCTGAGCTCAGGTTTGTCACCAGGGCAATCACATACACCTCAGCAGTAATTGGAGTAAGACTTAGAGAGGGCATCAGTCATGTCCATGTTTCAGTGACTCATGACCCTCTTAGCAGAGCCTGTGCACACGCGCACACACACACAAAACCACACACATGCACACACCTCAGTGCCGCCTGTGCACACATGGAACCAGTCAGTGGACACTGAGCCTGGGCTGGTCTTAAGTAAAATGTAGAGCCTTTGAATGGATGATCTGTTTACAGGGAGAAGAAAGGCAGGCTATCAGATTGCCAGATCTGGAACACATTGATGTTGATGCTGCTCCCATTGTCAGATGAAATTGTTGATCTGTTTGATATACAACAGACGATATACAGGATATTTAAATACTTTGACAGGCAACAGGCAGATTCAAACATGTAAGAATGTATCTACGCTAAATAAGTGCCTGCATCCACATGCTCGACTGCAGCGCTTTAATAGCTGTTTATTTCAAACCAGCACAGCTAATTAAAATATCCATTACGAGTCAACATTTAGACCAGAAATACTGCAACAGATAAAATACAATCAAATATAAATAAAAGCCCAACAATCTCAGAGATTAGTTTGACATATTGTTTGTATGATATGAAGTTTATAATCATGATTGATGAAAACCCGTTGGCAGGTTTTGTCCAAGCCAGTTCTCTTTTTCATCTAAAAAACTCCCCAAAGGTCAACAAGTACTGGCAGAAACACTCACCCCGGAGAACTAGAAACAGGAGGGATATTTGACGCAGCCAGGGTGTCGGTGTGTGTCAGCTTTTCTATTTCAGCTGGTGTGAGACAAACCTTTGTGTGTTGCCGTGAAGCAAATGGATATTTTCCTCAAGGATTTCTCACAGCACAGTTTGTGTGTTCATCAGTAGTTTTCAGTGCGTGGTTGGAGGACAGACTACACTGCAGACAGATCTCTGGTTTAGCTCTGGCTTTGCCTTCTCCCCCTGCTCCTGGCCAAAACTATGCAGATGAAAGTTCAGAGTGTAACAAAGTGATTATCAGCGGTACAGCGTGAATGGCTGGGGTTTGCCGTATTTTCCCTGCTGGGTGGTAACTTAATGGCCATATTAACATTAATTTGATTTTCTTCCATCCTGTCTCTTCAAACTAGCGCTTCATTATAGCAGGGACATTCCTGGTTTTTACAACACGACAGAGTGGGAAAAACGGCAGACGAGAGCTAGTTAGAGAAGAAAACATTTGAAAACACAACAGCGACAAGGCAAAGTTTCCCAGGAAATGGGTGGCTGCTCTGTGACTCTTTGTCTTTTCTTTTTTTTTTATCAAACAGAAGCTGTGTTTTATTTTAAAGAGCTGTTTGTGCACATTTTCGAGATGAGAAACGCAGACCATATCCTGTTATTGAAGACCCGGTTGTCTTTATTGCCTGGTGAGGCGGCAGCAGCAGCACCAGCAGCACCAGCACCAGCACATTGCAGTGTCCTTCACTGCATGTCATGGTAGCTTGGTGAAGGGGCAGCATGTTTAGTCATACATTAGGGTGAAGGACTTTTAAGTGCTACCTGATGTTAGCAGGAGTGCATGTGGACACAGTGGGGTTTTTTAGGCGTGCCTCAGAATGTATGCACAATAATTTTGCCATTTACTGCGGTCTTGTGATGGTGCACTGCCGCTGTTATATTGGTTTGGAATGTACCATTCTATTTTTGAGCGAGCCCACTCAGTGGGTTGTGGGCCACTATGGCCACTGCCCCACTCATGACTTTAACAACAAAGGCAGATGATCAGGCCTAAACCAGCAGATGAAGCTGCCTTTTTGACGCAGGACATTCTTGAGGTGATTGTGTCAACATTTCAACACTGCTACATCCTTTATAAAGAAATGGGACTGACAGAGTGGACACTAAATTTCACCACAGTGTTTTCCCCAGTTCCGTCCAACAAATCTCCCTGTTGGGATTTCCAAGGTTTGTAGTTTGATCCTTAAAAAGCAAGCAAGCAAGCAATGATGCAAAATATGATGACTAATATGATTTTCCCCCCGAATGCATTTACACCGCAATTTGTTATAAATTAAAGGAATACGTACATCTCAAGAACAATCCTTGTTCTGTGGCTCTCTGTCCCATTCATCTGAGTGAATGGAGCTTGTAATTACAGCGCACAGCAGTGTGTTTAAATTGTGTTTAAATGGCAATACAGTTTGCAGTTTTTCACATAAACTGTCAGAGGCTTGAATCTGAAATGAAGTAAAATAAGCAATATTTCTGTGGAGAGTCCCTGCCAATAGTGCGAACAAAATAACAAGTCCCCATCCAGGCCAACTGCTGTGGCTGCCCTGTTTATTTTTCTGGACAGAGTTCATCGATGGAATTTCAGAATTAACTGACAGACTTAAAAATATTTATTGAAAGGGCACCATAGCAAAAGTGAACATCAGAAAAAAGAGTCAAAAAGCATCCATCATCGCTGGGGAGTCTACAGTCTTGGTGCAGCTGTCATTTCATTTCCACTCGCGCTAGATTAAATAAAGCACAGGGGCTGGAAAAAAAATTTGCTCTGAACTGCAGGGTTTCAAGCCCTCTGGCACTCCATTTGACTGACCACTTGTCAAACTGAGAATGAAAAAAGGTACACTGCAATTATGACTTGCCACAAAACTGAGCAGTTAATAAGGAAAATAAAAAAATATATTAGCCATGTTTGATCTAACTGGAGCCCATTTAGCATGGAAACTCAAAACAGTGTTCAATATTCAAGTTATTAGTCACCACAGGATGACTATGTCTCTAATTCGATGCATTTGGATTAATGGTTCAATATTGATCCATCATGAGGCAGCGGTAATAGTAGCTGCAGTAGTTGCACTAGTGGTATAGTTAAGGTTTAAACCTCAAAAGCATTTCATATGTGAGCTGGCTTTAATTTGGCACTTGAATGGGGGAATAATGGGAGGCAGACGAGCTGTGGAGCGCAGCCACACAAAGGCACAGTGCCTCTGTTAGGGGTCTGGCAGCCTGGCGGTTTCAGGGCCCTGGGCTTAAGTTGAGACTGAGGGTGAAGCTATGAGACTGGGGTTTCACAGAAGATCGAGTGCTGCATGGGGGTTAGTAATGAGAGGACTGGATGGATGAAGAGAGTCAGAGGCATGTCATCCTCTCCTGCAGCCTGATGACCCTCACCTCACAGATTAGTTCATAGCAGAGGAGGCTCGGGTAGGTGGCTTGAGCAGTGGGTAGACTGAGGTACTGCGGGGATGGGCAGTGGTGAGATGGGACACGGATGGGGTGGGGCGACTTTGAGTTGTGGTGGCTCCTTTCTAAACAGTGCTACTAAAAATAGATCCTTCCACCATTAAGCCTTCAGTCATGAAAGGATGAAAGGGTTTTCTTTTTAAATCAACCCAAGCAAAGCAAATCTTGAATTTTATGCAAGATTTAAGTCTGCTGAATGTATAAAAAGTGGAATCAGGGAATTTTCCACTTCCTCTGCAACAAAATAACATAGGGACTAGCTGCTGTGCCTTTAGCATGCTTGAATAGTCAAACAGGAGTTCTAATAAAGAAATAAAAGAATATCTGCAGGGGTTTGAGTGGAATGACGCCGCCTAATACAGCTGCAATAAAGTTAGAATGTCAACTATGGCTGATTTATTTGAAGTGGAATGGAAGTGTTTAATATGGGACACATGGTTTCAATAGATAGCTTAAGTTTCAAGCCATGAATTGCAGAAAGATGTAAAATGGCCTGTGCAAGAATTGGTCAGTGATAAGTAGATGATATAACACAGACACAGAGTGATGCCACGAGAGCTCAAAGTGACTCTTCACTTTAGTTTAAGTTCAGCGAAATCTGAAGCAGTTTAGCTCTATTAAAGCTCTGTTCATTTTACATGGAGAATGTTTCAGAAAGTAAAGTCACTAAAGGACCTTAAATCTTGCTCTTGCATCTCTCTTTGTTACATCTAAAGAGCGAGGCAGGTGCAAACAAATACACAGTGCAGTGCGCTCCAGTGCCTCTACTGTATACAAGCGTGGATGTCCAAATATACCAAGTACCACACCAAATCTACTAATACAGTCTTTGCTCAGTGTCTTGCACTAACACTTGGTGTCTGCACTGCCAAAGAAAAATAAACACAATCATTCAAGACTGGGACTTAAAATCTAAAATGCTGTCTGTTACAGAGTGACGATGCCAAAGTGCAAATCCAAACATTTTAGAGAAAAGTATTGTGTATTAGTAGTAGTGTGGTGATTAAATGTGCACTTTTAAGGGATTATTTTTGCCCGTATTAGTTTGATTACATTTGACACAAACTCAAACCATTTTAGTGCAGTCTTCTTCAGTGCAGTACCTGTAATTAGTTTATGTTCTTAGGCTGTGCAATGTTCTTCATTTATATCTGACTGAATTTTCATATTTATATACAGATAAGGATATTTATATTTTCACCCGACATGTTTTTTTTGTTTTTTTTTGTTAACCTATATATCATTGTTTCATTGATAAAAGTAAGTGTTTCTAGCAAAAGCATCACACACATGCTCTTTTTTAACAACACCCTGCTTCACATTTACACCTGGTCGCTGCGTAAATATCCAAAATCATCAACTGCTTACTATAAACCTGCTCCACTGGAGCGGATGACAGGCTGAGGGTTGAATACTGCGTGCAAGGCAGCATAACAGCACTTCCAGCCTTTGAGCATCTCTCTGGCCACAAATCAGCGTCTCTAACGTCTTCTGCTCACAGTTTAAATGACCAGCCCGACACTAAATCAAAGACTTTTTTCTTGCTGCTCAGCATTATGTTGTGGCGCTAAGGCCTCAATTCACAGACTTTTAATGGATGTTTTTTTTCTGCTTGTTTATGGGCATGGGTGTGTTTTTTTGTGTGAGTTGTGACAGAAGGATCCAAGAGGAAGGCAGAGACGGGGAGAGACGTAGAGCTGTGTGAGTGGGTGGGAGTCCTCAGAAAGAAACCATTAAACGCTGACATGGACTTTCCTTAAGGTGCAGAAACGGCCCGTGAGTTTGGAGGCGTTGTTGAGACTACAGAAAAATGCTTTCCTCATTTTTGCTCCGGAGCAACTGACTGATCACCGGCCAGTCTGCTTGCTTTCGAAAGGCCGTTGTCTCTGTAGTTTCCTGATCCGGACCAAAGCCCTTTGTGACTAAACAAATGGAATAAATTACCCAACTGGAATGAATTATAGATTTTCCCCCTAGAAGTTGCTGGCATTTATTATATTACAAATGCCTTTATGTTAGGAACAGAAATTAAATGGGGAAGTCGTAAAACTGCACTCCCAGACTTATGGCAACAGCCTCCATTATTCTGTTAAACAGAAAAGCTCCTCTGGAGGGGTCAAACAATTATCCTCCTGTATATGTTTATATCATTTTGAAGATCTCAGTTATTAGTTCAACCTCATAACCTCACATACGCTTTGCCTTCTGTCAGAGACGACATTTCCTACAGTGTCAGATGGGCTCCAGGCCTAAGCCTTTGAGCTTGGCTACGCTACATCTGCTCTACATATTCATCCCTGGGCCTCTTTAATTCCTGCCCTGCGCCCACACACACACTCTCGCACACACACACAAACAGAAAACACATACACCTACCTACAGGCACTGTACATGCACACACTTAAGATTGACCACACTTATAAACATTTACTAAGGAAGTGCAAAAAACAGTTTTTTTTACTATGTCAACACTGAAGAAGAATAAAGGTTCGGGATGTTCATGCAAGCGGTTGCTAATAAGCTGTGACATGCTTGGTTTGGAGCATTTCAAACACCGTCCATGTCGAAGTTTACTCACAGAATGACAAAGGAACTTAAAATGTGCAAATTCACCGATGTAACGAGTACATTCAGGGTGCCCCTACAGGCATCTTGGCGTAATTCACATTATTGCTGTCGTAAATGTACTGTAAGTTGTGGTTTGAGCCTCACCATGCACGGCTGACACACATAGATAGGTAGATGGATAGATGGATAGATGGATGGATAGATAGATAGATAGATAGATAGATAGATAGATAGATAGATAGATAGATAGATAGATAGATAGATAGATAGATAGATAGATAGATAGATAGATAGATAGATAGATAGATAGATAGAAACAAGGGTTCCAAATGTGTTCTTCTACAAGGGCTGAGGTTCTACCTGGAACAATTTGTTTTTAAAGGGGTTCTTGGAAACACTAAGAACAATTTTGATCCAGAGAACCCTTTGTTTATGCTTTCTGCAACATTTTGTAGATGATGATCAAGTTTTCAATCGTATGTCACCCAGCCCTACTCACAAGCCAACTCTTATTTACACAAATATCACAGTATAGTAGATGTGTGCACTGTGATGCTCACTTCAATGGAAGTAAATCAGCAATTTTTCCTCACACTGTCCTGTGTGGTTTCTTGGTTGACACTTGTGCTCCTGAACGTGCTAGTGTTTGTGCTCCTGCATGATACAACAGAGTTGTATGCAGGCATTCAGGTGTGGCAGCAACACACACACGCACATTTATGAGCTTGTTTATCATCCAAACGATTCTGAAGCATTGTTTCAAGTTAAGGGTAATAAATTACGTTCAGTTCAGCCAAAAATAATATCAGACGTAAATTATGATTCATCGAATTCATTTGACTCATTAGAGTAACACCTACGCTGACTGAGCGACGGTGTCAACAGGTATTTATTGCTTGAATGAGACACATATTTATGATGTGTTGATAAACAAATGGTTTAACTGCGTGGACACAAAGATTGCAGTCGAGTCAGAGACATAATAAGAAGGAGATAAACAACTTGAGAATTCTCAGTAGTGGATCAGTAGTGCCAAGGATGGTGGTTGGAGGACACATTTCCTGCTTTTTCCCTCATTAAGTTAATTGCGTGCTTTCTGAAAACCAACTGGAGAACATATTAAACCAACTTGAGTTTTTGCTGTGAAAAACCTTTTAAACCTTATTCTGGGGCAACGTCACAAACTTTAAACTACTTTTTTTTTTAATCAGATTTGACTGATGAATCTTTGGATTTCTTATTTTCCAGTGACTGTTGAAAGTGCATAAATCTCCATTCAGTTGGATAAGAACATAAAAACGACTGTACACAGAGAGAGTCGTACTGTAATAGCTGCAGAGTGAGGAGATATGCCTCTAAGTACTTTGGCAAGATATACTACAGCAACATCATAATCGAAGAACAGATAAAAGTGTCACAGGCAGTTTAGATTCAAACATTATGTGTGGAATATTTAAGAGAAGTCTCCAATAGGTCTATTATTTTGACAGTATCTGTTCTCCATTTGCACTTTATACCTCAACTCTTTTTGAATAATAAAAACTAAATGAAGACCAGATCAATGAATGAAAAATATTTGTACAAATATGTTTTTAAATATATACACATATAAGAAGAGATGTGAGTATGCACTTTCATTCCACAATGAGTCTTAAACATATTTAATAAGTAGAGCATAGTGTTTGAGTTATCAGCCTCAACTAGTTCACAGGTTTCAGTCCATTAGGTGTCAAGGAAAGCCCCATAATTAAAATAAGCTGTACAGGCTTCAGAAACAACATGCACATTAAAGCCTTGATCATATTGCCACTTCAAAATCACCTTTCTGACACCTTCAGATTGTGTCCAGATTTTCAACCTGGATAAAAAAAAAATGAAATGCAATTACAAGCAAACTGCATCCAAAACCACATTTGGAGGTGATTTGAAATGTGATCCCAATCGGATCTTTAAACTATGTCTCGGTTGGGACACACTAGCCAATGTGATTTTTTAAGTTTGACACATAGGGGTGTGAAATAGAGTGAAAGTAGTGAAGCCCACGATGGCAAAATATGTAGTTACAAGTTCATGAAATCAGAAAGTACAAAATGGATACTCTCTCCTAGACTGATTTGAGACACCGATTTGCTTGCAGCGTGAGCAAAGTCTATGAGCTTGGTTGACTTTTAAAAGTCAGTGTCATCTCATGATTTTTATGCACTATTTCATTTGCTGTATTGTCAGCAGAACGCCGCAGGCTGCAGTGAGGAAGTTTTGTTTTTCCCTGAGATGGAAAGATAAAGTGCTGTTTGGCAATGTCTGTCTGGTTCTCATGGTTTGATAACACGCTTCGAACTACCTGCTTAAAAATGAATTAGCCCAATTCTCTCCATGTGGTTTTGTTGTTTTAATTTTTAAGCATTTCTGGATAAAAAGGTAGAACCTATTTCCACATTTGGGTCTAAGAAAATCCAGCAAACTGTGAGAAACTAAAATTACAAATTAGTTAGACAAACAAAATCACATCTCTTTCTCTCTAAGGTGTCTTACAACTAATCTTTTTTTTTCTCCCTTGTCTGCTAATCTCGTCTCTGTCTACACCCCAATGTTCCCACTGAGTCATATTATTTCCATATTTATGTCAGCAGCAGCCCCTCTCTTTGATCTCCTGCCTTGTTCTGAGGCTGATCTTGTTATGGCTTGTTTCTGTAAATACTTTGAACTACTCCGGGATTAGAAGATTGTGGATGCAATGAAAATACAAACAGCTCTTTACACAGATTCATTTATAAGGCCCTTTAAAAGACACACAAAAAAATCATTTGGTAACACTAGATGGAAGTTTACTCTGTAATTGCTGGTAATTGTGGAGCCACTGTTTATGAGTTGTGCAAAGTAAAATTCTCGGTGATTGAATTTGGAGTGTATTTCTGCCACACACAACATTTAGCCTTTGAAATGTGACAGCAATTGGGGTTTGAACTCTAACCATATCTTTCTGTTGATCAATGTTGGTTAAGTGAACAGGATAACACTGATGATCTGAGTGGAACCATGACAATATGGGTTAAAGTCAGACATTTCCAGGAGCCGGTACATTCGTGCTGGAAGCTACGCACTATCGCATCTTAGTTTTGCATTTTCCCTTGCAAACATAATGTGAGCAAAAATTAAAACAAAGTTGCCTGTAGCTGACGCTGAATGAGAAGTCTTAGCTGTTTGGCTATAAACTTAATGAGAAATACACCAGACACACACACACAAAAAAATAATTTAAATACCGATTTTCCAAGGAAAAACAGTGGACAGGCATGTGTTCCACTACACTAGTCTTGACCTCTAAAAATTTACGGCAAGCCTGACCCTCAACTTCAATCAAAACAACAGAAAACATGACAAACACAATAATGTAACGGAGCTGATGGATCCTCAAAGAGTTCCAGCTGAGTGGCGGCTATCTACAAAACACACTACACCACACACGCCACATCAATAGTACACATTAAAATACAAATACTCAAAAAGTATGTCTAACATCAAAGGCTGTGCAACTATTTCAATGTCTGTGTCTATAAACCGATAGACTGCAAATGTATACAATGTGCTTTGAATAAAAGAACGGGTAGAACAGTGTTTCACAAGGTTTTTATACGGGGACCCGCTTTTAAAAGATGACAAACTATCGCGGCCCAATTCCGATACATAATTGACATATTTGTGCACAACACTTCGGACTTTTGGTAGAGATATAGAGATAAGTTATTTAAAACACATTAAAAAATTGGTTTAGCGGTTTTTGAGTAGACAGTCCGATAATAGATGACTTGATACCACTTTTTGAGTCCGATAACATACTGATATCTCCTATCCAATCTGGTCATTTAGTATTAGTGTTTTCAGCTCATCCCTAAAAAATATATTGAAGCTTATGACATTCGCTGAAACTCAAATCTTAAATTGAGAATGGCACGAGAGCAACACTATCAGGAAACTGATTTTCTGGTCTGACAAATGTGCAGATGCTTAGATATTTTCATCTAGGCTGCGCGTTCAGAAAGCTGGAGATTCTCCTGCCAGCTCCCGCGTATAATCTCAGGTTTATGTGAAAACACAGTACGAGAAACTTCAGAGGATCCAAAGAGATGAAGGAAGACAAGTGTCCTCCTTCCTTCATCCTTAGGCCATGTGTCGCCACCTTACCTGCATCCCCAAGAGATTCTCCTGCTGTTGTGAGTTAATGTGTTTAAATGACTAAAATGATGAGGGGAAGGACTAGGCAAACATATAAAAATGTTTAGTGGTACTTTATCTAATATTGTATAAACATGACACTAAAAAAAAAAGTAAATCTGCTGCTGTGGCTTTAAAATAGTCAGTCATTCGGAATTGAATCAAATTTAACGATAATCCATCTTATATTTCAGTCTGGACCAAAGTAGATTCAAACACATTCTTGTGTTTACAAGGTGGGTACATCCTGTTTTGTTTTTTTTGTTTTTTTGTCATGATAGTTTTACATTTTTGGTCTTGAGTGATTGCAGCTGCTGATCGTAGCCGGCTAAATCGTCCGCACTATACCGACAGAACAAAGACACCCAGATCCTTTTAAATCACAGGCGAAAATAAGATCAGAAAGCCGTTTTTAAAAAAGGGAACGCCTCGTAACGATGGCTGCTTCACATCCTCCTTGTAGTTGCTTAGATATGTAAAAGTGTTTCTTCTCTTCTCTCTTTTATGAAAGCCTGTTAACTATTGCACAAGTAGTGACCTCAGCTGTTTCGTGACATCTATTTTCTTGTCGTTTTTTTCCCCGACATTCTCTAATTGGCTTCTGTTTGCGTCCTGCTCTCATGTGGTCTCTCTACACTCGGCTTAAATTAATGTACACTCATTTCCTTCTGAGGAAAAAAAGAAGAAGAAGTAGGAAAAAAAAACAAGAATCGTGTCAGTTTTTCATCATTGCAAGGTCGCACAAATTATTATCTTTAATTCTGAGGCTGCCATCTTTTGATTTTGGTTACAGCATGTGGGTGACCTCATCCACTTCATAGCATATTTCATCAGATATTTCCTGTCCTTTTGCCACTTGGTCTGTGGTCTCTTGCCCTTCATCATGTGGTCTCCTGAATTTGACCAAATCACCAAGCTGTGTAAATTGCACATTGGGACAGACAAAAAAGAGTAGGGTATCATTTTGACTACTGTATGCCGTAGAGCAGTACTGGATGGATTAAGTGTATTTAACCATAATAAGGCAAACACACACACTGCCTGTTCAGTTTGCATGTTTAATCTCCCTCTGAAGTGCCTCCAGTGCTTTGATATTCTAGAGTGTGTATTTTTTCGTCATGAAAGCCTGTCAAAACTGCGTCTTCTTTGCTGCCCTTAAAATTAATAATCTTTGAAAATTAACCCTCTTACTCCTGGATAACCTCAGCGTTCTCCGAATGTCAAAAGTTAAAAAGAAATATTATTTATTTATTTTCAACGCAAGAAACCTTCATCATCGTAAAACAAGCCCAGAGAACACAATGGTGGGCTGAATGCAGAAGCACACGCTGTAGACGTTCACCACAACAGGCCACAGAAACTAACCATTTTATAGTATGTGGATGTGAATAAGCCAGATAAACGGATAACTCATAGCCCCAGAGGTTACGCATACATAAGTGTAACCAGCGAACCTTATTGTGTTCTTTAGACATGTGTGACTTTACATTCCAGCTCACTACCCGAGGCTTGTAAAGATAGTATAACGACAAACACAGACAGCGACTGGAGTAAAAACAAGCCTCCTTAAAAACACGCACGCACACACAAACACACATTTACTGGAAGAGTGACAGAGCATTGCAACGGGAGAAACAACATAGAGAAAAACAAGTGGGCAAAACCACTTGGGGAAAAAACACCCTATATTATCAGGGGTGGAGATCTGCCACAAGCACATTCCTGATTGAATAGTCACTGCATCCGAAGCTATTTCAATATTGGTAAATACTGTAGTATATCCACAGGCTGGGAGTGCACTGAACAACACCTCAAGGGCGAGACACTGGGGTTGAATGTGAGACAGGAGCTGATAGTAAGATAATTGCTGTAGTAGCATTTGAATTATTTGTCTGTCTGACTGCACTGACTTGCACAAACTGACACAAAAAGAAAAAAGATTTATGCACGCAAACCTATAGCTGTCAGCATAAAATAATAATTTAAGATGCTGGAGTTAGAGAACAAGATTAGTATCAGCTGCATATTGCCATGGTAAATAAAGCACTGTAAAATCACTATTTTTTTAAACTACAGATTAATAATTAAACTAATTTACTCACACATAAAACATGACTTCAGACCTGAGAGTTACGTTAGTTTTCTCATCAATTTTTTTGGTTACCAGGATACTGGCCTAATAACCTACAGAACCACAAAAGACATACAATCAGAATGAATAAGAAAACAGGGTGGGTCAGGTGATTAAAATTCAAAGTTCTGAGGAGCAAAACATTAAGCAATGCATAACCCATGACGTGTGTGTCTAAGCATTGTGTATGTGCAATTCTTCTGCATGCAAAAAGAGCAGCAATTTTGTAAGGCCGAAGAATGCGGCTCTGGAATTGTGCCTGGCCAAAATAGGAGCTGCATGCATTTTTGATTTCACTGAAAAAACACACTCATTTGAAATAGCAAATTAAAGAATCTGTGACCACACAGTCCAACGTCTCATAGGCAGCAAGACAGAGCACCATTAAGTGGTGACGAGGAGGAGAGAGGATGTGTGTAAGCGTTAAACGTGGAAAAGAAAAGCAGCAGTAAACGAAAGAGATAGTATATGTGAAAAGGAAAGGGAGGAAAAGCACAGAAAAAAAGAGCAAGAGACCAACACGGTGAGGGGGTGAAAGGTCACAACCCTGACACGTGTAGCTAGTTGAACCTTTAACTTTTAGCAGAGGTCACTGCTACAAGGCTTAGAGGGGAGGCTCTTTATTGTTCGAGGTTACGAGCTCTTCGCCTGTGCTGTTAGAAGCTCCTAAATCACACATGCATGCCCACGTGCACAGAAACACACACACACACACACACACACACACACACACACACACACACACACACACATACACACAAACAGAGCAGGTCATTCAGGGCTGCTTGAGGCCAGATATTGGCTGCCTGGCCTGAGCAGATTTTTCCCCTGGTAAAGTCTTTAGACGCCTCAACAGTCTATTCCTAGAAGCTGCTGAAATGGAAAAGACGAAGCGGGGTTTTATTTCAGCTCATTTTACGATACAAACTAATGTATATGAAAATACACCACCTCATAAACCAATAGAGTTGCACTGCTCATGCAACTCCTTAATGCATCACGCAGGATAATTTACATGTAACCTGAGAGCTGCGAAATGCATTTAAATCATACACAAAACCGTAACTGGATGTAGTTTCTGTGATTATTATGACGCTCAACTGATTCAAAAATGTTCTGGTTCCTTTACTCAAAAACAAGCCATTACAAATATACACAAGTGCTATTCTCATTTCTTAGTGGTAGTCGCGAAAATGTGAAACTCTGATAAACAATTTCATCGTTTTCTGGTGTTTTATAGAATAAATAATTGACAGTTACAGCCATACACAAGAAAACTAATTTAGAATTACAATTTTAGAAGTGGAAAGCAAGCCCATGTACTTACACAAACGTATACTTATACACTTATGCAGACACTTGACATTTTATTTTCAAATTTGAAAAAAAGATTTTACATCAAAAAATGTGCAGTGAGATAAAATTATTAAGTTATTTACTTTAATCAATTAAAGTATGTTTTAGATCACATTATGTTACTTTTTTTGATTTTGATTTTTACTTAATGGAGTATTTTGAAACTGGAAGGGTTTAAGGTTTAAATATCCTACCAATGCATTATGCTATGTATAAGGAAGCTTTAATTTTGTGCAAATTGACTTAATATTTTAAATGAGCTGTTCATAATTGAACTAAACGCAGTTACGTCAAAACAACTCACTTGACCTAGAGCTTAAAAAGACCTCAGAAGCCGAGTGTGTCATATTCATACCCTTAAAACCAGATTCAAATCCAATTTGGCCGTAATCTGGGTCCGAACAGTAGGTGTTCCTCACTGATTTATTGTAACCTCTGGTAAGTGTCAGTGGGAGAGGTAGCAGAGAGGAGTGTGATGATGATAACCTCAAATGAATTCTCCTCTCTCCACCCTCCTCCACAGTTTATTAGTTTAGGCCAGAGGCCACTTGTAGCCTTGCAGAGTGGACGGTAATTGTGTGCGTGCTCCTTAAGCACCAACCGCAGCAATAATAGACTGAATTATACAATAAATTCCCTCCAGATGTGCTCCCTCCACTCCCACTCACCCACCCACTCCAGTTTGACAGTTTGCACACCCACAATCTGCGCAAGGAGGCCTCAATCCACGCGCGCACATAACACGCACTCGTCCACCCATGCACACGCTTACAAATGTACATACACACACGTGGAGGCTTAGTTGCGGTGTTTGCATTGTCAGATTGTTTCCATACTGGTGTTAGCTTGCTGCGTTTCCTCAGTGCTGGTGTAATTACTGGTCGTATTAGCTGATAGTGTTTTGCTAACCTCCTAATAGATGTCCTCCTGCCTCGGAAACCTCACAGAGACTCCATTCAATAATAAGCCGCCGTTCTAATACACATGACCATTAGACGCACAACCAACCGCACACAGGCTGAAGGTTAGTCACACACATCCTATTTGTTCAAAGCAGGAAAGATGCACCGCTCTATGTATGATGTGGAATTTTCTATAAATGTTTGATTAGAATTATAAATGCAGCACTTGAAGAAACTCCAGTGAAAGTACATCCTGGGTAAAAACCTAGAGCCACCCTCTTTGGGAATCTAACCATCTATTTCTGTCTTATAGGGGAGGCAGTAGAAGAGGAGAATAAGGACAAGAGGAAGAGAGAGGAGGAAACGAGTGGTCAGACTAATTATTATGTACATTTTTGCTAAAATGTAGGCAAGGTTTTCTTTGGGGGGGATATATCTTCCAAAATATTTTCATTTCAGATCTTTGTGTACTTCGGCCCACTGTCATAGAAACAGGGTTTCATGTTTTCTTATGGCTAAATATTGCCTAACTTTCAGCCAGCATTGTGCTGATGCAGGAATATGGCGAAGAGAGGGAAAGACAGAGAGGACCACCAGTTAGACTGGCTGCTTCACTTTCTTCTCCCTCCTCAAGGTTTGCTGATTTGCTTTGCTGCTAAGCCATCAGCATCAGCCTACACAGTGCCACCCAGTGTTCAACTATGGGGCTTTATTTAATGCACAGGGGATTAAATACATAAGTAAACAAAAGTGTGCATTGTAATAACCACAGGTGTAACACATAGAGGTAGTAGTAAAAATCAATTACAGGTCAGAATAACACATTCAGTAAGTATTACTCATGCACTTTGAGAATAAGAAAGTCAATATGGGCAATGGCCCCAGTGACTACTACATTACTTTATTAGTGGGTCATTATTATTGATCCATAACATACTGTACAGCAAATAAGTTGCTGGGCATAATTGAAATTATTGTAATAGAACTTGTATTAAGTGATCCTATGTTTGTAGAGTTCTGATTTATTAAGTACTGACTATTGGGGCAACTACAAATGTAAAAAATACCACAGTAAATACACATAGCTGGCTCCCAGTATATTGTGATACCCTAGCATTTACAGATGGATTTTCCTACAATTTTTTCTGGACAGACAAAGTAGACATATGAAGTACATTTATTTGAGTTGATATTAAAACATATCATAATAGTTTATTAACTAAATATAAATTGCCCTCCTAAAATGAAATCATCACTCCAAATCAATTACGAAACATATCTACACCAGATTTATATCCATATGGACTTGTAATGTCTATAGGCAGCATTTAATTATTGGTCATGTTAATTGTTTTTGACTGACTTTTATATAATTCAGTTTACTAACTGCACATCACTAAACGAACTAAAGCCACTACTAATAATCAGAATGTGGCCAAACAAAAACCGTGTTTCACTTATTTTAACTGACAGTGTTACCTGTATTACACTGTCACATGGCGATATTGTGTTTGCCAGGAGAGAAACTGGCTGCACTAATGAATAAAGGCAGAGTAATTTGCCTGCAGACATGTTCCAGAGCAAAGCTCCCCTGGTGCTCAACCTGCTGTCCCAGGTGGCTTCAATGCTTGAATGCCTCTTTTACCTGCTCCAAACTACATGGCCTGGAGAAGAAGAAGGAAAAAAAAGGAAAGGGGAAAAAAAAGAATAATTAAAAGTAAAAAGGAGGAAAAAAACGTCATAACAGGAAACAGGAACAGGAAAGAGACTTGGCGGACTCTGCAGAGACCAGGTGCAGACCCCCCGCCCCCCCCCAACCACACCACCCCACACCACCCCTCTGCCTGGTGCAGGCAGGAGGGTGGCTACTGGTAGCAGAGGTCTTTTCATCACCAAGCTTCTTTATCAAACCCCTGGGTCTAGTTTGTTCTCCTGTTGCTGCTGCTTAGTGGGTTGCCGTTATAAATTAGACTGCAGGAGATGTGGGGAGCTCCCTGGCGAATCCCTGCCAGACGAGTGTTCACACAGAAGGTCAAGTGAAATATCAGCTACACCATTCCTATTTTTTCTAAATTACAAGAGGCCGGCTCGTAAAAACAGCCCCTTGAGCCAGGGTGGTACAATTTTCTCTTTTTGTTTTTCTTGTTTTCTCCACATCTTACCTCCCTTGCTGTTCGCTTGTATGTCTTTCCCATGTTTCTTTGCTCAGGGATCTTTAATCATAATGTTGAAGGAAAAAGATGGCCTGTGTGACAGCTACTTCAATTTATTCAACACCTTCAAAGGAGATGTACTCACTAGTGATTGCTTGTAAGATATATTTCCTTCATTCTTTCTGAGCTTACCCTCGGAAATTTACTGCTTAAGTTCACTGTCTGTGCAGCAAAAAAGGAACAAATTAATTTACGGTCATGCCGAGTAGTTTAGAACATGATGACGTTTAGGGGAAAGAATTACTTTCAGCTTGTCCCTGAAAGCCACACTGTAAAACAGTGTGAAGGGAATGAAATGAGATACTAAAATTGCAAATTCCAAAATTGGCAACAAGAATATTAACTCTAAAAAAATATGCACAATCAATTATTTGCATAGCCAGCAAGATGGTGTTGTTTTTTGTATTTTTGTTCGAGTGGTTGTCGGCTAAGTTCGTCATTCAGAGTCCTTGTGGCCTCCTGGGTGGTCGTGACTTGTGCCAAAGATGCCCCTGCCATGTTTAATCACTGACATTTATTTGTTTGTTTTGTGAATGAATATGCAAGCTGGAAAAGACCTATTAGTTCGAGTGTGTCCTCATTACAGGGGGCTGTTCATCCTGCTAGACTGCGGTTGGTCAGGTCAGACCAATGTCCAGACACCACCTGGCAAAGCTGTCTGTAGTCCATGTTCATTCACTTCACACTGCAAGCCAGTGTCCAGATAGTGTCCAGATAGTATCCTGCAGCAACAACTGATACTTGGCCTAAAGCCGTGTCAGCATCACAACAGCAAATGAAGCCTACAATTAAGTTTAGGTTTGTATCAACAGTTAAAAAAACCATAAACTTAAACTCTCAATGAACCATCTCCAAAAGAAGTCGTCTGCGGTGCTTCTAAATATTGACTTTTTTTATTTGCACATTTGTTGTTGTCTTTCATAACAGTTCCAGGGGCTTGTTTGTATATGTATGTGTGTGTGTGTGTACTTTCTTAGTTCCTCCTCTGTAGCATCCACTTGGTTTCTAAGCTGGCCTCACCTCATCTGGCAGCCATTACCTGCACACATGCTCCTGTCTGAAGGTTGATCTGCCGGGTTAAACAAATCCAGGCGGCACAGTGCGGCCCGCCAGGAATCAGCTCCATACATCAGCTGTGGAACAGCCAACATGACAGGGTTAGAGCGGGCTACCGTGAGCCGCTCACTATCACTGATCTCCCAACGCCAAATATGCTTGAAAACGACAAACTCACTTTGTTTCAGGTGCTGGATGTGGCAATCAAATCTGGTGAGATATAAGGCTTCTGCTGAGGAGGAAAGGCTCCCGACTTTCCCTCTGGAAAGACGTGACACGGATCATTTCTTATGTATGAAGCTCCAAACTAAACAGTAACAGACATATAGTCTCAGTATTGAATGTGGAATTCGGTAATTATCTGCCGCGTTATGCTTTATCCAGCATTTTGGTGTGAGACGGGGCATAAATGCATAACTGTCTCTCAGCAGGGATGGCACGGAATTGACAATGTGACCAAGTTTGCGGAGTCTGATTCGATTCCGCTCCCAATCAAAAGCGCTCGAGATTCCATTTATGTTTATTACATTTCCTGTTTCTCACTTCATCACATCGGAATTGAAACTGACAGGGTAATTATCATTTCATCCTAAATTGATCCCAAGCCATGTGGGCTGGCTCCAAACACAGAGACACGAGAGGAGGAAAAAGAGAGATGGAGGAGGAAAAAAAGCATTTTGGGAGCATTTGGCGATGGTTCAGTCGTCTGTAAGACGTATCGCTTGAAGGGTGGGGAGGGATGGAGAGAGAGAAGCAGAGAGGGAGAAAAAGGAAGGGGAGACTTTTGGAGATTGCATTGCGGGTGTTCCCTTGATGTCCCCCTGACAGGAACCAGATTGGGAGCCGCGCGGCGTCGGCGCTTTGGCTTTTTATTCGTCTGGCTCCGCCGGGTTTTTCCTGGCCTGAGCAGGCCCGGTTCTGAGACGCTGTGGCCCACTCATGGAGCCAGCCTGTAGTTTAAGTGAGAATAACAAATGCTAGAAAAATAATGGGCCTACAAAAAGAAAACGAGAGGAGCAGCACAATCCTACTATTGTTCATGGTAGCTAGGCAGAAAGTACAGTCAAGCCACGTCTTTGGGACATTTACTGGCTCCAATAAAGAGTGTGTGGTCCCTGTTTTGGAGAGCGCTGCCAGACTGACAGATATGCTCTACAGTAGTATTGGAAGGTTCCGTATCATGTATTTTGAGTTGTGTAACTTGGCACAGCTCAGACGAGACCTGACATTCATCATGCTTTTGCCGAGCTGAACAGTGGTCCGAGTTTGCTGACGATGGCATAGTAAGAAAGTAGTTATAAAGGGCGGTGGTAAAAAAAAAAAAAGGAGTTATATAAATTAAACTCCATCTCTACAATCTCACACATTAAATAAAAAAATCTTCCAATCTGACTGACATGTTTACACTTAAAACAATATGGACATAATATTTAATCATGTCAGAGAGAAATAAAGTTATTTAAAGTAGAATCACAACGGGTGACTGAATAAAAAAATGATGTGTAGTGAATGTCAATGCAAGGTTATAAATTTATTCCAGGGAAGAACGGAAGAAACGTTCAAGTCTGTAACGACACAACGGGGACAAAAATAAGTGAAAAGTCTTTGCACCCTTTTTTAGGGTATAAACAGATACATTTCCTATGTCAGAGTGAATCAAGTACTGCGTTTCATTTGAGATTATTCTCCATTCTTCATTCTGTTTCTGTATAATAATATTCAGCCTTGATTTCTACGCACACATTCATATCCTTGGCTTCTCCTGTGTGGGGCACAGAAACACAGTTTGGTCTGTGCTTAATCAGTTCTGTTTTTAAGTGTTCGCTGCTTGGTTTTCCAGCACAGCCTTATGAAAGAAAAACGTCTGGTCGTGGGTGGCTTCACTGGGTCACTGAGCCTACAGAGTAGAGCATTTCATAAGAAAGAGCCCACTTAATTCTGAACCATACATCGCATTAGCTGATTTACATGTGGACAGCTATCATTTTGTGAGGAGTGTGACATTGATTAATGAGGTGTTTTACCTAATAGG
Source organism: Microchirus variegatus (assembly GCF_963457635.1). Classification (NCBI taxonomy): domain Eukaryota; kingdom Metazoa; phylum Chordata; class Actinopteri; order Pleuronectiformes; family Soleidae; genus Microchirus; species Microchirus variegatus. The sequence continues at coordinate 11,574,465 of NC_139813.1, forward strand.
TAATAAAAACAAATTACAGGTCTTAAGAGAAAGGATGTTCTTCATTTGGCTCTGTTTTCTGTCTCTTGGAGGGCAAGGGCCAGATTGTTTCCATATGATTGTAGCTTTCATTTGTTAAGACCACAGACAGAGATTAATAACAGCATTTTCTGATGACTGATCCATACTTCACCCTGGGGTTATTTAAAAGAAGAAAAAAAAATAGTAGAAGTAGTAACACATTAAGGTTAAGTCATTGCTTTTATCCACATAGAGAATATTTGCGAGTCAACTATTAAGAGTAAGATTGTATTTTAATGTCATAGTGTTATTTCACTCTCATTTTCCAAATAGCCATTTACATTGTTTGTACAAATTAAACATTATTAATTACAGGAAACCTAAATCTCTTACTACCACTGTAAAATGTGAAATGAACACATTACTAATATTTATATCCTCCCAGCTGTATGCCGAGAGCAATAAAAAAAAAATCTGATTAGCAGGACACAAATAATAGCATGGTTAAAAAACCATGATGTTTTCACTGTAAGATTGTTAATTATTGAGGGTATAAATGCCTCACTGCAGTGATTATGTGGCTGCTGCCCTCATCCATGATCCATCAAATACCCTAAAATCAAATTAGTAAAACCATAAACTATCTACTTATGGTCAGGAGGGATTCACAGGATTTTCTCAGAGGGTAAAACGCTGACATACATTGTAAAATGACAAATGAACGTCCAGAGACGGGAACAAATCAGTGCTCTGACCAGAGGGGTTTTTTTCTAGAGAGAAAATATTAGGCCAAATGGTACTTAGTAGGTGAGGGTGTGTTATTCTTAACCGGCTTGAATCACTACTGGACTCTGCGAGTCCCACAGAGCTCGTATATAAGCGCTCTCAAGTTTCTTCAGCTAGGCGTGAAAAGGCTTCCCTTCTGGTGTAATGCAAGCCTGACAGAGGACAAGTCTGCCTCTATTCCCCATCTCAGGGCAGTCAAACACACGCTGAATGGATGAAGCCGCCACATCCACAGTCGCACAGGCCATAACTTTCCACAACCTGAAAGATCCTAACATTGTGAAAGCTGTTCAGTCAGATGTGATTCCCTACTGACAGGTGGCAATAAATCAGCATCCTGCACCGTGGTAGACGCAAATGAAATTAAATATATTTGAATCTTTTAAAAGTCCCATTCAAGTTCAAGTACAAGTACATTATGTTATGTTAACAAATACACTGTCTGCCGTACTCTCAAATGGAAAGTCCATGTGTGTATTTTGAGTTTAAGAGGCCGGGGACGTTGCTTTTTAACCCTGAAATTAGAGAGTTATGTTTTGTCAAAATCCTGCAATCATCGTATAGAGAAACAAAGACGATACTTTCCCTGTGAATTGAATTTTGCCGTTCCGGCTTGCTTGTAAATGATGCAGGCGTATGTAATGACTGTGTAGTCAGGCCGAGGTAATTTTAGGTGCCACATCCAATCAGTACTATCACCACAAAGCATCACAGCCTGGAGCTCAGTCATTCTCTTGTAGGGCCCTCAACTGAGGTGATACCCAACCACTGAAACACAGTAAAAGTTACCGATACATAGCAAAAATAAAGGGTGAGGAGAGAGACGGGGGCAAGATGGATCAGGGGTGGAGGGGAGTCTTGGATCCTGTGGTAAGTGCCAGAGGGACACATTTTGTTGGAACACAGGGTGTGCTGAGTGATGGGAGAACGGCTTCAGCAGTGTTTAGAAACACCAGTCGGCCAGTCTATTGCCTAGGAGCCTGGGTGTCTGCACTGAGCCCCCCCCCCCACCGCTCTAAGTAGGATGGTACATGCAGCCTCACTGCATACCGCTCCTGCACGCCGCTAAAATTAGCCCCCCTGGAACCAGATGGAATTCTAAACAGAATAAACTTTTCTTGACTTGATTATATTGAGCCTTTCCAAGCTCCAACATTAAAAAGAAAGAGAGAAGGCAAAGAACGAGGGGGAACCTTAGAAGCTAATTGCCGTGGGTCTGGCGTGCACATTGGGCATTGTGTTGAGTCGAGACACTGTAGTAATGCCAGAGCCTTTCCCCGGGCTGTGTCTCCCAAAGGGGGAACTGTCACATCTTCCATGCGTTTGCGGTGGGCTCGCAGTTCCACACGGACTGCATGTGAAGCCACTAATTAAAAGCAAGCGATCCGAAACTGTCTGGCTCACGAGCCCGTGCTCATCCATGTGGCCCCCTCAGGCGTTCTTAGACCCCCTGGCCCCTGACGGTGACTGTTAGGCCACTGCAGGGGAGTGATTTTCAGAGAACAAAATAGACAACTACCTTTTAAAGCAACACTGGTAGTTGCAGTGTAGACAAAGTGTGCAGTTGAATTAGCAGCATTTTCAATCGCAGACTTCACAAAAGTTGGTGTATAAATGATCAGTATTGATGAATGAGCAAAATAAGATACCTTTACCCCTACAGGTATATTTCCAGATTGCAAAACTTCAATTGAATTCTATTGCTTCTAAATCCTTTAGATTTGTAACTTCTAACACTGGTGACATTTATTACAACTTTGTCAGCCATACAACAGAAAGGGCACCTGGTGCATTTATTGCCAAGTTCTAACAAAACGTCAGTCAATAACTGATGTTCACTTGCGGGCAGTGTCAAGCTTTGTGACAAATGCATCGTGTTTCCTGTTGCTGCATCACCATAAAAAGCTACCACTTGTGTCACCAGCGGAACATTTTGTGACAGTGACGGGTTTGCGTATAACACTCACTAAATACAACATGGATACAGCTGTAGGAGAGTGGACACTGCTCAGACTGGGTGATGTTAAATGCATACAATTAAAAACACTGATGCTGAATGACATGCTACACTGTTTCCTGTAAAATTCTTAGATGTGTGAAGGCAGTTTGAAATTAGAGCAGGCATGACAGGCAACCTACTTAGTTACTCAGTACGGTAAAGCAGACAATTCTTGGGAGTTTTCAAAAAATCAATAAAAAGCAACATTTTATGGCCAACAATAGTTATGGTGTAACATGTATAAACACAGGAACCTATATAAGCACTTAGAATACAATAAAAATTCCTCTTGTTGACAAGACGAAATGGTACTTTGATTTGCTCCAAACAGTGTCTTTGATTACTAAGATTTGTTTGTTTGCACAAAATGACAGCTAAAACCCCAAGTCCTTCTCTAAACCAAAGTCTCACTACACTCCAAACTCGACCCAGTGGTTGGCCACCTACAGAACAGTGAAAAAACAAAAGACGAGGGGAAAACCCATTTGTATCAAAGGCTATCTTCTGGTGACTCCCTGGCTCGTGTTTATCGAATGCTGATTTTAATGCTCCATTTTTATCATGGCGATTAGCATTGTTTAGTAATCCGTCAAACCGAGACTTCCCCTTGTCCGTGCGAGTGTAAACACTTGTCTTCTCAAAACAGCTTCATTTGGATAAAGAAAGGACAGAAATGTCTCTGTAAATGTGATGGTATGTTTTTTTGTTTTGTTCACTAAAGCATAAGCACATGATGCAATGCTAGTGTTTACAAGGGAAAAGGCAGTAATTGTAGTATCAGTCACATGTGAGCCATGGCACATACAGTCCATGACCACCATGAAACGGCCTTTTCTCTCTGAAATCCGTCCCATCACAGTTTTTCCACCACTCTCTGGCTTAGCTCTCTGCCACAAATTTTATACAACCCCCCCCCTCTCCTCAATAATCTCAGTTTGATTTGTCTACTTGAATCACCTTTGAATCATTTGTGGTAGCTAGGTCAGGCCCTGCTTGGTGGCATGTGACTGAGGTGAGACACTGAGCGTTGATGCAACAGCTCATTTTAGAGTTTCCTCGACAGTAGGAAGGAAAACCTTTTTTCTGGTGGGGTGGAGAGGGGGGGATTGGGATGAAGCGAGAGTGAGGGAACGACCCAGACTGTGATTTGGCGGGGGTCAGGTGTAAACACATGCACAGCTGGTAGACAGATGTGATCCAACAAGAGCCAGTGACCATGTCTATGCATGTCTATGGTTCCTTCCTCTTTATTCACCTGATGTTGAGTTGCTTCACAGTGCTTAAGCCATCAAAAAATAAATAAATAAGAAGAAGAATAGACGTACTGCAACGCAAAAAAAATCCAAAACTAATTACGACAGAAGTGACCACTGCTCCTCTGTTACTTGCGAGTGTGTGGTTGATGAGAGAGAAAGTATAACATTTCCCATTTTGTACATTACTGGAGTGGTCTGGGAGACTCATCGGATGGGATTTTAAAAAGATCTCTCCACACACTGACGTCCATGAAAGCACCATGATTACATTCCTTTCACCCAGCGCTTGCCTCTTTTTTTCAATTCTCTATTCAGTGTGTGCCAGGCCAAAAAGGACAGACAATTTAGTGCATTTTTGTGGATTTTCTGAGATCTCTAATCAAACTTTCAAACAAATGACCTCATGATGTAATGGGCTGGGGAGATGCAGGCAACAGCAAAACAAACTCTCCTCTGCTGCTAATGCAGTAACCAAAAGTTTACACCCCGGCAAACACTTTAAATATTTACCAGCCTTAGTAAAACAGTCTGGGATAATCCTGTATTGTTTTAACAGATTCTTATACTTTCCATATTTTCTACTGATTCCAAAGGGCTGAAAACGAGGCGGGGGATCAGATTGAAATCTCTTTGTACATAAACTACCCATTGACTCACTGTCTTCCTGTCGGAAGGAGCAATTAGCTCTGTGAGACAAAGATCTCAGACATGTTAAATGGCTGAAAATAAATAAATGTGGGTATTTCTGTTAGACTTTAGGCCCTGTTTCAATTAGACCGGTGGCCGTGGTCTGTGTCTCTCACTCTGCTGCTGACTCCTTCTATGGGGACTTTTAATTGCTATGACTTTGCAGAGAGGGAAACAGAGGGGAAATGTACTGTATTCATCTTGGCCTCCCACTATGCTTCACTCATGAAGGCCCGGGGTGATTTGTCTCTTTAACGCGGAACGCTGTACAGTGAAGTACAGTGCTGCTCAGACAATGCATTCATTCTTCCCATCATGAATGGAGATTTTCTTCCACAGGTCTTTTTTTTCTTCTTTTCAGCGGATTGATTTATGTGACATAATTTATTATAACCAGCTACCCGAGCTCCTTCAATTTCAGGGGGTAAAATGATCTAGAGATTTGCTAAAATCACAACACCTTCAATATAAAAGCTTTTGACAAAGTCTGCACTTGATATTCATCATTAGATTAGTGGTTGGCATCTGTTAAGCCTTATATAACTGATAAAAGTAGTCTGTGGCTCTTATTTAAGGATTGCATTCCTTTTCAAACATTCCACACAATCTGCTGAAGTTGGTTGTACTTTCGATGGAGCGTACAATTTCAAACTCCCTCCGTCTTTTTTTTTTTTTTCTGCTTTTTCCATATCCAGCTGATGGCAGCCATGTCAACTATCAAAAAGCTAAGTCTGCTTCCTGAGATGACTGATGAGAGATGGTAGCCAGATCTGTGCATGTATGCTCTCCTCCCCAGCATCCAGACATGTGGGTCAGGGAGACAGACCAGATACACACCTCCTGATCTCTCTGCTGTCAGATCAACGATTTCTGTCAGCATCTTTCCCTCTCATTCTCTCTCTGTGCCACCCTCTCACTCTCTATCTATCCTGTCTATTCACTATCCTCAGGCATCCCATCAATCATCCTCATTCTGTGCTGCACGACTGGCAGAATTCTCCTCATGTCTCTGATAATGTCTCTTTGTCCCTTTTAGAGTGTCAGCGACACAAATTTCCCTTCAGATGCGATAATATGATGACGGTTTTGTTATTTTCAGGGACGTTGCACTCTCTTTGTGTCTCTCAACACCCATAATAAGCAGCGTGTGCCTTTGCGCAGAAACGGTTGTACCTTTCACCCTTCCCTCTCTCTGCACATTGCGTGATTACACGCAGACAGATGGTTTGAGTTTGAGCCCAGCCGCCACGCGCTAATATCAGACATGCTTCGAATTTATCTCACATCTTAATGGACGGCAGTGTAGACAGGGCAGTTTGCAGACAGCAGAACCATTTCTTCTCACCCTCTGTTTATTAGCCTATTTATTTGACTGGATCCAATGAATGAGAGAAATTGGCCCCTGTGATAAAGAGAATGAGGAAAATATGCCGGGTAACTGCTCCACAATGAATAGTTGTGTATTTAACTGTTGTGGTCATGAGAGCTGTCTGATGCGTGTCTGTCTAATAATAAACCTCATTATGGAATGATGCCAAACAATCATACCATTCTCTTCCATGTCCTCTTGGACAACACATGCCTCTCCCTCAGGTACAGAATTCTCTTCCTGCCTCTGGCAATTTTGGATCAAAGCATTTTTATTTGTGTATTCACACAAATAAGGTGATTAATGATTTTATTTTCACCAGCCAAGAGCTTCTCTCAAAGAGCATCTCCACATATTGTGTTGAGCCTTGAGGCCACAGGAATACACTGAGATAGTTGTGGTCATTTTTATTTTTATGTAAAGCCTCTGCAGTAGTTGCAGTATCACATTTCACTACAGTGGCCCACTCACTTACTGAAAGATAAACTCTTTTTGTTGATCTAAAGTGGTTTGCTTACGCTTCATCAACTGGTCGGTCGGTCAAGCAGTAGTTCTGGGAGGAGAAGCGAGGGCAAACAGCTCAGCAGAAGTGGCAGGGGGAACAAAGACTGGTTTATGGCGTGTGGCCATCAGACAGGCTACATCAACACTGTTCGTCAGGGCCCAAGAATAGTGTGGAGGGCTGAGTCAGCCTAGCAGCAGCAACCCACAGCAACGGGAAGAGAGGGAGAAATGTGTGTAAACTTGCGAAATGGCCAGATGCAAAGGGAACAGAGAGGAAAAAGGGGGAGAAGGAAAACAACCCAAGGTTCTTGTTAAAACTAGATTGTTAAGGATTCCTGCTGTGGGATTGACTTTTTTGCCATTCACAATTTGACTCCATGACTCCACTCTTGACCTCATAGCACACAAACACAAACGGGGAACTTGGCCTCCATAATGGCCCTGTTTACTGGAAATGCTGCTCACCAGGGACAATAAAGACCTATGATGCATACGAGGCTCTCCGACCATTGCTGTTGTGGCCAAATGCAACTCTCATACACACACACATGCACGCATGCTGTGTATATGGTACACACACTGCAAAACAACATAATGTAAACAACATGCGTTCTGAAGTAGAAAGACTGGGTAAGGTAAACCATGGATTAAGATGCAAAGGGACTCAATAAAACCCCACAAAAACATTATATAACATTTTTTTACATAAAACGTGAAAATATTAGGTGTGCTCATATGGAATGATCTAAACACATGATTTATGGAGCCACTGTTTATAGCAACAGGACCCAGTGTTGTCATCGACCTAACACTTAGGGTGTTGTGTGGTGGACGGACGAGCTGTTTATTTTGTTTATCACTTTACTCTATCGCCTGCATATGGAGTGTGTGTGTGCGTGTGTGTGTGTGTACGCACATTTTCATTTGGAAGTGATCTCCTGTGTTTTTCCTGTTGCAGAGCACAGAAGCGTGTGGTGTGGAAGCTCAAAGCTCTTGCCCACATCAAGAGAAACCATCCGTCCTTACAGCCACAAGCCCTCCCTCTCCTCCCCCCCTCTCAGCCGTAATAACAGAGCCATCAAATAGCCATATTTATAATCTCTGAACGGGCCAATTTTAAAGTGGTCAACTCCAGAGGTATAGGAATTGTTGAGAGCAATTTGCGGTTTTCATTCTTAAAGAGGCACCATCCCAGTGGCAAATGAAATAAAGTCAGCTTCCTTTTTTCCCCCATTTGTCAATATGAAAGCTGGGTTCAATTACATCTTTGGCTTTATTTAGATATTGCTTCAAAATGATTCATTTAATTTGGGTTGGGAAAAATTATTAAAAAATCTGCTCCATGTTTACTTAACAGAGAAATTGCGGCACTGATCAATGTAATGAGACTGTACCCGCCTAATGCAGCATACACTGTATGACATTCACATCCAAGCACTTACTGTGCATCTTCATCTTCTCTTACTCACCGACACAATAATGTAATGTAATGTTTATCAGTGCTGAAACAAAGGTTTTCGGGGAGTGGAGAGGGGAAGTTAAAAGCAAGCAGAACAGCATCTGGTTTAGCAGAACCAACAGCAGATCAGCATACATGAATACATTTTCATCTAGTCATTACTGTGCACTTATGGAGCCAAGTGCTCCTGCCAGTTTCCAGGTTCCTGTCACTTGCTGGTATCTGACACTGATGAAAAACGCAGCATGTTTTGACCACCACAACATTACCATTCTGTTTTCTCTATATTCTGAGATCGAATGAGAACAAATGACCCAAGTGTTGATGTAGTATGATAAATGTAATGCTGTGTAACACAAGTTATTTGTCCTTATTGCTGGTTGTACTGGAAAGTTCACAGAGGTCACGTGACACGTTTGGTCAAGTAGAGATTATCTTACTTTTCATTGAGCTAAAGTTTTGACAATACATGTTTAATATATGGCAGAATAATCCACTCAGAAAGCCCAGGGTCAAAGTTAGCAGCTGGGTCCAATTAGGTCTCTTCATTAGTCACACAAGTATTGATTTTAGTGGCTCTTTCTGTTGGTGATTCGCACTTGCACTTGCCAATTATGGCCAACAGAGGCCGCCACAGAGGCTTGTTGCGTGAATCTGACTGTGTGGCCCCAGTAGCTACATATGAACAATGAATAGTGAAATATGAGCGGGTCACAAACTCGCTCCAAAGCCTCCTGTCCATAGCTCTTTAATGCGCTGTCAGCACCACCTGGATTTTTCCATCCTCCGCCAGGAGAACTCCCGCTCCCACTGAACTCTGTACTCCCGCCTCACCTCCTTGCTGCAGCTTCCTCGCTCCACTGAGGCCAAGGGCTGAGTTTGTCCTTCATCTTCATCTATCCCTCTTTTTTCATCTCTTTTATCAACATCGTTATTGGGCTTTTTAAAGAAACTTCTGACACTCAACTGCTGTGACATTTTTCTTCTTTTCTACTTTTCTTCTTCTACAAGAGCCAATTACTGTAGCTCTTCGCCACCAAGTGGTCAGGGGTGTGAATTGCAATCTGTCAAAATGACGGATGGCCCTCAGATTTTTCCGTCGCCGTTTTAGAAAAACGGTCAATGAAGGAAAATATTCGGTTAACGCGACCCCTGCTGCCATCTCTGATTGCCTTGTTTGACTTTGTTTATAATATAATATAATTATATTGTATAAAGGTATGAAGATCAAGAACATCACTGTAAAAGATTTATGTATTATTGCTTCATGAATGCTACCGATTAATTTTAACGTTTAACATTTTAACTACCTATGCTATTTTCTATGAAAAGTCCCAAAGAAATAAGCGACTGCATGGTGCAATTCATAGCACAACCTCAAAATCAGATCAGGTCAGCAGCTTTTTTGGATTGCCACATCAATGGCAGAAAGAGTAAGTAGAAGAGTAGTAAACATAGAAACATAAACAAAAAGTAAAGGAACTAATAACACCAAATGGCTATCGCCTAAATACAAATGAAACAACTAATCGCAATATGACTAAACGCAATATGCAATCGCAAGACACTGCAATTATATCATTATTAAATCAGTTCCATTTGTTTTTTGTTTTTAATATTATGGTGAAATCCTGCAGTGCCACAGAAATTCTGGATATATTGTTCTTGAAAATGCCAGTTATGATGCAATGATTATCTGATTACTGCAATTGCAATTTCTGTCAAAATAATGACAATATGATTTTATATTTTTCTTGACCATATCGTGCAGCACTACACAGCAGCGCAAACCACATAACCACAAAATCCATGTTATGTCTTTGGTGGTGACCTGTGCTGCAGTTCATGCTTGTGTCTATTTTCATTTCTTCCCGTCGGATTCATCAACAACTGACTGGCAAAGCTAAAAACTTGAGACTATGTAGGGCCCTAATGGATGAAGAGTAGAGACAAGACAAAACTATATGAGATGTTCCTAGGACCTCAAAAGTTGCTAATGCTGAGTATTTCATATGATAATGTTTTGGAAAATAACTGAGCCACTCAGCCAGTGAAACACAGACAGTTAGTTTCAAACAACATCCAAATGTAAAAGCTCAAATCCACATAAAAGGGAAACATTTGCAGTTGACCTGAGGGTCAATTATTCAGCGATTTTGTGCCGACTTGAAAATGACAGAACTACTGAATATTGAAAAACATCTGAAATCGCATTGTTTACTGATGCTGAATCCTTCCAGACCCCTGTTGGTCTTGACTGTGTGATATGCAATGTCAGACCTACGGCCATTACCTCAAATTTCCTTTCATCTTTCTTCCCTTTCTTTTTCTCTCCCTCTCTGGCCCCGAAGGGATGTGCTCATGCATGCCACCCTCATAATCAGCCATTCTGATATTCAAATCACTGTGGAAAAGCATAATTCTCGCACACGTGCAGTCGACGACCAGAATACATCAAGGGACAGCTGGCAAGAAAATGCTCTCTAATTTTTCTTTTTTTTGTAAAAGTTAAGATTATAATGGCTTCATGTGCAGCTTAAGGAAAACAATATTGGGGGGAGCATATAAAGGGAACTACAGAGCTGTTATGACGTAGCCAAATTACAGCAATGTCTGAGCAGGAAGGAAACTGGGCTCCTCAATAACTTCCTGTCAAACATCCGCATATCACAAAGTCACATAAGGATTGAAAAGAGAGAATACAAGAGACCTAGTGTCATCTAAACACTGGCTGTGTATTTATGTGACTCCACTTGTATGAAGATGACTGCCGGCCCGTCAGCTTGTGAGTTTATGTGCTGGATGGGATGTGTGCATTATGTAGAGAAGGATGTTATCAGCATGGCAGTGATGAGAGATGAATGGCGTCCCATGAGGCCACCTTAAGCCCCTGCACATGTGCACAGCTCTATTTAAAATATGACCCCTGGATACTTTTCCGACTTCAGGCCCTGTTCATAAATCAGCAGCCGGACAGAGGGGCTTGGACTTGGCAGAGTATCAGACATGCCTCCTGCGACTAGGCCTGTCCGTCATCCTGCCGCTGTGGCCTGGAGCTGCTTAATTAATGTGGCAATTGAACACTGCATATCATAATGAACACACAGCTCCTCTATCTGAGCCTTCCTGGGCTTGTTATTCTTGGTACAAGTTAAGGATACGTCCCCGTGTTTGTTCGGATATTTATAGGTAATGGAGCTATTAAAATGCATGAGAGTGAATTAAAAAACAAATAAATGCAAAGGTACTCAAACGAACTTGGAATGTTTGGAAAAGGGATTTTTGTGTATGATGTGTTTTCACAGCATAGCTGTCGAATTTATCACTTTCAGTTTTGTTGGTGTTACTCAGTCGCCTCGTTTTCATCAGTGAGAACACACTGTGTTTCACACAGACCGTTTCTGCTCCAGGGATTTTTTTATTTTCATGAGGATTCCTATTCAGTGCACTGTAAAATGTGCTTAGGAGGCAAACTTAAAAGAGTTTAGTAACTTTGTCCAAAAGCCCTTTTCAAGGAGAAGAAATACAAGGTTCACTTTCTCCAACCAAGTGATGACAGAGAAGCACATGTGGGTCTTTTTTCCACTGTTGACTTGACAGATCATCTAATTTTCTGCCGGCATTGCTCAAGCTCAGATTTCACCAAGCAAGAGGGAAACTAAAGTATCTGCCTCAGTTGATATCAATAGTTATTGTTTTATCAGTAAATTTCAATTCATTATTTGAATATAGAGAAAATAATGCACAAACATGATGTTTGTGCAGACTGATGTGTCGATGAGCCAGTCATGCAGCACAGCTGGGGGGGTTTCATGCAACCTTGAAACTTTGAGACTTGCAGTTGCTCCCACTTAATTTATTCAGTTTATGGAATTAGCAGCATGAGTCAAATTGTGCTGTAAACCACACTGCTCACCGATCTACGGTGCAGCAGTGCAGTTAGAAATCTTACATTATCGTGAGGATACATTATCATTTTCATGATGTTTTCGGTTATTGTGAAAGAGTGGTGGGACAAAAATGACCCTATGACAAAGCCACTTCAGTCTACATAATTAATGGGAAACACTGTAAGTGAATCATAAATAGCGCTTCTCTTTGTAACCACTCAAAAACACAAATTCAGTTTTGCCATTCAACCACTCACACCCATTTACACACACTATAATACAGCACTTTCTCTATCACGTCATTCACACTCTTTCACACACTACCGGGACACATTGGCATGAAGACTACAAAAGCCAGAGATCAAACCAATGACTTTCCAGTCGGAAGATGACCCATCGATGCATGGTGACCATCACTGATGCATGTCCCCATTGATTTATTTCTCTAAAGTCAATTGTGTAAGTCTCTATTTGTAATGCTTAACTGTGCATAATCCACGTTAGACTTCATAAATCACACAAGTCGATCCACTATTCTCAGACTTACAACAAGCTTGTTTATAGCTATGGCCTCTCGCCGATTTCTCATCCTTTATCCTCCTTTTCTCTACACTGAAGATGGTATTCCCTTAGCCCTCTTTTACACTATTCCTTCTCCAGGTGTCTGGACTCTGACTTAGCACCACACCTAACCATCACACACACAAGCGCACACGCAAAGAGGAAAAGCATCTGCTTTCACAGAGGGCTAATAGGATGTGACTGGCTGAGGGGATGCCTGGGGAAATGTGTGGCATGTCAGCTCTCTAAAGTATGTTTCTCAGTAAAAAAAAATTCCAACCTACCTGTAGCGACTATAAAGCCTAAAAGCCTATATGAGACTGAACCGTGATGCATGTTTAAAAATCAAAGAAATCCTGAAGTCCATTTAAACTTATGCAATTTATTAAACAAAAACTTATATCTATAACAAATTTGTTTAGTGTAAAGTGACGGTCAACAGAAAAAAACTGAGCCAAACTCACCCTCATTGTCTAAAACTACCATATTGCACTTTTTAACAGAGATAAGCAGGGCAGCACACAGGACCTGAAAGCATCTCCCTCCATTATAAGTGACACATTTTGAAAAATTAGACCCTGCTATTGATTTCGTAAGTACCTGCTGAGATTATAGACCTCTCACACATTTCAAACCTCTTCCTTTTTAGAGATTTCTACTCAACTAACCAGTTTTAAATGGTATGTTTTCTTGTCTCAGACCATATGCGATTTCTCAAGCTTCATGGTTCTTGTTGTACTGGGATGACCTTCAGTGAGTCGACTTTGAACCCCAATCCAATTTCTCCATGCAACTCAAAACCATAAAGAGGAGATTTTGGGGAGTCTTTGTTTTGGTCATTGAAGAAAGGAAACAGTCTTTCTTGGATATGTTTGTACTCAAAATAGTGGACCCTTTGTTTTTAAAAGGCTTTCATTTGTTATGGCTTCATGTCTCTATTTCTGCTATGGAGTTGGGTAAAATCAAGTCTCAGTTAGCCCTCGACTGTGCGTGCAAGAGTGTGTTTCTTTGTACGCTGCACGTCACTTTGAACAAAGCTACAAGCTGAATCCTTTTGTCGTCTTTGGTACTGAAGAGAGAAGGGGTCAAACCCAATAATTGTGTTTGACATTTGGGAGCAGTGGCTGCTCACCAATGGTGTCCCAACGCAAGTGTAAAAACAAACTCCATGTGCAAAAAGGGATGGGAGGTGCTGTTTCCTACATTCTGAATCAAAGTATCTTTACACAAACACTATGTACACAGGCAATATGCATTAGACTTAAATCCTGTCCATTTCACACCCACATGTATTTTGACAAGCACAACCTCTCTGTGTCCCAGTGTCTCTGTTGTTGTTTCACAGCATGCTGAGAGGTTTTAATCCTGTTATGACCTGTCAGGTCTAATACAACGAAAGGTCAAACCACCACTGCTTCCCCTCTGCTGCCACCCCAAGATCAGGGTTGTTGATAGAAGAGAAAAGAGTGACTGTGTTGGCTACTTTAGCTGAAATATCATGAATCATTACTGAATATATGAGGAGTGAAGGAATATATGAAGCACCAGGATCATCAGTTGTTCTGTACCCGGACAGCACATTACTGGAGCAGTCAAAGTTTAGGGCTGCAAACAAAGGTTATTGTCACCATCAATCAATCATGACTGTTTAAATGTCTACATTAAAAATATGACTGAGGTAGCATTCTTAAATCTTTATGAACTATATTACATTATTTCAGACTTATACTTTCCTATTCGTTTCTATGGTTATCAAGAAGGAAAGAAAGAATTGTCCACACTGACTGTGTGTATTGAGTGTGAGAGTAACCACTTGATCGTATCTGTATGTTTGCCCTGCCATGGACTGCCAACATGTCCTGGGTGAACCTAGCCTTTCACCCTATCAGCTGCCTGTGACCCTTCTGAGTTAGATAAAGTGGTAGAAAATTAATTAATGAATTAAAGATTGCTTCTGTTAATGTTTACCTTTGATGTGAATTAAAATGTATTTTCAGTCATTGGCACACGTATTCAACTGATGAGTCTCTACTGCACCACGCATTAAAAATGAAGACACTTTTCCTCTTTGATTTCACACTTCCCTCTCTAATGCTCTAATGCTAGTGGTCAAGCTTCACCACAGTGTGCAGAAGTGGTCCTGTTTGGCCCTGCTTAACAAAACTCATTATTAGACAAGGGAATATCTTTATGACATCTACTTTTAACTAATGGCTCTCTCTTTAGACTGGCTGGACACATAATGCTTTCAGCAGCAGTGAGTGGCCACTGCCCAGCCTTAAGCTTGTGAGCTGTTGAGCAGACACAGCTCAAACAATATGAGTTCATATATATGTGTGTGGTCATGTACTGTACAAGGGTCTGCTCTGCCGTTACTGGATCTGCAGGACACCGTATGTTGACCCATGGGACAGGGGGAGTTCACACCATTGCACACGCTACGCCACACAAACACACGCTGTGGTTTCTCCTGCGGCCGCACAGCTCATTCAGACTCTGACCACCATTAGCAGCCCCCCTACTCCACGGGTTCCCCATCCCCGGGGATCACACAGCGTCGCTGGGCACTCACATCCTCGACTGTGGGCAAACAGCCAGCAGCTGGGGCGGAAGCAGGGGGGCACGCAAAGGGCAGAGGGAGAAATCTGAGAGAAGATTTATTAAGGAGGAAAGAAAAAAGGTGGATGTGAGGAGGCAAGGAAAAAAGGAAAAGTTGGAGGGGAGGTCGGTGGGGGTTACATATCACATAGTTTATCATACACAAAGTCCCAAATGTGCCTGTCATTCTTGAGACTGAGGTGGGGCTGAGAGCTGAGGAGTAAACGTCTGTGTGCTGATGGAGATGAGGCGATAATGACATATGCTGCATTATAGGCAATGTATGAATGTGTTAGGAGAGTTGCCCTATATTTACGGGGATCTGTATATGAAACAAAATGTAAAATTTATTACAAAAAATCAACCTTTTTGTTTTGTGCACACTGACTTATTTTAGCCACCACAAACTATGTTTGTTTTCAAATTTGTACTTTGAAAGCGATTACATTGGCAAAAAATGTCTGTGATTCAAGTTTGTCCACTATTGTTCTGGGCTCTCATCAAGGAAAAGAAAAAAAAAGCTGTGTCATCATGGGAGAAGTAGTGGAGGGAAGGGGAGGTTTTAAAGAGGGAAATTTGGCCAGTTCCCAGGCTTGCCCTCTAGGCCTGCTAATGCCTTCTTTTCCTGGACACACATCAGCACAACTTGGGTGTGAGAACTGAGGGAAAGGAGGAGGCGAAGAGGGACACAGGGAGACATTGACAGAGTAAAGAGATGGAAAGATAGCAAGAAAAGCAGCCTGTAAGGAGATCAGAGGAAGGAGAAGCTTTGCTCAGCAACATGTCTGACTTCCCCAGCATCCTTTCCTCAGGGTGAGACCATGCCAACCCCACATAAACACAGTGAAGCTGTGGAAAGTTTCACTCTTCTCTGGTGGGTCCCCCTCTCTGCTTGCTCATTTTATTTTTGTCTATCTGGCCCTGAACTTTCTTTCTTGTTTTAGGAAAATTCCGCTGGTGGTAATGGTGTGCACTTCTGTCGCCTCAAGTCTTCCATGTGACCATCATGTAGGCAAAGTTCCAGTTTGTGTTTACTTAAGACAAAAAAGATCAGTTGCCACTTCATCCATCTACTTTACCGCTCTCTACCAGACACTTTGTTTTTGAGTTGGCCACACCTCAGCCTGAAAATCCCCACCCCCACTTTTCCTGAGCTGTATATTATTTTCAACATAATGTCACAAACTGTTTGTTATCAAGCCTGAGGCCAAGAGGAAATGGGTGCTGGAGACAGGGAGAGATATTTGCATAGGCTTGTTAAAGGTCACTAATTAGGTAAAACCCCTCACATACAGTGGCTTGGATTATGCCAGAGTTCAATCCCAAATCAGGACAACATCACCATCTGCAGGAGGACAGCAGGATTGAAAGCAATGAAAAAGTATGTTATGCGTCAATGCTCCTCAAATAATACAACAAAATGAGAAGCGTCATTTAAAATTTTTTTTTTTTAAAACTGTTGTCTCTATTTTTATTATATTATTTATATTATATTACAGTATAAAGACAGGTCAAGATAAATGTCTTGCTATATGGCCTCCTCTGCTGCAGATGGCGCTCTGAGTCCATTCTCTGTTCATGACTGTGGTAGGAGCTGGATCATGGCCTTGTTTGTTTAGCAAAAGTGTTGACGCCCACCCACAGGTGCCAAAGGTACAGTGAGAACCATGCCAGCTGTTTGCAAGCCACAGCAGCCCCTGTACTGCTTGGCTTCACCCTGCCTGACTGGCTGATCTCACAGGAAGGGAGGAAGTGGTTGAGTTACCCAGCAGCAAATTTGAGGTTTATAAAGCGAGAAAGCCATAAAAAAAATCCACCAAGTGCAGTTTCCTTTAACTCAGCAGCTAGTCACAGTGGAGCACTCCATCCAAATGTGCAATTCTTTCATTGTCATTAGTCAGTATTGCTTTCAACACACAGTCAGAGATAGCGTAGAAGAACATGAAACTAGTGTATTTAGTGTTATGATTGATGAGCATACTTAAATAGAGACAAAATACAGGTGTTTCACTTTCCTGGAGGCTTGATTTCCTATTAAGTCTATTAATCTTTTTTTCTTCTTGTTTTTACCTGTGACACAACAGAGAACCACCCACAGTGACCACAAACAGGCATCACATGCATACTGTGAGACCAGTAAATAAGACATCAGTCAATGCTCTGTTAAGCAAGAAAACATAACACACACAGTTTAACTCTATGGACGCTGCCCTTGCATTTCTCATGACAGCTTAATACTGTATTTTACTTGAGGTGTGAAATCAGTTTGGCATGCCTAGCATTTTGGATTTACCGTAGTATGGACCTGCCTTTTGCCAAGAAGTAATGTGAACAGGGGGTAAAGTTCACATGGGAGCTTTGACGTGGTTATTATTGTCAATTCTATGAGGCTCAGTTCACACTCAGCTGTGGCATATTTGCAAAACTTCAAGCAAAGCAGCAAAAAGAAAAATGCTTTTAAAAATCAGTTTCACTCGCCGGCAAATTAGAAACCCTGCATTTTTCTGCATTTTTAATTTTCTCTCTCCACACAATGTTATTCATTGACATCCAAGCCAAACACGGGCCCCTGCAGGCCGCATAGCTCTGCAGGACAAACTGTCCTCTCATGCAGTCATTACCTGTCAGGAGCACAGGGGTGTGACTAACAAAATGCCTTCCATGATGTAGAGCTGAGAGGTGTGTTAGGTAGATGCAACAAAATGTGAATGGAACAATTTGAGATCAATCTACTAACTCAATACAGATCTATAAAAGCTTAATGTTCCAGTGTGAATCAACATCTAATGGCAGAAGACAGCCTCCGTAAGGCAAGGCCCTCTCTAAAGTGATTATACACTGATAAAACATATTTAGAGGATGCATATTCAATATCTGCCAATAAACAACAGTCCTTTAAATGCTCAGATCTAGACTGGTTCAAGTCTCATCTCATCCTATAGAAGTCATTGGCAGTTGACATAAATTTGCTGTCCAAATGTATACAAAGGTCAGGTTGTGTCTGAAGACTGCTAAGAAGATCCAGAGTCGAATGAGTTGAATTCAAGCACACGCGTACTGCTGCCATGTAAAATGTTGAGTTTTTTAACTTTGTATACCAATATTTCATGGCAATAATACTGCAATTACATGCTAAGAAGAGAATGTGCATACCCAAACGTGCTTAGTGCATGCCCCAGGAAACTATCTAAGCTCCTCCAACCACTACAAAGAGACTGAAATAACATTAAAAGCCAGTTACTATAATAGCAAAGCCTCATTTGTTAGCATTACATATCTAAATACCATCTGAAAACCATGGCTCATTCAGATTAAACAGCGTCTTGGAACAGTAACATTTGAAACAGTTGTATATCCACCTAAGGGTATAGGCCACATCATTGTATAGGCTGTATTTTTTAAATGCAACCCATCAACCCTACAGTCTGGAGTTAAGTTTCATGCTGCACTGAGCAGATGTGTTATCATGTTGACAAAGAGTTTGCTCCACTTCATCTGAACCTTAAAAGCTGAATGTCTGGGGTTGTCAAATTAGCATTGTGCAGAAGAAATACCATCTAAGTGTGCATGTAGTGTATCTGCTTTTGTCATCAGGCCTGAAAACTATGGGACTGTTTGACAAAGATGTCGAACAGGTTTCAAACATGAAAGAGGATATGATCTCAATTAGTTCACCAGACTAACGATAGCCAAGCTTCTGCTAATTCAGCTGTTTCTGTGCCACACAAGGCGACAGAATAAAGCACCTGGCTTTTGCTTAGACAGCCTTCGCCTGTCTATGTAATCCAGAAAGACAGCAAGGGCAGAGCTCAAACTTCTCTTTAGATTTAGCCCAGAACACAACAGCATAATCATGTCATTGCCCTTGGGCCAGTCTGCCACATTGTTGTTGTGGGTGGGAGACACTGGATTTGATTTCAGCAGACTTAACTGACCTCTGCTTCATGGCCCACCAGAACAGGGGAATTACAGCAGGCTGTCCTCCACACTGGCACTCAGCCTAACCAAACATTTTAACCTTCACGGACAAAAACAAAACTGTTTCGCCCCCATTTCATCCAATTCTCAAATGTGTTTTTTTTTTTCATAATGAGTGGACGTGTTTCTACTAACTTTACGGTCTCACGATTTTGTGCTGCTGATGCAAAATTCTGCCAAATATTTCTACCCACATCCCCCTCCATCTTTCTGCTCCAGTGTTGATTATTTTTGCTTTTTGTCTTTTTTCTTTCCTCCCAAATGTGTTATTCATCCTGTTCTGTGTGTCTCCATGCACACTTCAGAACTGGATATAAAATAAACAGTCAAGTTTTCGCCCGCTGTCACAAGGCCTTGACTGCACATACCTGTAACAATAAACAGCTGGGTTTCTGGGCTTGTTTATACTCATCTCTGGCTGTCTGTGGACAGAAGCACAACAGGAACTAGACTGTGTGGGTGAATTTGCTCAGCAGACGCCCACTACAAAGCATTGGGTTGGTGGATGCTACTAGACCATGATAGAGCAGAGGCTGCTGGCAGGTAGTGTGCACTGTGTCTGGCAGTGCAGGGGTTTACCTTGGAGTGACACCAAACTTCTGCATGCTATAAGGACTAAATTGCCAACTTTATGACCAGCAGGCAAGACAAAACCATTACACACACACAAAAGTGCATTTGTGTGGCTTTGTGCAGATGTGTTAGGACTGGGCGATATGGACAAAAAGATCATATCCTGGTATATTTTGTCTGAAAGGCGATATACCTTTTATATCTCGTATTTCAGCAGGTGTAGGACTTTTCAGTAACATGAGGTAAACATTGTCATGCTCATTAATTGAGGTGGTGGTGGCGACATATAACTTACACATTGGCCTCCATTAAAAAATATCCTAATACATCATAAGGAGGACACTTCCACTTGGGGCTGAGAGAGCTCAGCTCTGTTCTCTTCTTCCTCTGAAGAGTTGTACATGTAAGCACGGCTTTTGTGCTGTGTAAGTCTATGCTGCTTTTGAAACAATATTGTATAATCTAAAAACTCAGTGTACCACCCAGCCCTGTCAAATGTTTATGTATGGCTATAAGAGAAATCATAGTCAGAGAATAGACACCAAATTCTTCAATAAAATATTTAACTTTAATTTGATTTTATATTTATAACAGAAGTTTTACTCAAGTTCTAAGAAGCAATGGCTCATTTATGCTGCCTTTTGATTTTATACTATATAATCAACACTTATACATCATGGATCCATGTTGGCATGGTTGTTAAGCAATACATACAATAGAGGGCAGTGTAGAGTCAAAGGTTCAAGACAGAAGGCATAGTATGTTTTTTGGAAAATCCTACAAATGTCCTATACGTCTGTTCTGCTTCTTCTGTTTCAGTCCTATCCATTGTGCTTCCAGCTATTTGGCCAGCAGTCTGCAATTGTGAAAACCCTATTTTAGTTTATTTCAGTATTGTTTCAGTTTAACAGACCAACTTCTCATAATAACATATTTTACTATAATTGGACTAATTTCCAGTTTTCAACAAAAATGCTCTGCTAAATGTTGTATGATCAAGATCTTAAAAGCAGAGACAAAAAGTATACAGCACAAGCAGGGTTGTTAATAATATTCAGAGATAATTAAACATTTATATAAATAAAAATTAATGTCAGTGAATGCTGGTTGTGTAAATACATAATGCATCCATATAATGCAGTATATTGTGCCCCAAAAATGCCATATGAACGCAGGAGAACACAGTTCTGCACAGCAGCAAATTAATTTCCCCAAAAGGGAAAAGCAGTTTTCATATTCTGCAACAACACAAAATATGTTAAACTATGATAAACTAAAAATGAAAGTCTGTTGCAGACATCTATGTCAGGAGGACTCTTATTAGCCTTACATTGACAATAAAAATTAAGCATTATGTCCCCTTCTTCTCTGTAAAATCAGCAAGTTAAAAAGTGCATTGTGGACAATCACATGACGTGCGACCACCAATGAGTATCTTTAGAGGGCAATGAAAAGTACACTTACAAGCCGACAAAGGAAGGTTGCAATGAAGTAACCATGAGAATTCTGAGTTTATGCAGTAAAGTGTCTAGCTGTAGAAAATTCACTAAATCTAGTTGGGATTATGGGTTGGCCCACACGCAACCATCATGGTTGAGACGAGTCTGCAGTGAAAGTTTCATAAATTATCCTCCCAGCGTCTCAAAACACAACATGCCAAACTGACGCCTTCACTTCAGCTGACAAGAAAATTAAAAGCCCTCATTTCCTTAAAAGTCATCTAGGGGAGACAAACTTTAACAACTCAGACAATCATAGTATGAATGTCGTTTGGCCAATTCCCTGCCAGCCCTGGAACGCTGATTGGTTTTCCAGAAGGATGTGGAACTCACAAATGTGGCAGCTGCTTAAAATAAAGTGACAATTTTTAATGGGGTTTCAAACCTCAGCGAGTCACTACATCCTGCCAAGCCCAGAGTGATGGCTTTCGTCCAAACCCTAGTTTTATCTAACAGGACACGGAGGAGTGAGCCTGTTCTCTCAGCTCAGCACCATGAGTGAGCCTGGATGCAGTCAACCATTTTCAAGTCGCCCTTGTCTCATCAGCAGGAGCTTTTTATATGTGCCATGTGTGCACATGTGCTTTCCAATCATGTTCTTGAGATTTTCTTTTGACAGATAATGGCATCAAAGAAGATTTAAACCTATCAATTCGTAAGATATGATAAAAGCTGTTTCACAGTGATGATAAAATCCTAATGAAAAACATCTTGTGTAGTGTGCACACTATTGCTTTTTCTTTCTTCTCTGTTCACCTGTAGGCTAAAGGGGGAGCTGTGACACACAAACGCACACACACACACACAAAGGAATCGAGGACTAACTGGAAATAGAATTACTGACTGTCTGATGCAGGATTCCTCAGCTGTACGGTTAATTTCACTGCAATTTTAGTGAGTCAGCAATGCAGTTAGCATTTTTTTCACACAGAATAGAACAGTCCTTTGTGGTTTCATCTGTTTATTAGACAGATCCATTTAATCTGTTTAAACGTAAAACTATTTAAATTGTACACAGGAGGTGCAAGCTCATACAAGTCCCCAGAGGAGGAGGCTCCCCCCGACTCTGTGTTTTTCAATTACTGTCATTTAAACACTATGTCAACAGCTATTAGGTTAACTACATGGTTTCTGGGTTTTGTTTGTTTGTTTGTTTGTTTCAAAGGCCGGTGGTGTGTGAGTTGAGGACACGTGCTGTCACATAGTGAGCAGGAGTTTCTTTCTGCAGGTCATTATGGCACCACACTTTTTAAAGTGTAGATATTTGTGAGTGACTACTGTAAATAACAGCTTTCAAATGAATAGCTGCTGGGCCAGATACTGTATATCTAGAGTGAGTGACATAAGATCCGGCATCAATGGACTAAAGCACTTCTGACACAATTGAAATACACCTGCTACTTTGTTATAAGCTAAACTGACAGACAGCCTGGACACTAGACCCATTGAAAAGGCCGGTAAAAAGGGAAAAATCAGTTTCCCGTTCCTTCTGACACCAATGCTGTTTTAGTAACCGTAACATCATCGCTCTAGGAATAGCAAAATTGGTCTATGAGTCAGTCGTCTTTTTCTCCTGCTATAGCCAAGAGTAAAACTTCTCAACAACCATCTGATGGAGTGTTATAAATGTTTTTACAGACATTCACAGCTTATTGAGTCCCCCTTCTCTCATTCCTGATTTTTTTTCTAGTGCATTCAGCAGGTTTAAAGTTCTTTTTAGCTTTCAGTAAAATATCAACAGCAAATATCGACACGAAATCTGGTCCATGGTCACCAATGGAAAAAGCCTAGAAAGAATCTGAGGAAATTTCTCCGAATCTGAAAGACATTCATTGCCCTGATGATGAATCCTCAACACATGTTTCTATTTTTCATTGCTGCCTACAAAACTGGAACTAACAAACAAGGCAACACCCTGTTCAATCAACACTCCATAACCCATGCATATCCTAATCACTCTTAAAAAGGCCAGAACAGCCAAAACAGGCCAGAACAGGGTCTGTCAATAAAGCTATACCAATCTACTTTGTCAGCAAGGCAGAACAAGGCGATGTCAAAAGAAACACAATAAAATATTATCTATCCAAACATATTTAGACCAAATTACTAATATTAATATATTATTATGTATTAATATGATGAATGTACTAATAATGTGCAAGTTAAAAACATGTAATGTGTATTGTTTTCTATTTAGAAGTCTAAACCTTTATATCTCTGAAACCTTTCTAAAAGGTTTCAGAGATAGAGATGAAATTAAGTTATGTTGCAAAAAAAAAAGGAAAAAAACACAAAACAGAGCATACTTTACATGCCATTGTCCACTCTAATCATTTGGTTTTAGATATCATTGTTGAAGTACTATTTCTAGACTGGATACACTGTATTTTGATTTCAGGAGTGACTGGTTTGGATTGAAAGCATTCTGATAAATATGGAATGCGTTTGGACATCTAACTGGTCGTGACTTCGGTGATTGAGTTTGACACTCATGCTCAAGACCTTTCCTCTGGTTTGACTGAGGTTGACAGTTGTGGTTTTGAGTGAAACGTCTCAACAAATCTTGGATGAATTGCCGTGAAATTTGGGACAGACATTCGTGCTCGCTTTGATGATTATTTGACTTCTCGTCTGGTGCACTCATCAGGTTTGAATTCAAATGTGTCTTCTACTTTGTTTTGTTTCGACATTAATGGAGAATTTATGACATTCCCGTCATCCGCGGCGGTAAGTTACTGAGGTTAATCTGCACGATGACAGCTTACATCAACATACTAGCAATTCTCGCTGTGGACAGGTTAACATCCAAACATTAGCATCCAGCTGAAAGCAGCATTGTGCCTGAGTGCAGACTGACAGCCAGATGCTTCATCTTATTATATTTACAGTAACTGCTATCAGATTTTTGTCTCAAACAAATATGAGGGAAATTCACTGAAAACGAAACTTTTAAGAAATGTACATTTAAAACTGTACAATGACACCACACAAGCAATGGCTGTGAGTGCATGTTATGTGTGCATATCTATGTCAGTGCCCAAATGATTAGACAAATTCCACCTTTGTGCACAGCGGATTTAATTAAGGTGAGCTGCGTGTATCACTATGAAAAAGTGCTTTTGGTGAAGCCAGAATTAACTTGCCATCTCAAACACTGCTGCTGTCAGGTTGTTTTTATTCTCTCACATGAAAACTGACCCTGCCGGTAACAAGACAACATGCTGGCATAATTGCCTGGCCAAAAGAAGCGATATAGGAAACTGACATCAAGACAAGGAGGCTCTTCACCATACAATGAGTGTACACTAAGTGGAAAGGAAAGAGGCCAAGGACTAGTGTGTCAAAGCCACAATCAAAGCTGAAACAGCTAATATCAGGAAGATGACCCCAATGATGACCTGCTAAGGAGTGCCTCAGCCAGCTGAAACCTAGCAGAAAAGAGGAGCCAGATGGGCAAACATGGAAGGATAAGCCTCTACATGGCATGGTCAAAAAGACAGCAGGGTGTAAGATGCTGGTATGGAACGCGTACATGAAACCAAGAAACATCTGCACCCAAGTGGGCGAGTGGGGGTATACAGTATATGTTGGGTATAGATATATATACACCAAATGAGTGTGAATATTTATATAAAAAATAAAGACAGACATTTTACCTGCATGAGTGGCACAAAATAAATGGAAATAGGATTGCTGTGGTTTACCTCATAGATTATGGGTTTTTATTTAAAACCATTCTATATAGTGACTGAGGTGTAATAGATTCAAATCGATTTAAAGAGAGTCAAATCGATGCAAAAAAAGTTTTTAGTTAAGAGGATAGTAGTATCTGCCATCTCCTGAAGTTGTCAGTGTTTTCTAAAGAAATAATAAGCATCTTATAATCACCTTCCCAAATGTAATTTCCCCAACACCAGTCTTTATGTGAATCTGAACAAATAGATAATACAACATCATAGTGCACAATCGTGCATGATACTGTACCGTGAGTGAACAGAATATATGAGATGAGTTATTCTGCTCTCTAGTGGTGACACACTGACTTGCAATATACTGTGAAGGGTTAGGTTTACTAAAAGCAATTTGACTAAGTTTGACTTAGTCAGACTAAACAACTTATTGGAGTTAAAACAGAAACGATGATTTCTACTTTGCATGTGTATTACTTTAAAAAATGGCTTAGTATGCTTCTTTGGCTTTGTAAAAGATCCTAGAAAGCATATTGTCTCACCCTACACATCCATTTAAGCTGCGTCTTCATGCTATTTATCATTGACACACCTAGACTAGGCCTTTCTCTCATTCACCGTTTCTGATGACAGATCACTGAATAATAAATGATACTTTACAAATGCTTGAATTTAATATTCTTATAATGCCATCGACTTTTCACACAGAGCAGAGAGCAGGGAATACACTATGTCAAGTCTGCCTGGAGAACCTGCATTATTGAAATGTGGTTTCATTTAACAGAACAGAAAGTTGAGCAGAGATGATAGTGTCATCATACATACTGAGGATTTCTGACAGTGAAGCCATATATAATTCACAAGAACTGCTGGTAAATAAAAGGCATTGGTGTCATACTTCTCCTCCTTCCTGCTGTTTTTGTTGTCTCAGAAAAAAAGGACTGGAAAAAGCCTTTGCTCTTGAGACATTGTCTTTTTGAATAGGCAGGCAAATCTGGTTCTACGTCAGCAAGAGCATGAGGAGACTAATACACAAAAGATGGACCTCATCGCCATTGAAAGAGAGTTGTTTCAGGGCTTTGCGTTTTGTAAAATAAAATAGGTAACCAATGCTGTCCAAACTAACACAAGTTTGTGTGTGATTGTTCAAGGCACTACATCACATCCAAACGTACTTTAAAGGCTATTTTAAAATTAATTCTGCATCTGTCATATCAGTACAATTTTCATTCTACTTGCTTGAGTTATTATTACCTGGACCTTGTTGGTGCCACACTCTTAGAAATAAGGGTCCCAAAAGTGTTCTTCTCCAAGGGCTGAAGTTCTACTTTGAACCATTTGCTTCTGAAAAACCCTTTCCTGAAGACAGGGTTATTCAAGGGTTCTGCTAACACTAATGGTTTCAGCTGGAAACTTTATAAAAGTTTCTACCTGGAAGCCGAAGAACATTATACGGTTATACTCTAATGTCTATTCAGGTTCTGCATTGATCTGTTATCATATTCTCACAGGAGAATGTGCAACAAAGCATAGTGGTTATGATGTGGCTCAGCATTTAATAATCATGTTAATGTGTTTCTCGAGTGCATGGGTCTAGTGTCCACGTATTAATATAGATGAAGGTGCTGTGGAGCCATCTGAAGCTACTCAGTATGATTATGTTTCATGACTGGGTCAATGTAGGACTGTTATAAAGTGTGTAACATGTGTATTATAATGTGCAGTATCAAAAGATAAAATGTTTGAGGAAAGGAAACTACACCAATTTAATGACCAAAACAAATAAGCACTTTTCTTTACAAAACTGGTTTGTTCTTTCCCTCAAGAGTTAATATCACTAATTTCTTCATTTACCTCTACTTTAGCAATACCTATACCATTAAGCTCAATTCATGTTAAGTCTTATAATCGTCATTTTGAAAACTCAATCAGTTTCCATGTTGTATTGATTAGGTTGTTGACTGAACAGCTCCTAAGATAACATTTTGAGAGCGGAGGATGAATGAGAGGCTACAGATAATGAGCCACCAGTGTTGAATTATCCACTTACTTTCCACGCCTGTCATTATATTATTGAATTTGTGACAGCAAATCTGAGCCAAACAAACATCAAAACATTGTTCAAAGTCGCTCTTGATCACATCATTCCTTTTTCCGTGCCTTTATTTTGAAAACTAGTATGGTAGTCAACCCTATAAAGGCGTAATTAAACATTATTCAGCAGCCATAAACATTATGCAGGTAGTGCACATTGTTAGTACATTTTGTGTAATCTGTTGTTGTGCCTCTTATAGGAACAGAAGCAAATCAATCAAGTCTGATGCGTTGTTTGACTGAACTAATATTATAGCAATCAGTCATTTTCCCAATGGCAACAACAACCTTTGACAGTGTTGTGTAAAAGGTGTACTAATCATTGCTGGTTGTTTCCTAAAATAGTGGCTCTCCAGTAATGTGCTATGAATTATAATATTATGCTATGTATTTAAAAAAATAATAGTAATGGAATTGAGACCATGCAACACTGGAGCTCTAGATCTTTTTACATATACAGTGCTCTGGATAAATAATTTAAAAAAAACTACTATACGGTAAAGTGTACCCCATCAACAGGAGTACAGACACCAAATATATAGCGTACACTAGTTTGAATGCTGAAGTGCACAAAATGTAATAGTAAATACTCAAATATTGCATTACTAAAAGGTCTGCAGAGTATATTCATTAACCAATCTACAGTGTTATGAAAGAAGTAAGGGCCCTTTTCCAAATTATCAGCCAGTTTCATGTAGTAATAACACAAGTTTCATGTAGAGTCAGGGATATTATCTCCTATC
Source organism: Microchirus variegatus (assembly GCF_963457635.1). Lineage (NCBI taxonomy): Eukaryota > Metazoa > Chordata > Actinopteri > Pleuronectiformes > Soleidae > Microchirus > Microchirus variegatus. The sequence continues at coordinate 11,602,150 of NC_139813.1, forward strand.
CTATCAATTATCACCTTTACTCTTGGCTGTTCATTATTTTTGTAAAATTTATTTCACTTTTATCTCTCATTTCTACAATTCTTTAGCTCTCTGGCTTCTATGGCATTCACTTATCAATCAAAGCAAGATTTTTCCAAATGATGTTGCAGGACAACAAACGTTTGTCTGTACTCTATAAAAATAAAAGAATAAGCATAACAACCTTTGTGCTTTGTATGTTCAAAGTCAAAACTTGATGGTAATTTGCACACATTCAGTTTTGTACATTAGTATGCACAAATAACAACAACATAAAAGGACAATGTGAAAAAAGACTGCAGCACTATATGGAACTATACATTTTATGCAGAAACATTGATGTGGAGGAAAAGGCACATGTTTGAACTGATGAATGACAATTCTCACTGTCACAGGGATGTTTTCTAAACCTATACTGCCACAATCCAATTCAGAACCATAAGAGACCAACAGATAACACACGAAAATGACTGCAGATGGATGAAACCCTCTGAAAATCTCTGGAGACATTCAGTCTCAATGAGGCTGAGTGTCTAATCATCCAGGGCTGGATTATCTCAAAGTGGCCATGACTGAGCCACCAAAATAATGGTAATTTGTTAATGCGTGGATGCTGTACTTGTGACACTATTCTGATGCTAGACAACGTGATTGCAGAACACCTGATTATTTCTATTTTTGTAGTGCATACACTTGAGGTTATTACCCTCATTTATTACATAGACCGCAGAAGCATGTACCTGTCACTCAGTCTCCATTTTCTACAAGCACCACTAATAACTTCCATTAAGATTGCCATTACAAAAGTGATATTACACTCTATTTACATTATCGTTGTTGGGATTATCATTTGTGGAGAAAATGATAATCCCAGGTTGGAACAACTTCGAGCCCCAGTTGGAACAAGAGCCTTTCTGCAAAGAGTTTGCATGTTCTCCCTGTGTGGGCGTGGGTTTTCTCCGGGTTCTACGGCTTCCTCCCACAGTTCGAAAAAACATGCGATGAATGTATGTACGAATGATAACAATAGCCAATTTGTAAAGCGCTTTGGGTGTCTAGAAAAGCGCTCTAGAAATGTAATGAATAATAATAATAATAATAATTATAATAATAAAAGCAGAGTGGTGTTGTAAAACCACTCCATGGGTAAAAGTGTTGCTAATGGCATGGCAACAGATGGCAAACAATGGCAAACGTATACACACTTATGTTCATGACTGTAAATAAGAGACTCATGATGATATTAATGTCGATTATATACACCACTTCCGCTGATACTTAATTAACTCAAGCCTCTCTCTCTGCAAGGCAGAATGCAGCCAACACATTTATTTCCTCTGTTTGGCTTAATTTTTTTCTAATTAAGTAAGAGATTCAGAATGTTGTTTTCATATTGTTGCAATCCAGCATTTGTTAAATTGAATGTTCAGAATGTTTTTTTTTACAGAAAAATTTAGACAATGTCAAGGCAATCCGATGTTTTTCAGAAGTCTAATAACTAGACTCAGCACACTAGATTGCACTCTCTGCTCCAATTTATCTAAAAAGGTGCAGCATTCCTCTCTTTCTCGTTCCATTAGCAAAGCTATTTTCTGTGTCACGCCATAATTGCTTTTAGCAGAGGTATTAAATTAGCACTACATGTGGTCTATATGAAATGTCCACTGACACGGTATGCTTTTGAACATCTCTGCAAACAAACAGAGAACAATATGCCACTTCCAAATTCAACCACAGCATATGACAACAATTTGACAAAATGATAATGACACTGGATCTTTCAGTTACACCCACAATTCTGGTGTCGTCACTGCCCTTTTCACACATCCAGAGGTGCAAAAATCCCTTCGATAAATGTGGAGAAGGTGTAAGGTAAACACATGCTGCAGGCTACATTAAGCAGGGTAAAAGGTTGAAACATCCATCAAGTCTGTGTAAAAAAAAAAAAAAAAAACTTCCACATATGAAGAGAAATCCCATTAGCTGTTAACCATTTCCATTCCAGCAACCCTAGGACATAATGTCTTACAAACCTTAATCAACATTTGTTCTTAATATTGGTAATCTGGTAGGTTTTCAGTTTGATTAATCCAGTCACAGCCCGGAGGACTTTCTGAATTATGTGTGTGAGATGTTGCCACGGATGGAATAAAATTCATGATGAGTTCAAAGAAGTTAATGGCACCTCCCGATGTCTTTACTGCAGAATTCAAACAGTCAAGAATGTAGGTCGATCACAGATGATAATCCCAAAAAAATTTTGTGAATTTTTTGAGAATAAATATTCAACTCTGGGAATTAGACATCCACTTGACTAGTGGTCACTCGTATAAATGAACAGATAATTAAACGATGTAATGAAAATGACACATTAAACTGTTCATACCTCTACATTGTAAATTCAAGTTAGCTGCACATTGTTTAAAACACGACATTATAAAAGACAATTCCCCTCTTCTATGATGCACTCACGCACTTTAAATTCACTGCCTGACAGTGACATGGTCCACACTGTAAATCCCCCTGACAAAGACTTTAAGCCACACGAACATACACACAATTACAACACACATACACAACTAATATAATGCTCTTATCTTCCATTTAATCTTCAATCTAAAGCATCATAGGAAGTAAAGGTTGAGTAAATTTTTCATTGTCAGATAAGAGGGAAAACAAATAATAATAATAATAATAATAATAATAATAAAGATTTGCCATAAGACACATTAAGTAACGAAGGAGATAAGAAAAAGATATCATCTCTAATTATGCTACTTTATACAAGAGTATTGACTCAGTGGATTTTATCGACTCCATGATTTTGTGTTATTATCTTGGATCGACTTGGCTGTGTGTGTTTTAAAATGAGCATTTGAGCCATGCGGTCGTTGTTAATTATAATCTGTGTGTGTGTGTGTGTGTGGTGTGTGTGTGTGTGTGTGTGGCTTCTTTATGTAGCAGGACAGAAGGACTCATGGGAGGTTCTGTGTCAGATGCTACATCACATCACGCAGAATATGATGAGAAAGCCAACAATATGCTCAGTCCTTTAAAAACATAACAGGACTCAATTTTAAAACGTCTAAAGCGTTTATTTTTTTTATGTGATTTGTGCCTGTGTTTACCATTGACTGAACAACAATGGATGATAAATACATGTCCAAACTGTCACCTACTGTTGATTTTTGGGCTGGGATGTACCTGGTAATAATAGGTGAGTACATTGTTTGTTTACTCATAAAGTTTGTGAGCTTTAATATATTTATTTTAGGGAACTTTTAAAATTATAAAAAAAATAGATAATTGTCAAATTTTTTTAGACTGATTTTTCCTCTTGAAATGCATGTTTATGGGCAGAAATACATCTAAGGTAAAACATTCACAGCAAGTATACATGTGTTATAGCTTTATAGTTTGTTTGCACAAGGTATCAACAATATGGCGATACATATGGAAGTTGTTTTTATATTGCTGCTAAAGAAAATTGTATGAGGAGGCCGTGGATCAGTGGTGGAGTGGTCCCAACAGGCAGGCAGACAGGTCGGGGGTTTGTGACTGGCTCCACAAGTCTACATATGTGCGATGTGTCCCTGGGCAAGACACTTTACTCTAAGCTGCTCCTGATGGTTATGCTGAAGGGTGTGAATGGGTCTGTGAGATAAAGTCTTGCATATCGATGCACTGTGTGGATGTGTGAGTGGATGGGTATCTAGACTAAAAAGGGGCTATATAAATACAGGAAGCCCATTTATATTGAAATAATTGTTAACTGTAATCATTGTTGTTGTTGTCCTAGCACTCAGCCCCAAGTGTTTTGTTTTTTACAATTTGTTTTATACATAAACACTCACTTGTTTTATTCTCATTATCCACTCCAGAATGAGCATGCATCCCATTTATGGGGGTTATTTATCTGAAGTCCCTCTGTCTATATATACATATATACATATACATATCTGTATTTCCCCTTTTTTCCTTAGTGAGGGGGTTTGCTAGCCCGTGAGCTGATACTGATCCTGGTGAAGGTTACACAACAACTGATTAAAGCCTATGTCGTTCTTATTTATTTTACTTTCAATAACTTTAAGTCTATTTTACTTTCAATCATTTGATGGTGTGTGGATCCAGTTTCTAAGATGAATTAGATAATCAAATATGAAGGTAAATGAAGATGCTCATCATCAAGATATTGGAGATATTGTGACTGAGCAGAGTTCAGACAGCAGGTAGACAAACAATGCTTCTCATCAGGTGAGGGGGTTCAGTCAGTAAAGACAAGAGAAAGTAGGATTTTGATAAGACAAGTGGAGTTAGTTGATCAGACGCCCGGATGCCATGATTGTTATTATTATTATTACATATATAGATTGAAACTAAAACAATTAACTGCATATAAAAGTCATATAAGGTGACTGTGCAAGACTTTGGGTTATAAGTGGCACTGGCAAATAAATGCAGAGAACTGTGTGTGTGTGTGTGTGTGTGTGTGTGTGTGTGTGTGTGTGTGTGTGTGTGTGTGTGTGTGTGTGTGTGTGTGTGTGTGTGTGTACCTCAAAGGGATGTTCCATCACTTCAGGTCTGCAGCTGCTGGAGTCTCTTTGTGTCTCTTGAATCACTCCACACTGAATCACTCCACAATTTCCCCTCGCTTTTCTTGTGAAGCAAATCGCAACAAATGACCTGGTGCCACGGCTCAAGTATCAGTCCATCTTTAAAAGGATCTGTAGTGGAATATGGATTAACTGTCACTACCCCTCTACACACAAAATACAAATGTGTGTCCCTAGAAAAATAAAGCTGCATTTGGATGCTGCAACTTCCCTTGTAGTGCTAGCACGACTGCAATTGATACTGCAAATTACAAACACTACAAGTGGTTGCCTACCATTTGCATTAAGTGCCACATCACCCTATAGATGGCATTTTATCTACCTTCACTGCAGGAAAAAGTGTTTATTATAAGCATTTTTTCCCCATTTTCTATTTACAACTAGCCAATCATTATTGCCATTAATGTCTTAAGCCCACTTGCACATATACATTCACTCACAACCAGCACCTACATAAAAAGCTTGTATCCTGTAGCCATATATCAAACATTAAACTTCAAAATGTGCAGGAAATTAACTTCATTACTTCATTTCTTCTCTCTCTCTTTTTTTGTCAACTACTTTCACATGTGCTCCCAGTGAATTTTTATGTTGACATGTTTTATGCACTGCAGTTATACCATGGGACATGGACATGGTTTCCTTGTGTTGAGACCACAATTTACAAAGTACACAGTAATTATGCAAAAACATGTACTGTGAAATGAAATAACATTGACACGTGTTATTCTGAGGTGCCAATAATTGAGTTTCTGTTCAACAAACATTAACAGGCTTCTTTCAAATTGAAAGCCTTACATATAAACTTAACTATACAACAAGCTCTGCTCTCAGTGGACCATTATGCAACATGTTACACATCCAATGTGCAATATAGCACTCACTGTATGTGCCATATATCAAGTGTAATCCTGTTTTACACTGTAAATATTCACCTCATACTGTATTTTGGTTACTTACTGTCTATTCTATCGAATTTTATAACCTTAATAGTGGATATAGTGGTAACTGTACGTTCATAGAAAATGCATGTTCACTGTTTATTGCATTTCTCCATTGTGAAACTAATAAAAGCACTTATCTTATCTTATAGTATCTTCTTTTAAAACTTACCTCATGTTTCTAAATGCGTCACGGTGGCTCTCTGTCACGATATACCGTTATAATTATCTGAAAAGCACGGCTGTACATAATCATGTTAATTAAGTATGTCATCGTATGTAAACGCCTACACCTGTGCTAATGTCCTGCTAAAACGCCTCCAAATGTCTGCTCGAAAAAAGACCTCGATAAAAACATGCTAAAAGTGTTGTTAACAAGTGACACGACGTATTTAAACGTTTAAACATTCCATGTTTGTTTGTAGTTAAGTCCGCAGCTTGTGTGCGAGTGTGTCTTTTCCAAGTTGCTCAGTCTGTGTGCTGTGCTCACTGCTCATGGCGCCTCGTGCCCCCCCTACCGGAGGCATCCGGGATTACCCAACAACATATGCACACATGTAGAACATAACACTGCAAATAGCTCATGATACTTTGAATGAATTTGATACTGGATAAAGCCTGCATGTGTGCAAAATTTGCATCTTAATGAAAAAAATAATGATAATAATTTTTTAAAAATGACAAGCGTGTATGTTGTTATTACAACATATCCACTTTTGCTATTTTTCTCCAGCGTGGAGGTCAGCTGCTGGAAGGAAGGGATGATAAAAGCAAATGCAGAAAATTGACTTACAGACTTCAATGAATAGAGATGTGACATTGCATTTGTTATCTGCACGTCACTGTGGTTTTTTTTTTTTAAATTATTATTATTTTCATAACAGGGATGGAAGTAAAACTATCCAAGGATCTTAACATATCGGCAGTGAATTTCTTTCAAAAAAAGTATTATACCGAAGGCTTTTTCAACAAACATGTCACGTATTCAGTGATTGTTTGATGTATGGATGTATGGAAAAACACATTACTTGCCTATTCACAGATTAAAATTACAATTTTATTTTAACACATAACAGGACAATACTGCATGTTTTATTCATCATATTTGCGTTCACTTATATAAGGGAGAGTTATTACAGGTTTAACACCTCAACCAATCTCTGTAATGGATTTGATGATTACTGAAATGCTATAATTAATTTTCCAATCTCTTAGAATCCCATGCAATTCAAGCACTTTGCTTCAAAGTGATGAAAATAATTTAGGGGAGGGAGCGAGGTAAAGAGTCCAGTCCACAACTATTCAGTGTCACGGAGCTGTTGCCTACAGCAAATTAAACCTCACAGAGAACTAAGGTGCTTCTCTGGCCATATGGGTATATACTGTACATTCAGAGAGCAGATGAAGCAAGTTACAGCCATGCCTGAATTTCACTTCATTTTTAAGCACCACTAAGGATGTGTGAATCCTGACATCTCATCACCACAGGCTGCCATCGTGTGATTTTAGGTTTTATTGCAGCAAACACCCTCTATCATCACTCTATCAACAGCAACACAGCTGCAGGCGTCTCATTTAATCTCGTCATGGAATCACATTTATTCAAGGGTTTGTTTGTTTTTGTCTCTAAGAAGGTAGAAGTCACACATGGGCAACATACGGCCGCTGGACTGAACCAAGCCCATCAATCACTTTTATCGGGCCTGTGGCGTCCTCACAGGAAAAAAAAATTTTAAAAAATAAAAAGGGCGTATTTATTTACGGCCCAGGTTATAGAGATTCAAGAGTGTTCTGTCTACGTTTTGATTGAGCAGATAGGATTAATAGTGAGATTAACTGTAAAAGTTTGACAGGTTTTAACACTAATCACAAATATTTCCCAATTCTAGCATTTATAGATAGATCTACAGTATATATCTGTAACTGTATATCTTTCAAATATATCTAACTGTAAGTGACTGGTGTTTCTGTGAGAGAGAAAGCTTTGGTTTTGAAAGAGGTCAAGGACCTTTGACCACCTCTTAAAACCCAGTTAATACAGAGATTATTGAGAGTGTATTGCTATACTGAAGGACTGAAACCTGTTACAGAGAGATGTTTATATTGATTACAGCCTGTGGCCTTCATCCCTGAATGAAGGCACATTGATCCCCTCACATTGAGACAGTACAATATTGATTTTGTTATATGATGTTTTTTCAGTCTATATTCTTATTATTTCCTACAGCCGCCCTGTCTATCTTGGGGAATGCTGCAGTCCTGGCCAATGCAGCCCATCGCCTCACTTCACTCAAAGCTCCGGAGCTGCTGACAGTGAACTTAGCATTAACAGACATTGGCATGGCCCTCAGCATGTATCCGCTGTCCATTGCCTCAGCTTTTAACCATGTCTGGATTGGAGGGGATGCCTCTTGCCTCTACTACGGCCTGATGGGTATGATCTTCAGTGTAACCAGCATCATGACCCTGGCTGTGATGGGGATGGTCAGGTTCCTGGTCACAGGAAGTCCACCTGAGGCAGGTAATGACATTTCAAATAGGATTTAAGGGAGATCAGCGCAGTGAAACACCATATGGCATTTATTAATCATTATTGTAAGACAACAATCAATCTTGACAATTGTCCCAGGGATTGAACTGTTTCCTAAATTCCCTTTGGGATCAATAACATATCCACCCAATCAAATCTAAAGCTGGACATCAGCTTTGAAATAAAGCCTTTCAATTATTTCAAACCAAAAAAAACATTACCTATGGCTTTCTTATCTTTTTAAATGCCATGTTAGTCTATATTGACAAGGATTATCGATCACACAATTGGTTTGACGTCCTCCTCTAACCTTAACCACACCATAGGTGCAACACCAGTAGATAACAGAATGTGTGAGGTTTAAAAATAATGGCACTGGATGTAAAAAAAAAAAAAGAAAAAGAGGAAAATACATTGTATAATATTCTTACTGTAGTTGTAGGTTGCACAAAATACAGTTGCCACTGCTTATTAAGCTCATTACAACAGCCTCCATTGTAGCTGCAACCTCCATCCTCCCAGCTGTGCCTCACTGATGTGTGCTTAGCTTTGGTGATGTTGTGATTTAATTAAGATCCTAATGGTAATGTCTGTCTTAAAAATTAGCTCCTATAGCGTCCACATTGTTGCTTCCATTTTTTAAAGGTTGATGTAAAGACGGTTAATTTGTGCCAATACATTCAAATCTTGCAGACTTGTGGTGCACTCTATCGGGCAAATGCTGTGTGTAACAAAACAATCCAGTGTATAAAACCAATACAGTTCATACACTGAAGTGAATTCAAAATCTGTCTCTAGGTCTCAAGTTCCAGAGGCGAACTGTCTGTATTGTGATCACTGGGATCTGGCTTTACGCAGTCCTGTGGGCCTTGCTGCCTCTGCTCGGCTGGGGCAGTTATGGCCCAGAGCCGTTTGGAATCGCCTGCTCGATAGCGTGGACCGGCTACGGGAAATCTCTGAACCACTTCACCTTCATCATAGCTATGTCCATTCTCTGCACATTCCTGCCATTTCTGGTCATTATCTTCACCTATTTTGGCATTGCCTGGAAGCTGCACAGAGTCTACAAATCCATCCAGCGCAATGATTTTCAATGCGGCAATGTCGAGAAGAAAATCACCTTTGTAAGTATCAATGCAGGCACTGTGTTGTTTTTTTTTTTACTTTTACTGATCGCACACAAGCTTATTTGTGAATTGTAAATAAGAGTACTGGAAGAAATGAATCCACAAAAAACACTGTAACACTTTGCAAAAGACATTTTACTAAAGTAGATGTTAACGCAAAGTGGGAAATTTGAGCCAGGTTCTGTTTTATGTTCTAAATGGAGCTAGACGAGCAATGACAATATCAGCTTTGATACAGATAATAATAGTATGAGATACATTTATAAGATTTAAGCACATCTTCAGGCAACCAGGCCTATAAGCAAGCATATTCCGGATACACACATTGCAATGGGCTATGTACCAAAACAACACTGTAGTAACAACGTGGACCTACACAGTCAAATTGTTGCCACTTCACAGAAAAATAAGCCAAGTGAAAATTCAAAGGCACATGAAATCATTACATTCTCACCAACTCTAGCCACAAAAGTCAATGTTACTAGGCAACAAAGCAGTCACTGATGCTCTCCGTAGTTTATTGAGTTACTGCTGGTCACTGGTTGCACTCACCTACTTTAATGCCTCTCCATACGGTCTACTAATCCTCTTTGCTCACACTGCAAGTTCCCTCTAAGCTCTTTTTTATCACAGGTGTTTCAGTAAATATTGAAGTTCCAGCTGAAAGGTCAATATTTTAGCTTTTAAAGTTTGGGCAGCACCATCCACCTGTTAGTCACACAAAATGTGGCGGCCTATGGCCAAGTGGAAGGGAAATCAGCTTTGAGGGTCAAGGGTTCAAATGTTTGCTCCCCAGGTGTAGATGTGTGCTGCCCACTGCTCCTTGTTTGTGTTCTTTTCTGGTTTAATTCTGATTCTAAGATGGCAGGTGTGTCAGAGGGTTAGGGTTAGGTTTCTCAAATCTGTGACAGAGGAGACTGCAGTATTTTACTCACCTAGAAGATCTACATTGATGAGATAACTAAAGCAACACAGTTATCTCTTTGTTTGGCTCTGTTGGAGTCATGGTTGAGCTGAGAGGAGGTCATTTATTGATCATAGCAGACTCCACCACTTCACAAACTACTCACTATAGGGCATTAGTGGCCTCTCATTTATTCAGGTCTACTTATCTGTCAATGAAATCGAAGTCGATGTCACATCATCACATTGACACAGCGGAGGAACACAGCTGTACAACAATGAGCAACTTTTATTCAACTTCTCTGTAACATTAACAGTCAATATGTGTATAGTAAAGCACACTTTAAAAAAAAAAAAAACAAGAATCAACATGATTTCTGAAAGACATTTAAACAAAACAAAACATGGGTATAACCTTAAATTTTCAGGTAATTTTAACCAACCACCAAAACTCACCATCTCCATCGTAGCCACTCCCAGGGCTGATGGGACTCAACGGCTTTGAATTGTCGACTTGTTCCACAGATGTCGACACATCAGCTTTTCTGCCCTACTTGCTACTCACTACTCACTGCTTCAATAACGGTTAGCCAGTGATGTTTAACCAGAGGCATAAGGCATCTTTTATATTCTACAGGCAACAGTGGTGGTTGATGAAGGTCTCATGTTATAAAAATAATGAATGCATGAATAATGTCACACACTGCTGCTTTAAAAGCCTGGTGTGTGGGATTTGAGTGAAATGATTTATATTTGGCATAAATGGAAACTTAAATATTATTTTTGAGTGTACAATCACCTTAATGTATGAATTGCTCTCGTTCCCTTGCTCCCTTTATATTCCCTTTATATCAGGTGCAGGTTTTCTTTAGTGATGTTAGACCACCATGTTTTAATGAAAACTGAAGATTACCATAGGTTCTCCTACATGCTTGGAAGAGAAGTATTAATAAATATACCCCAGCAAGTACAAGTATACAAAATAAAAACACATTTTACAGCAATGAGGATGATTAGTATTGTAAATAAAGACACAGGGGATTTTGTGCGTGTGTTGAGTTTCCTCTTGTTCTAATCTGCTAATTTATATGTAATGCTCACACTACATGTTCAAGTGTTGGAAAACGAGTTAACCTCCACCACACATACATTGATCATCGTCACTGCAACAGAAAACACTCATTATAAAATCTGTCGTATGTGAGCACCACTCCAGTATAAGACCCTAAAGCGTAAAGTACAATCTCAATCATCACATTTACATTGTATGTCCACGTTTGTATTAATTTATGTCTGTGACGTGTGTGTGTGCATATTCATGAGAGTGTCGATGTCAAACAAGTGACATCAGGACCAGTAGTGCCCATAGAGACTAAAATAAGGCTCTGTTTAGGCCCAGTTCACAAGGATAACTGCTTGAAACCTCTGTGTTTATCTTCTTGTATTAATGGGTCAGCTCTAGTTTAATTAAAATGCTTCACAGATTAGAGATGTAATTTATTAGTGCAGTTCTATGGGTGAGTTGTCATGTTGTCATGTGTCCAATGTGTTTCCGGGCAAGGCACTTCTCCCAAAAACTGTCAGGTAGCAGCGGCTGCAGTGTATGAATGTGTATGATAGATGTGTGAAAAAGTGCTGCACATATTATAGATTCAACTCCACTGTATGAACGCACGTGTGTGTGTTTATGAACGCACGTGTGTGTGTGTGTGTGTGTGTGTGTGTGTGTGTGTGTGTGTGTGTGTGTGTGTGTGTGTGTGTGTGTGTGTGTGTGTGTGTGTGTGTGTGTGTGTGTGTGTGTGTGTGTGTGCGTGTGTGTGTGTGTGCGTGTGAATAGAGGAATGGCAAAAGAAAAGTGCTTTATATGGTCATCAAGATTAGAAAAGTGCTTTATAATAACAGAGCATTCAACTTATCAGGCCACTAAAAAGTACTGCAGCACCACAGAGCACTCAAGCTACTCTCTGTCTGTGACTTTTCAATAAAATGCAATAATAATGTCCATTGTAAGTTACGTAATAACATCTAGAAAGCTTGAGTTGGGTGGTTTATAGTTTATAGTTTTGTTGCATGTTTAGAACGTCTCAGAATACAGAGAGTGTTATCTTTGGTCACTGACAGGTCTTATTCTTTCACATATTTTGCAATTAATGTTTATGTGGGACTTTCTAAACCACTGTAGGTTAGACTTCCTCTTGCTTGTGGTCAATTTACAGTGATTTGAACGGAACGGCTTAAGAGTGAGGGCAGTCATGGGGTTTTTTTTTGGTGTGACAAAAACGAAACTAGGCATAACTCTTATTACATCAGTTATTTTGTCATTAAAAAAAGCAACAATCAACAAAGAACTGCACAGAAAGCTTTTGATGAAAGATGAAAAGAGTTTTCACTCTCCCTCGAACTGGCTCTCCTCACCGTGATTGATGACGATAGATGTTTCAGCACTTGCCAGGTTTCTTAATTGAAAGTGATTGACTTTTGCAAACCCTTTCCAGTGAAGCTCTTTCATATGGTTATGTGTAATTAACCATCTGGTGCATCAGGTTAGGAATTCAACATTTGAACTCTTTATTCCTGTGAAACGCGAAGAAAGGAGGAATTTAATAGGAAAACAAATAAAACTCTCTCCCCCCACTCATCAACAATTATTTGATCTTATCAACAATTATTTAATTAGTGTCTTCGGTCAAACTCAAATTGGCTGTCTATTCCTGCATATCCCATCAGATGGACACGTTTCTCATAATAACCGGTGTGATCCTTCCAGTGTAACCATGGAAACATTGATTGCATCACACAGTAAAAGGTCTTTCAGGTATAAGTCAGAACCATGTACCTGTTCGTCGCATGACAATGTGTGTGTCTGTTTTTAAACAATAACTGTTGCATATCTCCTCACCTGACTGATCACAACATACTGATAATAACATGATAACTTGGCCCTTGTATTATTGTATTTCAGTTTATCAGGCATTGCCCACCACAAATTATTATCAGTCTCACATTTTTAACTACACATTCTTTTTTTCCACACACTTGTCCACAAAATTCACACTATTGATTTGACAACAATAATCATTTAAAAACAATACATGTTTATTACCTATCCTTATTAGTTCCTCAAAGGTTCCTCTTTTATCAACTGAAATAGCTAATTTTGTTGTAGTCTGGGAGCTATTTTTCCCCACTAATCATTCCCATTGCCTCACAGAACCACCCATATATATATATATATATATATATATATATATATATATTTTTTTTTTTAATTAAAGCTGCAGTGTGTATGTTTTTTTTGGGGACTATTATTATTCTGCCTCTGCTTAGGCCTTGTGAACAAACCATATGATTTGCACACTGTGTCTGAAAATCTGTAAATGGGCTGTGTCAAGCAATACTATCAGACCTACATAAATGAGGGAGCAGCAGTGTGAATGCAGCGGCAGCACAGAGGCGAGCTGGGGCAAGAGAATTTATCCTGTCAAATTGGTGAATGACTGGGGTTTTTTAAGAAGTAGAATTCACTTCTGAAACTCTTTGTGGGCACAGTTGCAGTTGAAAGCCAGAGAGTCATGTGGAGCTCATAACCTTAAAGGTGCATTATGTAATAAATCTAAAGCTACTGGCCATAAAATCCTCCTAATATGTCACAGAGACTCAGGAATAATGTTCATATAACAAACTGAACTCACCAACAACAACAGTACAGACAAAATATGTGCATTAAAAAAAATATTTTGCAGACTGCAAATCATGTTTATGTTTTGAAATCATGTTTTGGCATGTGGCGCCACCTAACGTCATCTACCAATAATTGCAGTCAGTAGAGTCTCAGCTGCCGAGCAACCACGGGTTGCCAGTTACGTCTGAGCTACAATGGCGGAGAAAACGAAACCTAAAAGACCTCGGTATTTTGAATTTGAGTGGAGTAACCGTTTTTGGCCACATTCTTACATATGGCGCCTTTTAACAACATTGTATGAACTCACTTGACAATTTTGAATGTAACATTTCCTTTGTTTATATTTAAAAGTTATGCCCCACCGTTTTAAATGTGTATCACACAAACATTACCTTGTTACTAGATCAGTCAGCTACTCTTGCCCAGATGTTAACCCTGTCCTCTCATCATGTCTTCTCATTTCAGATGGCTGTGTTGATCAGCTTAGGCTTCCTCATTGCCTGGACCCCGTACGTGGCTCTCAGTTTCTGGAGCATGCTTCACTATCAGGAGCAGGACCACTTGGATCCCTTCATCTCGCTGTTTCCCTGCCTCTTTGCTAAGAGTGCCACCATGTACAACCCTTTCATATATTTCATCTTCACGCGCACCGCATGGCACAAGCGCCTGCGCCTCCACAGACTGGGATTTTGTCGTTCGTGTCGGGTCTGTTTCCCTGCTGAAGAGCCAAAAACGACAATGAAAATGGTTGACGGCACCATTACCAGCGATAAGATGGTTGTAGCAAGTGTGATGGGAGCTCCAGACAGACTGTCCATGACCGAGATATGACTGTGGCATAACAGTGTTGAAAAGAATATAGTACTGTATGTAGCAATGCAATTATATTAAAACAAAGGCATACAAAGTTACCTCCTTTGTTCCGACTTACAAACAATCTCTTCAGGTTCTTCCTCACACTGTCCCAAAAAAATATGGATTGACCGTAAGTGCAATGGCCCTGCGATGGACTGGTGACCTGTCCACGGTGTGCCCTGCATTTCACCCTGTGAAGAAAAAAAACTTGGATTGTTTTATTTACTTATTTTATGTATTTAATTTATTTTTAACTAAGTAGGCATCATTTACAGTAAGGTCCATACATATTGGGACTTCTTCTTTTTGGCTCTGTACACCACTACAATGGATTTGAAATGGAATAGCCCACACCTGTCTATGAAATAGCTTTTCAGTCAATTTTCCCATTACTATTGGTCCCCCTAAAAAGTGGGAGGCACATATAGAAAGTGTTGTAATTCCTACACCGTTCACTTAAAATTAAAGCTGCAGTTAAAGCACATCTTGTTCATCTCATGTCAAATCCATTGTAGTGAATAGAGCCGGAAATGAAAAGAGAATTGTGTTGATGTCCCAATATTTATGGACATGACTGGATCAATGTGTGTTCCATGATTCTGGTGAACTCATAGGTTTCCAGACTCCCGTGGCGTCCTCACTGTTCACAGGAGGCTCAGTTTAAGGGGGAACTGATGCAGATTTGGACTCTGGTGTGCAGGAAATATATCTCGTCCAATTAGGCGGAGGACAAGTTGTACCAACTTGGATAATCTTCCCAATTTTGCAGATGGAAATAATATCGCACTACACATTACAACATTGTGCATGAGAAGCAATGGTACAGGACTGCATGCAAAAAAGGATTATGGCTGTATTACAGGATAAGAGAAATGGCCTGAACACACGTGTTAAAACAGAAAATGTATGTTGGTTGACATGTGGATGGATATACTGAATAAATAATTGTCTTTTCAGTGGTTTACACTATATGTCCCCTCAAGGAGTCATGCAGTATTTACATTTGATTGACTAATAGCTCTTTACCTATAAGGCAAACAATGAATACCACATAGGAATTACACCAACAACTATTCAACTATTCAGCAGACAAGCAACAGCTATTTTGCTGCAAGGTTTTTATGTGTAATCACTATTTGAACACAACCATTGGATGTTGTATTGTGTATGTTTTATAATGAAGAGATACATTTCCAAGATAAATTTCTTATTCTTATTGTTGAGGTGTCATTTAAATCTGAAATGTTAAATCATATTAATAGGGAAAAACATTCTAACAAACACTCTGAAAACACCAATTTATTTAAATTATGGAAGATAAATAATATGACTTCTTTCCTTTATATTTTTATTTTATGGTGTGTCTGGGCAGGTGTAGTCTTACATCTGCAGACGTGTGTGCTTTTCACAACTGACTGACAGACAATGATCTCCCTCCCACCGTCCATCACCGCTCTATGTTGTATCTGAGAAAAATCTAAATTGCCGTGTCAGTGTGATTGCATGAGCTTGCATGTATTGTCACTAATGGAGTGAATTAAGAGATCCTTATGTGATAAGATCCCCAAATCCTAATCTACACACAGCGGTTTAAGACACAGAATGTAAGAACATGCTACATGTATTCAGAGATAAAAAATTAAAGGGCAAAGGTCAGCTTCAAAGTGTGTAATTATTTTCTACTGCGTGGGGGAAGGGTTTAGGGCTCTGGTGCTGTTTTTAAACATACAAAACACAGGAGAGCATAATGGTGCTGGAGACAGGAATGTGATGCTTCTTCCCCCCACCATAATTGTACAGGCACATTGAAAGTGAATGGGGGTGTGTTTTAGATGTTTGCATTGATACATGCATATGTTCTAAACATACGCCAGGTTATAGTCAAATGGACGGGAGATTATTAGGGCCACATGTAAAACGAAAAATTGGTAAGACAGAAACAGAAAACAGCATGAATTGTGAAGAAAAAAGTCAGAATTCTGACCTTAATCTCAAAATTCTGACTTTTTTCCGAATTCTAATTTAATAATTCTGAGATTAAAGGTCGGAAATAATTAAATTCAGAATTCTGCAAATCTTTTGACATGCTGTACAAACCAAAGCAATTACATTACATGTTTGTCAATATACCTCACTGTCCCTTTTAAGTCTCAGTAGGTCCTAATGACTCCTTATGAGTGAATGTGATTAGCAACAGCCGTGTATGTTTATCTACTACTTAAAGCCAAAATGGCTGCCTTGATGAACATCTATTGACGCATATGGCCACTGATCAGTATCAGGTGTTTCCGAGGGAAATGCTGGCAAGCCAACAGTTTGTTTTGAAAGCACTTCTGTCATGAGAATGTGGCATTCCTTACACAGATATCTGCAGAATTTTGATGCACAGAAAGTAAAGAAAATCTAAAACATTGCACAACAAGATCTGAGGAGTGGGATCTCTATTAAATCCTTAACTTAATGCACCTTTCCTGTTTCTATTGTGAAACCTGATGGGATTTTTCACAAATTACTTCTCACTTTTTGACAGCTGTTTTTCCCTATCTATCGAGCTGTGTCATCATGTCTTCCTCGTAAGCTTTTGCATTAATGAAAATGTACTCACCCCCATACTACTACTCACTTCTCACACCTTCACTGTTGAGAAAACACTGCACATAAAAGTGAGCTTGCTGCTTATCTGGACGATCACATGCCGAAGGGATAGGCCTGTTGTTATGCGAGTCAAATGAGACGTACAGTATCCATCCCCGGATCTCATTTCACCTGCTGAACACCCTGAAAGTCATTTACACTCAACGTGTATAAGAGTATCAGTATGCTCCCTGAACATCAAGGAGATTATCTGACCAAGTCTGTGCTCCAATTCCAAATGTAAGTCTTCCTTTTCATGCTGGTACCCTGCAGTTTTTATCGTCAACAACAAATGTTGTTTTGGGTTTTTTTCAACCGATTTTTTCCTTTCTCTGCTGGTTCACAACAAAGACTCGCCAGGCTGCTTTCATTCATTTGCATATGGAAGCCCAACAATGGGCCTCACTCACAAATGTGTGCACAGAAATGTTACTGTCTGCACAAAAACAAGTGAAAAGCTTCATATTCATGAAATGTGCACACTGGTCCATTTTATGCCTACTACTTGTGTTTGAGGTGTGTCTCCACTCTCAATAAGCTGCCAGGCATATGAAGTCATGAAGAGAGTGAAGTAGAAAGAAGTTACAGTTTGAAAAGATGCGTCGGAAAAGGTTGAAAAACATAAGCTGCACAAAAAGCACTTGTGCCGTGAAACTGAGAAGTCTGTGTTTGAGGTAGAAGCTAAAAAAAAAAGGCATACATTTCTCTTCTCTACAGTGACAATGTTTCAAAAGGAAGAGAGGAGGAAAAAGACCTGCGCTGAAATAACTAAGTAGTAAACGCACAGACATGTCCCCAGAGGTTTGGATGATGGCGCAAATCATAGACCATGGAAAACATACTGGAATAGCAGGAGCTGGACAAGGAAATGCTCATGTGACAGCCCAGGATGAGAGGCTGTCACCTTGAAGAGGAGAAAGGGAGAAAGTTATGGAATCCAGCAAGAACCATCACCCAGAGGTTATTTATGTCATAATATGTTAATATAATAAATGCAAAAGGTCTGTTCATTCATTCAATCACAACTCAGGTGAGCATCCGGAGAGCTTTTTTTTAACACAGCTAAATGCTTTACCTTTACCTAGTCCCATCCTCATGCCTGAGGGTCGGGGACTATGGTAGCATCCAGGACCAGCCTCTCCCATTCCTTCCTGTCTCTAGTTCTGTGAGAAAAACGTTGCCAGTGATATGTCCATCCAGTCTCGGACATCATCACCCCCACCTCCTTCGTGGTCTCCCACGGCTCCTCTTGCCGTTGATGGTCCCTTGTAATACGGGAGTGGTGATGTTACCAGCTCTTGTGACATGACCGAAGTATTGGAGTCCCATCAGTACTGCAGTTAAATGAATGGAGGGGCAATAATCTGATTACAAAATAAAATGTCATTAGCACTGCAAACCAAAGGCAGCCTCTGACCATTCAGATCTGTTCATGCTGTTACGTTAAATCTTCCAATTCAGCATTGTTATATAAAGCCAGAAACAAAGGCTACACGTATTTATAGGGAAGAACCCTGGACAATGCCTAAAAAATATATAGATAAATTGTGTTTGACATTTGATCTATCTAT
Source organism: Microchirus variegatus (assembly GCF_963457635.1). Taxonomy (NCBI): domain Eukaryota; kingdom Metazoa; phylum Chordata; class Actinopteri; order Pleuronectiformes; family Soleidae; genus Microchirus; species Microchirus variegatus. The sequence continues at coordinate 11,621,024 of NC_139813.1, forward strand.
CTATCTATCTATCTATCTATCTATCTATCTATCTATCTATCTATCTATCTATCTATCTATCTATCTATCTATCTATCTATCTATCTATCTAACCTAGTTTTGTGCAAATCGGCTTAAAAACATTTGCTCTTTCCTGTTGAAATAAAAACCTAATCACCTCTGCTAAGGTAAATAATGACACAGTAGCGAAGTCGATCATTAACACCTCCTCCTTGAAAAGGTTGACGGCCTGGTCATTAGCAGCTCTCTTCAAGAAAATGCACCACTGTCCGGTTGTCAACACCTTGCCTATTTACATATGACATTCAACCACTTCACATCCTGGCTGCTGCTGATCGTGACGTGATTTCTATTATGATAATAATATGGGCAGATGTGCGTTATTCAAGGCTGTGTGAGATATGCTAACACAAAAAAATGCAGGATACACATAAGAACCAAGGCTCTCAGTAATGTGCTGTCTCGCTTTGTCAGTGCTGATGTCTGTAATATACGATGATGCTAACTGAAGGAAAAGGCCTTGATTTTCCCCCGGTTTTTCCATTTCCAGTTCAACGCAAAACAACCGTGTGCATCTTAATTAATCCTAACATGGACCAGAGGAGTTAGAATCAGCCAGTGTTATTAGCGTAGGAGACCATCAACAATGTCATTGTAAGGCTTCAATAGAGGTTTCTCTATGGTTGCTGGGAAAAGTGAAAACAAACAATCTGGGGTTAAAAAATGTGCGACACAAGCGCCTCATAAACATAGTGGCAAAAAAAATACACCTTACAAAACATTATTGTAAGCATCCTCTTGCTCCACTGGAAAGCTCTGACTTCATGTCCTTGAATTCTTCTCTATCATATAGACACTGTCGATGCTGATCTGAACAGATGTAACGCCCATTATGACATTCAAGAATCCATCTATATTCTCCTTTTCTTTTCAAGTCAAGTCAACTGTATTTCTAAAGCGCATTCATAAAACAACCAAGGTCGACCAAGTGCTTCACAGATTTAAAGGCAGAGCAGCATAAAAGGTAGAAAACAAAATAAAATAAATCAAGAAATAGAAGTAACACAGTAAAGAAGTGACATGATAAAATAGGAAAATCTACATAGAAGTGTCCAGGTTGACTATTTTTATCTTATAGTCAAAGCCAAAGAGCAGAGGTAGGTCTTTAAAAGTGCAAATGTTCAATGGTGGGGCAGATAATTTCCATGGGTAAATTAAGGGGCAGCTGCCAATCGCCCCATGTTTGCAGCCTGTTATTAGACCTCAGAGCTCGGGATGGAGCGTGAACTAAAGGAAGTTCTGAGAGGTAAGATGGTGCCAAACCGTGAAGAGCTTTAAAAACTGAACAATGACATTTTAAACTCAATCGGAAAACGAATAGTAAGCCAGTGGAGAGAGCGCAACACAGGCATGATGTGGTCTCTCTTATTTGTTCCTAGTAAAAGGCAAGCAGCAGCGTTTTAGACCGGCTGGAGTCGCTGGACAGATGACTGGTCTAAACCTGGTCTAAACCTGTTCTAAACCTGGTCTAAAAAAAAATCATCATTACAAACTTGAAAAGGACCAGAAACTGTTGAGTATGTCAGAGAAACCTTTTGGTCCGTTCTGGATTATAATGTAAAATTCCATTTTTTATAATTCCTAAAGAAAACTGTGTGGAGGTTAAACACAGGCATGCCAAAGACATCAACATTCAAAGCTACTACAACAGAGGAATTGAGGACCTTTTAAGGTCACAACGAGAATAGAGAGGTCAGGTCAACCATAATGAGATACAGCCAAAGATTATTATTATTTGGAGTACAAAGGATAGCCCATTCAACCCTCCTGAAAGCTAAAAAAGAAAAGAAAAACGGCTAGTCAAGGATGTACAACAGCTTCATTATTCTACTATGGAACATTGCACCCTAATGCAAATGACATCCATTGACTGTAGTAAGAAACAGGAATGAAATTCACAATGAGGAAAATTTACAATTATTAAACAGAGATTCTATGAGGTCAAATTTGTAAAATGGAGGCTACATAAGAAACAAGCAGAAAGCACAACTATTAAAGACACCACAACAGATACTTAATAGACCTCTCCCTCTTGGCAAAAGGAGGAAATCAATCAAGAACACAAATTTTAGCCCTTAAAGGAAATCAATCATCACAGATACCAACCCAATTATACAAGGCAACACTGTCCCCATTATCATGTTAGGTGGGTCCCTTCCTTTATCTCTGTAATTCCAAAAGAGGATAAGGACTTCTTGGATTGTAAACTTGAATAGGCAGAGGAGAATTTTGAATCCAGACTTTTAAGTGTATGCATCAGTTTTATACAAGAGAATGGAGAAGATAAAGTGACTCTTGATGAATGAGGACTAAACAGAACGTATTAGAAGCTGACAAACAAGGGAAAAAATCCACTCGATAGGAACAGTGGACTGATAGAGGGTGAGGGTGCCGAAGTGTAGAAGAAGATGCAGGGGAGGGGTAAGGGGTAAGGTACGTGTTAGGACAGAAGATGCTCTAGGAAGAGCAGGGTTTTCAAGAGCTTCTTGGAGATAGGGACGTGCCCCTGTCCTGGTAGCACTTGTTAGGTTGTTCTACACAAGTCTGGATTGTCTTGTGTGGGTGTTGGCACAGCCAGACGTCAATCCTTGGATGAACAGAGTGGTCGAGGGGTAACATCAGCCTTTTAGGAGATGTAAGCATTTAAGTAGATGGGCGCAGACCCATGAAGCGTTAGGTATTATTTGGTTATTAAAGCAGAACTTTTCTAAATCCTCTTTTCCTCACCGAAGTTCCAGCTTCCTTTCCCTTCTCCTGGCCATGTGCAGTAGTTTACAACAGAGCCAATTAAAACACGAGCCATGTGGCCGTGTCCATGTCGAAGGAAGGACAGTCAACTGCCCAGCAAATACAAACCAGCAAGAGACATCGTTCACAAAAAATGATCGAGCAAACCTTTACAACAATAGCAAACACGAGAGAAGTGCAAACACACTCCTCCGAACAGAGAGTTAATCCTAAAGATACTTACAAGTGCAACAGCAAAAACACCAGATCAGAATCTGTTTTGTAAGCTTCTGCTTCTTTTTTGCAAGTTCTGCCATGATGAACTTCTACTCTGATCTTACAAGGTTTGTTTTCTGCTAAAAGATGGTAGGGGAGTGGAGACAGCCCCCAATCTCCACGCAACAGCCCATTTAACCATCACAATGACTCAAAAACTGTTACATTACACGCTTAGAAATAAGTTCCAAAAGAGTCCTTCTACAAGGGCTGAGGTTCTAACTGGAACCATTTGCTTCTGAAAAACCCTTTCTTTGGGAAAGGGTTCTTGGTAACACCAATGATTCCAGTAAGAACCATTTTCATCCAGAGAACCCTTTTCCTGAATAAAGGGTTTTAAAAGGTTCTACCTAGAGCCAAAAAGGGTTCTCCTATGAGGACAAGCCAAAGAACCTTATATGGTACTAATCAATCAATGGCACTGCATTAGTGTTGAGATGACCTTACTTTAAACTTAAAATATTGTGTTAGTTCAATTTCTGTACCCATTATTTGTGTATACTTGGCAAAGTACACTCAGAAATAAAATCTTTAAATAGTAAATGTTTGATGAGAACAATTAGTGAGTATTTGAAGTTCATTCATTCTCTCTGTATGGGCCGATAATTTCAAGCGTCAACATTATGGAACTATACCAATGCTGGTACTGCATGTCTTCAGAAACCTGTCCAGCGTCGTCCATCAAAAGTAAAAGGTAGCTCAATGAACTGTATACTTTAGACCAAATACAATTTTAAATACGACATTCCCTCATCACAAGTGCCAAGTATGTATCCTGATGACAGTAGAGGGGGTACCTTTAAAAAGTACCAACCATGTAACCATGTTTATCAGCAAATATCCACTGCCCATAAATATTAGCATCACAATAAAGCTACAGTGCACAGTGCCTCGTTTCCTGCAGTCATTTGTCACTACACTCCTACACTACTGTCTTTGGTTTGCTCCCCGACTGAGAAGCCTTTTTTCCTGCATATGTGTCTTTGATGACAACAGAAAGAAGAGCAGACTCCTGACTGTGAGGCTGACAGAGAAGGAAGGAGGCAGTGAGCAGGATGCAGCTAAACCAGCTCTGTGTTTGTGTACAGTATTGTTCAACTGTGATCAAAATCACAATAAGCAGTCATGCCTCCAAGCAGATACCTCCAAGCCTTGTGAGCACAAATAAACCTGTGCACAGACGACTCTATTTACCTCAACACATGATCTGAAGTTTTACCCACTTAAAAACATGAAGTGGATTGCACAATGTATTAAAATAAAGTAAAATCTTGGGGAAACAACAATGTGGAGGTGTTCGTGGTTGGCAGTCAGCTTCAGAAGGGAGAGCAGGTGTGATGATTGCTCATGAAAGCAGGCGCAGGTGAGCTCATTGACACAGCTGGTGCTGCCTAGAAAATCAGGCTCTGTCCCTTTATATGCAGCCGCTTCCCTGCACCGGAGGGGAGAAGACTGGTGACTGCACATGAAGGATGATGGAACATTGTAGCTGGGCATCACATGGAAAATGTGCCGCAGCATGTAGGTGTATTGTTTGTATGTGTGCTGCAATGAAGTGTAGTAAGCTGCAAAAGAGCCTTGCTCACCTCTAGTGTGTCAAGAGAAAGCCACGGTAGCAGTGAGGCTTTTTCCAGGTTAGAGGGGAAAGAAATCAATCGCCCTATGTCAACTGAGATTGGCACAGCACCTCCTGCAAATCATAAATAACCCTCATGAGACACATCACATCACAGCCCGTGAGCCAGGAGTCTCAGGGAGTTCAATCTCCACAATAAACCCAATGAAAGATGAGAGGTTTGATTCACTTCAACCCAAGAACAAATGTTATGTTTAACTTAAGCCCAATTTATACTCCTGCGTAAAGTGCTCTGCGTAGCTACGCAGAGTCCTCTGCGTCGACGCAGAACCTGTCGAAGAGCCTCTGCGTCGTCTCCGGGTGCACGGAATATTTTTTAAGTGTCCGTCACTCCGTCAAGGGACTACGGAGACGGCAAGAGCTGCGATTGGTCCTCAGGACAGGCCGAGCTAAGCTGCTCTGTGCCGGCTCTCAGTGCGCTCCGGGCGTCCTGACAGAGGCGGAGCTGATCCCCGCCGATAACGCCGCTGCCGAACTATAAATACGTCATATCTTAACACACACAGCACATGTTTAGACCCTAAATGGCCAATTTCTCGCCTCAAATTATCTTAAAACTGCGTTCCGTGACACAGAAAAGTGAGAAACGGCCACTTTTTCAACAACAGCAGTCTTTCTCTCTCTTTCTTTCTCGGACGCCATTGCTCACTGTAGCCAGAAGCACAACAACCTTGCGCAGCGACCCCTACTGATCGGGCGGGAAATTGCAGCGAGTGTCCGTCACCACGACGCAGAAGTATAAATGCTCGAGGCGTCTCCGTGGTGACGCAGACGGATAACGCATACGCAGTCGGAGAAGTATAATGTGGCCTTTACACAGCCCTTATGTCCAACATTACACGTAAACAAAAACAAAATTGAAAACATTTTATGTTGAATCAAAATAAAACCTTTCAAAATTGCTGGCAGATAAGAAAAATGCACACTTCATATGAACCCAACAGGATTATGTATGAAACAAATTTACAAAGATGAAAAATAAAAAATGTTATTTCGTAAATTTTCATTAAAGGTGCCATATGTAAGAATGTGGCCAAAAACAGTTACTACACTCAAATTCAAAATACCGAGGTGTTTTAGGTTTGTTTTCTCCGCCACATGTAGCTCAGACTGGCAACCCGTGGTTGCTCGGCAGCTGAGACACTACTGACTGCAATGATTGGTAGACGGCGGTAGGCGGCGCCACATGCCAAAGCATGATTTCAAAACATAAACATGATTTGCAGTCTGCAAAAGATTTTTTTTAATGCAAATACTTTGGCTGTACTGTTGTTGTTGGTGAGTTCAGCTTGTTATGAACATTATTCCTGAGTCTCTGTGACATATTAGGAGGATTTTATGGCCAGTTTTAGATTTATTACATAATGCACCTTTAACTATAATAACCTTAATGCCAATGTATTTAACAGAGAAGGTTTTTATACTTTCCTACAGGTCCTACCCCTGAGACTCAGATCTTTATTGATTGCTTAATAATAAAGAAAGATTTCACTGTCTATGCATCAATGCTGAAAGAGGGGGTGTGAGATATCTGAGGAGCTGAGGCTACATTCCCTGAATATTCAGTGTTCCATCACTAACTCAATGACCTGGAGTTACTTTGGCTGCAAATGCATGATCTGGTATTTTATAACACCAAGGGAGAACTCAAAGCTGACAGGTACCCAATGAGAGAAGTACACTTACAAGTTATAAAAGTACATTTGCAAGTTATAAAAGCAGCAACAACAACTACAACAAAAGTGCCCTGAAAGATGATTAAAAACAATGGTCTTTGTTAGAGAAATGTTGAATGTAAACGCCACTGCTGTTGTTTACGCTGAAAACTGTACAGGCACCCTCACAGCCTGTGAGCTGTTTCTGTCACTTTGACCTAGTTTTCCCCCATTTAAAACAATATTAAATACAATCTGTGCTAATAATAAACGGAATGATTACTTTACTTTATCAATTACATTTTCTCCTTCTGAATTAAACAACACACAACAATAAATACAAGTGAATATAATAAATAGGAGGTGTGAATGTACAGTATGTTCAGAAAAACAGTTAAAGTGACTGGAAACACAGGCTGTAGTAGAAAGTGATTATGCAGTCAAACCCTCAGGGTTTATAAGATTTTGAATTTATAACAATTATGACAGTATTAAGACAAATCCGCTGTAGGGTGATGTAAATATTACAGTATGTCTCTGTGGAGTCATATGAGAAGATGTGATGCTGAGTAATTAGTAGACTTTTCCTGAGGCCATGTATAAAATACTTGAGTGAATTATGGATTATAAAAGAAATGTCTTTGTCACAACCTTAAAGGAGACGCTGTCCAGCCACTCTGCTCTCTGGTGCTATCCATGCATTAATGAGGACCGGGATCATCCATATACTGCACACTGGGGCATTACAAAAACACAAAGGAACTGCAGATTAGGCCATAAATATTACTAGAATTAATTAATCAGTTAATTCATTAATAATGTGCGCGTGATATTGAACCATTTTAATGTATGTCATGACATCAGAATATGAAATCATTGGTTTCCTGAGTTAACTATACAAAAGTTACACTTTGTATGTCTCCTTTAAACCTATTTTAAAAAAATAACACATTTTGTTAATGTGTTTCTTTTTTTGTGAAAAAGAAAAAAAAGGGATTGTGGTTAGCTTCTGTTTTGCAGATTTGTATTTGAGTCCTGAAAACAAAGTAGAAGAGACGGTTTGAAAGTGTGTGTCAGGCGGGGGTGGGGGATATTTTGAGCAAAATAAATGAAGCTGGGGAAGCTGCGCAGGGAAGAACATGACGTCGCCCATATCCTTCTTTGCCCTGTTTGATCGATTAATCAGTGGGGTTTCTGTCTGATACTTGTGACACACGCGGTGCTCAGTAAAGCGCAGTAGGCTACAGTCGGATTTAAGTTGCAGCCACACAGAACGACCTGAGGAGCACTTGCGTAATTGTGCCTTGTGGAGGACAGATGGATCTGACAGCTGGACGCAAGACAGACTGACTTTCCCTCATCACAGGAGCGCAACTCTCGTATCATATGTCTCATTTTACGATGGATATCTATGCTTCAACTCTATCGCCAGCGCTGGACATCTTTTTTGGTTTTTACCTGCTGGTTGTGGGTAAGTTTAAAGCCGCGCGTAAAGCAAAGAGTAAACGCCAACAAAATGTTTGATCGCTACTCGAGGGCTTCAGTGTGAATGGTACAAATGCTTTTTTTTCTAACTTTATTTCTTCTCTAGAATTATGTCAGTTATAGATGGAGGAGAAAAGCACACATTCGTTCTATATAATAGATTTTTACGCATATACTGTGCCAAACATTTACGCATCGGTGATTATGACTGGTTGACGATGAGGTGGGCGAACTTCTCCTCTGCCAAGTGTCGTGAGAAAGATTGGGGAGCATCATTTTCAGGTGCTTAGTTTTTTGGGTGTTTTTAAATCCACGTATGTGGGAGTTATGTGTAATATTGGCAAGTGACAGAAATTGAACCAAATCCATTCAAGCCCTTCCTGTTACCTGAGGAAGATATCTGTGATGTGTTTAAATGCCACATTTACCCATGGGTAAATGGGTGTTTTTACCAGACACTGCTCTTGGAGTGGCAATCATCCTAGTGCAGCATCCATTCTCCAGCTGCAGCTAATATCTGTCCACACCTTGATCATAATGTAGTTGTGTAAAGAACAAGGAGAAGATGGATGATGCGTATTATGTTCTTTGATTAATGAGCTCTTATGTGTTTCTTATCAGTCTTGCCTTAGGGTTTTTTTCTCATGGCTGTTGCAAAAATTGAAAGTCAGAGTTCATTTCTGTTTATCACTGTTGGACAATTAGGTGAAAGTTGAATCTTCATAGTGGGTTTGGTCAAACACAGATGATATCAGGAAGATAAGCAGGTAATTGTGCATTTAGATGTATGAAAGGCCAATACCAAGATAGCAGATGTTACAACACAGAGGTGTTTTCAGTGATGCACTGTGTGGGGAGGTGTGTTTGGGGAGTGTCACTGAGTGTAATATGAGCGTTAAATAATAAACTAAAAGAAATCTATACCTTCAGGCTTAAAAATGAACGTGTGAACCAAGTTGCTAAGAAGATAACTCTTGCTCTTTTACTCTATGTATCATTATTTCACGATATTGTCAATAATTACTGAGCCATACTGATTATTTCATACCCTGTTAGAAATACCGATTGAGAGATGAATAAAATGACTTTTCGTTCACGTCATTGTCTATTTATTAACGACAAATGATCAAAAACGTCTGTTCTGTGTTAAAACTGAGACAAAACTGTGTGATTGCAGAGCCACTGTGAAGTGGCGGGAGGCAAAGCCGTGATAATTTAATTAGAGATTCTCCATGAACCCTCAAACAGGTTCAAGCAACTCGGCGTGGCATGCTGAAGGGGGTTTGAAGGTGAGGGAGAGGTCACATTCATGTAATGTCTCATCTTCCTCCAGTCCTTCACTCCATTGGATGAACACAATAGATGCTGCTTATTAGTGCTAAAATAGCTCTTGTGAGTGCAGAGAGGAGGGCCTCTCCTCTTTAGTGTGTAATGATGAATCTAATGATGATCCTCTACAAACAGGGCGTTTAAGTGCGGTAAGAACAGCCCTGTTTTTCATTTAGCAAAATACAAAATTTCATGTCAAAATATGTGAAATTTGATACCGTAAACACACTTATTGGTGATATATGATCACTGCATATTTGAAAAGTGGTTATGACAGTGCGAGCCGCCGCCCCAAAAGAAAATCTTAGCTGCCGCTAATCCAAACGTGACTAACTTTGTGCCACTGAAGTGTACATCGAATAAAAAAGAGAGAAATCTTGTCCTTTATGTGGCTTTACGAACAATAAATAGAATGTTTTATGGGACTGTTATAATTAGTTAGTCAAAAGGCTATTTTTCATATTATGTCGTCCCTGCACAGATGTAACAGTGTCACCCTAAAAACAGAACATACACTTTTTATGACTAAACTTAACAATGTTAGTCAAGAATGAACATTTAAATTAAAACAGACAAACTTAATGTAAATAGAAATGTAATACCAAACACCCTATTACTCATACAAGACATACATTTTATTTACAGATGTTGATTAACAAATGCAATTGCACAAAATGTTTAGCCTTGTTCTTGTTTGTTCTGACATATTTTTCTGAGCATAAAAGATATTGTGTGTATGTCCTCTTTTTTGAATAGAAAAATGAATGCTGATTTAGGCATATTGTTTAAATTTAAAGTGTTCATTGGCAACTAAGGTATGGTACAGATCAGGTGATGTCATGGGGTAATCCAAAAGTAATGTAACTAGTAGTGTAACTAATTACTTTAAGCAGTGAGTACAAAGTAAAGTAAGGCATTACTTAAAGTAACTAGTAATGTGTATTGGATTACTTTTTATCAGTAACTGGATGTAAGTGACTTTTAATGCGTGGTGCTACCACACAGACTGGTCCTGAGTATTTCACATACAGGTGATCCACTGGGATTTTCACACAATACCATCTTTTTGTTCCATCCCATCCCAGTTCCCCTGGGTGAAAATGCCTTGATGCCAGAGATCAGAGGAGAGGCTGGCTCAAGAGGATAGAAACGCAACAGTAGTCTTGATCTAACCGTTAGTCACAACAAAAGTCTACAGAAGACCATCTCTGAATACTAAACAGGTCAAACCTTCAAGTCGCTGGGCGACAGAAGAGCACTTAAGACACTTGGATGTTGAGTGTTTATCGCTATGGATGGAGGAAATAACATTTAGAAAACGGTTGAATGGGTTGACTGTATGGAAATCTATATCTGTCCCAGGAGGGGAACAGAAAGGGGGAAAGGAAGAACATCTAACAGTATTCAAGCAAATGGTCAAGCAGTGGTTAAACCGCTGTAGTCGAATGATGGCATGAATGTGTATGCTGTATTGTATGGTTATAAGGTTATAATAGGGCCACAGTGAAATGTGAAGACAATGAATTTGTGTAACCACACACTCTGCATTTTGGAGGCAGTAATACCATCCAACTAGTCATTTATTGCAGGGGAAAGAATAATTATAATCAGACCAATCCAATTATTATTCATATTGACACTACGCCTTTGGCTCCAAAAAGCAGTGTAGAAGCTAAGCCAATGCTTTAAGCCACTGAAGCATTTGAACAAGAAAACCTAATTGACGCGCCTTTACTTTACCATGAAGGATGAATGAGATTCATGCCTTTTTGTTAAGATGCAAACACGTCCATTTATTGTATATCTCATGCTTTAAATCACACAGTCCAGTTCACTGACAGATCTGTGGCCCACTAACTCTTAACTGGCATTGACCATGTTCAGAGTCAAGTTGTGGTGAAGGTTAAAAGAAAAAGTTGCAAAAGAAACCTTTTTCGGAACAGACGTTTTCAGCTTCCACCTTACAGTCAAATTCTTTGAGTGGAACAGGTTGTTTGCCCATTCTTCCATGGTCTTTAGACCACAAACATGAAAATACAGGCAAGCATGGTCTACAGGAATGTTTGAGTTTGTTAAAACTGGTTACCTGGGTTTCAGTTTAGTTTCTAACCATTAATCAACTATCAGTGAATCACGGGTGTATGTTTTGTTCCTTTATTCCCTCCTTTTCCTCTCCCCCTCTCATGTCCACGTCAGCTGTGTTCTCCATCGTGGGAAACCTCCTGGTGCTCGTCATGGCATTCAAAAGGTCGTCGAGAATGAAACCACCTGAGCTGCTGACTGTGAATCTGGCAGTGACAGACCTGGGAGCAGCGATCAGCATGTACCCGCTGACAGTGGCGTCTGCCTGGAACCACCACTGGCTCGGTGGAGATGCTACTTGTATTTATTATGGCCTGGCAGGATTCTTCTTTGGCATCGCCAGCATCATGAACCTGACCGTCTTGGCCATCGTGCGCTTTGTCGTTTCCCTCCATCTGAAGTCTCTCAGTGAGTAATTCTGCCATCTGCTATTTTCAGAGTTAGTTTCAGAATAATATACAAATAAAAAATAAGTCGTAGATGCCCCAGGATTAAGGTACATTTGTCTGTCTCTCAAAGAAGACGACGAACATTTGAGCATTAAGAAAACGTCATATCACATATTTAACACACATTTACGTCACATGTGTTTCTTTGTGTGAAAACGATGAGACAGGGACTCGTGTGAGTCAGCTGCATCTCTGAATGTTTTTAATACTTTAACTGGTCAACAGCTATTTCTGTCCCATATAATTCTGTGTCAAGCAGTGGTTAGTTACACGTTCTCACTGCCAATGTGACTGGAGGCACGGTGTCGTGAAGCACAGGAGTCTCATGCTGCCACACAACACAATATAAAAGTTATATAAAAACAAATGTTCTTGATTATTATGATGTAAATCTTTTCTCAGGTTATGAAAACAACATACATATTATAACATGTAAGGTTACATAGTACATTAAAACAGTGCATGGAGAATGGAAAAAAAAAACATAAAGGCATCTCTGTGCCTGATAATGCAGAGCATAATTAATTATGAATTAAGTGGACAGGTTCAGCCCCGAATATGTAGTGACAATTGCATGCAGCCATATTCAACAGTAATAGTGCAAAGAAAAAGCGAGATTAAAACCAACACGCAGATGCACATGCAGTAAAGGCTAAGCACAGCTTGGATATCTGCATATAAAATGCCTGTGCATATAAACGTACAAAACCCCATCAGATGGGCTGTTTAAATGTTAATCCCTGACTAGGCTGCCATCATGCACAATACTTTATGTACAAGAACTTAAATACAAGTGTGAAAAACCCTCTGGGTGTCCATATGGACATGAAAAGAAAAAGGTAAAACAAGTAGAGCAATCTGCCGTCTATATTATGCTAAGGCGATGGAAGCTTAAAGCAATTATACACATGTACAAACAAACATCTTAGTATTAGATTCAATGTCTGCCAGTTTTTCTCTTCTAACTGGACCTTTAATAAAGATATGGTGCTTGTTACTCGTCTTCATCTCTAATATCTGCTGCTTAATCCTGCACCGGAGGGTCGCGGGGGAGCCTGTGCCAGTCTCAGCTGACATAGGGCGATGGGGGGGGAGCACCCTGGACAGTTCGCCCGTCCATCACAGGGCCACATATAGAGACAAACAACCATTCACTCTCACACATTCACGCCCTCGGTCAATTTAGAGTGTCCGATTTACCTAATCCCCATATTGCATGTTTTTGGACTGTGGGAGGGACTAAAGTATGTGGTATAGAAAAGAATGATGTGTTCAAGCAGTCCTTCAGCTTGACATCTCTATTGTATAAGCACAATTGTATTCATTCTTGCAGTCAGCGACAAAGTAAATGTCACTTTGGGGGTGTGCCTCTATCTTCAGAATGATGGACAGGATGCTTAAAAGAACAGCGATGAAAACCAATTATGTTTTTATCTGTGCAGAGGAAAACGTGAGCTGGAAACAGGTGAAGGTGCTGTGCCTGTGGTGCTGGCTCTACGCGCTCATGTGGTCCCTGTTCCCAATCCTGGGCTGGGGTCGGTACGGCCCGGAGCCCTTCGGGCTGTCCTGCTCGCTGGCCTGGGGACAAATGAAACACGAGGACTCCTCCTTCGTCATCTCCATGTTCTCCATAAACCTCCTCGCGCCTTCCGTCATCATCATCTGCTGCTACCTCGGCATCGCTATCAAGCTTCACTTAATTTACAAAAAGTCGTTGATCAACAGCAATCCAATCCCACATGTTGTGAAGCTGCAACGAAGGATGCTCGTGGTAAGTGGTCTCTCTGATGAAGAGGATGTTCTTCTATTGTAGAAGAACAGTAGCCTGTTATTTAAGGTACTCACTGTGTATGGACATTGCAAAATATCATTTTCCACTATACAATAGTGCAGAACAAAAACAAACAGTGAATAATAGAATGGAATATCTAAAGATATAAATATAAAGACAAATGTGTTGCTGCTGTGGGGGCACAGTATATTGCAGGGCTTCCTCCCCTTTGTGTTGGACATAAAGCCTCAAAAACAAAATCACACAAGTCCTACTAGCATTTAATACTGCGGACAACACAAGTTTTTATATCCAGAAATCTCGACTCTGTCTTTATTGACTCTGTGCTCATGTCCTATTGCAGATTGCTATTCTGGTCAGTGTCGGCTTCATAGGCTGCTGGTCCCCCTACGGCATGGTGAGCCTGTGGTCCATCTTCCACGAGAGTAGCACCATCCCTCCTGAGGTCAGCTTTCTGCCGTGCATGTTTGCAAAAACCGCCACCTTATACAACCCCCTGATATACTACATCTTCAGCATGAAATTCAAAAGAGAGGTGAAGCAGCTGCTGGCGACGTGCCAAGGATTAAAGCCGCAAAACGCCCCTGACGCCATCAACATCAACAACACTTTTGAGAATAATGTGGCTAGTGCTGCGTGCAGCAGGCCTGGAATGGCACTGCTGCCTAATTTGCCGACAATCACATCACAAACATTGTGACTTTATGTTGAAACACTTTTGGGCTGTGAACTATGGAGGTTGATAATGGTCTCATAATACACAAAGTTTATCAGGATAGAAAGAAAAGTCCCACACCATGGTGTGTGTTATCCTGATGTGGTGTGTGTTATCCTGACGAATATTATGTGCTGGTTAAGTCTAAGTCTAGTCTATGTGTGAGTGTGTGTGTGTCCAGGATGAATGAGTTGTGTGGGCCTGTTTACACAATATTTTAAATGCTATATGAAAGTCAAGTCAACTTCGCTATAAGCTCGGGACGCCCCGCCCCGGCGGTTAATCGTCCTTATGTCCCTGTCGGGACGGAGTGAGCGACATTACTTACTATCTGTTGTCGAGAGACGTTGCAGTGGCTGAAGAGTTAAATCAGCATCGCCGTGAGAGCGATTATTGTGATTGGCTGCTCGGCTCCAATAGCTCCAATAATCTTCATTTACAAAGCACTTCTAAAACTAAGTTACAAAGTGCTACTCAAATAAAACACACACACATGAAATAAAAACACATTTAAATAGAAACACAATAATAAAATGATCAGGAAAATAAGCACACAAAAACAACCTTGAGTTAGGTTGAATCTGGAAATGCATACCAATAAAAGTAGTTCTTTAAGGTCTAATTTAAAAGACGTTACTGACTTGGCCTGTCATATTTTCTGTGGCCGGGAGTTCCAGAATCCAAAACTCAGAATATGGATCTGTTCTCAGGGAATAAACAAGATTATACTGAGAGTAAAGACTGATGGTATACTGTGGAGTCAGATTAAGCAAGTGCTTAGTAAATAAGTGCTTTATTAAAAGAAGCTTGAAATCAATTCTGAAACATACTGGGAGTGTAATCTATCTATAAAGCAAATTGTGTCTGTCTGTGACAGGCATATCTCACTGACCGTTAGTCAGATCTCCCTAAGACTTTGGATATGGGTTGAGCATGACCCGATGGTGTGCATCCTTGATTTTCAAATTTTTTGGTGGAATTTTAATTTTCACTGATTTACCACGCTACACCAGGCAGGCAGCGGCTCATCAGCAGCAGCTGTGCTGTCTGGAGCGGAGAGGTGGGAGTGATGGGGCCGTCTCACAGATTTTCTCACGGTTCCCCGCAGAAGATGGTGTTCTACTGAAACGACGAGGTGTCCATTCACCAATACGCAGGCACATATTTACTTTGCATTAACATGCTACTACTTTGCAGCGAACTTGGCGAACCTGTTTCCAAAGGTATGCTAGCGAGGCTACGATTAGCATTAGCGTAGGGCTAACATAATACAGACACTGTGCAACCTCATTAGGGCACTGGCATGGCTGACCGTCACAAAACAGCTAGCTACGCTAATGCAAAATGAAAACATTTGCATTGTGCTTAATGAGGTTTCACATTGTTTTATTATGTTAGCCTTTACGTTCCTTATCATGCATTACCATAACTGAAAAATCTTCTTCTTCGGCTCAGTAGGAATACATACTTCCTACGGGCACTGCACTAGTAATAATAATAACTTTATTTACGTGGCACATTTTAAAAAAGAGGGGTGAAGTGATGAGAAATAGGAACCAGGTGTGCCTCATCAGCTGCCACGCCCACTGCCACCACCACACACACACACAAGGAAAAAGACAAGGTTAGTCTATAAAGATGGGCTTTGAGAAGTCATTGATTCCAATCTCCTCAGGCTGGTCATTTAAATGTCCCTGGTGGCAAATTTATCTTTGTCTCCTTTAAGCTGGGGAGAAATCAAGTGTGTGAGGGAAACAGACCCAACCTCAATCACAGTCAATCGAACATGTTTGAATTTGTTTGTGCTGACCGAATCAGGCGCCGTGTGCTGATTACAGACTCGACTGCAAACACATAAATTAAAAATTAAAAAAAGAGTAGGGGACACAGGAAATAGTGTCAGCAGACAACACGAAGTAGCAGGAAGATCAAAACTGTTGTGGTCTGTGTTCAGTAGTAGTCTGTGATCAGGCGCATTCGTTAATGTGTGATAAGAATGGGGATCAAATCTGCTGAAACCAGTCAGTCAGTGTGTGCTCCAAGTCTTTTTAAAATCGATAATGAGTCCCCAGCTTTAGATTTGAGCCTCAACTTTGGACCAGCCAAGAAGGCCCTGCCTGAGGATCTAAGGCTGGCAGGTGGGGGAGCGTACCTATGTTCCCCGGGTCCTAATGTTTCCCACTTTACCTTAACAGGTCTAATAATAGATAGGGATTATTTTTTCACCATTTGGCGTTTTTAAGCGCCATTAAAATAAATTCTAAAATGTGTGCGGTGCCAGAAAAAGGTGGTCAGGGCTGGGGTGACGTGACGTCTGCTGTATTCTGGACCAGTTAGAAGAGAGAGGGTAATGTTTGACCAATACCAAAGAATAGTGAGTTACATTAACCGAATGTAAAGAATAAATGGAAGCAGAGTAAAATGCGACCGAGTGACCACATGGGTTCTGTCTAAATTGAAGGAATTTTATTATTATTATTATTATTATTATTATTTTATTTTTTTAAAGACTGTTGCAGTAATCCAGACGTGATATAAAATATACATTAAAGATATATATTCCTCTGACACATGACACCACAAATCTGTATTATGTATGTTTAATGACAGTTGTGACGTCACCCGTAAGAGTCCTAACTAGTTCTGAAGCCTCAGAGATTTGCGATTCGACAACTGTCACATAATGTATGTGTATATGCTTTTTTAAAAAACAAAACAAAAAACTATGAAACTATAGTATTTTAGTCTGTTAAACCCTCAGGAAAAATATTTATTGACATTAAAATTATGTAAGAGGTAGTATTTTTGTTGTCCCAAAGAGTGTCGCCCACTAGTGGCTAATACGTATACCCTTACTGCCTGATTAGCTGCAAAGGGTAAGAATGTCCACTTTTGAATAAATAATATTTTATTTATACATACTAATATTAATACTTTTCAACATAATAAATAAATAAACACTGTCGTTTGTATGTGCCACCACTGAATATTCTTCTGGTTTCCTGTTTCTAGTGATAAACACAGACTACTGACACCTGCTGGTGAGGAAAGTCATTTCCTCTCTTGTAGGCACAGAACATTATGTGCTTGTTGTGTTGAATGTGTCAACTGAAAGTAGATGTGTGTTTCATAGATCTGCCAACCACAACATTTTACAAAAACGAAATATATGTCTAATGGCTCGTTTGAATGAGACAAAAACATGTAGATAAATCTAATTGTGTGTCATTGGAATATGAGAAATATTTGCACTTTTTGTGTGTTGGCTTCATATTATCAATCATTAAACTTTAAGGGTTAAGCCTGAGGTTGTTGTTGTCGTTGTTTTGAAGCATCAGAATAAAGAAAGACTTTAATGTTGTCATAGTGCCTCGCCATTCCTCTCAAGCTCGAGTGTGTCCAAATCCACAAGATAATATTGCATGTAATATATTGTAAAGCACCTTTTTCACAGATGAGTACATTAATAAAAAGCCACTTAACATAAAATGTTAGTACACAGATGAAAAGCTAATAACATAAGTATAAATAATGGAGTAAAAGTAGCAAAGACAAAAGGCACAAGAGGCTGTACAAGGAGGTGAATCAGATATTCAGAAAGGTAAAAGCCGAGGAATAAAAATGTAGCTGTTGAATGAAAGAATGACAGAAAAAGGGACCACATTGATTGAAAAGGATGGTCTCCTCTGGGTTTGTGATTGTGTGACCTCAGGTGTAGATTAAACAGAGCAAAAAAACAAAAAAAAAACGTAATCTTATCAAGAAGACACGAGCCTTGGTCACGACAGATGTTAGTTGTGTAGTGTTGATGATTTTAAAAGCCTAAAGATTCTTCTAGCACAAGTAAACAGTAAGAAACAGACGCCTGGTTCTGTCCGAAGGTAAGAAAACCAAACACGTTCATTTGTGAATTTTAGAGGCACATTTGCATGCGTGTAAGAGTAAGGCACTTCTTACACTTTTCCACAAGATATACATATATATATATATATATATTTTTTTATA
The DNA here is from genome assembly GCF_963457635.1 of Microchirus variegatus. Lineage (NCBI taxonomy): Eukaryota > Metazoa > Chordata > Actinopteri > Pleuronectiformes > Soleidae > Microchirus > Microchirus variegatus. Next base: position 11,639,235 of record NC_139813.1, read on the forward strand.
TTTGTTTTGTTTTAAGTTCCACTTTAACTACCAGTCAACTCATCCTTGTGTGAATTAAAAAAAAAACAGCAGTTGACAAAGTCGTCACAACTCCACGTTCACTAACAGGCTTGTTCTGGAGCGTTCAGCCGAATCAGCGTCCTCATTACTGCACATGTCTGCTCAGTTTCAATGAACTGTGACACTAGTGGGTCATCAGGGACACAAGGGATCCTGTGTTCCTTCCATGTAGGATTGTCGAGAAATTCTCACCTCCGTGGAAACTAATCAAACGCAGGCTGTTAATGAGTCACTGCAAGATATGGTCGACGGCACCAGAACAAATGCCCGAGTGGAAAATGTGTTCAATATCGCACAGAGAAACAATCCTTAGACTTTTGTATGACTGATTTTTTTTTTTAAAGGGATTTGTTCATGATAACATACATGTTTAATACACAGGTTTTTTCCCCCTGAAAGGAAATATAAGGATTGAATGAGGGAGGCTCAGGTTTGCAGAGTTGTTTTTTCATCTCTGCTCAATAATTATTTTCAATAATGCAAACGAATAGAGCTATAAACCTTGAGCGTACTCGTATGTATGTGATCGTTATCATTTCCTCACCGTCTGTGTGAAATGATTGAAACTCACTGTGAATTCCTGTCAGGCACAAACACGAATGTGGGACCACCCTCAGAGAAGACTTTATGCAATTCTGACATTTAAGTCTTCTTTTCCATTTGATCTCGGTATCAACACCAGCCAGGACTGAGGGGGACGAAAATGGCACTAATCCAACAAAAGAAATGCCTTTCATGTCCACGTCAGCATTTGCATAGTTATTTTCCTGCACACTAGGAGTGGAATGTACAGCATTAACTACACAAATACATCTGAAGGACAACAGTCCTGCTCACGTGGAGATGCAATGTGCCTCATAAATAATAACAATGGTGAGGTCTTAAAAAATATATATATATACATATATTGTTAAAAGAAATATTACAATATATATGTAAATGAAAACACTGAATAGTTTGGACAAACACAAAACAGCTGAAAAGGTACTGTTGGTAATGTTTGACCTTGATGTGTAAAGGTATGCCAATAAAACATAAAAAAAAAAAACAGCTGAAAAGGGGAATGATTGAAGCTGTGAATGTGTGAGTTATTTTCCCATATTTAGTGACAATCCACTCGACACCTGTCAGCTTCATGGTGGCTCTACAAGGAAATGTCACGACAGCGTGATCGGGGGCGTGAAATTAAATTCAACTCGAATCAAATTAAAAAAAAGGGATTGAAACAGTTGAACCGGGTGACCTACAGTAGGGCTTTCATATTGTTTCCATTCAAATCAAAAGAATCCTCCCTAGCATTTGTTCATGAAACTGAAGACAGACACTGTTGTTTCCTGTGGAGGACAGCATATTGCACCTCTCAGTGAACAGCATGTTGGAAACAAAAATATGAGGACACTTTGTATAGACCAAGGACACCACTCGCTTTGTTGTTTTTATGTTGTGTCATTATTGGCATTTGGATTTGAATACGATTGAAAGTTGGTCTCATGTATTCGTAGGACAAACGTGTGTTACCGATAACATTCATTTTAAGAAAGCCATGCAGGATCCTGGTATTGTGTAATCGTCATCTTACTACGACATACATTTCCTGTTGTCTGGATGTGTTTAAATAAAGTGATTGAGAAATAATCATACTGTGTGGTCATTATCGCTCTTACAAGTTGGGTTTCACTAACAATGATTCAGCTCAAACCAAAATAAATAAGAACTGAATTCATCCACTCCAAAAAAGCATTATTCACTTTTGAAAGCTCACATACTTTATTTTAAACAGATGGATCAGATTCCAAATTCACACATAGAAAAATACAATTTTCACCTTCTTTTAATAAACTGTGATTCTTTCCCATGTTTTCTCTCTGAACAGAAACATGGTTATTAAATGAAGCACGATGCACTTTCATGATGACACATGTCCATTAACTTAAAGACAACAATGGTTGCAAAGAGGTGTTGTTTGGTGTTTCTCACACTTATCACACCCTTCTTGACAACTGTGAATTGCAAACATTATACAATTACATTCCAAGGTTTACAGTGTCCTCCTTTGTTTTTTACTGGATGAAGAAAAATGCTCCGTATCGCTCGTCTCACATGATTATTGAATTAAACGTAATTTATGGTGTATTCTATACATGTGTTTAACAGTCTGCGTTTAAGTCATAAATCTTTAAGAACCTACAACTAATAACTTTTGTTTTCTCTGCAATTCCAGGCTTCTTAAAAAAAAAAAAGAGATTTCATGACTGTTTCATACATAAGCCTATACCACAGATAGGAACAAAACAATTTAACGGGCTATGAAGATGTTCTACGAGACAGATTGCGTGCGATTTCCTGAATGAAAGAACACGGAACAATGTTTGTGATTTGATTTTCTTTTTTTTCCTTGTGAGGTCAAAGCAGATGATCCTATTCGTAATTACCCAGGATTCAGACACAGGTGGGGAGAATTTGATGTTAATACAAGCATGGCATAGCACCATGTTATTATGGATTTCCATCACTCTCCATGCTGTGTGCTCTTTGTAGAAATTGACTTGTACTTGTGTTTTTTGAGTTCACATGGCCTGGCGTATGTTTTCCAGACTCTTCTCAATGTTGTCAATAACCTCCCCTGCAGCCTGTGGGATCCTGGTTCCTGGGCCAAAGATGGCAGACACACCGCTCTGGTACAAGAACTCGTAGTCCTGGGAATACACACACACACACACACGGAACACAGTTTAGACCAACTGTAGCATAAGAGGAATTCAGCTTTCATTATGAGAGGAAAGGGCCGATGGGATTATGCTGTTTATCAAGCTGAGTGCAGAGAAACTATGATTGACATAAAGCGAGCCTGAGCAATCCAGAAAATTCTATAGTGTGATAATGATAATTGTGTGTCCACATGCACAGCAATAGGACGACTTATAGTTATCTGTGTGCTTATCACGTCATGATAAATGTGTGTTTTTGTGTCTCCACGGTGGCTAGTGGCCATGCTGGAGGCCATGCTAAAGAAGAATTGATTTCTGTTTGATTGAGTTCTTATTCCACACTGTGCTGTTTGAATAGTCACTGCTTCTCCAGGAGTAACAACATAACAATGAGAACATATACAGAATTCAAGGTCAAACACTGTATAATGTATAGTACATGAAATGTGTATAGCATGCTCAGGTGGCATTCTGAATATGACTAACATGTAAGTATGTAAGTATGCAGTTAACTGAAATCACCACACACACACACTGTATCAAGGGATCAAGAGAGGAAAGTCTTTTAAATGTGATTCATTTACCACAAAAAATGATGTTGTCTACCTTAATAATAAAACATTAGCTTGCCAAATAGAAATTATATGTATGATTGTAACTGTCCTTGTGAAGAGGGTTAGATGTTGTTCCCAGTGATGCCCAAACTGGGATAAGCAAATGGAAGAAGAGCAGTTTATTGGATCATCAAAGATCCTTAAAGACAACAGAGGTGGATAACTTCCTGGATGGAATAATGGGTAACCGACAGGAAACATTCTCCAGAGTAAGATGAGGGAAAGTTTAGCAGAGAGTTGAAGATGTGGGGATACGACAGGTCTGAAATAATGTCCATTCTGACTGTTTCCATACATGTGAAAAGCACCAGGGGCATTTTTAAAGCTCAGTTCCTTTCAGTCTGTCAGGTTCTGTGATATATCACTCGATCTCTGTGGGTTTAAAGTGAGCTCTGACGACACTGGCACCTTTTCCTGTTACCATGGCGAGGTAAACAAACAGAGTCACGTAAACACCCAAAGAAAGCCAAGTTTGTACCATTACTGTGTACCCATACAACAAGGTCACATTTAGAAGAATATTTAAACTCAGAGCTTACCTGTGGTGGGATGACACCACCACAGATGACAAGGATGTCTGGCCTGTTGAGCTTCCGTAGTTCCTTGATGAGCTCTGGGACCAGAGTCTTGTGTCCCGCAGCCAGAGTACTGACCCCAACACAGTGAACGTCTGCATCGACCGCCTGCTGGGCCACCTCAGCGGGAGTCTGTCCATTACAAATCAATACATGAGGGGGAAAAAAAACTTCAAGATGACGACATATGAGTGCAGTTTCACTTTCAACAAACAATGTAAAAATAAATCCCTCAACTTCATTAAACCAGTTGACTGAAAGGAAATCTATTATATGAAATACATGAAAAATGCAAATATCGATCGATTAATTGGTCAAGCTATAATCCTAACACTGATTACAAGTAATGCTTCATTCATTTTCTTAAAATCAGTATCTCTGTCCCGTCTGACTCGAAACATAATTCAGTATCAAACACTGTTCTCTAAGCTATTTTTGAAAATGACATCATTAGTTAATAATGTATTGCGTACTGTATTGATTCTTCAGTGAATCACTGCTAGAGTCTGTGCTCAACACTGAGCCATGTGATGACAAGCGGTTAACAAATTATACCCTCGAGTGAGACATGGGGAAGTGAGGTGTACTCTCTCAAGATACACACTCATCATCACAGTCATTAATCTACTTATCGTTAGAACTTATGCCACAATAGACACATGCATTCTCTACATCATATCAGGAAGTCAATGGGACCCAACACATGATATTTAATGTATGCAGTCTGATAATATCCAGCACCAGAATCTGAAACAAACAAGGTATGTCCACTTCCCAATCTTAAGTCGCTATAACTTGACACTCCTCATTGTTTGTACTCTGTACCCTTTGGCATGTCTGCACCATCTATACATATCATATACATGTGTTTTCACCATTTAGCACCACTATAATAATGTATGGCACTGACCTGAAACAGTGGGCCAATGTCCACATCAAAGCCCAGGTCAGCAAATCCTGTGGCGATAACTTTGGCTCCTCTGTCGTGACCGTCCTGCCCCATTTTAGCCACCAGCAGTCGAGGATTTCTGCCCTCGTGCTTCTTAAAGTCTGAAACTCTAAGATATATAAAAACAAAGGGGGGGGGGGGTATATTTTATGCATATCTGAAATACAAGCGATCAGTCTGTCCACCATGATTGTGCAGATTGAGATTATTTTGATTTTCTTACCTGTTGTGTGCGACAGAAATCTCTTCGTGCTCCCCAAACTCACTGCGGTAAGCTCCGCTCACCATCCTGGTGCTGGCTTTGTGCTCACCAAACACTTTCTTCATGGCGTCGGTAATTTCACCAACAGAGCATCTGAAGAAAGAAGCAGACACTGTTTTCCTTAATATGTTTTCACTATACAGTGATTAATAATGCATTCATTCATTCGGGCTCACATTTTGTTTTTCGACTTCTACGTTCAATAAATGGCAATTTATTCAGTTTTCTGTGTGTGTGTTTAGTCCCATTTCTCACAATATTACTGCTGCAGTGCAGAGATAAAACAGCAATAATCAATGAATTAATAAGTGCAACAAATCACAGCTTGCACTGATAGGATTTAGGTTGTAGGTCTTAAAATAGCATGAACTCGATTATTGTGAGGGTTTCTCACAATGTTAGTGATTGTGTTCATACTGTGCCAGTGCCTTTCACTCGCTGCCCACCTGCTGAGAACCCACATGCTGTGCCGTGCATATGTGCTCTTCACACAGCAATGCACACAGTACACTTCAATCATTATATATCAAACATGTCAACAGGTAAAGAGAAGAGCGGCTAGAGGAACATAAAGTACATGCTCTCATGTTCCGCCAATCGACTCAGTTACTTTATTAGTGAAGAGGACCCAAAATGATGTTTAATATTTACACATACTACCACTATGATTAATATTTGTATTTGTAAACATCGGGCAAATATCTGAACAATGAATGAGGTGCGACGACCATTGATGATCTCAAAGTAAAACTTTCTGGGAATGTAGACTATGGACTAAGGACTTTAGTGGTGTTAACGTTTTGTGATAGGTATGTGTATTGACACCATGGAAAAATGAGCATCATTAATAGAGGTTTCGCACAGTACCAGTGCTTTAGCTCGTTTAATGAGCTGCTACATGACAACTTCAGTAAAGACATATCGATCGACACCACACTGCTAAATATTCCCTATGAACAAAGGGGAAATACCATATTGAAGTGACTGTTTGATGTGTCTGTGTGTGACGGAATAAGAGACATGTGATTACAGAATACGATGAAAGGGGACAGAATTTCCCATATGCAATTCATGACACAAGTCATCTGATATCTCTCATGATTTCCTCATCTTGATGAAGGAATAGACGCTGAAACAAAGGCAGGGAGGATTTTGACAATTCTGGCTGATATTACAGTCATTACCATCCATGAGGGTTTCCACTACATACATTTGTTCAGGAAACATTTCATCTGGGACTCCCAGAAAAGACTTTGTCTGTATTTCTGTGCATTTGATAGATAAATACAAAGCAAAATCCTATTTTCATCTTCTCCTGTGGATCGATTTTCAATCACAAGTGGACAGCGACCACTGTTTGTGCAGTCTCACCTGGCTCGAGCGGCCTCCACAGCCAGGGCTAAGAGGTTACCCTCCCTGGTTCGAGCACATTCCTCAATGGCTTCCAGGCACTTCTTTGCTGTCTCAGGATCACGATTTTCCCTCACCTAAAACAAAGGAGGGGACAAATTATATGCAACCACAGTAACATATCAAACACTGTTTCTATTCTTAAACACTGTCGGTATGATGAAGAATATGTCCAGTTTGCCATGAGTCCAATTCTACATTCAGTTATGCAGTATCAGTTATTTTTCAACCCAAGAAGCCCCTTGCATCAAATCAAATGGTGGATTCAATTCTTCCTGAGTGTCTAGACCATGGATGACTTTGACACCTTCACAGACTTAATTTATTTCCTTATCCAGGGATATTGCAGTAATATCCTACAGCGTCAGCACTTTATTGTCTGCCTCCTCGTCAGTGTCACACAAACAAAAACAACATGGCAACTTGTGCAAGGAAAATAAGGTCAAACATAAACATTATTCTCAATACTGGATAAGTCATGTGGCATTTCTTTGGCCCTGTTGTGTCAGATGCCCTTCCAAGGTAATGACATTTTCATACAAATTGACCTTTCAGCAAATGCAGTGAGCTCAACATACTCAACTTAAATGAAGTGGCAGATCTAACTTGTATGCAACTGGGATAGAGACCATGTCAGCATTGACCCACACGGCACAGCAGTGTCTTGATATTGGAAGGGACATGTCCCTACTGTCCTTATCCAATCCTATGCCCCTGCCCACACACTACACTGACATTAAAACCAGGTGTCTGAATATATACATGTACAGTTTAGATACATATGCTGCAACCTGTATATACAGTGTACAACCTGTGTACTACCATGTTTGTTCTGACTGACTGGTACCTATCAGTAATGTGATGTTCCAGTATTGAAAACCCTTTTTCTGATGCATCGGTCATTGCTGCCCCTGGCAAAATACCACCCATATCTAAATCTGCCACTGGTCGAGACAAAGCAGGTTCAGGAGTGTTCTCCTGTCAGGTTGTATACAGTATGATTGCAGAGTCACAATCTGAGTCACTTTGCATTATGCTTGGACCCAGATTCTTTCCGTCAGATACAGGAAAATATTATAATAGGGAGATGAGTCAACAACTGAAGGTGACAACATAAAATAAAATGCATGATGATGCACAGATAATACGACCATCATGGGTTTACCTTTAATCCCATTTGGGAACATTCTCAATGGAACACTGACCTTTTTCAGCTTTGCAATCTGTTTCTCACGTACAGCAGTGTTATCTATGGCCAGCACCTCTACACTCTCCTCTTTTTCCAGGCGATACTTGTTCACACCAACAATGACTTCCGATCCTGAAAAGAAAAGGACATGATTTAGCAAGAAAGACAGCGAGAACAAGCTCTGACCTACCTTAAATGAAGTATCCCTGAATGCATTAGATGTCAGCAACCATCAAATAAATTACAAAAACAGCAACCTTCTGGCCTTTTCTCTGCTCATTTCCAAAGAACACCTTGATAAACCTAACCTTTGCATCTGTCCTCACTCACTACTTTTTTAAGCAAGATAGTATACAGACAACTTTTATAATCACACTGAAAACAAATAGAACTCAAATTCAGGCATGTAACTATCAAAGGGTAGAAAAAATGGCAGAAAGTTATCACATAAACAATAAGATTATCTATCAATGCTGTATTAATTAGGCTCTCAGTTGTTGCCCATACTGATGTAAAAAGCACAATCTAAAGCTGAATTTAAGGAGCATACTGATACTAAATAGTAGTATAGTATACTGTAAATTAAAATGAAGAAAAACATTTACAGCATCTTAGTGACAATCTCTGGGTGTAGCTTCAACAATTCATGGACACAATAATAAACTCAACCCATACAGTATACACTTAAATTAGCAAATCTGTGTTGTTTTTTTATTAAGGATTTTCACAGAAACATGTGAATGATATTCTCAGGTCAGAAAACCCATAACAACGAAGAGTCCTTGAATACAAGGCCAGTTATCGAGTAGGGGAAAAAATGGCAGCAGTGAAGACGTTACTGGCAGAATGAATCAGAAAGCCAATGAATAACAATGAAAGAAGGTGTCAGGGGGATTAAAGAGAGACGATCCCCAGTTCATGGATGTTCTGCTCGGCTAAATCGCAATCATTTCTGGTAATATGGGAGAAAGATAAAAGTAATTTTCACAGACACACAGCAGATCCTTAGATAAACTCCATGACAGACTGTAAATACAGTGCGTCACACAACACATAAACACACATGGTCAACTGGATTCAAGCTGTGTTAGCCAATTTGCTTATTTAAAAACAAAATAATTTATAGCAAATCTTACTGGCCACAGGTTTAAAGTTTAGCTAATTAGATCATTTAGTATTATGTTGATACCAAAGGGTTTTAAAAGGTAGGAACCAACCAGTCCAAAGTAGTGTGGAAAAGCCATGTAATACCACTTGAGCCAAATAAAGACTTTGTAATAATCTCAAATGTTGTCTGTTGAGTCCTCAAAGCAGGAATATAATTTAAGGCCTTAGCGGGGAGGCGAACATGTGCAACAGAGCCCAAGTGATAGGTACACAGACTAGAAAGTCAAAGAGAAGTTTGTGTGTGAAGACAGGATGAAAAACTAAGGTTGTAAGGGCACATAAACACGTTAGTATTCATACAGTACCTGAGTCAATGCGGGCCTGTCTGCGTGCTGCGCATTCCTCAATCCGAAGTTTTGGAATACCCTCTGCCACAGCCTTGGCCATGCCTCCCATATCCTCAATGTCTTTAATGAACTACACAAAGGACAACACATCAATGATGATTGATTAACTTGACAAGACAACATGATTCTGAATTATGCAATACAGTATATATTGTAAGAAAGGATTACAAAGAGATACATTAGCCCTTTGTAAATCAAGGAATTTGTATTTTTAAACACATGACAAACCTTCAGGGCTGTATTGTAGACATCATCTGTGAGAGACTCCATCATGTGTGAGCCGCCCCAGGGATCAGCCACTTTGGGAATGCCTGACTCCTCCTGGATGATGATCTGGGTGTTCCTAGCAATGCGAGCGCTCTTCACTGTGGGCAATCCCAGGGCTTCATCGAAGGAGTTGGTGTGGAGTGACTGTGTGCCTCCGAACACAGCTGCCATGCCCTCAATCACAGTCCGGATCACATTGTTGTATGGATCCTGAGAACGGCCATAGTGGAAAGTTGTCAAATAAATGAACAATGATTGCATGTTTTAATTTTGATTTGGGCATTTTCTTGATGTATGTATTTACTTGTTCAGTGAGTGACCAGCCCGAGGTCTGGCAGTGGGTGCGGAGGAGAAGAGACTTTGCATTCTTGGGCTGGAAGTTGTCTTGAATGAGTGTGGCCCATAACCTCCTGGCTGCCCTCAACTTCGCGATTTCCATGTAGAAATTCATCCCAATACCCCAGAAGAATGATAGCCTGTCAACACAAGTCCAAGGAGACAAATACAATGTTATTGTAATGGACTGATTCATTGCAACTGATATGAACAAAAATAGAAATCAGTATTTTCTTTTTCCAAGGCTCTTTTCTTGTAATACCAGACACTATAAGGACGATCAGGTACTTATAAGGAAGGACCTATAAGGAAAAGCAGCTTTTGGCTTAATATTATGTTAAAGATTATTTAAATCCCAGTACCCTAACAACCAGATTGAGTCAAATACAACAGCCAGTGACGTCTACCAGTGGAATACAACAGAACCGATGGTCAGCGATCGGACAATCAAGAGGACTTGATGACAAAACTATTTTTTTGTTTTAATTTCAGCTGTTTTCTTTTCTCTTTTTAATAAAAACAACATTCATACAATACCAATACACTGGAAGTCCAACAGTATGACACTGTGACATCATTACAGTCTTTGCGCAAACCCAAAGGCAAGCATCATTATTAAATCGAAGAAACGTCATTACAATTGCCAGCAGAGATAACGGCTTAGGGTGGAAAACGTCCATTTCACATGGATGAGTGACATGTTTAAATTGATTGAGACTGTCTCGGTCTGTGAGGTTCAGGAAAGAAGTCAAGCTGACCTATGTGCTCAAGATGTTCCTCAGAGCAGCATGTAACTGCTATTAAGTAAGAAATAGAAAAGCTGTCAGAACGGGGGCTGAAGGGTAAGTGAAAAGGACATTATGGAAGTAAGATGTAATGGACAGGAAAGGACTGAGGACATTGTTGAGGTGAAATAGTGCAATTACGCTACTGACAAAAAATAAATATAACTATATATAGCCCATCAACTGAACAGAAAAATAGAACCAAAGAGATACATGTGTAGAACATATAAATATGTATATATACATAGATATGTACAATATACATACACACACATATATTCAGAGTAAATCTGCAAGCACAGTTTATACTGTCAATAAAGATGGTGGACAGGTCCAAGCGTGATAAGCAGTTTTATGGACACATCATTCAAAAACTACTACTGTACTGTTAAACTATAGTGTTTATATGCAGCTACAGTACGCTTTTATCTGGATGAAAGGGTCATAACCTGCACACACATTTAACTTTATGGAAGGGGTAATAGTAATGGTATGTCTGCAGTTCACAAGTTACAGTGTAATACAATATATTCAACAATATAACAAGTCGTTATATTATGTTCATATGTTCAAACATATGCAGTGTTTGTGATGAATTATTATTGAAATCACAGCAGATGGCATAGCTTTATCTATGTAGGTTCTATATATACATATAATGTGTGTGTGTGTGTGTGTGTTTGGGATTGTACCTTGGGGCAAACTCATCGATGGTTAAGCCCGCTTTCAGGCCCGTGCGGCAGTACTCAAGGCCATCAGCAATGGTGTAGGCCACTTCCAGGATGGCATCAGCTCCAGCCTCCTGAAGATGGTATCCACTGATGGATATCGAGTTGAACTTAGGCATGTGCTGTAAACATTATCAAGTTAGTAAATCAATATATCGTATTACATAAAAAAAAAAAAATTGACATAAAGTTTTCCAAAACAGTTTAATAAAATGCAAATGAAGAGGTAACACTCATGCATGCACATACCTTGGAAGTGTAGGCAAAGATGTCTGCAATTGCATGCATAGAAGGTTCCGGGGGGAAAATATAGGTGTTGCGTACCATAAACTCCTTCAAAATGTCATTCTGAATCGTGCCTGTTAGTTTGGCTTTGGGCACATCCTGCTCCTCTCCAGCCACAATAAACATAGCCAACACAGGAATAACTGCCCCATTCATTGTCATTGAAACAGACATCTTCTCCAGTGGTATACCATCAAAAAGTATCTTCATGTCCTCAACTGTATCGATGGCAACTCCAGCCATGCCAACATCTCCGTGGACACGGGGGTTATCTGAATCATAACCACGGTGTGTTGGGAGGTCAAAGGCCACAGAAAGACCCTGCTGTCCAGCTGAAAGGCGAGAGTGGATAAGAAGTAAAACTGATAAGACAGTGTGCACATTAAATATGGCAAATAAAACACATTTTTTGGCTGCAGAAATATTTACAGAGACAATAGCAGAGAATTAATCTACCTTTAATGTTATCTTTATAGAACCTGTTGCTCTCCTCCACAGTGCTAAAGCCAGCATACTGCCTGATAGTCCACGGTCTGTATGTGTACATAGTGGGATAGGGTCCTCTAGTATACGGAAACACTCCTGGCAATTCATCAGCACCAGCGGCTGAGTCTGCTTTAGTGTACACAGGCTTAATGTTGATTCCCTCTGGCGTGTGCCAGATCAGGTCCTCTGGGTTCTTCCCTTTGAGCTGTTTCTTTGCCAAACTGGCCCATTCTGAATGCAGCTCAGCCTGGTCCTGTCTTGGTGTGGAATTGTGGATCAAACAGCGGTGCACCTGGCCTGAGACAGAAGCTCTAACCAGGCGCCGGGCAGCGAGTGCTGCACATGCTCTTCGTGCTGTCAGCATACTTCCTGTTGGCTCAGTCAGACACACATGGATCGACCTGAGATGGACATGAAAGTACATGTTATATTTGTTATTGGTAATATTTTAGTGATAATGCACCTGGACGTATAAAGGAGAAAATGGCACTACCAACAAGAGAGAAATTAATTCCAGTGTTGTTTCTCTGCTCACAAACACCCTCTACATTTTATTTTGACGATTCAATTAATTATAATAAGTATTATTTATGAATAATAGTTATAATTTAATTGATACAGCACTTTTCAAAACAAGGTTACAAGGAGCTTTACAAAAGGACAATAAAACAATTGAAATCTTTCAGGCAACCAGTGGATAAAAACAATTTAAAAAACTAAAACTGTGACCGAATTAAAGCTCATTTAAAAACAAATCAAATTAAGTACGTTAAATAAGTTTTTACTTTTAAATCGACTATTTAACAGGCGGTGACTCACGACGTGTAATAGACAAACCGTCACTGAGAGTGGCGCTATTAACACAAGTACGTGTGCGGTAACTTTTGACAACATCTGACCACAACTACAAATACAACTTAAACTAATAACTGATTCAGTTTCAATATAACCGCGGACATAACTCATACAAGTCTGGGCATGTTTAACATTACACCGTGTTTAAGTGACGCTCCAGAGATGACACTGGAAATTAAAGCTACCTTTTAGCAGTGTGGCTCGTTGAGCAAACAGTAACAACAAACACGAGAAAAACGGGAAGATACAACGGAAGACAGTGGTTAAAACTGTACTAATGATTTGTTAAATGTTAAAACGTGCAGGTTCATGTTCCAAAACACAGCTGTATAATTTTTGGACTAGCTGCTAAGCAACTGTTAGCTAACAACAGCCTTTGATTTGATGTGCTGTCGGTTTCAGCGCGAGGAACCAAAACAAAGGCTGTAAACATGACGGGTGCATATTTCATGGCGCTTGTTATCACACATTTTAGGATATTTTTCTGACCTTGTCGTCGGTTGTGTTCTTTAGGGATGACAATAGGCGTGTGTCCGTTTATCCAATGGAGTTTCATAACATTAAGAGTCGGCCAATAGCGTGTTACATTCAGAGGAACAACTTTCTTCGACCTGCGACACCGGAAGTAAACGCAACAGCAAAGATTGTTGACTCCTGTAGAGATAAGCTATGTGCACTACTACACTTCGTATATTTGCACGATAACGTGATATCATTTATTACTGTGGAGTAAATGCTCGTGTACTTTGCTATTTGATTTGTATGGCAAATTTTATACATCAGTGTGTATTTTCAAATATCCTGTGTGCGTTTTTAGGGATATATATTTTTGTTAACCTTTTTTTTGTACCTCTCTAGTCATTTTTCATCATTTACATGTTGTATGTATTTATTTTTTCATACGCTGAAGTGCAAATATGGGACTTTTAACTAAATTTCTCAAACACTGTACAGTAAAAATGTCTGTATGCTATTTTTTTGCTATAAATTGCAGTGTGCTAGTAGTCATAGATGTCCTGGATACAACTAAATTGATCAAATATGGGACATTTAACTTGAAATTTCTCCAACTTTACAGTAAAAATATCTGATATCCAGTACAGTTATAGATATTTATGTGCTTGAACATAACCTTTTCATTTTCATTTCAGAACCTTTAGAGAACTCTCTTTATACTGTTGCTCAAAGTCCAGTCATTAGTGTTAGAAACATAGCTATGAGGATTTTCATTATTTTTCTCATTTCAAATGTGCACTCAGATGCTTTTTATTTTGAAAACCGGATGTCGTTGCCCTTACAAATCAGCCTGATTCAGTGGATCACATGCTTTTTTTTTCCTTTAGCATAAAAGCCTATATCTCGCTGGGCGATATATCTTGTAGGAAAGAGACACAGTCTGTGCAAAGATACAAGATTTTAAAATCCCATTATTACACATTCACAGTACACTTTCCTCTGCTGGTGGGGACTTATACAATTCACCACTAGGAGGTGATGTGTGTCCAGAGGCCCCTGCCAAGGTTTTCTTCTATTATCAGTCAATCACAGTCACACATAAAACACAGTACATGCCATTTTTATTCAAGGGTTGGTCAATAAACTGTCACAGCAGTAGCAATGGCTCGTACAGTGTTCTGTACAGTATTGAATTGGGTTAGATTGGATATTGTACACTTGCAGCCATCGTTTATGAGGGATATAAAATATACTAAACATAGCAACACCATTCAGAGCATTTAGCAGGACAAATCTTCACCAAAGTGGCAATGCAGACAGTGGTACATAATGCCCAGTCAATACACAGAGCATAAGTAATGAACACATGTACTCTGTTGAAACTGTAAGGCATGTTTTGATTGCAGTGTAGTACAGCATTTCATCAGATGACTGATTTTCTCTTGGTTCAACAAAATTTACAACTTCATACGGCATTGAACAACAACAAAAAAAAGCATCTCTAACAAACAAACCAAACATGGTGTGTGTTAAAGTCTTTCTTTCAGTGTGCATTTATGACACGATGGCAACAAAGCAGCAGTAAACATCATTTTTTTAGTATCGAACGAAAGAAAACTGTAGAAATCATAGAGGAGTGAGAGGATGGTGGGAGACAGCACCCTGTGGAAAACAGGCTGGAGCGAATGCAAACTCATTAACCTTTGGCCTTCTTATTTTCGCACCACACATCACTCCAGCTTGAGCAGTTCCACATCAAATATAAGCGTGGCGTTCGGGGGGATGACCCCAGGGTGACCTGTAGGTCCATAAGCCATGTCCGGTGTGCAAGTGATTTTAGCCCTCTGGCCCAGGCTCATCTGAAGCACAGAAGAAAACAAAGATACACAATTGATTATGCTGCTGGTGTGCTCTCTTAAAAGCCTCCCTCTCACACACAGAGGACTTATTGTGACAGACACGTGTAACTAATAGCAATGACTCCGATTGTGGACAGCAATATATTTGATTCTAATTTAATTTAAAGTAGTAGTATGTATGATGTATTCATCTTAATGGAATTGAAGGTTTCTTAGCAGTGGTCATGTCAATTCATCCAAATTTAACATTAGAAGCATGTGCAACTCTGTCTTCATCACCATATTATTTCACACTTGGTGAAATAATTGCTGAACCACATGATGTGACAAAGTGTCAAAGAAGCACTGCCCGCTCTCCTTCTTCTTACCTGTGCTACTCCTTCCTCCCAGCCCTTAATGACCTCATTCCGTCCGATCTTGAACTTGAAGGGCTTGTTCCTGTCTCGGGAGGAGTCAAACTTCTTCCCATTCTGCAGCATACCTACCAAGAGAGAGACATTGCATCAGCACAATTTAGAGACCAAATTAAGACTAAGATTATACTATTTTTAATGGCCATTTCAGAGCATAAGACATGCTCTTATGACTAGTTGTTCTTTCCATGGCCTTAACGTCATTCACTATCAACGCACACCCTTCCTTCAGTTACTGATGTTTTCGGAAAGCACATTCTCAGATTTAAAGAATAAAGCTGTGCTGGCTCCAGTCTGAGGAATTATTCTGGCGGCATTCCTTATCAGGGCCTCGGGCCTGTTTCAATTACCCAAATGTACAAAGGGAATGTGAATCTGGAAGCAATGGCCTGGTTTAGTGGATTATTTTTAAAGTTAACTGGGCCAGTGCCTGCCTGTGTCTAGACTACAGGGAGAAAAGGCTAACAAAGGCGGAGCAGTGCAGGACTGTGCTCCTTCAGAGCACTGACCAGCCATTCAGGCATGATAATAACACTGGGGCCATTAAACACAACTAAAGGCATTGAAACTCTAGTCTAGGCCCTTCCTGATTAGTGCATTCAAGGTTTCTTGTTTGACTTCCTCTTTGCCACTTTCTATCGAGGGAATCCAAATTACCATCTTAGCTGATGCTGTGTTTCTCTGAGAACTTGTCACAGGATATAATAATATCATTATTATCACAATATCGTCATTATTACATTCACTCTTAACATAAGGGTTCCAAAAGTGTTCTTATACAAGGGCTGAGGTTCTACCTGGAACCATTTGCTTCTGAAAAACCCTTTCCCAAAGACAGGGTTGTTCAAGGGTTCTTGGTAACACTAATGGTTCCTGTAAGAACCATTTTGATCCAGAGGACGCTTTAAAATCCCTTTTCCTGAATAAAGGGTTTTAAAAGGGTTCTTGGTAACACAAATTGTTACCAAGTGGAACCTTTATAAAAAGTTCTACACGGAACCAAAAAGGGTTCCCCTATGAGGACAAGCCGAAGAACCTTATATGGTTCGACTGAGCACTTTTATTTCTAAGAGTGTGGCGCTTACAAACAAAGACAATTAACATTGCTATTAAGGGTGGGTTCAAATTGTATTTGGTGTAAATAACACCTATTTACTTCAGATATTTATTGGTGTAAATAATAAATATCTAAAGTAAATAGTCTCTAGAAGTTACCTGACTGAAGAAGAAGGAGTTTACAGCAGGATAACGACGGCAAAAGCTACATTAAGAAATGCCCCAACCATATACAATACATAGACTTTATGCACGTTGTTCTCTATGTTGTGAATAAATCGAGAATATATTGAGTATGGTGATATTATCAGTATTGTGGACCATGTATCTTGTGTCGTATAGTATAGAGTGGTACTCTGTGATTCCCACCCCCTATTATGATATATACGTTGTGTGAATTTTGATGTGGACCCATTCATAATCCTGTTACTTTGTCAATATTATGCATCATTTTATATTGTGGTGTAAAAATTGCATAAACCATATGTTTTTTTTAACCCAGTCCGGTCAAAAAAGTAAAACAATTTCTGTAGTAACCTAGCAAGTGTGAATACTTCATTTAACGTTGCGCGTTAACTGAAGTATAGCAGTGGTGTCTGGCTCATCTTGTCACGAATGTTGGTACTGTACTCCTCCTTCTCCACTTTCATGCTCTCTAAACATAGTAGGTCCATCTTTTCCAAGAAACTCAGTAGGCCAGATATCAGCGGGCTGGGCCTGCTCCAGCTACGGAGTCATCAAGTACAAGACGAATGCCACCTGCTACAGGGTGTTTCGAGCGACAGAGAGGGAAAACCTTCTCACACCAACTGTAAAAAAAAAAAAAGTGAGTTCAGTTTCTGGCCATGGTGTCTGCAAT
The DNA here is from genome assembly GCF_963457635.1 of Microchirus variegatus. Taxonomy (NCBI): domain Eukaryota; kingdom Metazoa; phylum Chordata; class Actinopteri; order Pleuronectiformes; family Soleidae; genus Microchirus; species Microchirus variegatus. Next base: position 11,656,901 of record NC_139813.1, read on the forward strand.
TTGCTAGGAAACACTAATTGGCAACATGCACAAGTGGGGGATTGTATCGTAGGAATTGCACTAATGAACCCTACTTGATGTCTGAAGTAAATGTTGAGAGGCCGCTGACGTAGGACTGATATTGTACACCTACACACTTTACATGTTTTTCACTCATGACTTCTAACTATGACATAAACACGAGACACTAACAACTCCAAGTGGATTGGCAAGGGCCACTGTAGACGGGTTGAAACACTCAACCACATATAAAAAGCTTGTTGAGCCCAATCAGGAAGTAAAAATATATTGAACAGCCACCAGGGGGAAACTCCTCCAGTTGCAAAAAGAAGGGTCTATGGTAAAATTAGCTTACTTCTAACATGATTTATACATTCAATGGTCTCAATTGCTAGTTTCAGATAGAACATAATATCAAATTTGTAAAGGATGTTCCCATTAGGGCCACGTGGCAGCATAGTGGCGGGGTTCCCGACCTGGTCCGACCAAGGGTCTTTCTCTGTGTGTGGGTTTTCTCAGGCAGAGGTTAAGTGCACACTCTAAATTGATTGAATGTAAGAGTGAATGGTTGTTCTTTTCTATATGTTGGCCCTGCGATGTCCAGGGTGTACCCCGCCTTTCACCCTATGTCAGCTGGGATTGGCTCCAGTGGCAGACAATAAAAAAGTATGTTCCCATTAAGAGGAAATATAGACTATAAACCACAGCACATACTGTATGAGTGGACACCACTGTGATTGACAGCTGGTGTAGTCCAGTAGGAGCCTGGTTGCAGGTGACACATTTCCAGTTGTTAAACCGCAAAACATGGTGCTAATCAAATCGCAAATCTCTAGGCTTCCAAGTGGGAGTTCTGGGTGAAGTCATACCCAGTTGCCACTTGGATAAAACCAATGTGGACTGCAGTTATTGCAATCAAACACAAAGAGAGTTACGCAAATTGTCTGTCAGACTTTATCTGACAGGAAAGAGAAGACATCCAAAACTACTCCTAAACCCCGCTTGTATCACTGCTCCGTTATCACAAAGCCGAACCCTTCCCTTCCTGAGGCTGGCTCCCAGACTCTCCTCTCCACAGGCTTTCTCATGTTAGTGCTCTGACTAGATTTGCAAAAAGCTGCAGTGCACAGGGGTGGGGTTATTTTTACTCTGCCTACTGTATCCTGTCTCACCCCTGTCTAGGTTGGCTGCCAGCACAACAACCCCCTCAGCCCCCAGTGTGGGTGAAATGAGATGTGTGTAAAGCTATCTGTCTATGACAAACCCTATATGTGTTGCCACATTTCACAGCTGCAAACATGCACGTCTCAAAGGAAAGAACAAAATCTTGTTCATGCCTTGCCCTGTATTGTCTTATCCTAATTTTCACGTCAAGTCGATTCTGAGTAATAGGATGTCCCGGTTCTTCGGTGGAGTTTGTTAGATGCTTATTTATGTGCTTTAAAGTCACTGCAGGAAGACATTTTGCTTACTCTCTATCAGACGACAAGCCTTAAAAACCTGTCAAACACAAACTGACAAATCAATCTTAAGATAAGGCCTTCCCTCTTTGAGTGCCCGTTATGTAATGAGGTCTAAGATGAATTTATATCCATGACTGCACTGTGACTCTCCCATGCTGTGACATCTACTTCTGTTGCCCTGCACTGTGCAAAAAAAAGAACAGGGTGTCATAATTCACCAAGAGCTAAAACTGACACAGGATTTTTTTTTAAACTGCATGTTAAAAACGTTCTTGCTCTCCATGCTCTTGGGGCTGGACATTTCCTGTGGCACTCAGTAGCAGGATTCTCCCTTGGAGGGCGGATTTTGGCATCACGTGACATACAACTTGGTCTGTCTATTTTGGTGTCACACTCCAAAAGCCATTAGGGCTCAACTTCACCTCAGCGTGTTTCACGGTGAAGTCTGGAGCTCAAACATGGTAAGGCATGACGTCCACATTTAGGCATGACATGCAGTCACTCTGCTGCTCCTACAGTTCATGCTCCTGGGACCTGTGCTCCAGAGCAGGGTTTGTGGTTTATGAAAAACAATCCCCCCAGTAATGTAATGTTGCACTTCTTATTGAGATAAATCACCATGGAAACTGGTGATAATCCGTGAACCTGCTGGGGTTTAAGTTTGAGATAATGGAACAAAACTAGGGCTGAACAAGCAATCACAGTTGCATACGTAGTCTATGGTTACCGACCTTGCATTATTGCAATTAATACTTTGATAGTGTCATGTGGTAATGCTCCATACTGCTTTATATCTCAAATACACTAAGTATTGAACTCCAGATTATGTTTCCCAAATCAAACCAGCTCAACTCCTGACTCATCAGATCTCTGAAACAGATCATCACCCCGCAGGACCCTGATACACACAAAGAAATTCACTGTTAAGAGAGAAATATCAAAGCGCAGCAGATCATTGGTATCAATGACTAATGCTTTTATTGTTCCACACTTCCCATGTGCCCACTCTGCTTTTAGAACAGCCCCCTAACAAACACAGAGAGAGTTTATCAGACTGTGTTCATACACCATAAAAAATAATTGCTTCAATTGAACTGAACAACCGGCCTAATTAATTCACCACAGAGTAAACTTCCTCCCAGTATTAATGCCCTGACTCATTCTAACCATTCAACTCAGAACATGGGGAGAAATTAAAACTCGACCCTCTAATGTGTTTCATTAGAGAAGCAATCGACGCACTTATCGATATTTTGTACATTAGAAACAATTGGCTCGTCACACATTAATGCACACGGCGTTGGCAGCTGGCGTGGAAATTTGAAATTGAAGCTCCTATAACAACAAGCCTGTCTTTGTGCATTTGCAAAGGGATAAAATAACAGTTACCCAGGGTCAGTTCCAGGGGATTGTCAATCCCTCTGTTAACGAGGTGAGCTCAAGGTCAACCAGGAAATAGTAACTTACTAATAATACCTATGAGAAAGTGGTTCAGCTCAGGCTACGGGGAAAAGAAAAGGAACAATGGTATTAGTGTGGAATTATGGAAATACTTTTACAGTAATATCTCCTTTGTTTTCAAATTAATAGTTTTTTTTAAATGAGAATTACTACATTTTAACACCTTCAGATGAAAACGTCTTTGAACTTGGTTCCAGAAATGTTTTCTTTTGTGATCACCATCACAGTTTGAGTGAAAGACTATGACAATAATGGCATAGAAATATGACAGTATTACCATAATAGTACGTCATTATTACATTCACTCTTAGAAATAAGGGTTCCAAAAGTGTTCTTCTACAAGGGCTGAGGTTCTACCTGGAACCATTTGCTTCTGAAAAACACTTTCCCAAAGAAATGGGTTATTACACTAATGGTTCCAGTAAGAACCATTTATATCCAGAGAACCCTTTAAAACCCCTTTCCTGAATAAAGGGTTTTAAAAGGGTTCTTAAAAGGGTCTTAAAAGGGTTCACCTGGAACCCTTTTGGTTCTACCCGGAGCCAAAAAGGGTTCTCCTATGAGGACAAGCCGAATAACCTTATATGGTTCTACTTAGCACTTTTATTTCTAAGAGTGTTTTTAGTACTGGTGTTACTGATAAGTCAAATTTCTCTGACACAGCAAGGACTGCTTGACTTCATCTACGTTTTTACACCATCAGGAAAAATATGTAAAAACACACTTTTAATGAGCGACCCCCACCTCTTTTACATGAACACACTCACAGCTTTATTATCCAGCAGTCCAATATTAGGTTAAGTCAAACTAGACGTATAAAAACCTATCCTGGGTTTCCTGAACATGCCCCCGGTCTGTGGATTGGACCATTTGTCATCACAGCCTAATGCCAGACTTCATTACACAGCATGAGTGAGATCACAGCAAGGCCTGTGAAAGCCAATCCAAGAATGAAATAGATAACAAATCCCAGGCCAATTTGACCTGCAGCAGCCTGCTGGTCTGCAATGCTGCTGCTCCGTAAACACACTGTCACCATCAGCTACAAAACAAAGGAAACAATTGTGAGTGTTAATTCCTTCATCCTGCCATGATGCACTAAGAGGAAGGCCACGCACATGTCTGTGCTGTCTCTCAGCGTCTCCGCGGCACGTGTGTGTCTGCATGTCTAAAATCCCAGAGGTGAAAGTGAGGATCAAAAAGCCATTGAGTGTTTCAGTCATTTTGGGCCAGTCTAATGTTGAATGCTACAAACAGAGTGGTCTGTCCTTACTCTCACTGTTTATTTTTGCTGTCTGGGAAAATAATATCAGTGCAGGGTGCAGTGCAGTGCAGTGGAGTGGAGGGTGCAGTCTGTGCAGCCAGCTGGACATGCTCTCACATCCCAGAGCTACAGCCAAGTTACCTCTATTATCAGTGCTATCCCTTTATTAGATCTCCAACTAATCTTGTCTGTGTGCTTTTAAATAAAACAAATGTGGGTTAGTCTCTGTCTTTACTACAGCCTGCTGATCTGATCTTGTTTAACTTATTTACATGCAAATTCCTGGGTGCCTAATCCACATTAACTGATTTTTTTTATGGGCAATAAAAAAAAAAAAATACAGAATACTGTTTTTTGCCCATTAGAGATGATCAACAACAAAAAAACATAAAGTGGTTCATACGCTGACTTGTTCACTCTATTTCCAGTCACTTGATAGAGTAATGAAACTGAACAGTGTGAGAGCCACATAGCTGCAAAACAAATCTTCAAACAATAACCTGGTTTGTGTCACGCTCTACTGTGGTTAGAGTTGAGCACATATCTTGGAAAAAATACCACGACATGTTTTTGTAACTGACAGTTAACTCATTTCCTAGGCCGATACAACAACACACAATAATACAATTATGTTTGCAAACCTTTCAGAGCTCATTTGGTGAGAAACCTGCTTTGGCTTAACTACTAAAACACCAGGAGCTTATGGGGAAATCCTGCAAGTCAAAAAGGAGAAAAAGGAGGGCGGTGGCTTTGAATGAAGCATACAATAAGCTGAATATTGTTGTTTTTCTTTGAAAGAAAAGCTCGCTTTATGGAGTCGCACAGGATATTGTCAGGCTGTAGCACATGCAGCTTTTGAATTCAGGAGACTTTAGTCTACTTTGTTCCATTTTAGGGATGCAATAAGTACCAAAAGGTGGCTATGATGTGACTGTGAAAGTAAAGAACATGTGATAAAAGGCACAAAAGCTTTTTTGAGTGGGTGAAGTGCTGTTGGAAACTAAAAACTCAACAGTTTTAAAAGCAGTGTGGGATTTCATGCCATTAGGGTTCTTTCAAACAAAACAGTAACAACAGATCATGGTCAGAAAGAAGCTTCAGAGGCAGAGCACGAAGAGTAGTTATGATCTATTAATGACTTATACACACAATGAAAAGTCAAAACTAGTAGTACTGAATATGTCCTTCATAGGTTTCATACGGGGACAGTGTCACACATCTTTCGGCTAATGCTTGTAACAAAAAAATACATGAATCTAGACAATTTGTAGATATTTTAATGCAGAAATGTTACCTATTATATGTTTAAATCATTGTCTAAGTAAATTAGAGCTACAAGCGAACTGCTAAGCAATGATCAAACCCCCCCATGTTCGGGTTAAATGCATCATTTCCGATTACAGCATAATTTGTTACTGATTCAGCAGCTGATCTCTGCAAGGATCAGGCTAGACGGCAAAATGTGATTACTTTTTCCACTGTCCCCAATAAAGTTGGACAACAAAGATAAGTTACCGAGTGTCGCCCGGTATCTTTTCCTCGTATAATCGCAAACACAGTCAAACACAGCCGCAGAGCTTATACGGAGCTGATGATGTATGAATTTTTCCATCGTCAGGTACAAAGACGACAATACATGAATAATAACACTCAGAGAGATAACGCCACGACAAGTGCAATAACTTTTATGACCGTGTAATAATCATGTGACGCACAGACAGATGACATGTGAACTTGGTTTTGTTTACGCTCTGTCTGACCTAGTTGTCTGGTCTGCCAACCCAGAGGCACAGAATAACCCAAATTTATTCCCCCCCAACAATCTCTGCGTCTCAAAATAGGCCAGTCTGACAGGAGACACACAGGAAAACGAAAAGCATGTTGCGTGCACTCATTACCTGAGTGAGTGCACGGTGCAAGTTTCAACAGTCTCTAAAATGTCACTGATATTGTGTCAAACCAAAACACGCCCTTCCCACCCTGAAGTCAAAAAAACTAATGATTGTTCCCTGAGCGTTTCTTTGGAAATGTCTGCGACACACGTCTGCCAGAGCTCTGGGCTCAACACTGAGCTGCTGAAAAAACAAGATATGCATGTACAAATACACACACACACACACAGACAAATTTCCTTGAAACAACAAGAAAGACGTCTGGTGTCACGTTTGCTAAAAGCAAGGAAAGGAGTTATTATTTACCTATGTAATGGACAACACATGTCTGGCCCTTCTTTGGAAATGTTCTTCCTGTGAGGAGAGAAAACAAGTGTTGCTGAGTGTTTGTGCACATCACACAGGCTGTCAGACTAATCCTGTGCATTAACAGTGAGGAGTTCCTCGCAGGAATGCCATGCAACTACTTAATGCCTGCAGACAGGCTGAAGTCAGACATGCTCTGAGCGTCTGGTATGTCTCAACCTTACATTAACTTTGACCTGGAAACTTGTTTTTTTCCAGGGTAAGGGGCAATTAAAATCCTCTAATACGTTTATCAAAGACATATAACCTTCATGAAGCCTGCAAGTCTACCCGATTTACTTAATACCCATCAAACACTTACTCTATATTTAAGGAAACTTGCAGATTAAGCTTGACAGAGTTCACCCATTAAACAACCAGCAAGTAAGTTGTTTTCTAGTAAGACGTCAAGCAAATTAGTAACACTGTGGAAATAAGGGTTTAAGATTGTATTATTACTACTATTATTGTACCCCGAATAAGACTATTAATCGTTAGACATATGATGGGAAAACCAATAGCCTGCACAGCCCAACTTGACAGTTTTTAGTCATAAGTTACTGTTATATGTCATATGATTTGAACGACATTCCGGTAAAGTACCAAGCCCCAACACCCCCGCATTAAAAGCTCGCACAAGCGAATAAAAACAACTTACCATCACCGGGAGATATTGTCTCGACTTCCACGCCCATGTTTGTGCTTCTTTCTCGATTAACTCTGAAACATGCAGCCTAAAAAGCCCTTCGGACGACCAGTGTTACCCGATTTGCGGCTACGAGTCGGGCTGTTCTCGGTGGAAACCATGCATTCAGCTCACAGCACCGACCCGAAGCTGCTGCCGCTGCAGCCAAACCCAGGGTTGCCAGATCTGCGCGACAAGCGCTGCCCAGAGGCAACAAAATCAACAAAAACAATTACCTAGTAACTACTAGTAAGAACAAAACAGAAAAGATACCGCTGCCACACAGCTTTTAAACTCCAATTACGTTTATTATCATTACTAAATGGGTTCTAACATCTACAAAGCGTTTACTGTGACATCATTATAGTTTACCCATTTTACCAAGATCTTAGAATGGCGTTTTTAAATAATAAACTATATGCATTATTATAGATTATATTGTACAATATATATCATACCATTATAGATGAATGATTTGAGAGAACCACATGCTGTTACAGCAAAAGCAACTCATTGGCTGGAACTATTTAAAGTTTCTAATGTCATTGGTATGGTTTGTTTGGAAAACCTTGGTCAAATCTGTTATTTTATTGTTTGCCTGAAGTAAATTTTTTGACTGTTGTCTGTGTTTGTTATTGAAGAAGGATAGTCAAAAAAATCTACAGTTAATGGAATCGTGAAAGATAGAACTGGGAAAATCTTGTTTGTCAACTGTCTGCACTACCACCATACCTCCCTAAATGTTGTGCCAGCATGTTTAATTTTGTTTTGAAAATATGGTAATTCAGTTTAGAAAAAAAATAGAAAGAAAAGACGTCCCCCCTGCTGTTGAAAAATGTGTCACTTTTACATTTTAAATGAGCTACATTTTTTTTATAGCAATAGTGCTTTTATTGCTTAAAATGTTTCAGTTCTCTCTATCTGGTGTTGTCATGTAAACACATCAACTCAAAGATGACAAAAAATACAATGCTTTGAAAAGTATTCACATTCTCCTGGAAAACAGCAGACCTGGCAACCTCAAAGACAGCAAAGATATTTTCTATTTCGAGTCACAGTAGAGATCAGCAACTTCACCACGCATACTGTCTTCAGCCTGGTAACCGCCAGTTCCTCAGACTATTCTATTTTTGTATCCCTCATAAAGAATATCAAAATGTTAGAGTTATATTAAATTAAATAGCACTTACAGACGTACACAGAGACCCAAAGCGTTAAAAAAAAAACCTGTTCAGTTACACCCACACTTCATATCCCACAATGCACTATCACAGTTATCTCTGCTTCCGGGTCAAATAAAACGAACGTTTCCCTGTGTTTAGACCGGCAAAACGTGACATTTAAGATGTTAAACCCGCTTTCAAAGGTTCACACGGATTCTTCCTGAGATGCTTGTGGTGTTTGAAGGTAAATGTGCTTTAGAAATGCATGTTTGTACACGTTTTATGCGCTCGTTATTAGTTAGCTCTCTAAATAAACATGGCTAACTAAATGCATGTAAACAAGTCATTTCCACTGTGTGAATTCAGTTATAAAGGCGCTTATCATACTTGCTGAGTTACAGTTATCATTATTGATTAATAAGTATGAATTAAAGCTTCACGTGAGCACACATTTAATTATATTTTGTTTTGTAACTTATAATATAGTGAACTTGCGTTAATGTTAAACGCATATCCTATACATCATGACAATAAATGTGTGTTTTATTTCATTTGGACGAGGAAAGTGGACAAGAGCTTATTTAATGTAATGATCTCAGTTTCAGCAGGTATTACTGTTGTAATTGTTGTGCTGACTGAGACACTTCTGTTCCACAATACAGTTGTTAATGCTCTGGGGTCCAAAGTGGACCTGAGTGTTGTTAAGGTCATTCAGGCATAAGCAGCTATAAGTGTTCGTCACCACTGCCTCAGCTCAGGGAGAGGAGATTAAGGCACGTACTTGGAGGGAGACACGAGAGAGGCTTTTACTGTTCTTACTCTGCATAGGTAGCCGTAGCTATTCCTGTGCAGGACCAATCAGACCGGACACAGGTCTCTTATCAATGTTAACTGTCCAAGTCTGATATTTTCTTTCCTTTATTGTTCCTCCTCTCCATACCTGCCAAGATGGATCTTGGCAAAGCAAAGCTGCTTAGGACAGGTCTCAACACTCTGCACCAAGCCATTCACCCTGTGCACGGTATAGCATGGACGGACGGTAAGCAGGTCTGCCTGACATCTCTCTACTTCATCAATGGTGAGGTGAAGTTTGGGGACACCAACGTTATTGGGCAGTTTGAGCACGTCTTCGGGCTCTTCTGGGGCCCACTGTGCTGCTCTGACTCCCCTGCGCTGCTGGCTGTTCAGCACAAGAAACATGTTACCGTGTGGCAACTGCAGCTCAGTGCACTTGAGCAGAACAAGCTGCTGTGTACTCAGACCTGCGAGATGAGTGAGCCTTTCCCCTTGCTGTCTCTAGGCTGTGTGTGGCATCCTAAACTGGACATTCTGGCCTTGTTGACCAAGAGGGACGCATCTGTGCTGTTTTCTGTACGGGTAGACAACAGGAGAGTCAAAGCAGACATCAAAGTCAGTGGAACGATCCATTGTGCTTGCTGGACTAAGGATGGCACACGCCTGGTAGTAGCTATTGGCAGTGCTCTACACTCCTACATCTGGAATGACATCCACAAGAGTCTGGTTGCCTGTTCATTCTGCCCCATCTTTGATGTGGGAGGCTACATATGTGCCATTGAGACCACAGGTGATGCGCAAGTAGCTGTGGCCACAGAGCTTCCTCTGGACAAAATCTGTGGGTTAAATGCAGGCATGGCGTTTGACATGCCACCAGAGTCGGTGTCCCTGCAAGGCCAAAGCCCGCGTGTCGTCAGGTCTGATGACGACAGCCTTTTGGACTCACGAAGGAGATCCTTTGAATCAGAGAGGTCCTTCATCCCCAGCTCAGGCCCTCTAGATCTCACCCACCTCCTGTCGAAGCACCGTCGCTCTGACCCCAGCCCACTTATCCATCTGCGTCGCCGAGACACTTTGACAGGCTCTGGTCAGGACTCCTCTCACCTCATCCTGGTCACATATGAGCGCAAAGTCACTACCACCCGCAAAGTCAGCATCCCTGGGATCCTGGTCCCAGACATTGTTGCTTTTGACCCACGTGGTTCCACAGTTGCAGTGGCTTCCAACACCTGCAACATGGTGCTTGTGTACTGCATCACTGCCTCTGGAATGCCAAACATTCAGCAGTTCTCTCTGCAGACGAACGAGAGGCCGAAAGGAGTCTGCTTCCTCAACGACAAGATGCTGCTGCTGATGGTGGGCAGGCAGAAATCCAACGATCCTGCCTTCCTCCCATCCTCAAACACAGATAAATATATTCTTCGTCTAACGGCCAAAGAGTTGATGCTCAATGGAGAGACTCCTGCCACGCCACCCCCCTCTGCTCACAACCAGGAATCCACTTCTAATTTATGTGCAGGGATTAGGAGGCTTTCTGAGAGTCTTTCCAAAGATGACAGGGAGAGAACAGGGATAAAGGACTTGGTGTTGCCTGGAGGGGGAGTAGTTCGATCGCCTGGGAACAGGCGGAGGCTGGTGGAGGAGGTGAGGAGCAGCGAGCCAAGCCCCATTACCAGCTCTGTGGATTTCTCTGACCGAGCATCAGACAGAGCCCTCTCCAGTGCCTCCTCCATCACGGTGGAAAATTTTGACATGGACCACGTCAACCGCATGGCCAGCCTGGCTGTGGCCAGCCACGGCAGCAGAGACTCCAGTCGGTGCAGTTCTCCTCGATTCGAGATGTCAGAAAAACTCCACACCGAGTCAACGCTGCCTATGCCTGCAAAGACACCAAGTCCTGCCAAGGAGCAGGCACTGGAGCAGCTCGTCCACAACATGGAGAGGCTTTTTACTCGCTTTACAGACGTACAGCAGTGCCTGACAGAAATCAGAGATTTTACCCAGAATGGCAAGAAGGCCCCGAGTGTCTACCCCAATGCCTCTGAACCCCCCTATGCTAATATCACATGTCAGGTACAGTTTCTTTACTCACATTTGCCTACTGTTAATGAAGCATTGCTCCATAGTTCATATCACACTGAATCTGTTTCCTTTTCTGTTTACTTTTCCCCTTCTTTGTGCACGTGTAGAAGCAGTTGTCGGAGAACGTGTTCATTGATGAGCGGAGGCCTGTGCTGCTGTGTGACGGGAAGCTTTGTCTGCGTGCTCTGCAGGACCTCTTCAACCTGACTATAGTGGAGATGATGTATGGTGCGTGCAGACCAAGTTCAGGAACAAAACAACTCCTTCAGGTGTATCGTTGTAAATGACAAAAAGTCGACATCACGTTCAAAAGTTCCGTGCGTTCAGTTTGATATCTTAAGCAGAGCCTTGGTTTTATTTTGAAACTAAGCTGTCTTTTTTGAAACATCCCATCAGCTCTATGATAAACCATGTTGTGACAGAGTGTGACAAGGTTAATGAATTCAAACCACTTAGAGGAAATTCCTTGTAAATCTTCGGTAGGTCTCCTCTGTGAGTATTTTCAGCAAGCTTAATGGGCTTCCCCTGAAATTACCTAGAAGTTGTCACATAGATTATCCAATTCAGACGACTCCTTTATTTATTTATTTTTGAAGATTATTTTTGATTATTGCCACTATCAACTGCATGCCTTAAAAGTATAGTCTTTCACTCCAGCACTGTTCTTCTGTTACACTGTGTAAGATATAATTGGAAGTGATTAAAAGCCTAGGTGAGATTACGAGGTTTTAAACGAGAGCAGCTTACTCCCATTCAGTGCGCTGCACACTGTTTTGTTGCAGTTGTATCAAAGACTAGCCGAGTCTCAGGCTGAGACAATGCTGTAAGATATTTTTTAGAGCCTGGATGCATGGAAATAAAAAACACCCATGCACTAATAGTCTTCTGTTGTTTTTCCAGGTCCTCTGTGGATTGTGCTTGTAGCAGACGCAGATGGCTTTGTGCCTCTGACGTTCAAGCCCAAGGAGGAGCTCACAGTGCGGAACGGGAAGCGGAAAACGATGTTGCGGACTCCTGGGAGTCCAGAGAACTCTTGCACATCCAGCCCTAGCCCCAGCCAAAACCCCACCACAACCACAGAGGCCTCAGTATAGTCTCTCTTAACACACACTGACTCCAGTTAATGAAAATATACAATCATATACCCATTATTTAAATATCATTGGCTTGATCCAAGTACACAGTTCAGACACAAACATGCAAAGAGTTGATTCGTCAGATTAACAGTAGTAGTTGAAGGGCTGCCTAATGTAATGTTATGTTTACACATTGCTGCTTTGAAATGAAAGTGTACCTGAAAGAAGTTTGAAGACGGAGCAACATTTGTTCTCTATTTTTGTACATAAAGAATGCAGTGGTGTTCAAGTCTAGTCCTTCACTGAGGCACATCACTAACAGCTTTGCTCACTGTATGTTTCAGAGATTTTTAAGATATTCTATCATATATTCACATATCCTCCTAAGTACCAACATACAGGATAATACATTATGTAAATGTGTTGTTTTTGTTATTGGAGAACTGCAAATATTGCTAATCTTTTGAAAATATGGCGTATAAAAATAATTTTTTACCAAATAGTCCAATTAAAATGTTATTTTTTTTCAACTCCGTCTGAGGTGATACTGAGCATCACATTTGTCATCATGTCTCTCATATGACCACAAGAGGGAGCAATATGCAATAAATATGTCACTGGTTCTTCACTTGTCCTGGAAGACTAATATACTACAGACAAATGCTGTATTTTGTAAGCTCAATTCTTTTGTAGACCATTAAATGTGTGTATCCAGCACATGTTTCTTTTATTCTTTTATCACCTCCTCAGCAAAAAAAACAACAACACACATTTATTGTCTACAACATTTATTCCATATCAACTCTTTGTAATTACACGTCATAAATAAATAACAAGTGTTGTAGAGCTAAACACAGCAAACAACAATATACATTCATTTATATAAATTAGGTAATCTTATATATTTCAAAATCCAAGATGACAATCTAGTACATGTGGAAAATGCAACAAAGAATGTTTACATTAAAATACAGTTGTGCCCTTAAGTTTATATACCCTGACAGAATTTACGATTTCTTGGCCATTTTTCAGAGAATATAAATGATAACACAGACACTTTTCTTACACCCATGGTTAGTGGTTGGCTGAAGGCATTTATTGTCAAAGGACTGTGTTTACTCTCTTTAAATCGTAGTTACAACACAAACTATCCAAAAGTTTACATACTCCAGTTCCTAATAGCATGTATGGATGAGACTCTTCATCTTTCTGGATGAAAGATGAAGAGTCTGTCAGGAGTCCAGAAACTCGTTGACCTTTTATACACACCCACTAATTGAATAATAACAATAGCCATAACTAATAATAGCCATTCAAACCACTTTGTGTCAAATTGTGTGCATGTTATCAGGCCATATCACCAGGGTATGTACACTTTTGATAGTTTGTGCTGTAATTATGATTTAAAAAGAGTAAACACAGTCGTTCGACAATAAATGGCTTCAGTCAACCACTAACCATGAGTGAAATAAAAAGTTTTTGTGTTTTCATTCATATTCTCTGAAAAAGGGCGAAAAAAAGGTCAAACATTCTGTCAGGGTATGTAACCTTATGAGCACAACTGTACATTTAATTATTTTTTCAGTGTAATATACACTAATCAACAAACTTCCAGCGGCCATAACTGGAATATGAGGCTTTTTGAGTTGGACGCCGTTCAGGAGTCACACGTTATTCAAATCTTCCATCGTTCTGGAGCTGATGCTTTGTTTCCTGTGAGAGACAATGATACGAGTGACATGTTAGATTTGTAGTGAGGGAAAATATCCTTACTTCACAGGTGCAGATCCAGTGTGTAACATTTAGGACGGTTTATCAGCCAAAACAAATGTATTACCCATAAGTATGTATGTGTAACATCGCTTTAAAACCACTTGGATTTCGGAGCTTTAAAATAAGCCTTTTATAAGTACTTTTGGCACTACCGTCACTACTGCCATGTGTCTGCAGCAGCTCATGAGGAAAAACCAGTCTGCATTTTGTGTGTTCTGAAGGACTTGGGTATGGAAGGTGTGAGCCTGCATCTTACATTTTTATACACTGGTCATCTAAAGCTGAAGTGGGTATCTTTTAATCCTTAAAGTTCACAGGTGCACCCTTGTTAAAAAATGCTGTGGGAATAATACACAACTCCTTATCTGGACACCCTGGGGATGTGGGTTAATAGGTCACAAATCCAGGCTTTAAAACCATGAGTAGGGATAGCCTAGATGGCCTATATGTTGTGCTGAAAAAGAGGATATAAGACACTCTATATTACACATTCTTATAGCCTGTGTATATGGAAAAAAAGCAGTCTAAATACTCTTGTGTTCAAAGGGTTAATGTCCATTACATTCAAGCCACTGCCAAATGATTTCACCAATGCTGATTACAGTTTTCTGTATTTCTCAGGACTAGTACAGTACCCGTACCTGTTCTCATACATTTCTTATCCTATGTCTACAATGCGCACCATTGCCTTTAGTAAGTCAACTGCCAAGACTGAAGCCTGTCAAGCGAACCCTTTGATATATGCAGTCAAACAGACGTTCCTCGCATTTGTATAGTGTCGTGTTCTCGTGTGACATTCCTGTGCTGCAGACAGAAAGTGATGCCTATTTACATCACGACTGATGGAGGCGAGGCTGAAGCGCAAGCACCGTACGGCACAAGTGAAGCGAGTCAAAAAAGTGCTCCCAAAAGGTTTCAGTGTGAGGTCGTTTGTTTTGTTATGTTTGTGTTTCTCTTACAGGTGCGTAGCTTCATCATTTCTACTCACCGTAGCTCCTCCAGGCAGAGTTTATTCCGGAGCCTGACGTCTTCGCTGATGGGATAGAGGAGGAGGATCACCAACCCGGTAACGATGAAGGCCACTGGAGCAGCACCGATCAGCAGCTTCAGGGTGTACACTACAGCAGCAGGCTGCTTGCAGGCACCGGTGTTATACCCTGCAAACCTACACACACACACACACACAGATAGATTATATAAAAACACATTACAGGAATCGACATCCAGTCTGATGCTGCAACACTGCCAAGTGTGCAAACTCAACACCCTCGGCGTGATCAATTATGCATCAGGTTGTCCAGATACAGCGCATCATGCTGTGTGTGTGCGTGCGTGCGTGCGTGCGTGTGTGCGTGTGCGTGTGTTTGTGTGTGTGATATTATGATGCAGACTTACTCCAGACAGAGGGTGGACACTCCCAGGGAGATGCCTGCAGCAAACTTGGTGAAGAAGACATAGAATGAGTAGAAGATGGCTTCATGACCTCTAGAGTAAGGGTTAGCCAGTCTGAAGTCATCCACCACATCTGGCAGCATAGACCTGGATCACACACACACACACATAGGGAGAAATGAATGATTTGACTATTTGTTGTTGTGTTTCTGCAGGATTTCGTGAGCATGTGGACGCACTGTCAAATTTTAAGCCAATGTGTGTCTCAGCCCGCTTATACTGCGTGCTTATACTTTAATCGCGTCGCAGCTGATGATGTGGGGCCTACTTATAGCGCTCTGATAAACTGGTGTGCTAAAATTACAGGGCTAATAACATGATTAGATGATGAGCAGCGGGCGATACCACATGTCCCGGGCCTCAGACTGGATAAACAATCAGCCCCTTCCAAGATAAACATGTCCGTACGACAGGCCCCTGTAATTTGGGGTTTTAGGGCAAGGGCAAGAGATGAGTGAGGAATAGAATCAGCTGGAGGACGTAGAGACTGTTTTACCTTTGTAAATGTATTAGTTGTGTGATAGTAAAGAAGATTTGCAGCGTATACACTTGTGCAGTCTTTAATTCTTCACAAAATGACATCGTGCCAGACTGTGGCATGACCTGGGTGAGTGGCCCGAGGCCCTCGAGGCACAAAGTCACCACTAACGACATGTTGGTGCACTATTGTGGTTTAAAAATTACACTTCGTATCAATCAAAGTGGAGAGCAAACATCTAGAAGGACTGGACGTACACAAACAAAGTCAGAGGGTTAGTGGATGTTGAAGAATAAGAAACACTACTCACGCTACTTCTTAAAAAAAAGTGTTTTTCTAACCTAGACTGGGCATATTGGTGAAATAATAATATAGTTGATAAAAGTATAGTGTAAAATGTCTTACCATGGCATGAGGAGCGAGGCAGCCACACTGAGTCCAGAGGACACGGCAACAACATAGGCCACCACCACGTTAGGGATGAGGACCAGCATCAAGGTGAAGGGCAGGATCCACTGGATGAACACAGCGGAGATATTCTGTCATATTTTTTTTTCCTTCTTTGTGATTAAAACACTTCCACCTTTGCCCACAAGATGGCACAAACACAAAAGCTTAATAGTTAGAAAAGACCGATATAAATACTCACAGTAATGCCACAAAACGCTGCTGTCTTTTTCCCAAAAGTTTGCAGGAACCACTGCCACAGTGGAATACTGATCACTGCAGAAGCCTGCAAAGAAACATCAAGTGTTACAAACACATTCTATGTATTATGTATGTAGAGTATAACATTAAAAAAAAGGATATAGACTTCTAGGTTGTTGCCTGAGGCCAACCCAGAAGTATGAATGTACCTGCTGCAAAAATAAAACTGTTTGAATGGAAGTCTATGGGAAAATCAGTAAACATTTCCCGGAGGACTTACGGGTCAACATTGCTAGTTTCAGATCTTCAATAGAGCATTATGTCAATTATGTTTCCATTTAGAGGAAAATAGATGATAGAACACATATGAGTGAACACCAGTATGACTGACAGCTGGAATCAGCTAATGAGAGTCTCATTGTAGTTGATGCCAATGAATTTCCAGATGTTGTTATGGCGCTGATCAAATTGCAAACCTTGAGGCTTCGAAATAGGACTTTGTTTTGAAACCAGAAGCCTATGCGTTCGCCTATGTAAAGCATATGAGTAATTATGTGTATGATTCTGTCTCGTAAGTCAGTCTGAAATCACAAGAGTTAGTAACTGGGAACAGATCAACTATGACAAAGTGAGAAATATATTGTTCAAATAAATAAGATGTGCATGTATGTCTACTGAGAGGTGAACTCACCAGGATGGTCAGCACAATATTCTGGAAGTGGTCCCTCAGGTCTGCAGCGTAGGTGCAGAAGAGGACAAAGTTGCTCTGTATCAGCTGCAGAGAACAGAGATCAAACATTCAGACGTCCATTCCTGTCTTGTCTTGCTCAGCATTTTAACTGGTCACTCAGCTCGCTGTGCCGAGTGCCGAGTGAAGCGACTGGAGAATCTGCTGGCTTTCTTTCTGTGCTGTGATTTATTTCCAGCTCACATACGGTGGATGACAAGTGACAAATCCTCTGAGACGAGAGCAGCAAAACTACACAGAAACAGATCTGATGCGAAACTGGGGAAGTTTGATACAATTTCAGCGTTAAACCTGAGGTGTCAAATGTGAAGCATCTGACAAAGAGAAAGCGTGTGCAGGTCTGGTGCCACTCTCAAGAGTCCTGAGACTTAAAACAGAGCTTTCAGTAAGTGCTCTTCTGCACTGATCAAATCAACATTGAGCGCACAGGATAACTCCCGCATTGTCAGGATCCAGAGCGGCCTCCCGTTTACTGTAATGTGTAGTGTCCTGTCTGAGAAGTGCTGCCTAAATAAATGTGCATTTACCTGAATGGCGACAGTGATGAAGAGGAACGCGGCAGTCAGAATGAGGTACGGCCCGTGTCTCATCACCAGGGTGAAGCCCTTATAGAACGACACGTGCTTCTCTGTCGTCAGGCCGTAAGGATCTGAAACACACGTGGAATCAGAGTGTGAGTGTGCAGCGTATCGAATAACATGCAGAGAGAGAGAGAGAGAGAGAGACAGTCGATGGAGTTTCTCCCTGACAATCCTGGAACTGCCCCTGCAATGCAGTGGATGCAGCTTGTCCCACTGAGAGCTGTCATTTATGGCGTAGTAAAAATCAGGGAATGGCAGATTTCCAAAGACATTCAGAGACACTTAGGATGTAATTGGAACACATTTGTTATGGTTGCTAGTGAATGTTTTGCAAAAGTGCTAAATGTAGTGTTATATTTTAGATTGGCTTAAAGGTGCATTATGTACTAAATCTAAAGAAACTGGCCATAAAATCCTCCTAATATGTCACAGAGACTCAGGAATAATGTTCATATAACAAACTGAACTCACCAACAACAACAGTACAGCCAAAATATTTGCATTAAAAGATATATTTTGCAGACTGCAAATCATGTTTATAATAATAAATGAAATCCTGTTTTGGCATGTGGCGCCACCTACGGCCATCTACCAATCATTGCAGTCAGTAGTATTTTGGTATTTTGAATTGAATGTAGTAACCGTTTTTGGCCACATTCTTACATATGGCACCTTTAATAGATCAGGAAATGATTAGAATCAAAATCATCTTAGGTCACATTAAAATTGCACAACAAAACAAAATCAATGTCTAAAAACGTCCTCTAACAGACCATAACATGAACTCAGCATTCCAAACTAATAATATATTATATTATATATATATTATTACAGGGGAAAGCTTCACAGTCTATTTGACTACGATTATTAATTTAATCCCACACAGTTACTGTGTTCTACAGTCTCAGAAATATTGCTGAGTAGAACCATGTAAGGTTCTTTGGCTTGTCCTCATAGGAGAACCCTTTTTGGCTCCAGGTAGAACCTTTTAATAAAGGTTCCACCTGAAACCCTTTTGGAGGGTTCCACCAAAAACCCCTTTAAAGCTTTTATTCAGGAAAGGGGTTTTAAAGGGTTCTCTGGATTAAAACGGTTCTTACTGGAACCACTAGTGTTACCAAGAACCCTTGAAAAACCCTTTCTTCAGGAATCAAATAGTTCCAGGTAGAACCTCAGCCAGCGTTACAGGATTCAAACACGTGACCATTTATGTGTCATTTAAAATGCAGAAAATGTCAGTCGTATACAGACACAAAAAAAAGCCTCACCATCTTTCTCTTTGACGCCGAGGAACATCAGCACGGTGCAGACGACAAACACTCCTCCAATGATACCAGCAGCTATCATGTACACCTCTTTCTGTGGAGAGACAGAGCAAACATGTCACCTACATCGATTCATCCCTTTCCTAAAGAGGCAGCGCAATCTATTCTGAGCCTTTGCTTAATTGTTAATTCATCATTTTCATAAATAACTAAAAATGAAACAGATCTGCTGAGCATACACAGCAGGTGTCAGTTTTTCTTCAGCGTGGGGGGTTGAGTTCTTCTCGTCTCTTCCAGTTTTTCTCCTCTTTTAAAAGTCATCACCGGATGATTGAGTGGCTGTGACTTTGCGTGTTGTTGTTTTTTCCGCGTGCAGTTTAAACTCACACACATCACACGCACTGTGCAAATACAAGTATAAACAGGGGGAAACCTCAAGTAGCTCTGCAGCCCAAAATACAGCCTCAATGCAGTGCGCCGACAGGAAACGCTCTGCCTTAAACAACCTCTGTTTGTTTGCAATTTTTCCATGTGGCTCAGCCCCGGCGGTTCATTATTATTTATGCACATCAAACACTCCCTGTTTCCGAGGGCAGACTCAGACAGTGTGCCACCCTCACCAGTGACCACGGAGGAATTTAGCGGGTGGCGGCAGAGGGCTTGGCGTGGTGAGTGGGTTGCCCTGATTGGGTTCACCCATAATCCATTGGAAAGGGACCCATTTGAAACCCAAATAGCTGCGGCACAACCAAAATCCAACATAGGAGAGTCTGGACTTTGACTTGTTTCATCTTCATGGCAAGCAGCAGACGTGAATGTGTCCTATATTATGGCTCTTTCCCTCCAACCTGAAGGTGTTAAAACTGCAGTCGCCTTGAAGTAAAAGCCTAATATTCCCAACATATCAAATATGAGGCGCGCTCAAACGTCCTGGGTGAGATATAAATAGGCCTAATGACTTACAGACGACCGTGGAGACCCCTCCGTGTAATGATCTGAGGGAGGAACCCCCCTTTGTGGTTTTGTGAGCGGAGCTGGCTCAGGAAGTCGGGTTCAGATATCAAACAGTGGCGTCGCCTTTCAAATCCATGGGTTAAAGCATGGAGCCATTTTGGATGTCAGAACCTGGACCCTTTCTGTCATATGGTCCCGTATTCAAACAATCCTCCTTTTCATTCAGTTTTTTTTTTTTTTAGCAAAAGTAAACCTCCTTGTGTACACACACCACACAGCTTTAAGTGAGAGGGGGTGATGACAAGTTATTTTTGAGCCAACAATGTGGCCCAGTTCAAGCACACCTGGACATCACGGCTGGGCACCGTGATACTTACAGCATGTGACAGGTATTCCTGGGAGTGCACCAGGCTCTTGACGATCTCTGCCCCACTGCTGTTGCCAAGGTAACCCGCAGACACGTTTTGAGTTCGGCAGTGCTTCCGAGTGTGAGCACTGGCCACAATCTGGCCCTGGATGGCAGCTCCCAGAAGTGTCCCCAGAACCTCCATCGTCATTCCTGCAATCAAACGATTTATTTTAACAGATTTCCATTAAAACTGATCAATAATTGTTGTGTCATATGAAAAAAAAAAGGGCCTTACGGTAAGCAGTGGCTGAGTCTCGCTCCTTCTGGTCTGTGCTCAGGAACATCGTGAGCGCAGAGTAAGGCACGTGGAAACACTGAAGAGGAGAGAAAGAAA
The DNA here is from genome assembly GCF_963457635.1 of Microchirus variegatus. NCBI lineage: Eukaryota > Metazoa > Chordata > Actinopteri > Pleuronectiformes > Soleidae > Microchirus > Microchirus variegatus. Next base: position 11,677,769 of record NC_139813.1, read on the forward strand.
CAGTTGTGGTTTAGGTAAAGCATAAATAAATAAATAAAGAATCAAGCACAGTAGCAGTCAAAACAGCTGCAAAGGTCACATTAACGTGTCAGCTCAAAAAATCTCTGCAACTGTTGGAGAAAATGCCTTGAAACTGTGCACAAACGTTCTTGTTCCCTGGAGGATGAATCCTAGAGATATTGGGGCTTCACTGTTGTTCAAACTGTAATGTGAGACTGTATTTTTTTTTAACAGAAATTGCAAATATTATACCTAAAATGTTGTTATTACTGCCATTGAGAGCTGAAGCAGGGCTATAGCATTCAGTCAGTCATTGTTAGCGTCTTAACTTTTGACTCACAATCAGATGGGAACACCCCAGATATGTTTAGATTTAGTCTTTTATCTACACGTTCCACTGTAAAAGCGGACGTAAAGTATATACGCATATACTTATATATATATATATATATATATATCCCAAATGCAATCTCTGCAGTTTCCATGTTGGCGAACCCTTAGATCTGTTTTCTCCTTCCTCACCACCTCTCCCAGAGAATAGGCGAGGAAAACCGAGTTCTGCCTCACTTTGTAATTTACACAAGGGCTCAGTCAGCACTGTGGCCAAACAAGCATGCATAGCCATGATGAAAATAAACGTGGTTTTCTTTTTCGCCGCTTCTCCTATATGGCATGACCTTTTGCTGGATGCAAACACAAGGAAATCTGTTGCATGAAGGTGCATGAAAGTGAGAACGTGATTCATTTGATTGAAAAGCCATTGTGAGTTCGTAGCGGCGTCGACAGACAAAATATTGCGACTCTGACCTCTGTTTACAGACTGTGACCCTCTGAGTGAGAGTGGCCTTTCCCAGCAAAAACTCCACACAAACACATACCCAGAGACAATGACGGGAGGCTAAAAGTGGTAACCAGCATTTACCCAGCGAGAGGTTCCTGGCAAGACTGTCCGTATACTTATCAAGTAGTTAGAATGACATGCCATTACAGCTCGCCACAGTGTGGCTGCAGTGGTCTACATGCTCTGTAGCACATGTTATATGGGTTACTCCGGAGCAGAGCGGAGCGGAGAGATGAATGGTCTGGAACATAATAACAAAAGGCAACCTAAATAAGTACACTTCCACTTTGAGGTGAGGTATCGAAGAGCTCTGGGCTCTAATCTGCTCCATGTCTCACAAATCAAAGTGTAAATCTCACCAGGAGCTGTCGGAGGCTGGCAAGAGATGTCTGCAATCATCCTCACTTTAAACTTTATTGCTCCCCGTGTTTTGCTGCATTTCATCTATCTATCATATGTTATGTAATGTGTCATTTGTAGACTCTGAGCTGCTTCAATCATCGCTTTTATCTCCTGGTTTTTACTTGATATGTCTTTTTGTACCGTCTTTTTCTACTGTACTGCAGCCCGGCCTGCTGGGAAGGGATGGTGAGGGAAACGTGCACGCTCACTTACTGTGACAAGGGTTTGGTAGAGGCAATAAAATCCCAGGTACCACAGGAACCTGCTGTTGATGAAAGGAGGAACAAACCAGAGGTAGAAGTAGGAGACCACCAAAAACGGAGTGCAGCCCACCATCCTGGAGAACAAAAAGGTTTAGGTGTTAGGTGACATCAATACTATTACAAACTTATGGAATTGGTGAAGAAGAGACAAGGAGCCAGAAAAAAGAAAACTATCTGAACGTCTTTTGTGGTGCTAGGTTATTTAAAAGCAGCTGCAGCCAGTATTTTAAACTGTCAGAATATGGGTGACAGTGGTGGTGTTGTGTAATTTTCGAAGCACTGTTAAAATCAGGCCATATTTCTAGCAGATTACAGTGGGACTAAGCTGACAGCTCGATGATTATGTTGCTGTAAGTACGATAGGAATCTGTCCTGGGAGGAACACGCGAGTAGGACTACTACCACAATAACACACACACACATGCGTTTTCATACAGAAATGCAGAAAAATGCACCACACACTGCAAAGCAAACCATTGGGCAAATATGCTGTGCTGTGTTTTTCTCAAGACTCGGAGCAATACAGTGTGTGGGCCATGTATAATTCATGAGTAAACAACTTTGTATATGTCATTATGGTTAAAGCAAACAGCTGTGTGTTTCAAAGTGAAGCGTAAAGTGCAGATTATGGGATGAGCAAGCGTCTGACAAAAACACCAATATATCAGCCGACCTCCTCTCCCTTTTCTTTTGGACGGCAAACAGGGAGACTGTTTGTCATCCGTTCTTGGAAGAGCAGCACATCTGAAGGTTAAAATAAAGGCACAGCTGGAATGTAGGTGACTGTGTCACCTCTCACCTCCTCTACACTAAAGAGAGAGACGAGGTAGAGGCCAATTGCAGTCCTTTCTAGCACCGTCCAGGCCGACCACCTCACTCTCCTCCTGATTGTTTGTTTAAACAAAGGCGGCCGACAACGCTGGTGCTGCAGTATTGACCGCTGTGGTCATGGGAGCGATGAAAGGGTTCCGGGGGTGAATGGGACAGTTAGAATGTTCCTGCAAGATGACTGTGCTCAGAGAGCAGAGACAACAGAGGCACAAGTGCAAAAAAACCACTTGCCATGCCTTCTCACGGGTACACAGTCACACCTGCACTGATAATCGGCACAGTCTTAATTAAGTCAGAGGAGGTTGACAAGAGGCTGGCACTGACAACTGTCTCCTCGCTGACTTGTCTGGGACACTCCCAGCATGTTAATTAACTGTAGATGACGTGCAGTGGAACACAGGGACTTAGAGGAGGTTTGGTAGGTGAGAGTGTGTGTATGTGTGTGTGTGTGTCTGTGGTGGAAATTAGTAACAACCACTTTCCCTGCGCTTTTTAAAGATACTAGTAATTACTTAACTGGAGTATTATACTTATACTGGAGTAAGTATTATACTCAGTGGGTTTTTTTAACCACAAAAACAAATACTGCACTTTTCATTTCGCCACATTGACATTGATAGCCTTGGTGATAACTTCCCTAATTAAAGGCTTACACTTATTTTGATAATACACTTTATTGCCCAGAATACTGCTACTCCAATACTATTACTCCAAATGCAAATGGCTGAAAAAAATTCCCTGACACCAAATAAAAGACATAATTCATAAAAGAAACAATGTATTGTCTCGTATTTTTTAAAATTAAACCAGCAGTATTGAGTGTTTTGAGGCCCCTCTTTGTCGGTTTTAGATGTCGGAGTAATCGTTTCAATAACCACTCAACAGGCAAAGCAAATAATACAAAAAATCATGATTAATCATCTCAAAACCCACCACAAATGTACTTGTTGACCCTTCATAGGGCAGTCTAACTCTGGGTTGGAACCACCTAATAAAACTAACTGTATAAAGTCATCAAGTCAAATCATGAAGTTCATCAGTTACGGGACTAAGAACAATATCATTTCATTACAGTTTTAGTAAAGTAGCGACTTCTTCCATCACTGATTCACCATCACTGTCACACGGAAGAAAACACTTCCTGTGCTTTTCCTTGCCAGTGGGATGGGGCACGATCACAATCACAAAATAATAAACACTGCAACACCCAAAGGGGCATAGTGGGCAAAATGACTACATCCTTAAGAATTCAGCACAAAGATACAAATCACTGGATGTCTGGCTGTGGATGTGACATAGGCCGAGGGGACTTTCCGAAGTGGGGAAAACAGAGTTGCTCGCACTTACGTCGCAAACATCAAATGAACATGCAATTAAAATTCCAACATTACCTAACACAGAAAATATCCGTGTGGAAAAACAACACAAGGTAACACACACACACACACACCTAGAGCCTCCCAGAATAATCAAAGCTGATTTAGCAGCATGGAGCATCTGCCCGCTGCTGAGTGCGACTGGCTGGCCTCAGTGGACAAGCACCGTCAGCTGGTGTATAACTTAAGGTTTATAATGCAATAGGCTTCAGGCTGTGTAATTACTATTAATGTCGCACTAGTGTGGGACACACACACACGCACAGACACAACACAGCTGATAATATAATCATCTGTGGGACTGGTGATGGAGCAAAAATGCAGTAATGGCTTCATAATCCAAAATGTGATCACCATTGTTCTACCATACAAGACCAGAGCTGGATGATGCCATAAACTGAACTGAGGAGTGACACAGACATGATCGACTGTCCCCCAGCCACGCACAGTAGCAGCAAATTCATGAAAATATGCCAGTGCTACTTTCTCAGCTACTGAGTTGTTGTCCAAAAGTGACCCACGCCCTTTAAGCGTGCAGTATAAATAGCTCATCAGAGGGAGCGTCAGGAACAGCGTCATTAAAACGGAGCGGTTGTTTACGCAGCTTAATCCTCAGGTGAGAGTATCGTGACAACAAAACTGTCTGAAGCACACTTTTGTTTGTTTTGCTTGCAGTTTCACACAATCATCGCTGGCCACAGTTATGTCTAAGAGAGCGTGAGCAAAAGCCAAATCCTGTTTCATCACCTGTCAACAAATCACAGTCATCAGCACCGTGTGTTTACTGGGGAGAAGAAGGAGGATTTTGCCCATGGTGACTGTGCAAATAAATAAATAAAGACAACGTATATATATTTAATTTTCAGTAGGTTCTTCAATGATGTAGTAGAGCGACAGCTCCACACGTCTCATTATTGTCTTGAATTTATTGACCTCCGCCAAGGAGGTATATATATATATATATATATATATATATATATATATATATACAGTATATATAAGTTTGTTTGTCTGTCTGTCTGTCTTTTAGCAACATAACTCAAAAAGTCACGGACGGATTTGGATGAAATTTTCAGGAAATGTCCGCAATGGAACAAGTGATTACATTGTGATCTGTAGACGCTATCACTACTTTTATCGCTATTTTGTACGCACTGTGCTGCCTTGGTGGAGGTCTGCGCTCTCCGAGTACTTTTCTAGTTGACCTCCGCCAAGGAGGTATATGTTTTCGCCGGAGTTTGTCTGTCGTTCTGTTAGCAACATAACTCGAAAAGTCACGGATTTGGATTAAATTTTCAGGAAATGTCCGGAATGAGACCAGAAACAAGACATTTTGGGCATTTTGATCCGTGGGGGGCTTAGCTGCCTTGGGGGAGGTCTGCGCTCTCCGAGTGCTTTTGTAGTTTCAGTTTGTAGCCACATGATCCAATCTCATAATATTCTTTTGTGTCTATAACCTCACTGCAACGGTGAAGCTTCCCTATAATGCTGTCATCTGATTATTATATACACAGTGGTGCTCAGCCCTACTTTTAAACCAAGAAAGAAATCCACATGGAAATGCAGAGACAATAACAATAATAATGACCGAAATATCGCAGGACTATTGCACGAGAAACAGCAATAACAGAGATGGATAAGTGTGAGCTCACCAAGGCATTAGTCTGCCAATCTTGGTCCAGCTGCTCTTTGTAATGAAGAAACCAACAATAGGGTCGGTCACTGCTCCCCATGCTTTACCGATGAACAGCACCATGGAGGCCTGGAAGGCTGTGATCTGTGGAGCAGAGCAGGGACAGAGTGAAGGTTAGAACACTTTCAGCCACAAAACCACAACCGTTTAGAAGCTTTTGCTCTCTTTAAAACCTTAACCACATTTTACCTGAGCAATATCGAGCAGGTAGATTTGCAGGAAGAAGGCAGTGGCGCTGGCAGCCACCTCCTTTGGTGCGCCGCCGATAGCGAAACACAACTTGTTCCATGTCGACAACTTCTGGCTCAAGTCGGTCTGTGAGACAGAAGGGGGCAAAGGAGAAGGAGCAAACATTTGAAAATGTGATAACAGGGGCTTTGTAGATCAGGCTGATGGTGAACAAATGAACTTATTCCAGGTGAGAAATAAGTGACGCCATCGATTGTTGACACTGAACTCCCACTGTAATTGTTTAGTAGTGTAATGTAAATATAAGGCTATTGCCTTTTAGGATAAAAATGGTATGTTTGTAACAATAACCATTGTGTATAAGAATAATATCATCACATCACAGTCATTTATTACAATTATTTATTTTTTCTCATTTCTACAAAGGGAAGTCAGCATTCTAAATAAAGAATGTGTCATTTTGAAAGCCAGTAAAACGCGAATGATTCAGCGTTGAAGTCATCAGCATAACGATCCATAGTGTTCATGAATCATTCAGGCTTACTGGCTGATAAAATGACATTATGCAATCAACAATCCCACAGCCAAGACAGTTTCTGCTCTCCTGTACAGCGTGAAACCTTTAGGTGTGTCAATTAAAATAAATAAAGGAAGACATGACAGCATATTTGTGACTCACATATAGTGAATTGTGTATAGTCATCCATAATTTGAACGCTTTCTGTGTCTTTTTACAGTAAAGGTGCTCAAAATAGCTTTAGTTCCTCATTATCACCATTCCACAGCAGCTCAGTGATTCAGGGGAAAAGGAAATATTTGCTTCAGAGCTAAATTTATCTATTTGCTATGATGTGCACATGTGCTTGCTAATGAATTCTACTCACTAAAGATGCACACATTTCCTCACTACTTCCAAGCTGCGTGTGTGTGCGTATGTGCGTGTGTGTGTGTAAGAAAGAAGGAGACCCTTGGCTGTTTGCGTTGTGGTTTATCAGAGCAGACATTGAGGCACATGCAGGAGCCTGAGAAACCCACCAAGTCATCACGGCTCTGTTTCCCTTCAGCTCTGCTAAACCCATCAGGCACGTAACTGTGTGTGTGTGTGTGTGTCTGAGAGTGTGTGTGTGTGTAGTGTGTATGTGTGTGTCTGCAGTGAGAAGGGCACGCTTTCATCTTCACACATGAATAAGACAAGACACGACAGTCTAGGGAGCCCAATATTTACGACCGTCTCCGAGGCTGTGTACTGCACACATATCAACCTTTGCAATTTCCCCCTTCCCTTTTGCGTTCAACCTTTGGTGTCACACACACGCATGCACACACATGCTTTTTCTTAGGATTCTAAATTGACTCCCATTCATTTTGCAGCCTCAAGTTTATCCCTAACCTTAACCATAACCAGTTCATGCCTAACCTTAACCTAACCACAAATCAAATCTCGCCAAATACAGGTAACAAATACAAGTAAACACATTGAAAACAATGCCAGTCCACATCCAGTGGCCCACGTTTGGCCCGCAGCTGCTCCCCTCAGAGCTCTATGAAAGAAGGAAATCACCAAAGTAACCACAGCCGCGACCGGCACACTGTTATTATCCGGCTCACATTTTCTCTTCCTCCTTTTTTTTTTGCCCCATCAAAACATGGAGGGGTTTCGAGAATGACAATTACCAGGAGGGAGGTGTGTAATTATTCAATCGCAAGACAAGCGGGTCAGAGGTAAGTAAAGACTGTGCGGCGGTTCCAACTTCAAAACTCTCTCTTCTTCCACTCTCACTGCAATTACCCCTAATTGGAGAGAAAAATCAAAGTCTTTGGTGTCTGGAGAACGCTGCTTAACTGATGATGTGCAAAAATACTCAGTGCACACAACATTTCTCTCTCTCTCTCTCTTTCTATCACTCCAAACACTTATTCTGTGCCTCCAAACCCTCACTTTTAAGCTTTCATTGCGGAGTTCTTATCATCAAAAAGGGATAAACAGGATATCCCATCCACTGTTGTCTGGATGCACACACAAAACCTCATATACACACATTTGTAGAAAAACTGGCTCAAAGTGAAAGGGGCATTGGCAAAGTTCAGACTGACAACAAGCAAAGAAACAAGGACAGATAAGACTAATCTCTTAAAGTTAATGAATCCTTAACTGCTCTGGGGTTTAAAACGTCTGACCTGAACTGCAAGTCATTAAAATTTGATTTGAGGATTTGAGGATAATTCTACTACAATTAAGGAAATCCTGCTTAGTTAAAATGCATGAACTCAAGTGTTGAGCTGGTAAAATGGATGAAAAAGCAGTTTATCTGACGATTTGGTGACATAGTACTGGTTATAATGGTCACATCCAGTAGTTTTGTTTACATCAAAGATAATGAATTATGAATCGAAATGGAAAGTTGGATATAGTACAGTTGATAGTAACAAGTGGGTAAAATGTCAGCACTGCCTAAGCTCCCAAGGAGGGACTTTTGTGATGGATTGGGAAACTCTTCATGTGGAATTAGCTGTGTCAGTTGGTCCATTACTGAGTGGATCTATCATTCTGTCTCATTCACAAACGAACAATGTTTTACTTACCTCAGAGCTGGGATGCTGTTCTGCAGTGCTTGTCATTGTCAGGCCGTGAGAAGTTTCACTGGTTAAAAATGTGTCTTAAGCGCTGAATAGACATGAAATTTCATGTGCACCTTTGATCAGTTTGACTTGTGAAGGCACCAGTGTCAAAAGCTTTGATGAGTTGAAAGTTATTTTGCGCCTTTGATCTTATCATGTGAAACCGTGGTTGGAACACAGTGTACTATTTTAATTTTCTAATAGGGGAAAATGGCAGAAACAGCAGAATATAAACGCACTGGTGTCTTTGATGTGCTGACCATTTCAAACCCGAATGGTAATAATGGAAAATAATAAATGGAAGTGTGGATGCTGCTGACTCAAAGGCAGACAAGGACGGTATCTGTCTCCCATCAATTTTTCAAAGGAGGAAATGGCAATAAAAGCTAAATATTTTGGAAACTGTGAGGACTGAATACAATTAGCAACTTTTTTCATGCACAAACGAACTTCACTCAACAACAAAGCTAATCTGACTGTAACAAAAAAAAAGACTTTGTATTTGACAGAGGTTTGGCAGAAATGAGGCAGTGGCAGAACTGGTTATTTAGATCATGTGTCAATTCAGTCTAAAGGACAACCTGGGCCACATTATAACAGAGAATGTGTGGCTAACTGCAGTGTTATTGCATTCCAGCAGTATATACAGTAGTCTCTGATGGGACAACAGTGGATTTAAATGCTTGGTTCTCTGTCATTTGCTTTACTTAAATTGCTTTATGGGTCATGTGAATGAAAACACACAAGAGAGTTGCCTACATCATTGACTCATCACACACAAACGGCATATTATCCAAATTAACATGACCAAACAAAAATGACACAAAAGTCAACTCAGTCTGCCAGTGTTGGCAAAAACAGTACTTTGTGCTGTCTGTCTACTGTCTTGTTTCACTATCATGTCCGTGATCACAACTGTCCCATCATCATCACCAAAGTCCACTGTCGTTGCCCCAGGATCCGACAAAAGAAAGCAATCATCAAACAGGTCATCCCATCAGTGAGCACACTTCCCTCAAATGAAAACAATCAACTTCCACACATTCAGTCCATAATCTGGCGGATTACAGTTCACAGGAAAACAATGCAGCCGATTAATCACGACCAGATAAGCGAAAAACTAAAGAGATCACACTTTCCATCCTCTCTCCATACAATCATGGGGGGAATCACTCACAGCCAAGTGAGGCTGCAAATGCAACCACGTGAGATTGACTTACTTTACGTGCAAACAAGGGTTAAAGTCGCGTGAGTGGCAAAAAGTACAACTAAATAGGATGACAACATGTGCACCAATACAACAAAAGAACCAAAACAAGTGTCTCTTACCTGCTGAGGAGTTTTGGGGACCAGTGGTTCAGAGGGATTGATGAGCTTCCCCACAGAGCCTCGTACTCCCTTCTCCCCCTTGGTCATGGCTGAGAGACTGTGTGACAGGCGGCAGCCGAACTTCTGAGGCTGCGTGTGCGAGGCAGTGCTGAAGTGAGTGTGGCTGTGACTCCTTGTGTGAGCAACAGTCTGCCACTGGGTGGTGTAGGTCAGAGGCTGAAACTGGATGTGGCTTTGACTCCGGGTGTGAGTGTGCTGGGCGTGTGTGACGGCTCCTGAGGCTGGGAGCGCCTCCTGCTCCTCCTCTGTTACAACTCTGCCGCTTTCTGCTGTCATCCTTTCACATGCTGGTCTTATCTGGAAAGAGGCCACAAAGGAAAAGGGGGGTGAAATTAAGACACACGTGTATATGTGTTCACTGAAGAATGCAAGGCAATTACTGTGCATTTTATTAGGTACGTCTGTTAGAAACTGCTTTTTTTCCCACACAAATTATACAAATAATAACAAACACACAAAGAACATGATATAGACTTGCTGATGAAACCGAGCAGCAGTGACTTTGAATGCGACATGTTTGGCACAGAGATGATCTACAACAGAAGAGTGTGTGGAATGAAAACACACACATATTGGCTGCACAAACACACACACAAACACACATACATGTATTCAAAGAATGTGCTGAAAGAATGCAGACACATAACTGCACACACATGTATGAGCGCAGACAAAGACTCTTTGCTGTTTGCAAATGGCACAACAGCACATATGAATACAGATGCAGAGGAACGCAACAAGAAACACACACGGGGGGGTTAGAGAGAGAGAGAGAGAGAGGGGGGGGGGGGGAGGAGAGAGAGCCTTCTAAAAGTCATCCAGGTTGACAGCATCATCTGCAGAGTCAGACATGTCTGCACAGAGATGCTGAGACCTTGAGAAAGAGCAAAAAAGGAGCGCACAGCGCCACGATGTCCCGCGTTGAACTGTGTGTGAGTGTGAGTGTGCGTGCGTCCGTCCGAGCGCACTCTGCAAAAAAACAGATAAACAATAAACAAATAAACCTACTGGAAAAACAACAGAGATACCGTCTTACCCCGGATTGATAGAAGCTGAGCCGGAGCTGTCCGTCAGTTTGGAAGTCAGTTACTCCTGAGCTCTGACAGTCCGGATGAGAGAGAGAGAGAGAGAGAGACTGCGGAGGATGGAGATGGAGCGCTCCTCTGCTCTGAGCTGTCTCTGTCTGCAGTGACGGAGCTGCGCCCTGCAGTGGCCAGTTGCATGTATGCATGCATGCGTGCGTGTGTGTGTGTGGAGAAGAACTAAAGCCTGAAAATCCCCTGGTGGATAATAAACAGTTTATTTTATGTGAATGTGTGTGTGTGCCTTTGTTTACTGTCTGTAATAATAAGATGGAGAAGACATAAGCACTGTTTATTTCGTTTAAATGATCACTTACAGTGATTCTTATGTGATAATAAAAGGCATTTTACACTTTGAATTGGAAACAAAAAAAAGCATGGTGCCAAGCTTTTCATTAAGGATTATAGAGTGGTGTTCTTTAGAGTGAAGATCTAAATTGCAGTTTGGTGAATTGTAATTCAAAGTAATACATGTGAAGGTGTAAGTACTGAAGCTGTGTACTTATTTTTCATTGTAACCAGTGGCGTGCACAGACATTTGAAGGGCAGGGACAAAAATTAAAAGGACACCCACCAGTGGGGCAAGCACCACTAGTATATAGTTTTCCACATTCTCACTCATTATATCTTTAAAGGGACATCATTCACAGCACAGCATCACTTTCTATCATCAAGATGAGCATTTTCTGTACAGCGTTGAATAGAATTTTCTCTAAGGACACACTATGGGACAGTAAGAGGAACTTCATAACGGCACCCTTTTTGGTTGGAAGGGAGCGTCCATAGGAAATTAAGTTGCAAGGTCATCTCATTGGGCACTGCATCACTTTTCTCCATTAGAAATGCACTCCTTTGGAAACAATAACTCATCACTCACTCATCTTCTACCGCTTTATCCTCCACATGAGTATTACGGGCGGCACTGAGCCAATCTCAACTGACATAGGGCATAGGGTGACCTGTCCAGGGTGTAACGTGCCAGGTCCACATAGAGACAAACAACCATCCACTCTCACACTCACAGTCAATTTAGAGTTGCCTAATCCCCAAATCTGCATGTTTATGGATGGGAAGAAAACCAGAGAGCCATTGTGGCCTCTTATGTGGCCTCTAAAAAGCCTCTTTCATAGAGTTTCTAGTGATTGTGCCACACTAACATTTAACATGTAAGACTCCATGTGACAGTAAAGTCTGTGGTATACACCTGTCACTCCAGTCACTTAGGCCTGCACATTGTTAAATTGTTCAACACAAATAATAGAGATGACTAGAGACCTTACTTTGGATGCAGTCACTCATACACCAACTACTTCAGTGTAATCAAACCTGTAGAGGAAAATGCTTTATGAATGCTTGAGGATTCATTTTGTTCCAGCCTGAACAGACTCCCTTGAAAAGTCTGCTCCTTTTAGTCTCCACTTTGTAAAGCATGATTTTCAATTCAATTAAGAAATGAAAGCCTTAACTGATTATAATATAAACAGGCGGAATATTAGTATTGATGAGTGTACTGAAAAAGGAAATTGGTTTTTACTCTGAAAAACTGTTTGGGTTCGTTCATAAATCGTTAATTCTTTACAAATAAGATTTTATTATGATTTCTTACATGTTCTTACATATTACAGCAGGTGTGAGATTTAATTCCACACATTACAACTTTTATAGACCTTTTTTATTATGAGTTTATTATTTGTGAAGTATTCAGTGCTTTTTCTTTTTTCTTGTCGTGGCTGAACCCAGACCTCTCAGATTCAGATTTTAACACTTTATTGTCTATTTATTTATAGATTTATGTATTTATTTAGTTAGTTAGTTTACATAGAGATGGAGAATCATCTTTGGCATGGTATCAGATTTAAAAAAAAAAGACACATCACACAAAACAATAAAGAAAAATTTCTACTTTACATGGAAAAACACTTTGAATAAAAAATGTAATAACATGTCAAAGTCGTCCATGATTGAGAGGAGCCATCACGGCTGATGGAATGAAGAACTTGTCATGGCCGTTCTTTCACAGCCTACATCAATTCAAAGCATGTATGCTACAACTATGTGAAATGAAATGAAAAATGCATGGAGAAAAAAAAAAAAATAGAAACAACAAACACTGTCAGGCGTATGACCTGTATGAGAATGGGCATGTTTCTGATAATGCGTGAAGAGGAATGTGCGAAATGAAAGGTTGGCCGCTGCACGAGTAAAAGGGTCATTCTGAAAGGAAATGCGGGAGTTTAAGGGAAAGTAATTCCCTGCATACTTAGCCTTATTAAATATGTAGCACAAAGGAAATGTGCTCTCTTTAACTCTACAGCCAGACCCCCTCAGGCAGTCAATCAAGTGATGCCCACATCCTGCATGTTCAGGTGAAGATGCTAAAATGTGTGTAGCCTGGCCTCATCTAATTCATTCAGAGGGTTTCTGACATTCTAGATGTCTCTGCTGCTTCATGTCTTCCCTCTGACCTTGACTGTCCTGAGGCAGTCATCTCTCACATATACACACACCCTCTGCTGCTCAGTTCACAAACACACACACACACACACACACTCTCTCTCTCTCACACACACACAAAACCCTCCCTCCTTCCTGCTGCTTTAAATATTGAAGATAGATAATGGTGTTTGCCTTCTTCCCAAGGCCGTGCAGAAAGCTTGGACTCAAGAGAAACAGTCGCACACACACGCACGCACGCGCGCACACACACACGCACGCACGCACACACACACACACACACACACACACCCCCACAGAGCACAAGCATGTCTTTACACATGAAAGAAACAACACTTGAGATGGGGAAGACAGAGCAGGAATTCAACTTTATTTCACCCCGTCTGCACTGGAACTTCTACTTCGCCTGCCTTTTTTTTTTGCACCTTCCTGCTTAATATGAAATTACTGATTTCTACAACCCTTTAACACACAATGACTACATGTTTTTCATATCAACAGATAAGGAAACACCACTGTGAGGCGATCATTCCTCCCAATCTGACTCCTTTGACATCAGCGGCCCCTCCCCGCCCATTTCCTTAATCCAAGTCCCCCTTTAATCTAATCAATAATGAGAGCACAGATGTTGAATTACGGGATGAAATGACAGGCTGATTGGATGTTAACGCCATAATCACCACACTAGCAGTCTCAACTCAGCACCTGGACACTATTAATGCGAATGGAGATCCACAAAGTGCTTCAGAGATAACACTACTTCCTGCTGACTACTTTACATCAAAAACTTATCAAATAATCTAAAAAAATACACAGATTTTTATGGAATATGTTTTTATTTTTCCTTGATATGTGGTTTCTTAAAACAATGCGGTCAAAAGAAACAGTACATTGTCCATTTTAAATCTCTCTCTCTCTCTATATATATATATATACATATATATATATAACAACGAGCCAAGGCCAACATAAATAACAAGCTGTCTTTCTTTAAATGAAATGATTAGTAAAATTACAGATAAAGGTTTAATAAGTAAAACAGCGGCTTCTTTTTATTGTAAATAGTGCAGAAATGTGATTATAGTTTGGGAAGACTTTGGAGAGTTGCTCGTTGGTGCTGGTGGTGGCTTTGTGTGCGACTGTGGGAGGAGGCAGGGAGGGAGAGAGGGAGGGTTACATGTAGTAGATCAACAGAGGTGCATCGATCAGCCACAACAATAAAACTGCAAACTGGTTTTAATGCCGTGGCTAATTGGTATGTTTTTGACTTTGCGAAGCCATGAAGCCGCTAGAGAATAAGTAATAGTTCACATTTAAAATGCCATTAGATGGTTAAGAATGACGGCACAGATATACACTGCTGCACTGCGACAACATTAAAGTCAGTTACCTATTTTATTGCTGTGGATGCAGTGTACAAGGTTGACTGTTTGCAAGAGTAACATGAGATATGCTTTGATATGACTGTGTTTCAGCATATGAAGTGAGGTAACAGTGTCCTCCAGAGGAAGAAAACAACACCTCAGCAGCACTTTTGTGTTACAACCACTATCTCCATTAGATAATCCTACACAGAGCCTGTAGCGGTAAATAACAATCAGCAAATGCAACATAAAGTGCTAAATAAATATAGATTATATGTTACAGCGGGTGTTGACGAGTATATCAGGGGTGGTGTGTGAAGTTTTAAGTATTATTTCAAGGCTCTGTTGGTCAGCAGTGTCCAAACGGAGCCTGTGTGTTCAGTGGTCTCTGAACAATGACGACGTGGGCCAAGTCGGCCTCTTCCAAACTTAATTCTTTGTCGTTGAGCTCTCGGGAAGGGATTGAAGTCGTCAGGACAAAAGGTGGGCAACTTCTCTGGCAACGTGCTACGAAATCCTGAACATCGTTGATTCTGGAAAAGGAACAGAATGATTTAACTGAATAAAAAAAGGAGACAGACATCTTCCCCATAGAGCATGACTGTTTCCTTTTTAGTGGCAAAGCATTCCCACCCAAATACTCTACTCTCTGGAAAGCACTACTATCATCATCCATTATTTATCACATAAGAGTACACACAAGTGATCCTATGGAGACCCTTCTCCTCACACTAAGGCTATCTGAAGGTTGGAGGGGTTCATCCTTTAGCTACTAACCCTGTTATATAAATGCTGCACCAGAGTTACGCAATCCCTCACTCTCAGGGGATTTTATAGATCCACTCTGTTGCTACATCTCAGATTATGTTTTCTGCAGCCCCATGCACAGTGGCAGGGGATATAACATGATGCACCATGCCTTCAAACTCCACTAGAATAAAGCATTATATAATTTACAAATAAAACCCCCTCACCCCCTCTGGAGCTGGAACAAATACATTTTTTTTCTTCTTTTGTCATTCCTTGAACTACTTCTATCCTGCGACGTGCAAGATTACGGGATTTACAGACAGCACAGCAGGACTACATTTTTTCTGACTACACAGAACAGTGTCTTTGTGTCCAATAAGTAGACATGAAATGTTGTTAACCTCGCCGTCTGAAATGTGGACAGATGAGTTTTGGCCTTGACATTGTGGCACTCACTTATGGGATAGGTTAAACCTCTGGACCAATCTCCTGCCGTCAGCCAACCAGATTTGCAGGGAGGTAACAGGAAGGGCGTGGTCCAGTGTTACCATGGGAATAGGAGGAGATCCATCCTCATGCACAGACGGTGACCTGGCCACTACTCTGGGTGCAACACTAGGAATAAACAAGAGATTAAGTAACAGAAGTATAACATACATATGCACAGTGTGTTCTAATGTTGGTAACTTTGACACTGTGTGGGCAGAGAAAACATTACACAAAATATGTTTGAACCCTTTGTACAATTTAGCCTTTATGGAGTGATGCTTTGACAACACTGAGGCTCTCAGTTCATCCTTGTGCTGGTCTGTTGGGTCAGATTTTTTTGATAGCTGGGTTTAGAGGGACACCTAGTGGTAAAAAGCAGTACAGCATCTCAGAGATCAATAATAATGGCAACAATTACAAAGTTGTTAATGGGAATAATGTCATGTTTCCATACAAATATAATTATAGACAGGGGAATGTATGTACCAACAATTTAATAATCCAAAATTCCACTCTTTTTTGTATGACCTCTTACCTGCCAAGTCGGTATCCTCTGCCAGTGAAAGGATGAAAGGCCCTTTTCTTAGGAACGTAATTTTCTTCCGTCAGATCCTCCACACTGATCTCCAGCTCCTCCTCTTCTGCTCGACTCTCCCACTCTGCTGGAAGCTCTCTGGAACAGGAAAGATCGGTCCTTAGTCAGATCAATCAATACGACAAAAGGCCCTAAAGAACATTGCGCTTCATTTATCCTCTGTCACCTGGTTGTGGAGCTAATTTCCCCTCAGGGACGTGTAGGGTTTGACTGCAAGGTCAAACCAGTGAATTAAAAACAAGGACAGACTTTATCGAACATGTGAGTTACGTACTACATGGTTCCATTACCTTTACATTACATTTTCACGGCCCGTTTAACCCAGTGTTTCCTTAAAAAGTATGTGAACCATGGTTTTGAGCTTGAGCGACATCTAATAAAAGTTGAACATCTGAGAAGTGGGATCTTAATTTTTGTGAAAAGAGACCCATTTCAAACAAGCTATCTGTAGGCAGCCTCGTGTTTGATGCTATTGTTGGTGACTATGTATGGACAGTGACTTCATTTCATGTTATGCAAGAAATTAAATTGAATCTCAAATGTATTTGACATTATTCTGATGTATTCCTCTGTTAGTCAGTGGCTTTTATTCAAAGCTAACAAAAACATTTTGTCTGTAGTCTTTCAAATCAGTGTCATGGTGACACTGCTTATTCGTTACCAGCCAGGAAATAAAAGGTGGTGTAACAATGGCACTTCTCTAGTGCTGTTGTGTTCAATTTAAGTGCTTTTCAAGCTTAGAATACTTACTAAAAGTAAGAAAAAAAAAACCTCTCAATTACTGCCACTGGTAATGATCATTAAAAACCCTGACAGACTCGCAAACTCGCTAAGTATTTTGTAACATGTTTTTGTTCATGTAAATAAAGCGATTTGAATTTAACATTGCCTGTTTGTGCCTTTAAGCATGAATAGCATGATGCTTTTTAATAAACTTAATGAATACTAGCACCGACAAATTAAACCCACCCCCTCTTAATGGAATCAAGGAAGTCCTGATTCTCTGGGATGGAGTAGCTGCGAAACTCCTGGTCATTTACAGTGAAGCCATCCTTCCACAGCCTTACCACCATCTCAGCCTGGAAAAAAGGCCAGAAAAAAAAAATCATTGTATACGATGTACTTACTGTACATCCAATACTGACCAAAAAGTCTGTTAAGTATGAAAAACACAGCGGCACGATCATTGTAGATTGCTTCCTGACCATGCCACTTGAATTTCTAGTGTACACTTTGTAATTATTCACTGACTGAGACTACGGTTTAATGACATATCTATACCAAGATTATTACACATTGCCAATCATTTCAAAAACAGTCTGACACGATGACCATTGATAGCTGTGTGAGGAACATTTGGACAGCCTGACGATCCATGAGGGAGGGTGAATTTCTTTCTGACCTTTGATGACCCTGCGGCCTCGTAACCAATCTTCTCCACCTCATCGAGAAGGTCTTCTACTGAGAAACTACGCCTCATTGGAGCAGCCTCTTCATTTTCTTCACCAACAACCCTTTAAGAAATGGACCAGAGTGTATTTCACTCATTATATGCCTTTCTGAGTTCAGCCTGAAGGAACACAGTTTTGCTGTTATAAAGGAGGTGAACTTTTGGTTGTCTGTTTGTCTGTGAGCAACATAACTCACAACGTCGAAGACAGATTTGAATTATATTGTCTGGGGGTATAGGTTATGGCTCAAGGAAGAAAATATTAGCTTTTGGTGGTGATCCATACACTGATCCGGAGTCCAGATTTAACAAAACAACAACAAAAAAATATGATTTACTGTGTAAGATAAGATGCAATGACATTTCATAGGAAACAGCCTTAGCAGCCTTGGGGGGAAAAAACAGAGATTTCTCTGGGTTACTGCTTTTGTCAGAGGAAATGTTGAATGCACTGGACCATGGCATTTAAATTATAATTGAAAATGAGGAGTTTTCTTTGATTAGTCTATGGCATATGGCAGGGGTGAGGGCCACATCAGCATAATTGTTACCCTCAAAGGGCCGGATGTAACTGTCATACAGAATAAATGTGACTAAATGTAACCAAATATAATGTAAACTAAAGGTAACTAGTCTGTAACATATTACTAAATAACTCTGTATTTATTACTTATTGAAGTTACAAATATGATGCCTTATAGATATAACCCGGTCCACGATGGTGTTTCTTGACAAACTAACAGTTTTAAAAGTCTGTATCTGGTCGGGGCAGACCTGCTCACACACCTTCAGCATGCACTGCTTCAAAAACCCTCAAAAAAGACTTGTGATTTCTTCAGCCACAATAAAGCTACCTCTCACTGCCACATCGTTTTTTGGTTGTGGCTTTTGTGAACACATTCTGCTGCGATCACAGTCTCAATCTCAATATTGATTCATATACAATGATACACTGCGATCTAGTGGCGGGATGTCGTCACTTTGAGGGTAACGCATCGCCATGCATTGTGGGAAATCAATTAATCAGTCACGGGCCACATAAAATGACGTGGCGGGCCACATCAGGCCCCCGGGCCTGGAGTTTGACATATGTGGTCTATGGTGATGCTATGTACAATATATAAGAAAATGTTATTGTGACATACCAGTTTTCACCTTTCTCATCCCCCACAGTGTCAATCTCTTTCATGACGTCCTGTGTTTTCCATCTACAGGAAATAACACATTAAAACAAATGTAATAAACAGAGATTAAAGCGCTGGTCATCGTTATAACAGGGCCTCACGTTTAAATGCGACATTAATATTTCTTTCTTTATTCTGTTTACATGTATTACCTCGGTTAATGTCGTGTGTTTGCTCACTATAATTCCGTGTAGAAACAGCTAAACACCGGGTAGTAAGTAAGGGTGTTTACTGATAAACAAAACAAGCAACGTCAATTATGTAAGGGGGCAGAAAATCATGGACGTGCATAGAGACAACAACCGGCGACCTATGTACACTATAACATGTCATACATCGACAACGACACAGCACATATGCTCGTTATCCTGCGCGTATTACGGTTAAGGTAAAATAGCGATTTACCAGTCCATGTTTGGTCTGTTAATCCTGGGCTACACATCTGCAGCCACAACTTTGGGTTAGCAGCAACAGCAACAGCAGCAGCAGCTCTTCTGCTGAGCAATGTGTGTGACGCAACTATGTCGTAAATTGACTCCTGTTGTCGTAGCAACACTACACTGCTCTTTCAGCACTGTAAGCACCTAATTACATCTATCTATCTATCTATCTATCTATCTATCTATCTATCTATCTATCTATCTATCTATCTATCTATCTATCTATCTATCTATCTATCTATCTATCTATCTATCTATCTATCTATCTATCTATCTATCTATCTATCTATTTAGTGTAATGCACTTTTTTAAACTCAGTTTGTATATGTTTTTTTCAGTTATTTACAGTATTTTATTCTTCGATATATTTATATTGTTTTATAATGTGGGTTCTTTACAGTGTAATGTATTTTTTTTACTAAGTTTATATAGTTAAAAAAAAGAAGAAGCTATTTACAGTATTGTATTGTTCTTTAATTACAAGGTTTTTCCATGTTATTTCATTCCTTTCGAAAAATAAAAAAAATATTGAACTCATACATTGTTCGTTGGTGTCAGATTATTTATAACATAATGGTGATGAACACTGGTTGAAAGGGGCCCCCGGGAATGTTTGCTTCCTCTCTATCTATCTATCTATCTATCTATCTATCTATCTATCTATCTATCTATCTATCTATCTATCTATCTATCTATCTATCTATCTATCTATTAATTAATGCTTTATTCACCAATATTAAATTAAATTAACTCAAGATGTATTTAACAAAACATGCTTATAATACGGTTGTGATTCATTTACCAAACATGGCTCTTGGAATCAGATGTGCGACCTGTTAAATAACAAAAAAATAAGTTATGTTACAGAACTTTAACGTGTCGATTTATACTGTAATTGATTTTCCTCTAGAGAGTCTGCATGTAAAACAACAACAAAACAAATGAGTAAAAAGTGGAGTATTCTCCTGTAGCATAGGGTACATTATGTGCTTACGTTGTCAGACAACATTGTAGTGTTTTCTTTGTCTCCTAGTTTGCCTTTTATGTTGCTGCAAATATTACACAATTAAGTCACTATCACGACCACAAACCACGTTATTATATGTTAAAAGTCTTTACGCCGTCTATGTGACGTTTGTATGGAATCCCTTTGGTAACTGGGTCACTAGTTTACGGTGATAATATGTCCAGTCAGCACAAAATGAATGCACCTGCCGAACAGACCCACGTCTGAGAGAGAGAGAGCGACTGAGAGCGACTGAGAGCGACAGAGAGCGACTGAGAGCGACTGAGAGAGAGAGAGAGAGAGAGAGAGATGGCGCCTCGATGCTGCGCTCACTGAGCCAGTGTTTGAAGCCGGTTAGTGAGATTCAGTAAGGGCAGACAAAAGGAAAACAATGGTGAACACGAGGAAAAGCACGCGGGTGCGCACCGGTCCCTTCATCTCCTCGAGGACTAGGTCGTCGTCGAGAACCGAGCGAAACTCCGATGAACATGTAAGCCGGTTTCTTTTCTCAGCCGGTGAGCTAGCGGGTTCTGCTAGTTGGCTAGGTAGCTGTAGCCGTGGCCTCAAGATACTCCACGCAAACGCAGTGTTCACAGACAAAATACGAGCCCTATTGAACTTGACACCCGCTCAGTCACGCAGGCACACAATTAAAGAAGTGAACGCAGTTGCCCGTGCTTGGGTCGCTCACAGTATACGCATTGCACAGCTGTCAAATGACATGCTAGTGATGTGAACTCTAGGCTAGCCCCAACTTGAGTTCTCTTTGTGTTTGGCAGTTGTAGCCGGCTGACTTGTTCCACTGTCTCCTTTGTATATTAGCACCGCAGTTAAAGACATCAATGAATATGGCATGATGTTGCCCGCAGTACTCAATGCCAGCATTCTGGGGGGCATCGTTGCATACATGTTATCTCAAATGCGGACAGATAAAGCAATTGTAGAGCTAACGTTTGCAGGTTGCAGCTAGTCAGCTAGCTTACAGTGGGGGAAGGGAGTCTCGGGTTCACAACAGTTGGCTGGCTCAAGTCCCGTATTTAGCAAGTTTGAACTTGATGAACTTTCGGTTGTAAATACCCCCGAAGACTCCTAGAGTGTCTTTTTATATTATGTGTTTTAAAATCAGCGATATAACGACATATCGGATGATATTGAACTACTTTGTGGAACAGTTCGTATTGCAATAATGGCTCTGTCTGCACTCTGGTCGACTGACCTACAAGCGCTCTGACAGTCTTTGTCTCAAAATGTAAACATTGAGATTGTGCAAGCGAAGAGGCTCTGCGTTCACACGTCGTTTACGGTCATTAGAGCTTTCAACACAGATTAACAACTACAATCAACGAGCTGACCGTTTATTTGGCCGTTCTTGAGTTTTTATTAGTCAGTACGGCCACAATTTGTACTTTATTATGGTCGAAGAGAGTGGAATAATTCCTGGCTTATGTTAAGATGCGTCTTAATGTTCTCAGTTTACCAGATTTAAATGGTTTCAGATTCTTTATGTACACTTATATGTACTTCTCTTTGTGAACCTCTTGTGACATAGTTGCTAAATAAAAGTTGAAGTTAATTGTAGTTGTAAACTTCTTCACTGGCAGGAAATTATAAACACTTGTGAAACAGAAAAACATTTTACGCTGAGGTAAAGTATTCGTCGGGATTATACGTGTTATACCCTTGTTTGTGCAATGCATCAACATTGCATGGGTATACTGGTCTTTTATATTGCAGGTGAATAAAGTAATATCTATATTTCTCTATTGCTCTTGAAATATTGGCCAACCCTATTTGTTACTTACTAAATTGATTGATTAGGAATGATTTAGAGTTTCACCTGTGTTCACTCCCTTTGGTGCATTTTGCACATTTTCTGTGTTTGTATCTACTGAAGCTGTTAGCCAAACCCCTCTGCAGGCATTTGTGTTGCAGACCGTTACCTGTGACAACAATTGGATATGTTCTGATATCAGCAGGGAAGGTGAGCAGTGATGTTTGGAGCCTCAAGGACATGTCTGGTCGGTGTTAGGTTGTCATACAGAGAACAACACAGAGTTTGGGAAAAGGAGTCTTAAAAGTAATTTCTATTGACAGCCTATAAATGACAGGCAAGGCAGAAGGACAACAGCAACAAACTGCTATATATCCTAAGTAAAGTGAGGTGGCTGCAAATGGTTTGAGTGTGGCTGAGAATGCCAATAAGCACCCATGTAAAAATTCCGAAGGGGCTTCTACTGCTAATAAAATCTGAGTGATGAGTGGTTTGATAGGATAAATGTCTTTTGCAACTGGGTAGCAGAGGATGGGGTGGTGTGGGATCACCGGTGATGTTGACACACTGACAGTGTTTTGGTGGTTACTCAGAATTCCTCATGTGGGTGACAAGGGTTTAGCACCAGAGCTTTAAATGTTGCTTTGGTATTTGTTTTGCAGAAGGAGCCCAGTAGTGATGTGAGCAGCCCCAGTAGTCCCCGTCTTTCTCCCCCTACCAAGCGGACACGGCGGCAGATTGCCTCTGAGCCTAGCTCCAGTGACACCTCCCCATCTCCTCAAACTAAGGGTCAGAGGGTCAGCTGGGACATTCCCACCTACCACACCAGGTCAGCTGCTGCCTTTTACTTCACTCATTAAGTATTTTTGTAGTTTTTGTGCTTCACAATAATGCATTGTCTTAATCAGTTACAACATTTAGTTTTAATACAAAGTTCTGTTGAAGACTTTTATCCTATGAACTTGTGTAACCATACAATTAAAAAGTTTAAGTAAGAGTCTGCTATGCTGTCTGTTTAGTTAAATGTAACTGAAGTCAGTGGAGATGAACATGAACTCCCTGGCAGTGTTTTGTGTGTTTATTTGCAGTCTTCTATGCAGATGACCATATTAATTTTGTCTTTGTTGTTTCATTCATAGGCTGTCCTCTCGCATAATGCAAAACGGACACGGTAATGTCGTTTTCTTAATTTTGTTCTCTATTTTCAATAAATACAATTGGAAAGCAAAATATTCCATTATTGGCTCCTAATTTATTTGTTTGTCAATGCTGCAGCCCATATGAGTCACCGGAGTGAGGACAGCGGAGGTGGAGATCATTCTCGCATGAATGGCCACGTGGAGCTGAAGAGGAGCTGCCGAGTTAGAAAAAGCCAATTTCAACACCTCAACCAGAGCCTGCTGTTTGACCAGCTGGTCAACAGGTACCCTACACTTTCACTTGCAACACCTTTCTTTGCAGGGCCAAAAGAAGGAAAGGAAAGAACATGTACATGGTTATATCAACTTGGTTGTTCTTTACTTGGGAGCCTCTTATTTGTTGATTTCTCGCTAAGGTTTCCATGTCTTTTTTCTTCAGAGAGCTTCAGCTTTAAGGTTGACCAATTTCTATTGTCACTCTATGCAATATATTTCATAAACATTACAAGAGTTAAAACAAAGCACACATTTTGCTCCATCTCTCTGACAGAATTTTACTTTTAGAGTCATTCTTTCAAAAAACCATGTGTTGTAGTAAAGAGTCGCATAACAGTGATGTTGTTGTGCAGAAGTGTGCTACAGATCGTGACCTATACACAAACATGTTTACCAATGGTGCGCTTCAGTTTGTTTTGTGTATTTGTTTGTGCATGTGCAGCACTGCTGAGGCTGTCCTTCAGGAGATGGACAACATCAGCAGCATCAGACAGAACCGTGAGGTGGAGAGACTTCGCATGTGGACTGGAGACACAGAGGAGGTAAAGCGAGGCCATGCTCTAGCAAATAAAGCAGAGCTAGAAAAGCACAGCACTACTTTGTTATGATCTAACGTGAAAACAAGTGATAGCCTCAAGGTGCTGTACTTTCAGGAAAACATGGACATGTACTCCCGAGTGAAGCGACGGAAATCTATGCGCAGGAGCAATTTCAGCATGCCAGCACACCACAAAGTCATGGGCAAAACAGAGCAGGAAGAGGAAGAAGGGACAGAAGGTCAGTATCCTCATGTTTTACTTATAAATATGGGGAGTGAAGGAAAGATCATGAAACCTTGATGACATGCCTGCCTCTCAAAACCAAAAGGATTTCTCGGTTTATTTTTGTTGGTTCTTCAGGCCTACATAGACCTTGTGTTTATATCCATCCCAATAAAGTGGACAGCTTTTTGTATAATGGTGTGCACCTGAATGTGAACACTTCAAATACACACATTTCTGTTCACAAAGACCCAAATGATGTCGTTTTCATTGACTCTGTCAACAGATGGGCCTGTTGTCAACGTATGTGTGTGTATCAGTCCATTGTGAAACTGTTGCAGGTCTTTTGTGTTTTTCACATCTCTGAATTTCAGAATCTCACGGAGAGGAAGGGGAGGATGCAGAGGATGACGATGAAGATGATGAAGATGACGAAGGGGATGAAGCAGAAGAAGCCGGAGAGGAAGATGACAGACCATACAACCTCAGGCAGCGCAAGACGGTGCAGAGATATGAGGCACCCCCTATCGGTAAAACAGTTTTGTTCATTCATTGTGTCTTATTTTGCCTGCTTGTTTTAAAGTTGTTTCAGACTTTATCTGTGATAAATAATTGTTTTGGGTTTTCTCTCTCAGAACCTGTGAACAGAAGGCCGAGCAACCCCTCAATTTTTGATACCCACAGATCCCCTGCAAGAAGAAGCCATATAAGGTTAGCAGAAATGTGTTTCTAAAAACATGGTCATGATTAATCATCTGAGAGGTTTGGTGACAAAACTTTTTTACACTCATTTCCTGTCCAGAGTGAAGAAACACGCCATTCACAGCAGTGACACCACCTCGTCCTCGGATGAAGAGCGGTTTGAGCGGAGGAAAAGCAAAAGCATGACTCGCGCTAGAAACAGGTGATTGGTCTTTTACCTCAGCTTAGATTGAAACATTACTATTACATTATTTCTGTTATAGATTTGGTACTCCATAAATATAATCACTCAGATTGTTTTGTTCCACAGATGTTTGCCAATGAACTTGACAGCAGAAAACCTGCCCAGTGGGGTTTTACGTGACAGGGCGAAAGTGGGTGCCAGCTTGGCCGATGTGGATCCCATGAATCTTGATAGTTCTGTGAGTGAAAATGCTAATAAATGCCAAAAAGCTGTTTTGCAGAGTTGTAGCTTGAGCCTTGGACAAGTTGGAAGACATATTGCTGTTTGGCTACAAACAACAAAGCCGCTTGATATTTTTCAGAGATTTTGAGAGGTCCTAGCAGGCGATGTGAGAAATGTGTTTCTTTCCACAGGTGAAATTTGACAACGTGGGTGGCCTCAGTAATCACATTCAGTCACTTAAAGAGATGGTAGTGTTCCCTCTGCTTTACCCTGAGATCTTTGAGAAATTCAAGATTCAGCCTCCCAGGTGAGAAGAACGAAAACAGAAAATAATATATTTTTGTTTTGTTGTATTTCCTGACAAGACAATATTATAATAAATTGGACTGCGTTCATTTGCCTGATAATATACAGCACATTCAAGAAAATATAAATATGCAGAATGTAGAACAAAGATGTTTATGAAAGCTACATAATCTTTTCCCTTCTTTTGTAGGGGGTGTTTGTTCTACGGCCCACCAGGTACAGGAAAGACCCTGGTTGCACGAGCGCTTGCCAATGAATGTAGCCAGGGAGACAGGAAAGTTTCCTTCTTCATGAGGAAAGGAGCCGACTGCCTCAGCAAATGGGTCGGGGAATCAGAACGTCAGCTGCGTCTGCTCTTTGATCAGGTGAGTCGGTGCTCCTGTGAGGTCAAGGGCACTTTTATTTTCTTGCTGTAACTATAGTTTCAATTATTAGCTGCCTTTGTTGCCATATTTTTGAGTGTATTTTTTTCAGTGAACAGTTTTGTTTGTTTGTGTGCTTTCCAATAGGCGTACCTGATGAGGCCGTCCATCATTTTCTTTGATGAGATTGATGGTTTGGCTCCTGTTCGCTCCAGCAGGCAGGACCAGATACACAGGTAAGACAAATGTGATTTAACCCTCATGTCCCAGAACACTGTACAACTGTTCTGTATACTAAGTACACTTTCCCATCAAAGTGAAAATAACAGAATTGTAAATGATTTCAAAGAACAAATCTCACAGGTCACTTTGACCAAAGTTTAAATTATCCATGAATTTGTCCTTTTATTTTGCTTTTGCTTGTGCACACATTTACATACCCCCCTGTCTTCATGGTCAAACTGCTGTTGCTGTTTCTTTCTTTGCCAAAAGGTGGCACAGGTTTGCTGGAATTGCAGATTCAAATGTGACAGCCGTGCACTGCTTCTATTTTCAGGAGACATTGGCTGGATTTGAGTGCTTATCATCATTTGTTTGATTGACATTTAGCAGACATAGCAGTCTGTAATTGTAATGTTTTTACCTCAGTTTTAGACCATTCAGCATGAGCTACAGTAGAAAGGTATCTTATTATGCAAATACTGGAGAACTTGCAGTTGCCCCTGAGGAAAATACATACTAAATACCACAGCTACTCTTTCTGCCTTGCTGGGTAAATACACACATGCATACAACAGGCAAACGGTCAACGTTTTTGCCTCACACTGTTTTGTTCATTATACTTGTATTTGTCGTAATTAGTTCTTAAGTCTTGTCAGTATTGATTCAGTCTCAAAAAGTACAAGGGCTCTCGATGTCTGCACAATGTAAACTATAAACGCAAGTGGAAACTGATTTTGCTGCTAAGTGTGACATTAAATGTATAATAATCTGTCACATCACCTTCTTCCCTCTGTCCAGTTCTATTGTATCCACTCTGCTGGCCTTGATGGATGGCTTGGACAGTCGTGGGGAGATAGTGGTCATTGGTGCTACAAATAGACTTGACTCTATCGATCCAGCACTCAGGAGGCCTGGACGCTTTGACCGGGAGTTTCTGTTCAACCTGCCCGACAAGAAGGTGAGAAGGATTATAACATCAATATTGTGTGCAGTGGACATGTATACACATGTACACAATCATTGTCATCACATCGACTCTTGGTTTTACTGAACTTCAGATGTAGGAACGATTTGCTGACCTAAAAGATTGCATCCTACAACCCTAGGTTCACTGTTGATGTTTTGACAGAGATACTCATTAAGTTTCTGTTAATTAAAAAAATCTATTTTAGCCCTTTAAAAAAAAAAGATAATCTAAAT
This sequence comes from Microchirus variegatus, assembly GCF_963457635.1. NCBI lineage: Eukaryota > Metazoa > Chordata > Actinopteri > Pleuronectiformes > Soleidae > Microchirus > Microchirus variegatus. The sequence goes on from NC_139813.1 coordinate 11,705,331, forward strand.
GCTTTAATGTTGCATGCAAGACAGCAAAACTGTTACATGTGTGTCAGTGATGAATACTTCAGTGGAGGTGCCTCCACCTCTTTGACCCTCTTTAATGGGTCAGCTTGCATCATTTTTCCACACAGTAGGATGATTGGTAATCAGACTAATCTGCAGGCCATTGCCGGCGGAGCTCACCAGTAGTGTGCCGCCTCCACCTGATTGAAAACCTCGCCTTTGTGCAAATGATGTGCTTTTCCTCTCGCTCCCTCCTGGTACTGCCCGAGTTAGAGACTGATATAAAGTCTGGCTCAGCTGTGTGGTTTCAGTGGGGAGGATGATGATGTGATGAAAGGTGATGAAACCCATTGCCCTTCATTTGTGACAAAGACCACTTTGTTTCTTATGCATCATCATCAAAGTGCTGTCCTGTAGAGATGTAGCAATGGACTGAAGAGCATATTGTGCTGAAGTGTGTGAGCGAGCCCTTTAGTTGAACTCAGTCATGCAACCAAGTTTTATAATTTCTTAGATGGAATTGTTAGGTATGGTATTATACGAATTTTAAGGATGCAACTTTTCTCATCAATACACCCCAGTGTCACTCCAGTACTTTTTATCCATTTTAGGAATAAAAAATATAAATAATATGTAGTTATATCTATTTATAGTTATGTACATAGTCACATGTGGTGATTGAGTGATTTGAGTTTGAGAATTTGCTCTCACAGTCAGCTTGGTAATGCACACATCATTATCATTATCTCACATATTCTTGTAAATTAGTTAATTGTGTTTTGGCTTCATTTGCTTGCATACATACTATAGCTGGAGTTGGTCATTGAGATATATTCTGCAATGAAGCTCTGATAAATTGCAAAATGATTATTTTCTTAATTTCTCTCATACCAAGAGCATATCCAATAATGTCACAACTTATCAATGTACCGTTTTTATAAATTATTCTTTGAGCCTTTTTTTGGATGGATGATATGATTTCCCCAGATATAATTATTATGCACTTTAATTTTTTCTAATCTTGTTTTATTCAATGTAGTGTTTTGCATATCAATTCACATCTTACACCTTTGTTAAAAGTGGGAGCTAAACTTGTTACTTTGTCATTGTTTTTTCAGATGTTGTTGCACCAAGGCGACAAGGGAATTCTTGTACTAACTCTATTTTTCTTTTTTGTCATTTTACCCTTGGCCATTGAAATTCCTCTGTTCAGGCCAGAAAGCACATCTTGGATATTCACACACAAGACTGGAGTCCCAAATTGGCTGAGCCATTTGTAGAAGAACTTGCAGAGAAATGTGTTGGTAAGAGTGATTTCTGTGTATAAAGCTGTATGCCATCTTTACTGTGTCACGTCAAATGACTACTTTACACAGGGGCTTGTCATTCATATAATTGTGGGATTTTTGTAAAGCTGAAATTCAGGCCAATGAATTTTTAATCCATCTTTGTGGCTCTGATGTGCTCTTAGGCTACTGTGGGGCCGACATCAAAGCACTTTGTACGGAGGCAACCTTGGTGGCACTACGTCGCTGCTACCCCCAGATCTACGGCAGCAGCGTCAAACTGAAGCTAGATGTCACCTCCATCGTCCTCGGGCCTGGCGACTTCAGCAAGGCCATGAGGACAATCGTCCCAGCCTCCCAGAGGGCGCTGGCTCCCCCAGGCCGAGCTCTGTCCCCCACCCTCAGGCCCCTACTGGCTAGCTCTTTCTCCTTGGTGCTGAAAGCTCTGCTCCGAGTCTTCCCCCATGCTCAGTGTACTGACAGGGACAACTCACGTGGTAGGGATCTGGGACTGTGGTTTGAGCCGCAATGTTTTGTTTTCACTTTCAAGCTGCTGACTGCTGCTTCTCCCACCTTGACTCCTGCTCTCTTCTCCCCTGCCACCTGTCTAACTTGTTAGTGTGCTTTCCCTGTTGGCACTTTTGTAATGAGGTGAGGAAAAAGAGATAATCAAGTACTTTATGTTACCCTCACACACTGTACACAGAACTTGAGGTGAAACGTCCCCCCATGAGTATTCAGAAATTAGATTGGATAACCAGTCATTCTGTGAGCACTTCAATAACCGAGCTCCCACTCCAGTCAACAAGAGCATTTTCACCAGATTAACTGCAGTGCAGCACAATCCCAGGGTTGTACTTTTTGCACCCAATCACAACATGAATTTCCCAGGTTGCAGTTTTGCTTTAAATTCCTATTAGATTTCACCTAATAGGCCAGATCTCTTTTTTTACACTTACCTATCTGGTGAAATGGCCACATTAATGTCATCAATAGGGTTTCTTTCACAATTAAATTCTGTAGAAACAACATTAAATTGCATTTACTACCATTATTGTTCAGTAATTCTAGTAAATACGTTTTTGTGCAAATGCATGGCTTGATGGGCAGTGTTTCCTCTTTCCTAGGCGGTGACAATCAACTGCTTGAAGAGGAATTTTACAGCGACGATGACAATGAGGAGGGCTCTGCTTCCATCTATGAAGCCGAGCCCGCTGCATCCCCAAAACAGTCTTCTTCTGTAGTGCCCAGACCCTTCCTCCATTTCTCTCGGTGAGTCCACAGACAAACATTTTCATGGGTGCTTCGTGACACAGTTGTTATGTTTAAGAAAGTGAAAGGCTTATTTACATTTTTTATTTACAAGCAGTTAGTCGTTTTCTATGAAGTGAAGACTGATGACTAAATGAATAAAACAACACCCACACAGACCCTTACCAAAATAGTGGTATTGCTGATACATACTGGCTTTTGTCATTACATTTTCATGTGTCACTATATAAATAGGGGCTAATATTGATCTCATAGTTCGTGGAAATGCAGTTATCTTTTTAGTAGAGGGACATGGATTTGGGTCAATTATCAGTCAAGCTGTCCTGGTTCTGTTTTAGGAGCTCAAACCATATATGATGAGAACCAGCTTTAACTGACCTTTGTTTCTGAAAAATTAAAATGCAACCCACTTTAGTGGCTCATGCAATTTCAACTTGTATTTCATTAGTTGTAAACAAAAGGACAATTTGACTGCCACGGCGTGGCGATAATGGGAGAAGACGTTCCAAACTTAACAGCACCAATATATCATTTTTTATTTGAAGTCTTCAAAGTTGAATAGTTTTTTAAACAAATACAGGATGCACAATTCTGTTCTGTTCATTGCTTCACTCTGGGCTTTTACTTATTTGGTGTTTATTGGTACATCTAGTGGTAATATGTGGTATACTGGTCCAATATGGCAATTGAGTGAAACAGTATCAGATCTTAGAAGTCATCAGAAACATCCAACTGTATAATAAGATGAATCAGCAGCAAAAAGCCCAGTCACTTCACAGGCAGCATGAGTGCAGAGCAATGGGCTAGAGCATCAAAATAAAACAAGAAGGTGTGATGAGACGATTCTAAATCCAGAGTGGCAATATCTGCTTCTCCCCTGAGAAGAAGTAACTAGGTTATTTAAATACTGACCTATTGCTTTCAAATTACTAAAACCATTTTATTGATGGACCTATTAAGCAGTAATCAAGCTCAAATCTTCAAGCCTTACACAATTTTCCCTACTCAAGCACAAAAAAATCTCTCCAGGCACATGCATATTTATAGATGTAGAGAATCTTTATTGGCTGGTAAACAAAACAGCACTTAATGCCTATCGGCTCTATGTCTTCCCCAGTGGTCCCTAAGCCAAGGTTAACTGGCTGAATAGTCAAATCTTGTTTGTTTGACTTCTGTGCAACAATGGAGGATAATGGGGAATCTTTGGGAGTGTCAGTGACAGATTCCTGCAGGTGGAGTCACAGATAGGCCACAAATCCTGCACGAGCCAGATGAGGGTAGATGACACTCAGTAGGTTTTTCGTGGAACAGTGTGAAAAGCAGACCTTCACTTGCCGTAATCAGTCAGCTGCAGTCAGGTTGTAGTCTGTGCAAATATGAGGGCTGGCTATCACTGCTGATTTCCACCAATCAATTTGATTCTGATTTAACTCAGTTTTCAATATGATTCTAATCAAAATTATTTTAAAGATAATTTTGTTTCCATGCCACTTTTGGTTTGTTATGCAATTTTTCACAGAACTAGCACTGCAAAATTGTACATAATTTGGATCTCTGTAACCTGGCACATTATTAAAAATATTAATGTCTACATAAAAAGTGACAACAAAGTAGTTGGGGTGGTGTGAGTGCAAATCTAGCTTCAAAATAGTTGTCACTGGCATTCGCTGTCCGCCGCAGCAGACGGAGACAGCAGCTGTGTGTGCGTGTGTGTGTGTTTGTGAGAGAAACTTGCTCTGGTCGCAGACGGATCATAATGTAATGTTTGATGGGCATGGGGGGGTTGTAATTTGCATCCAAATTATTTGCACTCTCGCTCAGTCCAATGTGCTAAGACCTTAAGAATTAACGTAACATGCCTTGACGTGATAAAGGTCTCTAACAACAACAGAAAAGGCTGCTCAATTTGTCGCTCGTCTTTTTTTTTAAAGAGGGCTCTCGAGGGCTCTGAATACTCAAATCAACACGGCAACACGGAAAACCAATTAGCATTCAGGTCCCTAGTCACGAGTACGTACTTCTTTTCCGAGGAAAGTTTGGGTTTCAAGTGAAAGTTTTTTTGTTTTTTTTTATTCCCTGGGTAATTTTGGTGGAAACGTGGCAAGGTTTTTCAAAATCCTGGGTAAATGAGAACGGTTCCTGCAGTGGGAAAGTGGCTATAGTAATGAATTTTACAACAGTGCGACAATGCAATTAAAGATTCTGATTTGGAAAGTGTCGGGGAAAAATCGACAGGAGAGCATGGCAACATTTTATTAATTTATTAAACTTCCAACGGCTCATCACATCAAACACGGAATTTATGAACTTGCACATCAACAGAAATTATTTTCAAAAATCTGTAAATAGTAAGCACGTCACCTTCTTAGGGTCATCCTTCAAACTTTACTATCTGATAAACTTTGTAGTCGGCAGCGCATCAATCGTAAACACTGAAGTGAAACTGAAGACGCATCTTCCAATAAAGTTTCAAAAATGTTGTCATTCCCATCCCTAATGCAAAGGATACAGTTAATGGTATAAATGAAAAGAGGGTTTTATAAATTGATTTTTGGTCTTCCAAATAAATATCCATATGAATCCGCAACTCAATTTTGTGAAACCAGCCCTATTAGACAGAGGACTCTTTTTCATTATATAATGTAGTGGAAATTGTAGGTTAGTCCAGATTTTACAGGCTTCTATTATTCTTCCTCTAATCACTTAGCTTGGTAATGAAATATGTTTCTTATTCAGATGTTATCTGGACCTCATTTTATCCTGATTTACCCTTATGATGTTATATTTTGTCTCTCAGATTGTTATCTCATCAATTTGTCCTACTTGTATATCATCCTGCTCTTGTGAAAGGTTCACTGAAATAACATGCTACAAAAACAAAGCGATGGTAGCATAATATTGCATTATTTTGTGTCTTTTATTGGGATGGTTAAAAGGGATGACTTTAGAAAAAAAGACCATCCTTTTTTCTAAAGAGGTTTAAGTCATTACTTAATGTGTGTCTTGTCTTAATTGGTCAGTGATGTAATCGCTCCCAGTTTTGTATTTTTGTGTCAAAATGTGTGGGGGAGAGTCTTTATTATAACCAATGTTTTACTGGTATATAACGGGTACTGAGGTGGTTGCACAGTAGAGACTATCACTGTATTTATGGTAATCAAAGTGGTTTCAACTACTGCTGCAAATGGTAAAATAAAAATGCTTGTTTCAAATGCAGTACAACCTTTTGTCAGTGATCATCAGGTAATATCTACTGTGCTGACTATGAACTCCCATCTGCCTCCAGCTCTGCCCTCCAACAGCCCTCAGCATTCCGGCCTCGTCTGCTGTTGGCCGGGCCCTCTGGCTCAGGACAGAGCTCCCACTTGGCCCCTGCATTGCTGCACCATCTGGACAAGCTGCCAGTGCACCGCCTGGACTTGCCCACACTCTACTCTGTCAGTGCTAAGACACCGGAAGAGTCATGTGCTCAGGTAAAACACAAGTACCCACAGAGGGCGTCTGCGCACACAAGGGGATTTGCATTTATGGTCAGATTTGCCTGTTTTAGGTTTATAGCGACTTCTACTCATTTGGATTTATCTTTGTGATTGTAGGTTTTCCGAGAGGCCAATCGGAGTGTACCCAGTGTGGTGTTCATGCCGCATATCTCTGAGTGGTGGGAGAAAGTGGGCGACACTGTGAAGAGCACCTTCCTCACCCTGCTACAGGATGTGCCCTCTTTCAGTCCGGTCCTTATCCTTGCCACTGCTGAGACTCACTACTCACACCTGTCAGAAGAGGTACAAACACAGCCACTGTTCATACCTGGCATTAATAAAACTCATATGATCACAAGTGCACAACCCTTACAGCAGTACAGTACAGTCGGTTCACACCTGGCACGTGATGGGTTCTTCCAAGATACACACACACACACACACACACACACACACACACACACACACACACACACACACACACACACACACACTGATATCTTGGGTTTATGTCAAGCCTGATCTTACATTTTCTGATTACATAATTGCAGTTGATGAAACGAATTCCTTTAATGTGATACCAGTCGAGGCCAAGACGAGATTCAAAGGTTCCTTACCTCTATAACAGTCAGGAGCGTGAGTGCAGACACATACAGGGCATCACAGTCAAGATCTTCTGCTCCCACAGTTTTTATCTACTTTGGCTCCATCTTCCTTTTCTTGTCATTTATCCCACTGCCCACTTTTCTCCCTGGATATCCTCACTGTTGCTCCTTCATCCTCCTTCTTGGATTTATTATTCTCTTTCTGAAAGCCAAAGCAGAATCACACCACCTGCTGTGGGTTCATCTGTAAGGGGGGCATTGCAGGGAAGTGGAGGAAATGTACAGGGAAAAAGAAATGGAGAAAAGTAAGGAGGAGGGTTTTCTCCTGTCATGCAGCAAGGGTTTTAATTGGGTCAGAGCCTTGACAGGTCCAGGAACATTCCTGAATTTGTGTGTGACTGTTGTTTAAGGAAGACCTCAATCCTAGCCATGCTCCAAGTTTGAGATTCTCTCTGTAGTAGACTCATTAGCACTTAGACACCTGGTCATGTTTTTTCTCTGAAGCTTGTTATTGCTTCTTTTTCTATTATCTTCTTCTTTTGTTTCTGAAATGTAAGTTATTATTTGTTGTCTTCATGTTGTGCTCTTGATAGTTCACGGAAATCCTTTGCATTGGATTAAGGTTTCACTCCACTGTTTTTGTTGAGTAGATTCTATGTTAAGAAAATAAGTATAGAAATGGAGGCAATCAGTCCCTGCAAGGCATACAGTGGCAGTTTCTCTGGGTAAATTGCCATTTATTACATTCTAGGTGACTGGAAAAACTGTATAAGATTGACAGTTACACTTTAATATTAAATTACCTTGGTCACCAAACCTGTACCAGTGTTGAGCAGCAAACTAATTTGACATTCCCACTTGTCAAAATACGAATGGGAAAGTGTTGAATTGACATACACTCCCAGGTCAAATGACTTGGGCAATGCACGTGAGGTTTTATCAGGTCAGATCGTTTTCGTCATTTTCGTCAGTTCATTCAAGTTCTTGCATCATTTACAGTGCAACGCTGCCATGTGCAGTCATCTTCTGGCCTTTAGCCATGACTGTTGTAGTGAATCTTACGTTTTAACACTTGGGCATTTGTGACGTTCACTTGTAAAACAGCAGGGTGAAAGAAATGCCACAGGGCAGACCAACCACTGGCAATGGAAATGATGTTAATCACTTGGGTTCCAATATCTAAGGTATATCTACTGATTTTTGTGTGAAAGATTGGACCAGTGGGCTGCTCAAGTTAACACAGTCAGCATGAGGGGGTCAGTATTGTCCTTGGGATAAGCAGGCTTTCTCCTGTGTGATCTGTATTGCACACTGCTAGATTGCAGTAGGATTGCAACATCACAGTTGTTAATCACTTTAAGGTTTTAACAGTTAAATTGTAAAAATGTCAGTTGGTATGTCTGTATCACACAAAAGGTTTGTCCTCTCTTTCTACAGTATAATGATGGCAATGATAAACACTCCGTTTAATGATGAATGGTTGACAGAAAGATGAACATTATTGCATCTCTGTTGTGTTGGACTGCTGCCCAGCCACTGCTTTACTATGAGAAAATGCTCCTCGTGTTGACTGGCCACTGACATTTTGGCAACACTGTACATGAATGGAAGATTGATTTCTTTGAAATAAGCTGCTTGGCACTGCTTTAGACACGCTTTAGTTGAAAGGTTTGTAGTTATGACCTATTACCTGATAAATGCATCAACTCTTTAAAATGTATCTGAACTTTCAGCTGTAAATTTTGACATAACTCCTTTACTTTGAAGGACTGGGCATCTCTGGCAGGTTTCAAGCACTTTTCTACAGTTGGGTTAGGGTTACCTAACCAGTCACCTCATTAAACCAAAACATTAACACTCTGAATGGCAGTGTTATCAAGACTCTGCTCACTTTATGTAATTGCAAAATTTCAACATCAAGAAGTCTGTGGGTGTGCTCTCAACGCCACTGATTTTCGTTGTGATGCAGGAAATACAAGCTCTTTGTTGATAAGATTATATCTTGTTGTTGGTCCCACTGAAAAATAGGTTGCCATGGGATTTCCAGAGAGTATGATTGGCCGACTAGCAGCTTTGTTAGGGCCCAAGCACCGACTGTTGGAAGTCCCTATTGTATCTGCTCTATTTTTTTCCCCACTTACTCTTGGACAGCATTTTTGAGGGCCTTGCCGTGCATGAAAACTCACCAAACTGGATGTGCATACCAGGTGATCTGACCGTTTGCAGGAATAGCATGCAGCAGCACGTCCGCCCTGTCTCTATGCCTTTTCATCTTCTTTTTATGGCCAATCGATCTAGTCATTGCACCACCTAGTAGCAACAGGAAACACATTCAGTAACTAACATTGCTTCCTTTACATGATGCTTTCAGGGTGTAATCTACATTTGCTGTACTCTGACATAACAAATTACTGATGGCCCCTCTCTAGGGCCACGTATTGGCCATTGTCGTTGCTCCGCAACCCAAGGGACTGTTCAGTGCTACTTGCAGCCCAAGTTTTATTTAATAATAGGGCTTATTTCTAGGAAATAGTTGCAGTGCTTATTTGTCTCAAATGCATTATTCAGACGGTATTGTTTTATGTCTGGGTATGGGCATGCCGCAGTCTTCTGTGCTTTAAGTGATTTGGCTATATGTGAGAGTGTTGCTTCGCTGTTTGGCTCTGAGAACATAGTGACAGCTGCTGTCTCAGCTCCAAACCTCAGCAGGGAGCAGGCACCATCTCTCCCCAGCCAAAACTGACACTGCAGGCTTGGGTCCAACGACACGGCCTCCTCCCCTCCCTTAACAGCCGCTCACTGCGCATAGATCGACTTCCTTTTTGGTGGAGGGCTGAGGGAAATTGCCAGAACACGTGTTCGTTAGGGTGAAGTAACAGCAGTTACTGACAGCAGTTGGAGAGACATGGCATCCCATCAGTCTTTATGTTCAACACTGCTTGGGATTTGCATTCTCGGACACTGAGGGTGTAACTTATGAACTGCATGTTAAATGGGAACATTTATGCTGCATTTTACCGTAAGGACATGAATATTAATGATCGAGTATGTGGTCTCAGTGCTGAGGCACAGCTGATGTGATGTAGTAAACAAAAAGAAATGTGTTCAGGCGACTGACATTTGGTGTATTTTGCAGTAATGGTTAGCTGATACTATGGGATTTCAATTCCTGAGGCTGTTATTTAAGAAGAAAGCTGGCCAATGGCAGATATTATGTTGATATTACATTACATGCCATTTAGCAGACACTTTTATCCAAAGTGACCCACAATTGAGTACAACCAGGTGAACTTGTGACCATGATGTCTCTGCACACAGGAGTAGCGGTCTTAACCACTGAGCTGCTCCAGCCCCTGAGCTTGAGACCTTGAGCTGTTTATATATACATATATATGTGGTATAATTGATGATATAGTTGTTCAATTAAAAAATGCAATATATGCTGCATGTTAGAAGCAATGTATAAATCAGTTGTGCATAACATGTGCTCTGTACTTTCATATTTGGATGAACATAATTAAAAAATGAACTATTTTAATAAGTTAAAAGAAAAAACAACAACAGTGTAGATATGTGCAGGCCAGTTTGGTTATTCACCTTGTCATTACTGCAGATGGCCTTTATCTTAAAATGCCAGATAGCTTTCTTTTTTTTGTTGTTTTTTTTTTCCCACGACAGGAGGGTTAGATTTAACTGAGACTGGGTAACCTTTAAAGTGAAGTCCATATACACACCGAGTTATCAGTTTTCTAAAATAAACATTCATTGTGGTCATCATCTGCCACTAATTTACCACACGTCTAACAGCTCTGTTTATATTCACATTTAACAAGTACAAACTTTTTCTAACTATTTTATTCACTCTGACAAATTACAGTGCACATATGAAAAACCTCAGTGACTCAGTGTGCTGTTGCAGTACAATGGAAAGTAGTGGTCGACCAATATTGTCTTTTCTAAGGCCAATATTGATACCAATTATTACGACTAAATGAGGCTGATATGAAACCAATATGCCATAAAAATTAAATGGTATCCAAAGTTTTAAGTTGTACATACTTCATACAAAACTTTGATTAAATGCCTTTAAAAGTCTGGAACTAAAAAAAAAAATCAGGAACTACCGTCTCATGAGCCAAGGGCAAGAAATGATGGCACATTCTTTATTTTTTTTCTATTGTCATTTACATGGATGCTTGGTAACGGATTATAATTAGCCGTAAGTGTCTCCATGTTGTTGTCAACTGTCAGTTGAATTAGCAGCTTGAGAACAAATGGCCCAGAGGCAGAAACAGCAGTGGAGCCATAGCACCGCACTTTGTATAGATTAATAACATTGGTGATCTTTACCATAAAATACCATTAATTGACAAAATGCCTAATATTGGCCTCCAATGATGAGCCAGGCCGATAATTGGACGACCCCTAATCTGAAGTTCAAGACGGTGTCATTCATTGTCTAAAGTTGTAAGGAACGGTTGGCCGGAATTATTATTTGGAAAATTGACCTGCGTTAATGCTGATGCAGCACCAGTCCTGGCGATCTAATGCTCCATCTTGCCCCGACTCAGTTGTCACTTATCTGCACTTCAGTACATCATTGTTCAGATGTTATCAACATTTTTCTCGTGCTTTGTTTATTTCAGGGCTCCTGCAGCACTTCTGTGTGTGATCTCCTCTAATCTCTGAGAGTTCCGAGTATCATCTTTAGACTATGGTGATTAAGATAGGCGTCTCAGCTGTAGCTGCTTTTATGTGGATTGCCTGAGGGACTATTGACTCGAGATGTGTTTTGCAGCATGCTCATTCTCCAGCTACTTTTCTTTCTTCAGAAAATTGAGACGGGGAAGAATCAAGTTAGGATGTTTTTGGTAGCATTAAAATCAATTTTCAACAGAATTTACCATTTTATCAGCACAGGTGTCCAATGGTGGTTAACTATTGTTATAGTTAGCCAGGCATCCCACATTATATCCCTCGCTCTCATTCATAGCCCACCATGCATTTATGAAACATTTATGTTTCCCCACTCCTGCAGCTAACACCATGATTATATGTACTGAGAATCATTACCTGCCTCCTACTTTGACGGTGTCTGTCCCCCCTACTGTTTTCCCTCATATATTTCCCTGTTCCTCTTTTTTTCCTCTCCCTGTGAGGAGAGAATCCAAATTCCAGAGAGAGGATAAGAAAAAGAACATAAGGAGATGTGGAGAGAAAGGGAGAACAAACATGCCATGTGTAAGAAAGGGGATCGATGTGAAAGACAGATGGGGAGCAGCTATAAAGTAGAAAGTAGGTGCTTAGCCAGCATCTGGGCTTCCTGTTGGGAGCAGCCTTGAGCTCCAGCAGAGAACTTCATCACAGAACAGAGTTGGGATCTGTGATGCCCTCTGTAGCCTGAGTATAAATGCACACCAGACATTGAGGTAGCTGGGATATGGCTTATGTATATTCATGCATTAGTGTTTGCTTTATTATAGATGTTTAAATCCTAATTAAGAGATTAATTGGAATATAAACAAAGACTAATCCCTCAACTATGGACAGTTTTTGGTAGCTGTACATATGGCAATATTTCAGGATAAATCTATTTCTTTCTCAACTTGTACACTCATCTTTTCCCGCCAGTTGTTATTTTGACACTAAATATTGCATTTTAAATTAACTTTTCTGCTTTGTATAGCGTTAATCTAGTCTTGATAACCATTCAAATGTGATTTACACTCCAATTTTGCCATTTACCCATTCACTCACTCATACAGCGTATCTATGTACAGCGCACTTTCTATCACTCATCTTTCCTACCCTTTCACACACTGCCGGCACAGCTGTCAGGAGCAGCATGGGGTTAAGTATTTGCCCAAGGTCTAGTGGCGGGGGAATCACACCCACAGCCTTCAAGTTGAAAGACACCTCGCTGTACCACTGTTTCCTTTGCGTTTGTGAGAAAAATGACGAAAACAGTCGACATTTACAGTATCTTTCTGCAACTATGAGGTTGTTTTCATTTTCTGTCTTTATTTTTTTTTCTTAACATTTTTACGACAAAACAAGGCATTTAACAGAGAAAAATAGCTTAAATGGTAAGAAAATTATTACGTCCCTGTGCCAACTGACAGATGTAGGTACTTTTAATATACAGTATAAGCACTCGTAGTTTGTGCTGTGCTCAGTTCTGCGTTTGCTATGTAATAATAATAATAATAATAATACATTATATATGTATATATATATATATTATATATACTTTCGAGACACTCAAGGTCGACACTCAATGTAGTAGTAGCAGCTGATTAAAACAGGCATATCAGCTACACTGTGTACTCAGTAATTCAATATTTATGGTTGTGCTCATTTCCAATTTACCCCTAGCCCCCCAAAAAAAAAAATATTGAGCAATTCCTTTAATTTACTAAATGAAATACAATAAAATTGGATGAAAGTCAGTATGCTTATAATCTGATCATTGTGAAGAGGACCTAAAATAACAAATATATTAGACTAGTGTGCTGCCCTATGAACAAAAATCCATTGTACTTTTTGTTTTATGACTTTAACTATTTTTTGCACATGTGACCATTTTATTAAAAAATTTATTAAAGTGAATGATTATTTTATTAAAATTGTAATTATTTTGGTTGCAGGTGAGAAGTATGTTCCAGAGGACCTATGGTGAGGTAGTAACGCTGTGCCCTCCAGGAGAAGAGGACAGGAGGAGCTTCTTCTCTGACTTGCTGCTGGTCCAAGCAACCAGGGCTCCACTACGCCTCAGAAGTGCAGGTACTTTATCTCTGCTGTTTTTCCAAGAGAGCATGTACTTGTCATGCTTACTTTAAATCTTTCCCACAGCCCGTTTTAGATCCTTTGAAAGATCCAATAATTATTTATGTTATGCTTTATTTGCTTCATATAACAAACAAATCATTAAAACAAACTCTTTCAAGGTTTGGGAAACGCCAATCAACATTTTCTTTCATTTTATGGACCAAACGATCACCCAATCGACATATTTATTATGCATTATGTCTGGAGCTGCAACTATCTAAAGTAAAGTATGATCTAAAGTTGCTTCTATTATTTGATGAAGATGGCAGACTACATTATGGATCAATTTGGCAAGTTTCATGAAAATGACCTAACAATTTATGTGTTCATTAGTATTTCAATTTTGTTTGACCCTATTGGGGCAGCTTTAAAAGACAGTATCAATAGAGGTCTGGGGTAGAAATGGGAAAGTGGCTCAGTCCTCTGTGCTCTTTAGCCCTCATTTCCATTTCAGTATGAGAGAATTGTCCACCCAGGCCTTCACATGGAAATGGTGCTTAGCAGTTTTCTGCCAATTCCTCATTGATACAAGATAGGAGTCTCCTGCATTACTTTCACGATGCTCTTCAGGGATTCCGGCCTGACTAAGAAGGCAGTCTAGCTTCCAGCAGAGAGGACAGCCGAGAAGCAGGGAAAGGAATTGCTATGAGTGGGCCCCGCCGCTATTAGCCATAATTAGAATCAGGGTTTGGATTGCTGCTTGTGAGTGAAGTGGCCTTAGGTGCTGTGGAGCCTTCCTAACGATGTCTGCAGATGCCTTGGGGTAGGACTGGTGCCTTGGGAGAGCAGAAGGGGATATCTGCTTACCTTGCTTCATCATTCTGTCACTCGCTAGAGGCTATTCCTTACTGTGTCTCAAAACCTGTGTTTGGGAAGGAATGTAGATATATTATTTTCCTCAGCCGCCAGAATCTTGAAACATGCTCGATCCAAAGTTGTTTTTTTTTCTTTTCTTTTTCTGTCTGCAATGTGTTGGGGGAAATGGTTGAGGATCATGATTGAGACACTGTTCCGTTGTCTACTTCTCACAGTGGCCCATCTGTGTGTTGGTTGTAGTGATTTTGCCTTTGTGTTTTGTTGTTGAGTGCTATTACAACACACAGATTCTTCACTTTTTCTTTTCAAACTCCCTCGGTGTTACATTTTCAGGTCTTGACAGAAATGGTGTGAAAACCGTATTTATTTTGGGTCATCTCTTTTTTTTTTTGCTTCTCACTTGTTTTTTTTTAATGCTTCCCTCTCAAGAGAGGTGTGAAGAGGTTCTGCCAGTGGCAGAGGCTCCAGGTCCCAGAGTGCTGTCAGCAGAGGAGCAGCGCCGCCTGGCTGAACAGGAGGAGAACACGTTACGGGAGCTCAGGCTCTTTCTCAGGGATGTGACCAAACGCCTAGCCACTGACAAACGTTTTAACATCTTCAGCAAGCCAGTTGACATTGAGGAGGTAAGGAGGATTGAAGCCGTACTCGGGTTAGTTTGACAAAGCCAGGTTTTTATTGAAATTAACTGTTTGTGTGTGTCAGGTGTCAGACTACCTTGAAGTGATTCGGCAGCCTATGGACCTGTCTACTGTCATGACCAAGATTGACACTCACAAGTACCTGACAGCCAAAGACTTCCTCGTGGATGTTGACCTCATCTGCAGTAATGCTTTAGAATACAACCCTGACAAGGACCCTGGAGGTGAGAAGGAACTGATAAAAACCTCCTTGTTCATTAACATAATCATACCACCAATCTGCTATAATTAAAATAACTGTTTAAAGGGCACATACTAAGCAAAATCAACTTTTTAATAATTTTAATACTAATACCAGTATTAGATTATTAGATTCTGGAAGCCCTATGAGTAGGCAAAGTGTGAAAAAAGCTGACTCACTCATGTTTTTGTGGTCTGCCTCAGTCTAAGTACGGGTGATAAAACACGCAATGTTGACTTCCACGCTCATTGCTACATCACAATGAGACATTCCTGGGATTGTTGTCTTGCGGAGTTCCGCTTTGTCCCTAAAAAGAAAAAAGTGCAGAGAGTGCAGGCGGAAGTCTGCAAAGTGTACTATTATTGGCTGCACAGAGTTCTACACAAACTTCCAGCCTCAGAGGATTTATCTATTTTATATTATATGACGGCAATGTGCCAGCTGAAGTCGGCAAATGATGGCTTTTCCAAATGCTAACTGCTGTTAGCTGCCGGAGCCTCAGTGACACTGACGTAGTTTCCTGTGTCTCATTTGCATTTAAAGAGACAGGCACTCAAAACTGACAGTTCTTAACAGGGCTGTTTTGCCAGGGGGGTTGAACTGCTATGGTGCTTCAACCTTAAGGTATTTTGACCAAAGTATGTCACAGACATGTTCATTAGGACACCAGGGAACTAAGTCAACTTGTACAAATAGGGTATAATATGTCTCCCTTAGAACACAACATCACAGTACATCACAGCGCTGTCTGCCAATCCTGAGATCTTGTAGCGACAGATTGACATTAGATGGAAAGAAATCAAATAAGTAAATTTTCCAAAGGTTCTTTTTAACTTGAAACTATATACTCTAAATTGAGTGTCCATACATACTGTATATCTATCGATTGACATTGCCCATGAACATTTTTGCAGCAGCTGTCCCTTGATAGTAAGTCACTGTTGGACTGCCCTCATAAGTTTGATGTGTTCATGTAGCTGTCATTGCATTCCATTAGGCTGTGTTTATTTGAGTAAAAAAGTAATTAAATTTAGCACTAAATTACTTATGAAGAGGGCCTCCAGGCAACAGAACCTCTTGATAGTTTTCTTCAACATGGAAAACAAAGTGCAGTACTTTACAGCCTTGTGAAAATTGCATAATCGCTGTGTATTTCATACTTTTTAAATAAGACAGGCTGCATATGCATAAAAATTTAATTCTCTTTTCTTCCAATTTGAGCTAACTTTTACTTTATCTTCCTTCAGCATCTTTTTCTTAACAGAACATGGTCATCGTAATGAGGGCTAGAATACAAACAAACAAATAGGCCTTATTTGCAAGAGCTTACAGGAAGAGTAGGATTTATATTTATTATTTAATTGGGACTGATGTGTGCAAGAGAGGTAAAGGCCTGTGTAAGAGAGATACACGCCTGTGTATACACGGTAATAACCTGGAGAAATGGAAACGATTTAAGAACAGCTTGTTACACAAAAGAAAAGAAAAAAAGCTTTCCACCAGAATCTAATCCTCAGTAGAAATACCAGTAATATTAATTGAAAGCTACATACAGTAGGTCTGCTTCAGACCATTCAATTGATGTGACCATTTTAATTTTGCCTCATGTGTTTAGCTGCTTTGGTTCCCTCACTAGGATATAGCTGGCTGATACTAATGGGAAGCAATTCTCTGCCAGCTCAAATGAATAAATCATATCTCTGTCTTTGCAGGCAAGGGCCTGGGTCATTTGTTGGAATGCAGGGTCTACAAATGATACACTAAAGGGGAAAAAATGCAATTAGGCAGTTTAATAAAGAAGACTAACGAAGGCTCTTGCCTGCTCATCCAAAGCTTGGCCCAGGGAATATGGCCCAGACCCTGCACAATTATGCTCCCTGAGAAGTTCCACACCAGCTTGCAAAGTGCTGAGAAAAAACCTCATTATCTTGCTGTGGTCTGGTTCTCTGTGTCCATCATTGTTCTGTCCCCCATTTACAGTCATGTTGGCTTCCTTGTCTGTTACCTCCTCACACAATATGCCTCCACGATTTGAGTTGGGGTCACAAATTCTCCTTTGTTGCTTGAGGGAAATGGTGATTACAACCATCTGTCAGTTCCATAACCTCCAGTGAAGGAATGTGTAAACGGCAGCGTTGTCTATCAGTCTTTTCTGTTGTTGAAGGGTAAGTCAGACAAGGTCCACAAGGGTGCTGATTCCCTCCTGGTTTTCCATCCTGGCCTTTTGAATCCCTCCTGTGCCCTTGTAATGCACTTGTAGGTATCAGTAGGCTGTTAGATACACCGTCACACTCTCTCACACACAGAAATAGCAATTAGCCAGCCATCATCCACTTAGACAAAGAAAGCGGGCATGTGACCCTTCTGCCACTCTCTGCCTGAGCTGTTCTTCCTCTGCCTGCTGTAATGAGAGACGGCCTGTTTATAGTGACTGTGATTTTGGCCTGCCTCTTGATCTCGGTGTTTATTTTCTTCCCATGGATGAGAGAACAGGAAAGGAGGAGGATTTAATGGTGCTGCCATACATCTAAGAGAAAAAAAGGACAGCTGCTATGAAGGTGTAAGGAGTGCACCTGTGTGAGAGAATGTCTAATATTACAGTTGAGACTCGAGGCATGCGCAAGTTTTGAATATTGTATGTGCAAACACTTGCCTTTGTCATTAATAGATTTTTTTTTGCATGCCCAAATTCTTCCCCCATATTTTTTCTGAAAGCCAAAGTCCACCTCTACCCTTCTATTCAAACTGTGAGAAAATCCTACAATCCCCGTTCTCACAGATAGTTGAGTAGGGAGGGCTTTCTATTGACTTCGCCTTACGTAGATGATGGGTTGTGGAAAAAATGCAACATCAAACTCAAAGCTATAGTCCTACACAGGCTTTGATGGTGTGAGAAAAAGAAACTGACAGCTAAAGGCAATACAAGTGACAGAATGCCCTGTTGAAATGTGTCCTGTGTTGCAAAGGGCATATCCTTCAACATACATAACACACATCCACACATATAACCATAGTTTTATTTTTTTGTGACACAAATGTTGTTTTTTCTTGTTCTAGACAAGGTGATCAGGCACCGAGCGTGCAGTTTAAAGGACACATCCCACGCTATAATTGCTGCTGAGCTTGATCCGGAGTTTGACCGCATGTGTGAAGAGATCAAGGAAGCACGCAGGAAGAGAGGTAAGAAAATAATGCACCAAAACAAAATGGAAAGTAGGTTTTTAATCACTGAAGACACATTAGAGATTGTAAGTAAAGGTAAACTACCATGTCTCATTTCACCTTAATCTCAAATAAATAATCTTGTCTCCACTGGCCTTTTTATCAAGGGATAGTAGTTTTCAATATATTACTGGAGTAGCAGACTAATGTAGCTCACTAATAACAGTGAACTTAATAGCATCATTTGTTTATCTAAATAAATAAACACCTTGGAAGAATAGTTATTTACTTGAATAACGAGCCCTGAGCCAGTTCATGTTGGCTTTGCAGTTCTTTGTAGAAAATATTCAATAGATTATTTTGGAGAGCAGAAACGGCTTTTAGGGGAGAATGGTCTGTACGGCAGCCCAGCAGCACTTGATGAAGTTGAGTATGTGGCGCAGAATGGAGGAATGCCCAAGGCTGTAGAGGCTTATGTTCCAGATAGAACCTTCTGTGCTAGAAGTCTGCTTGGTGCTCTGCATCTGTACACTCACAAAACAGCCCTTAGCAGTGCTGAATTGAATTTGGGTGAATCTAAATCAGTCTTTTGCACATAGGAAACATACACACACAGATGTAGTTGAATAATATGCATGCATTTTTTAACATGTTAGTTTTTTATATGTTCTCAACGGTTGGAGCACACCGGGATGTAATCATATACAATTATTCCTGTTGTTTTGCTTGTCAACACGGGAATAGGTTAATTATGTTGAACACCCGGCTTTGACTTACTTACTGTAAATGAAGTGTTAAAATGTGCTCGTCATGAAATTAGTGTAACTTGAAGAATCTTCTTGATGTATGCAAGCAGGTGTATGCTCGCCAATGTTATAAATAGCTCTAGAGGACTGTGCAATGTGGCATGCAGTTCATTGGAAAAATATAATCACACCAAATTATACATGGTATATTCAATAATTAGCTAAAAGTGTGGAATCATGAAAAATCTTTAACTACCTTGTATACTTCTTTTACTGAATGACCATGAAAATATGCCACATTGTGTACCTCATAGTTTTCTTCCCAGTGTGGGAGTACAGAAGCATTCTGCTTTGTAGTACCATGCTTTTATCTTTTTTACAGAGATGACACTGTAACTCACTTTGTGTTGCCTTTTTTTGTTCTGTTCTACTGTACTGAGGGAAATGCACAAGAAACCCTGATTTCTCCTTTAAAAATCTTATCTACAGTATGCACCGCACTACCCCGGCAAGGGCCTATTGACTTCTGACTTGAACCTCAGAGGCCTGAATCTTTTCAAAGATGAAGCAAAATTCAGAAGTCACTCTGTTGCTTTTGATTTGCTCTTTTAGCAACTAAAAGCACAAGATACTAAATGAATATTGCAGGAGCAGAAGTCAACTCCCTGAGCTGAGGATGACAGCAGCATTTCATCTTGCAGTCAAGGCCCTGATATAAAACTTTCAATTAGGCCAGCATTGCATGATGTCCAGTTGCAGCAGTTCTCAAGACTCGTACAGCATCTGGGTGGGGGGTTAGCCACCATGACAAGGTGAAAGGAACAGTAATAATCTTGGCCAAAGACTTAAATATCACTTGATGTCAAAGTTGAATTGTCTCATTTTACAGGTCTTGTGCTCCTCTTCTGCCGTTTACTCTTCTCACATTCAGGCTCTCAGAAAGAAATGTGCAGCTATTGCAAATTATAACCGTCTGTAGTTTTTGCGTCAGTATTTGTACTGACGATTGTATCTCATTATGTTTGTTTATCATATCTGATTTTTCACATTGTCTGGACAAACATCTACACACACATGCATTTCAAAGAGTTTCATATGTGTTTGCCCATTTACACAAACATGCGAACACCAAGTGCCCACATTATGAGTTTTGTCTATTGTTGCTAACTGATCCTCTGTGGGCTCTGCAGACCCCCAGACACCAGCTCAGCCGACGGCAGTTCCAGGCGCTGTGGCAACCAGAAAGCACCAAACTGTAGGAGAAGAGACAGCCAAGAGCAGCACTCAGGGCGAGGCCACTTACAAACCGTGCACCAGCACCACGAGTGAGTATTCAGTCCTTCACACACGCTTCCATAAATAATACGCAGCATAAACCATGGGTTTGATGAGAAGTACAAAGTGATGATGCATATAGGTGCCCTCTTTACCCACCAAAGGACAAGTGCCAAGTCTACTGCCATTTCTGGGAATGCACACTGAATCAGGGCCGCCCCTGACTAAGGACGGCAATTGGTTGTCATTTGAGGCCATTCATCGACTAATCGTCGGCATGTTGATTTTAATGTAAATCTTAAACATTAAACAGATGTGCCACGCACAGAGCGAGCCACATATTTCAACCTGTGCAGCGCAGTAATGACTGAATGGATCGCAAAGAGGATCTGAACATTTAGTTGAATTTTAATACATCACAATACATCATACTTACTTTTAACAAGAACACAAATTATAATGAGCCTTTGAATGATTGATTTTTACAAGAGAGCGCAATGGCGTACACCCATGACACACACCGCAGCAAATGTCAGATCAACCGGCGAAGTAGACTGAGAATTTTGTTGATTTTCAACACGGTACTTAATCAACCTGTAACACACAACGACAATAAATTGTTTCTTAACGATGAATTTTACAACGGTCCGGACACCGTGCCTACCACTTGTTAACAACGACAAAACAATTAAAGAAGTAACTTATCCCGATTCTGGACGTGTAATCAGCAGGAGAGCATGGCGACATTTTATGAATGTATTGAACTTCAACTGAATAACATTACTATCAGTCATCACGCAACTTAGGAACTTGCAAATCAACAGAAATTATATTAAGAAGTCTGTAAAAACTTAAATAAAAAACATAAACAAATTGGCTTACAAATTAATAAATAGGAACATAGCAAATAATGACCAAATTCCTACCTGACATACTATTTGATAAACTTTGTCAGAAGCGCATCAACAGTGGTAAAAACTGACTCAAACTGTCAGATTGACAACTGTATTTACAAAAAGTTCACTACTTTGTTAACTTAAAGAAGTTCCAAGAAATTTCTTCAAGTACATATCGTTCAATTCAATTTTATTTGTAGCTATCCAAATCACAGCATACATTATCTCAGGGAAAGGCAGACACCTTTACAACATTATAGAGTGCAGAGAAACCCAACAATTCACACAATGAGCAAGTACTAGGCATCAGTGGAAGAAGAAAGTATTCTCTGACAGATGTGCAGCCATCTGCCTCGATCAGTTGGGGTGAAAGGAAAAATGGAGGACAGAGGAGATAAAGGGGAGAGTAGAGTCTATTTGACTCTCAAAATCTCAAACTTCAGCTTTATTCAGCATTTTGCTTTTTCTTTCCCTGATGCAGCAGCAAGCAGCTGTGTTTGTATTAAAACAGTATATACCAGTTGTATGTGATATCATACACTGGCCTCCACGCACACACACACTCAGCAGTAGAGAAGAAACACAGTGAGCAGACTCATTAGCAAGACTGCTCTCCCCTAAACACTCAGAACATGGCCACGCCACAGAGCAATTACATGCCCACCTGTAGAAAACGCCGGGTGCCTTAGGGTGAAGGGAGGGCCGAGCATAAGCAGGGGGCAGTCTAATGAGGCTGTTACCTGAGTGAATCAGGGTAAGTAGGTTTTATATGTCATATGAAAAATGCCCCAAGACTAAATATGGAAATTGAGATGGGTCAGAAGAGGCAGGAGATGTTCAGAATCGACCTAAGGCATTAAGGAGTGTGCAGATGGACTGTAGTGTGTGTATAGGGGCAAATGGTGTGTGTTCATTGAAGCTCAAATTAAGACTGATTTCTGTGTCTGTGCAGTTCATCTGTTTGTCACAAGGTGGTGCATGTCTCTCATAGGAATATTTGCTAATATATAACCCCTGCTGTGAGTGTAAACCATTCTCCCATTGAGACGAGTCTCCTTTTGAGGGATGAAGGTTTCAAGCTCATTGCTATTTATCTTGTCCTGCTTGGCCTAAATGTAGCAGCTGTAGACTGTAGTGGACTGGGGAGTGAATATTTAGACTTAGTTGCGTAATTTTATCCTTCAACACTAGTGTAAGCTTAGCAAGGTATGCTTCAGTGCAAGTCTGTAAGACCAGGTGAAGAGTTATTGTTTTGTTTAGGGGTTGAGATGAAAATTTCAGTTTAGTACTGTTCAGTATATCAGTCACTTACTACAGCCTCGATTCCCATGGGGCTCATTCAATGTTCTTTATTTACAGCCTTGACATTTTATATTGTATTGCATGGTATTCTACATGTGTGTCTAACTACCTTACACATTGACTTTTATTATCTGTTTATATAGTGGAGCTAGAGTTGGCAGTTATTTTAAGGATTGTTCCATTTAGTGTACAGTAAAACTGCATAATCACTCTGACACAAATTAATTCACACATTTCTAGCAATATGAAAGAAATGTAAAGAATTTGAATTTGTAATGTAGGCTGATCTCTTTTTTGTGTGACAGCCAACTGTAGTTTAATGCTAGTTTTAGCTTCAGTCCCTATCTACATAGCTAAATGTCACAGATGCGGACCACCAATTTAGTTGCTCTTGGGAGAGTCGTTATCAGCCTCCACCAGAGGCTTAATTAATTAGGCTAACCCAGGTGATTAATTTGTGATATCGGCAGCCAGTTCTCACCTGGAGCACCTCAGCAAGGCAGCTATTAGGCTAATTGATCACAATGTCAGTTATGTCTTGATATGACACAAGTACATAATGAAAGCACAGTGTATCTGCTAGTGGAAATGGCAGCTTCTCTTCCAATATAAAGAGTGAATGAACAGCGCATGAAATTGTACCCACAGCAGCTTGGACACTGTGGGGTTGTTGGATTCCCTTCCTCTTCTGTTGAATGTCAGGACATTTGGAGGTTTGGGTTATCCTATATCATTACCTGCAGGGTGAAGCCTATCTGGAGCTGTTTTGGTATCTGCAGTTCTATAGGGCTTTTATCTGGGCCACCTCTTCTCTCTCTTTCCATCCCTCATTTCAGCTTGCCCAGAGCTGAAAATTACCTGTGACATTCAGATGTAACAGAAAGTAGTGGCAGGGATGAAATGTGCTTTTTTGAAATTGTGTAGAAATTTATGAGAGTGGCTTTTTGAAGGCTAACGATATTTCTGAATCATGTGTTAAAAGCAATGTCTGTGGGTGAGACCAGTTGTTCAGATGCTGGTGGTTTGGACATCTTCTGCTACTGTCAGATCAATCAGGTGTAGGAAGAAGGGAGACATCGCTGCTGTTAAAGCACAAGAAAAGAGGAAGAAGAATATTGCTTAAATTAGACTGCATGGATAGTTCTGGCGTGCCAACCCCCTATTGCTTGCGCTTCTGTCACACCTTCCCCAGAGGAGCATAAAACCCATGGCCCAGTACCTGGGCTGCAGTCCTGGGTTCATTCGTAGTGCATCTCACCACAAGGATCCAGTTCAAATGGAGTGCTTTCCCTTCATCAATAATTAAGTTCTCTCAGTTTTTCTCTTTCACTCTTGACTGCTTTTCACAGGCTAAAATGAGCTGGGGTGGGCTTTGGTGCACAGAAGTCACATGATATGCCTAAAAAAAAAAAACATATTTGATTATTCTCTTGTTTTCCTTAATTGTCATATGCAAACACAAGCCATATGCTTCTGTGTTTTCTTGCCATAGTTCAACAGTGTTTTTTCCCACCTCCACTTGTCAAGATTGTCCGCATTCAACTGTTAAACTGCAGAAGAAAAGAACGATGCATGCACTGCACAATGTGTCCTCTCTGTCAGTCAATAGCACGCCCAAGGCAACAGCCACTAGGCTGCATTCATGTAGATTGAACGTTACTGTGTCTTGCCTCTCCCCTGCCTTGTATCTTGCAGCAACAGACGGTAAACAGACAGCCCCTCTCCTCATTGTCAATATCAGACTATCACAAGACCTTGATCGGATATTCAAATTACAAATAAGCACTTGCGTATCACTTTTCCTCAGGCTTAAGTACTAACTGCAAAAAAGAATGGCCTGTGTTTTTCCATGGATAAAAGGACATTGGTCACACAGCCTGTAACATGCTGAAATGGTCACATTGCTCAAGAAAATATAGGTTAATAAGGTGTCCTTTCATTTGAGAATAATATTGTATAGTCGAAGACAAGTTTACTTGCTTTTCTCTTCTATCCCTTATTGTTTACAAGGACATTGGCTCTATTATTCTTACTGAATGCAAAGTTAAACCATGGTGCCAGTGTGTTTTGTTAGTTTTACCTGAAGTAACTGCAGACTTATTGTTGCCGTTGTTGCTTTTGTAAAGCTTTTCTTTGTGAGTTGTGCCTTTGACGCACTGTCTCCTGTCAATGGAACTAAGGTGACATCATGTGGACGTACTGTTGGCAGATTTATGTAAATGTACAGGTTGTACAGTTTTAGTCCAAGTGACCTATAAAACTACCCACACTTAAGAAACTTGAAACCCCTTGTTTTATCTTGCATC
The DNA here is from genome assembly GCF_963457635.1 of Microchirus variegatus. Lineage (NCBI taxonomy): Eukaryota > Metazoa > Chordata > Actinopteri > Pleuronectiformes > Soleidae > Microchirus > Microchirus variegatus. The sequence continues at coordinate 11,730,180 of NC_139813.1, forward strand.
AAATTTCATCATATTTCCTTTTCCATTTCACATTAATCAGCAGACTGCCCCCATTTTCTTACTTCACTTCATGTTTGCTTTCACATTTGAAAATTGGAATGCAAATTGTGATATTCAAATTCTGTCATTCTGCCAGTTTGCCAAACATTTACTCAAATTAGCAAATTGTCCAAATTTGCACTATAAAGAAGTAAAGAGTAGGCTGCTTGTGGGCAGCGGGAGAAAACTGCATGAAACCAAGAAGCTGTATTAGTGATCTGAACTGGACACTGAATTTTTCCATCCTACAGTATTTTGCTACCAGGCAAAAACAATCTTGAGCTGCACTCTCGCAGACATCCTGTGGTGCTCGCTAATAAAATCCATGCAAAGCATGCAAAGCCCCAAGCGAATAAGCACTGAGCGTAAGCTGCCATTTGGGCACAGATTTCTCATGGATTGTGGCACCATGCGTGAAATGAATGTAAAATCATCCATGATGCCTCTTGCTTCCATTTATTGTTTCAGGGAGGAGATGAGCTGACATCAGTGTTAGTGTTTCAGAAGATTCATTCTGTGTCTGTGGGTCTTTTCATTTCCACCATGCATAGTTTAATCTGTGTGCTAAGTGTACACAGTTGACAAGGTTGGGTGGTGATCCTCTTCACGGGATTTTAATGCCTTGTTTTATTACTGTGCAATGCAGATAAACATATTACTGTAAACAGCTTACATTTTTGCCCGAAAGAAATGAGCCCAAAGAGTTGTGCTGGAATGATTGAACTTTGCTGCTCATTGCCTCTGTGCATGCCCAATGACAACAAGCTGTGCTGCCTCAGGATATTAGGACAGAGTGTTAATGGGTGTGAGAGAGTGGCTTTTGAATGCTAGAAAGGATGAGTTGTTATGTAGACAGGTTCCAGTTATGAAATATATGGTCACTGCCTTTTAAAGTGCTAGGCTTAGCAATGCACAGGCAATGACAAGATTAGGGCAAGAGTGATTATAGAAAATATATCGCTGACACAGATTTGTAGAGGTGTCCCTATTGAACAGCATTCCCTTGGTGATTTATCATTTTAGTGCTGGTTTTTTCCCCCTTCGCCTGTTCAAGCCTTGTAAAGCTTAACAGCTTTTACAGTGTCTAAATGCTGAAATTACTGCAGATTGACTGGTTAATCAGATAACTGGACCTCAAGTGACACATGCATTTCTTATTGAGATTATCACGCCAGGAATATCGTTTCGTCAAAAATCACATTTAGAGGCTTCCATGGCTGTGACGGGTGCTGATTTCATGATGAAAGATCTCACTTTTCCCTCTGTCTTTCACCAACACCGAAGCAACTCACTATGTCAGCAGTTTGGATGGACGACAGACGGGGAATTATACAAGCCACCCCTGGGATTTTACTCATTGTTTTTACCATTGTGCAGTCAGCTTCAGTAAACATCATATAGTAAATAAGAGGTCATGAAATGCGGTATATTCTCTCACTCTCATTGAATTACTCATTGAATTGATGCCTAAGCACTAACCTCTGAGATGTTTTTGATTGTTTTGTCTTCACACATTTTAAAAGTCCTCAAATCACTTGGTTAATTTGAACATTTCTGCTTCAGGTTTGATGGTTATTGGTACTACATAGTTTATAAGAATGGGGAAGTGTGCCCACTGAGACCTACATCAAATGAATCTTAAATTCACACTTATTCAGGCTAATTGTCACATCTCCATTAATTTAAGACTGAGAATGGGATGTGTTTTCGTATAAAACAGCAGCCATTTTCCTGCTCACCACTTTCCTGAGAGTCATAAGCATTTGTGTCACTTATCAGCTTCCCAGTATCGTAAACGAACCTGTGAATTGTTCATCATTACTTATCACACCGTCGTATTTACGATAAATCAGACTCATGTTCAGCATGATACATTTAACTTTTTAATTGTTTAATGAACTGGGTCTTCTCTGTTGTAGTGGCACAGTGATGTTACTCTGGGGTTACTCTGTCTGGGACTAGACGCTAAAAAAGCACTCTCCTTCTCAGGCCTCTGGGTCTCATTCTGTTTAGATGAAGGAGACCTTGCTCAGGAATTAAGAAAGTCATTAAATTGAGGCTTCGAGTAGGATCATATTTTCAGTGACTCTCAGTAAAGCTGTTTATTAGCTCGTAATATGCAAGGTTGTTAATTGCATTACATATAACGTGACATGCAGTCGTTTATTGCAATTTCACAGTTCAGTTTAATGAGAACACAACCTACATCATCAGCAAACAGCAAAATGTACACTATTACTCTGGTAGATTCAATAAAATCAAAGTTTTCAAACGATCCAGTTTCTGCTGAACTAATCAGCAGTGCAGATGTGCATGATTGTCTGTGGCAACGCTATCAAAGGCCTTCCAGGAGAGAGAGAGAACATGTGTGCCATTGTCTTTCCATTCAATTTAGTTAAAATCATGTCATACACTAACCAAATGTGAACGCACTAGTTCCTTTTAGTATAACCAAGCCTTAATTCTGATTCCTGAATAATGGAGCAGCTAAGTGGATCCTAGGCAGGCCATTTCTCCTGGTGCAGTTCACAACAGTAGGAGACCTTTGTCTCAACTCTTGTCTTCACAGATGGGTGAAAACTTTGAACAAATGCAGTGCTAGCAAATGTCCTAAAATAGTTAGATTAGTGATTACGGCACGTCCCGTACAACACAGATTAGGAGGAAGCGGACAGTTTAAGCATCACCAATGAGGAGCAGAGGATTAGCTGGTCTTGAGAAGTTGAAATTTCTATCATAGTGGAGCTTTAACTGTTAGTTTGAGCAATTAATTACTCTATATTGTAATTTGTAATCTGGCATGACATGATACTTATGCGACTTACTTATAATTCAGTTTGTTGCAATATAAAAAGCCAATGAATATGAAAAAGCAAGGTAGCTATATAAAGTTTTGACTCTCTTACAGTTAAATCCTATTAGTATTGCCATTATTACTATTATTATAATACAACTGTGATCACTTGAATCCCTTAAAAGCCTCTAAGGGTAACAAAATGGTATCTAATTTGTTTAACAGACATTATGACAACCTGCAGGGCTCTTGTTGCACATTCAACCAAAAACGTTTCAAGTGCGACACCATTTTTTTTCTTAGTTTTACACTGGTGCACCTAACATTTCGTATATGTCTACGTCTTGGACTTGCATCTGTCTGTCTGCAAAGCCTGTGTTCTCTATCTGCACTTGGCTGAACTCACTCTCGTGGAAGTATGACGTTGTGGTCAAAACCAATCATCCAAGTGTAGCAGTATAGTCAGGAGGCCATGCTACACTATGTGTACTTCAAATAAAGACAATGTTTACTTACAGCTTATTTGGTTTACAGTCACAAACTCATTGTATTATATTATGCCATTGTTTAATTGAGTAGTTCACAGTGGCTAGGACATGTGGGACATAGTATTTTCCCTCTGGAGGCTACTGCAAGGTACATATTAATTTTCCCACATGCAGTTTGATAACAGACATCAGTCACAATGATTGGAAAAAGTGCACAACTCATTACCTCCTTGCTTCAGTCTTGCAACTTCTCTGTTTGCATGTTTTCATGAGGGCAAGAAGCCTTTCACATCTCCCCCCTTTCCCGTTTCTTAGTCTGCTTTGTATGTGCGCGTAGGCACAGGCCGACATCTTCAATAGAACATGAAGCTGCTGGTGCATTAGGGCATATCTGTCTTCTGAGAGGAGGACACCAGAGGCACCATCATCCCACTGGCCATTTACTGAGCAGCAGAGAGGACAGAAAGAGACAGATGCTCTGACTCTTATATCTGCAGTTCATACACCTCGTGACATTCCATCTTTATATTAGTGTTGATGTTTGACTTCCCCCTTAGAGGTGATTGGCTACAGTGATGTATTATGCAATCAATTAATTAAAAACTATTGGTTCTCTTTTTAAAATTATTTTTGGAGGGAGATTATTCCGGATTCTTCCTTTAATTTAAATTGTAAGCTTCTTTCTCTGATGCAGAATATGTACAGGAAGAGAAGTTTGATGTCATTGGTAACATGCAGACAGGTGTTACTCCATAAGAACAATGCATCTTTTTTTTCTTATTTTAAAACGCCTTACATACTGATATAACGAAGAAAGGTGAATTAAAAATAAAATTTGATCTCATTTACTTTTATTTGCAACATATGTTGCGTTTTTATTAGCACTTAATAAGGAAAATCTGTTCACCTGCTTATTCATTAAACAATCCAGCAGTGAATAGTATAAAGCAGAAAGGTGCCAGGAGCTTCAGTTAATGATCACATCCAACAAAGGTAATAATGTGATTTCAGTGACTCTTGACTGGTGATTACTTTTTTCTTTGTGGGTTTTTATAGTAAAATCTAGTTTACTCCTTCAGTTTATCATCTCTTTGCTTTTAATTAGCCTGATGGATGGCACCAAACTGTCACCAAGTTTTCTGAAAGTCCCATGAAACTCCGGCTACTGCTTTGCCTATTAATTGATGTTGTTTGTTTTGTTACGGTTATGGTCAGATGGTTGGCTACAAATGTTTAGCAGCTAGTCTTTTGAGATGTTGCCAAATGTAAAATCTACATCCATTTGGTGCTTGGCTTGAGTTAATTGACTGTTGTTGTGGACAATATCCATCCCTTCATGGCCCCAATTGATGACCAGATCTGAATCTGAAACAAAACACCTTTGGAGTGTGGTTAAATGGGAGCATTGCAAATCTGTAACCTTCCAGCATCTTGTGGAAAACATGTAATGAAAGCAGATGCAGTTTTTTTGAGAGCAAAGGGACGTTTTTGCCTGTTTATGTATAGTGTTCCTAATAAAGAACTTGATTATTGTGAAAGCAAGACGTGACTGGGCTGTGTAGAACATTTATGTGAGATAAAGGAAGGGAACAAGGATAGAAAAGAGAAGGGCGACACCACAATTGAAGGAAGTGATTGATCTCCTTAATTTCAAGACGCAATGATGGGATCATTTATTGATCTGGACATTTCATCAAGTGTCACATCATGTGACAAACTGACACCCCGAGGTCCTGTGTCACCGCCCTGCGTCTCTCTGGCTCTCTTTGTTTCCTACAGAGTGTTTCCTCATGTTGCCTCTTGTTTTGCTTTTCAACCCTTTCCTATGCCTTTATTTATCCACTGCAGTTCAAACTCAGGTGCATCTTTCAACATGGACTGTATATTCATATCTATATATTAGTAGAGCAGCAGCAGATGGTCAATTAATGAATTGCTAGATCAACAGGAATTGGTTTTGGCAATTGTTTTTAGTCTAACAAGGGATATAGCTGGGGAAATAATACATTTGTTATGAGGTGGGAAAAGCTGATTTCTGTCGGTGGATGGAAACTATTTTCTATTTGAATCATCATTACATAAATTGAAAGAAACACCAACTGCAAACTGATTGATGAGCTGATTTTTTTTGGCACAAGATGTCTGTAAAAATGAAACAGGATTTTACATCATCAGTTTGTGTGTAATGAAATGAAATGGAATCCTTTTCTTTTCATTTAAGACTATGCCAACCTTACTCCAAGCTCCTCCCTGTCAGTTGAAGGTGATGAGAGTGGGTCTGATCAATATGTAATTTATGTTGGAAGAATGAGGCCTCAAGTCCTGTCGATTCCAATGAATTGGAGTGACAAAAACTGTGAATACAGTACTCAAGAAACCATGCAGTTACTGTAAGCATAGTCAGAGGCTTAGATGGAGATGATGAGACTCATCTGCTGAACTTTTCCCTGCCAAGTCACTGTAACCAATAGGCTTTGTGGGAGAACAGATCAGCAGACGGGTTTGATCATCTCCATCTGAGCTACGATCTTCCCTCTGTGACTGGTCGGAATTTCAAATCTCCTGGAAACTGCAGTGACTAATACACAAGGAAGATCAATATGATTGTTTAATTACACATGTAAATGCAAACAGAAATAAGTGTTTTTATTTCACATATTTTTTCTGGCCAATTGTTCAGCAACCAGATGTCTTTTTGATTATTACTTGTCCCAAACAAGAAATGGTCCACCACACCTGATACTATATTTGCTCGTACTTACTTAGTACTGAATTCATTTTTTCCCCCTCAAATAAGCTTCAAATCGGCTACATTCCTTCAGTGCAAAACTTCAAGGTTAATAAGTCTGGCAAGTTTTTCCATTTCGCATAATGTTGGCCAAGAAGAGTGGCTGATTGAATTCATTGCTTAGATTATTTTAACTAGCTTTAGGGTATGTATGAGTTAGTACTGATGTGCTGATAATGTGGCATTGAGCCCAGAGACCCATCATATCAATCTATCTGAGATGAGTACACTTGCCTTTATGGGGTAGTGTGACTTGGAGAGATATAAAAGTAATAAATATTCTCCATCATAATGCATGTTAATACTATGGGTGTGAGGTACTTTAGAGTTCTCTTGGATGACCCTACTGTAAACTGTATATGGAAATGAAATATCTGGATCATGGCTTTGAGGCTTTTACTGGTTTTCCAGTGCTATAGACCGTGGGTAATACTATGTGAAATAAAGACTCTTAAAACATTTCATACTGTATATAAGCTGTCAGTATTTAAGTTTTTTTTTTTTTCATTTGTCCTCACTTCAAAACGAAGTTGTAACTGTTATCTGATAAATCAATACAAGATATCATTTTTTTTATTGTATCACGATGGATGCATTCATATATCTGAATAGTGTTAATCATGAAATAAAATAAATAAAAATATTTTGAAATACATAAGCTATAATATAGTTAATGCAAGTTATTGAGCCCCATAAATGTTTGGGCCGGCCCTGAAGCTAGTTAATAACAATGCAGCCATATAATGTTCCGATTAAATAAAGGAATACAGTATGTGAACCAGAGACAGATTCACTATTCTGCCCAAAGGCATTACCAATGTGCTACTGAACTGTCACTGGCCTGATTTCTTGATGTAATGCTTGCTGATAGATATTTGCCTTCTTGGTCTTTTTGCTCTCAAAAGCTGCATTTCTCCAAGTCAATACTCTGTTCCGACATCCAAGTGTGATGGCAAATTGAAAATATTCTCATTCGTCCCGGTCATAGTTATCCAAAAGTTACCTAACTGGACTTTCACCTGTTATCCATGTGGCTTCTTCAGTTCAGTTTTTCAGTAGTGACTGATTCTATGACTTTTGGATGACAATGAAATATTTCTGCCAATACATGAATCTTCAATCTTGAAAGGGTTATGCACTTTTAATTATCCCGGAGTGCTCTGGATACAGCTCCCCTTCTCTATCTTATCCTCCCCCATCAGTATATCTGCCCTTGGTGGTTGGCTGTACATGCTCCAACCCTCTTTCATGCATTATTTAACAACTGTTTATGATGAGTCATTTGCCGCCATTCTGTCTGCTATGATTCAGTCTAAACGTCTACATCCCTCAGGAGTGATAGGTGATAGCTGACCTAAGAGATCTGTCATTGAAAGTTGGATTTTTACTTTTGGTTTGTGAGAGTTAAAAAGATATATGTGATGGAATGTAAGCATCTAGAGAGGTTTAAAAGAAAAATACCATTGGAAGAGATGCAGCTGAAATAAGCTGCTTTCTGCAGTACTTTTTAATTGTCATGCAAGTCATCTATATTTTATCTCTATCATCACCTAAGAATAACAATGATGGGTTTGCCTTTACTTTGCTGTTTTCAGTAAAAGTGATAATATATATATATATATTTTTTTTTTTTTAAAGCAGAAACATATAACGTAAAGCAAAAAGTAATATTCTCTGTGCTGAACTTGAAAAGATAAAAGTTGAGATTAATCGCTGGATGTTGCAACATGACAGCCCTACATAAAAATTGAAATCCCGAAGGTTCAATAAAATTACATACAGATATTGATATGATTCAAGCAATCAGAAATATCCTGGTTTTCTTCCTCTCTGTTCTTGCTTTGTTCATTTGTGGTCCCTCACTTAGAGCAGAGCAGCTGCTACTTGTGCCATACCTGGAAATGAATTAGACATTCTGTCTGTACCGAAGCCTGTTCTACCGCTAACTTCTTCCATATCAGATCAGGAGGGACCATAAAAAAACAAAGCTCCATCCCACCTTCAATATAATTCCACCAACAGCCCCAGGGACCAGTTCAGAGAGGCTGTGTTACAAGCTGGGCTCGATGGCTTGTGGTGGGGAGCCTTGGCATGGGAATGTGTCTCATTGTCTTTTATTTTTGGTAAGGTATCCATTAGTCCCCTGGCCTGATGACACGTAGCCCGAGCAATGGTTCATTTTAAAATGAAAGTGCGGTGAAGAAAATTTTGTGGCAGTTATTTGGCACATGCCAGTGTGACTTAAAATAGTGAGAGAAAGATGGAAAGTTTAATACTTTACTTAATACTGACATGAGAAACTCAGTGAGAATTGAGGCTGGAACGTTTGCTACATTGTCCTAGATATGCTGTATATTTTCAAGTTTTTAAAACAAGTTGAAAAAAAAGTACTTAATTTAGCTACTGCATAAACACATTAATTGTGACTAATTTCTTTTCAATAATTGTATATTTGAGGTGTCCAAAAAATTGATTCATATAGAGATCATGAGTACATGAGTATTATCCCCAATGATTCTAAATCCATTCAAAACTTAAAAAAACGTTGCTTGTTTTGATTGCCGTTGATTCAGTTTCCCATCACTACCATAAACAAGGACACACTGTCCTGCAAAAGTATTCTCCATGCATTATTTTTAATCAAATTGTGACCCAAGGACTCGGAATCAAATCATGAGATCAAATGTGAGTCCATTATTTACCAGGAGCCAACCCCAAAATCTGTCGCCTGTGGGTTCCCATCGCTTGATCGTCTTTTGCTCGCTGTGAGCACCTTTGATGACAGTGGTTCCTCCGCTGTCTCTGTATCTGTGGGGATCCGGTAAAATTCTCTCCCTTTAGCATGTCTCTGTCTGTTTTGGCATCCCGGGGCACAACATCCATCCACCATCTTCACTTTTATGATGAAAACAGCTGGTGAAGAGATGAGTTGTCTGACATATTGCCTGATTTATGAGTTGTCTAGTCTAGTATACATGTATAGAGCGTAGTTTCCTGCCAGAGGGGCATTACCTTGGTTGTGCCATGTCAGCTACTGGAGCTATATAGCATTAGCTGGCACCAAGTGTACTCTATTCCGTACTGGGTTGTCTAATGTGGAGATTGTGGCTGACATGATTTGTGTGGCTGGTCATTAAGGTGGTCACTAGAGAACACCGTTCCTAAAATGTAAAGCCCGCAGTAAATCACTGAGAACAAGTTGACTAATAACCTTTTTGTCATAATATTTGCAGGTGACAAAATATAACTTGCAGTTAGTGTGAGTGTTTTCCTTCCCATTTTCCCTTCACTGTGCAAACAAATAACATAATGTTTCCTTTTCTGCCGTCCTCTGATGTACAGCATGCATAATCACATCTGCAGAGTGGAAAATGAGCCTTGGATAAAAGCATGGGGGTGAGCGAAAATTTGACAGGCAACACGCAGACATATCAAGATTGCTGCTCCGTTTGCCTAGTCGTATATTTGTGGGGAATGTTGTGTAGGTATAGATGGCACATTAGAGTCTCGAAAGTATTTAGGCAACACTCTCAGCACTCGGTGTATGTTTGCAGACTCATTTCTGATAAATAACCTAAAGGAAACCTTGACCTTTAGCCATTCAGTATCTTAGCTGGCATGTGTTATTGATTCTGTGCAAGATTCCACATTGGCAGATTTCTATCAGTCATGTAGACCTTTGCAGAATTTTAAGGCTTGGACAAAATGAGATAGTTGTTTTATGAAAGAAGTAATATATCTGTCACTCCTCTGGATTATGTTGTTGCGACGGGTTAGGGTGTGTGTCAAATTGACAACTATCTGTCGGGTTCAAATGTTTGTGTAGCGAGAAAACTCACTTGTGCTCAGTTTTCTTCAGTGTCCCCACTCTCTCTTTTCGACTGACGTTTTCTGAATTTGTGACTCTGCTTTTTATCTCGGTGTCTGCTTCTTGAAAGCAGTAAATGAAGGCAAATGTCTTGTTGTTTCTCTGCATCTAACATATATTCTTGCTTGCTGTGTCACTTTTACTGCAGAGAGCAAGCCTTGGATTTCCCTTTCCTCTTAAAACCCCATGCACCATCTGCTATTAGAGTCCAAATATCAGCGATATAACTCGGCTGCTGTCTTTGTCTCTCTTACTGTCTTTGTCACACATCGCTTGTTACTCCTGCGGGAAGACTCAAATTTAAAGATTTAAATGAAGTCAACTTGAAAGCTATTTGAAGATATTTTTTTTTCTTTTCTGCTCTTGTTTCTTTTGTAAGAAGTAACAGTTTGAGAATATATTATGTAGTTTAGGATGTAATGTCATTCGAGTACTCAATATGCATAATTGGCATTTGAAATGAACCTGGTTTAATAACTGTTAATTGTGTTAATGTTTTTGTGCTTGATTAAATCAATGAGGTTCCCTAACTAATCTTTCTCTCTTCATCATAGATCATGTAAAGCGCAAGATTCGCCGGCGGCCCTCCTGGGGAAGGGGTATTATCAGAAAGAAGAAGAGCTACAAAAAAGGAATAGAAGAGGAGGAGGAGGAGGATGAGCCTGAGGCAGAAGTAGAAGCTGCAGGACCGAGTGACTCATGTTTGACACAAGATGAGGAATCCTCCTGTGACACTACTGGTCCCCAACCTAATGGCCACCATCCCCATCTCCCCTCCACAGAGGAGGAGAGCTCCAATGAGCCTCCTGTTGAGGCCAGTGAAGCCAGAGAAGAACCAGCATCTAAGGAGGAGCAGTCCACAGCCAATAAGGGAGAGTCTGAGAACACAAAGAAACACCACAATCTGCATCGTCTTGCTGGCAGTTCTCATCCCAACATGGACAGTGTTGTGGATAGCCAGGCCAAGCAGGCTGACAGCCAGCCTTTGACAGAAACGTCTGAATCCTCAGATGCAGAGGCCCAGTCCAAGCACACAGAGGATCTTCCAGTATCACACGTGGACTGTGTGAATGGAAATGAGTCAATGGACAGCCTGGACTCACAGAACCTCAAGAGGAGCAGTAAGCAGGAGAAAAGGACTCCCCTTATCGTGGCTGCCAGCTCTAACATGCCAGAACAGGAGGAATACAAAGACGAACTTGAGAGCCATCCAACTCAGGGGCACCCTCTTCAGGACGGGAGGGCAGTAACTGAAAGTGCAGAAGAAGATCAAGACAAAGAAGGTATATACAGCTAGCCTGGCAATGTGGCTTTCCTTCCCTATTTAATATGTTTTTTGTGTATTGATAAGTTTTGAAAATGCATACATTTATTTCGTTGCCATGTCTCCTTTCCTGCCACCCACAATCCCGTTAACAGATGTCACTGCAACTGTATGATGGAAAGTATGTTAATTTTTCTCTGTGTATTGATCTTTAACATTTTTTCCGAGGGACAGCGGTGCTGCAGCTTTAACTTATCTTAATAGCCTATAATGATGCTGGAAAAGTAATTTTCTTGAAATGCCAAACCAACACAAGTGATTTCTTGCCATCCCTCAGCATAGCAATAAACTTTGCCTTTTGTTTATTTCACTTGTCATCACATAGATGTTTACAGAAAACATTATAAACTTGGCACCTTCAGATCCCTTTAATGCATTTTTGTTTTACCCGAGCAATAATTCTTGTAAATTTTGAGCGTTATGAATGAGTTTGAGTGTGGGCTTACCCTCTCCAGACATTTACTTTTAAGCATAGAAGCATTTAGCAGATGCTTTTATCCAAAGCGACTCACAAAAGGAATAAGCTACATAGAAGTAGTCTTGGAAAGAACCCCACTCGATGGGAACAGTGGACTGATAGAAGGCGAGAGTGCCGAGGTGGATCCAAGTGCAGAAAGAGATAGTTTAGTGGAGGGGGGAGGGGAAGTGCTAGGACAGAAGATGCTCTTGGAAGAGCTGGGTTTTCAGGACACATCTCGGCTCTCTGCCTCTCATTCATTTCACTGTACAGCACTTGACATAGGTGTGAATAGGTCACTGTCTTCCTATCTAAAGAAATATTTGCAACTATAGCTAAAATCACAGAGCATATATATTGTCTTTAGCGTATGTACAGTATATGGTCATTTTGTCAGTATAAATTGGGGTGTAGCAGTGTGAAGCACCAGTTTGTAAAATAATTGAATACCCTAATGGTCTGAACTTTAGACACTATTTGTTCCATTGTGCAATAACAGAAAAGGAAAAATATGTAAATGTATTAAAATTTATAAAATGTGCCAAAATACTTCATATGTTAGAGCAGAAGAGTGGGAGTTAAGTAAATCTACCTGAAAACTACCTGACACGAGTAGAAAGCAGATGCATTGATGTCTTGAATATGCTAAATATTGTATGACTTAATCTAGTGGCATTTGTTTACTTTTCGTGTAGATTTTGCAGGGTTTTTTTTTTTTTTAAACTCTATGTCCTCACTTTCAAATATTGGCTGTACGTGGTCCAGCATTTGCTGTAAGTAAGTAAGGTTTTGCCTTTGCCGTATTTTCCGTTTTACTTGCTAATCATTTAATCTTAACTGTGGTTATACAGTTATGCAAGATAAGAAAATCATTTAACTCAAACACATGTAGCCAGCGCTTTGCTCATCATTAAAATGTGGCGAAATTACTTTTTTTGATTATCATTCAGCTCCTCTGATTTACATTTTGGTTTGGCTTTTAAAAATAGAGGAGAGGACATGAATAATGCAACATAAGTCATACAGAATATAAAAATGCTATCTCCTGCCTTAGCAGATGATATATTTCAACAGAGGAAGCCCAGGAGCTTGAAATTTATGTCAACCTTTGTCTAAAAGCTAAGCCCTCTGATATGATTCCTCAATGGTTTCTGTCTATAAAGATTCACAGGGCTTTTCCCTATCTCTGATCCTGCCATATATTTTATTTCTTTGCCACAAGCCATTATGCTCCTTTTACTTGTGTGTGGTGTTCGAGTCAGACAAGCCAATAAGTCTGTGTTTGATTACGAGCGTGTGGTTTGGCTGGTGATGGACAGAGGCCAGTTTGGAGGCTGAGGTAATGGTGCCGTTAGAATATGGACAAGCCATCAGAGTGTTACACAATCACAAAACAAACTATGGCTCCTTAAACAACAACTCGGCTACTCCACCTCCTCTCTCCCAAGCTGAGCCAGCCCTTTTTTTTCATTAAAACGTTTTTTTGAATGCTGTTATAAATGGACAGGAAAGAGGCCTAATATGAAAAATCGTGCACCCAGTAGCAGTTAGGATTTTCAAATTCATTTACTCTCCCATACCCTGGTTTTACTTTAATCTTGTAGCAATGGCAGCTGAGATTTATTTTATTTTCAAGTATCCAGTATGTTCTCTCCACTGCTTCATGAGAAAAACAAGTTGAGGTCTGACACTTGCCTCTTCCATTAATTTAAAGTTGATTTAATTCATAATACTTTATCTGTCTCGGTTAACCTTCTTTCCATTAATCATCCATTTATGTCTTCATAGGGGGTTCCAAAGAGAGGAGCTCCTCAGAGCAACTGAAGGGATCTGCTGAAAGGACTGAGGATGAGCCACCACCGGTTCCTCCACATCCTCCGGTAGTGGTGGACCACCAGCAACTCTTGGTAAAAAAAAATATTTAACTATTATCTATTATCATTTAGTCTTGTAGTGATACATTGGTTTTATAAGTACTATGATTTTGGCTCATGGTACAGGATTTTTTCACTGCAGAATGGAAAGGAAGACAAACACTGGGATACATGCAAAGACTTCTGAACGTTGAATTCCATTCGCTGCATCAGTCTGACTTGATTTAGTTCTTGAATCTAACAGTATTTTGTTAATTTTGCAAAAGATTCAAATTAAATCTTTAAAAAATAGTACAGTGCAGTGATAGGCAGTCTGTCCATTGGGCTTTTTAAAGCCTCCACCTAAATACAAAATATTACCAACAACCAACAATTAACACAATTAATAATACAATAATGTGATCCTAAAGGCAGCAATAATGTAGTACAATAACAAGTGTCAATGTTACTTGCAACATTGGGCTTTTCCTAAAGTGACAAGTGAATGAAAGAATTACTTATAGTGTGTTTTGCACTGTTCTGTCAAAGCTATAAAAAGGTCATCTCAGTTTAAAATCTATTAAATACCCTTCATTTAAAGACAAGTGCCCCAAGGACTGATATCCAGAAGAAGCAATAAATACAGCTTTAAATTTCTGTTATGTGGAAAAAGCTATATGTGATTTCAGTGTAGAGGTGTGTCAAACTAAATATTCTAGTGTTTACTCACTGTCTGGTATTAATTTACAAGAATCAATGTACGCTTATTTAAACAAGAAGCAACACTGATTATTTATTTAATCATTAAATTATTAAAAACAATCTATTCGTTCTCTACAACATGATCTAACCATGTACAACCTAGAAAGATTTTACTTTTGCAAAAGCCCGGTCCGTGCCCCCGTCGATATTTGTACACAGATATTTAGGTGTACAAACTGACTTGTATGTAGTACCTGGTTAGGGCTGTATTAAAACCCTAAGCAGACCGATTCTTGCCTTTTTCCTTGCTGGTGTATTCTGTCACACGCACTGGCTCCTGAGATGGATGGTTCTCATCTCAGTGAGATTCTGTGCCATTAATGCATCCGTTTGTACTGTAGCTTCTAAACATATGAAAGGTTGCAGAGAGTTGATATGTAGACATTGAGAAGTCTACCAAAGTGAACGTTTTTGTGGAATTGAAGGTATGGATGGCAGAGAAACCCAATCATGGGGGAACCAGCCTTAAGCTTCCATATCCATAGGTCTCTCTGTGGCTGATGCTGTCACACTGCCCTTCTCAGATGGCTGATTCTTAAAATCTTAGGCTTATTCTTCCTTTCCATTCACCCTGTAGTTATTCCACTGTCTCCCTCCTGTTATCTCCCATCTATCAGCATTTCCTATCCCTGCTATCCAAACATGGAGAGAGCCAGTTACAATGGCAGCAGGTCATTTTCTCATTCCTCAGTCAACAGGTGTTGTTCCTGGTGCATTTGAAGGAAATAAGGTCATGACTCAAACATGAGTTTCTCTGCGCCTCACTAGATCTGCCAACTTATCTAAGGATGTGTTGGAGTAACAGAGAACATGTAGGAGCTCTGTAATGCATGGCACGGTCACGCTACAGTCCCACCTAATACCCCAAGTGTAAATTGGAGCGTCAGTTCAGTTGGCTCCTGTGACAGCACTTCTCACTGATCGGGACGGGGGGCATGGGATTTTAGGGCACTGTGTAGTGTAATTGGTGTAAAAGAAGGGTTCTTCTGACATACATTTATTTTTTTTCCTCCATGCTACATATTGATAGGCTATCCCATTTTGTCTAGTGCCTGTTACCAGTGTCCCATTGGGATGGTGGAGACGGCAAGTTGTGCAATCTCGTCTTGCTGAATGTGGATACATCTTTCAAATTGATTGACAAGCTTTTTAGTTGGCTTGATCTTAGTGCTTCAAGTGGCTGTCCCATTGACCAGCTTCACACACAGCACTAATCTGGGTTATATTTGTTCACAGGGGGAAGAAAGGATATCTGGGGGAAAAAAAACAGATTGTGAAAGGAGTGGACTGTGAATAATTGCTTTTTCATCCCTGGCTTACGGAACAAATTGAATTTCCGGTGTGCAGGAATAAAGTCACCATTTAAGCAGATATTTGCTGGCGTAGCTAAGACTGGCATGTTGCCTGATGTGTATTAGGGCCTTTCATGAGTGCTGTACTGTTCCTTCCCTTTTCACTCAGTTGCATTCATTCATTGATTGTAGTGGGCTCATTATTTTTTTTACTTTTAAATTGATGGAAGAGACTCTGAAATCTCTCTGAAATTGAATACGATCGCTGGTATTAGTTTGTTCACAGACCCTGCGCTAAATGCTGATGCAACTGAGATGTTATTATTTGAGTATTCACATCCTATCTTTCAGAGCCTTGACACAGTTATTCGCGTTGATTCTCTTAGTGAAATCAACTTTTGTTATTTGCAGTTTCACTGAAAAAATGCTTGATGGTATTTGAAACAAAATTAATTCCACTGCAAGAATAAATAGAAATGTGCCCTATTCTCTGCTGTTTTCTTTCATCAATGATCGGACACTTGTCTGCAGATGGACTAGAAGAAGTGGTGCTGACAATTGAGAATGAGAATTCAGTAACATGAAATCCCATCTCGCCCTGCCATTTTCCTCTATCTTACCAAGAACACAAATAATCGTTTGCTTTGCTGGTTTTTTTTTTGCAGCTCCCTAAAGAAAAGAGCTAGTGTTCCTAGTTGTTGGCACAGTATGGAGTCTCTTGGCTTGATGTTTTAGCCATTACAGCATGTCAGGATTTCCTGTTTTAGAGAAGCCTGTCAACAGAAATGGCCTCATTTCAGCTTGTCATCTGTGTTCATTTTTAGTGCTAATAACAGTGGGGGGTGCCTCTGTTGAAGTAGCCATGGCACATGTCCGTTCAAAAGAGAACAGCTTAATAATACTGCTGGACAAGCCTTTGATTGTCAATAACATTTGAAGTGTGTCTTTTATTTTCATTCACTCAATTTATTTCATTCAATGGCCTTGACATTGCAGTCATTTGCCTGTAATTGTACGTGCATAGTTGTGCCTCTTGGCCATGCATTTGAAGTCCAGTAGTGTCCATAAAGCCCATAACAAACAGTTTCCTCGATTTTCTTGCTGTTCTGCAGTAGTTTGCCTTTTAACTGAACCTTCAGGGTGATTAATTATACCCTTTTTGCCTCGGTCGCACCTCATGTATCCCAGTTAAACCTTGGCTTATATAAACTGAAGATATAGATTGTGTAGGATTTTGTACCTCTTATTAAATGCTTCCGTTTTTCCTTTGTCACCCAGTGGTATCGGTCTACCAGGGAATGCACTTCAACATTAACGCTACTGTAGGCATGGATGTTGTGCTAAAGTGAGCCTCCAAGTCAGAGGAAGAATAAATCTCTCATGTACTTTTATTACTAACAAAGACTCTAATGACAGTGAGTTATAAAAGGAGAAGCACGTCTATAAATTACAAGCCCCATGACCTGAAAGTTTTAAATCTTGATGACAAAATTCTATTACAGAGGCTGATATTGCAACAACTAATTTAGATGTGTCAAATGTTTCCTTGTTCTTATTTTTGGAAATGTAATGCACGATGAACAGGTTATTTCAGTGTTGGACACCGTTCCCTTTTACGGCAGTCACACTGGTTTTACTTCACCTGAAATAAATATGAATTAATTATCTTTTATTTCCCTTGAGGATTATTCCAAATCAAACAACCTAATCCAAAACAACCACAAATCTCTGTATCAGGTCATTTTGCAGAGGTGTCATTTGTGGCGAGTCAGTGCAAAGATTGTCCTCCTTATTAACTGGTGTTATGGGTCTCTGCTGTCTTAAACTTATAAAATATTAAAGCTACCCTGTATCTTATTTACCAAACATCTTGTTTTTTCTTAAACTTTTAACAGCTTTTTAATTCTCAGAATACCCTTTTCTTCTTGCGAAATGAAATCAGAAATCACTTTTACGTCACTCCCTATTCATTATCGTTACCTCAATCTTGTGGTAAATGACACCCTGTAAAACATATACACTCTTAAGGTGTTTCTGTCTACATTTCTAATAACCAGCACCTCCACACTCCCCAAGTGGATCGTGAAAATTGTGATTGTCTTGAAAAAACCACAGCCATAATTTTAGTACGGGAAAAAAATTACCTTGGATTAGCCAAAATATCTTAATGGCGTGAAGTAGTGTGAGCTGAGTGACAATAATTACCCTCCTCGAGGACAATGCTGCACAGCGTGACAGTCTCACTTTTTAAACCACAATACTTGGAGTAGATTTGGCCAAAGCTGTTCTGCAAAAATCAGCTTGCTGACGGAGCAGAGGTGGATTTTTATATGAACTATTGTGTATATACTGACATGGCTAGACAAGAACAGCATGATTAGATTGATAAGGTTGTTTACTATATATGACATACTTGCCTAATGGTAAATACTGTAATTCTGATTCTGATCCAAGTCTGAGCATTGAAATATGTAATGTGTCCTCACAGTCGCTCAGACACATTCCATATTTCAATGCTTTTCTATTTGAAGACGACTTAGGTAAACAAATGACCATGAGACGTTTAAACGTTAGCTGTTTATTTTGGGAATTTACCAGCTCGGCACTGGGCAGCCTGGCTGTTCTAGCTCAAGTGCATTTATTGTAGCTTTGGTTGCTATAGTTACCTGCTGATGGGAAATGAGCTGATGTGTCTGAGCAGCTATGTTAAAGATAAATGAACTATCATAGTCAATGGTATGAAAGAGGCTTGTGTGTAAGGGCATGGCCTGATATTATGTAGATATTTAAGAGCTAATGGATGAAAAATTCTTCTCTCACACATTTTTGTTGAAGAGATCTTATCTCGTGCTTCAAGGTTATTGAAGTGCAGTGTCTGTGTTCCTGGCGGGTAATTAACACTAGTACACAACAACTTATCTGCAGATATCTGGCTTATGTTTTGTCAACATAAATAGTGCTAATGAACAGGTAAGGAAACTCCATTTTCTGTCCTGTCTGATGTTTATGTTTAGATTTATGTAAGAAGAACTAATTATTCTAACTATGAAATTAAACACACAACGTACCTGTTAGACAGTATTATATTTCAGGAAATGTGGAAGAAAGTTAAGTTCCCAGGATAAATGACTAGAAATGCTCTGTGCAACATTGCTAGGTGTGTGTGTGGTGTAAATAAATCATAAGGAAACACATTCACAAATTGAGCCTGGACTTTGTAAAGTAAAATTAAATCAGATATTGAAATTCTAGTCGATATCCTGCCTGAATTATGTTTTTGTGAGCTCAAAAGGATAGGAGACTGGCCCTTAATCCCTAACCTTCTACTGAATGAACACAACTCAAGTCTTGGTCTGACTGGGTGTCCAATGCAGGTGTAGTCTTAGTGGAAAATAAATGTTCCGAATGTGAATTTAAAACCTGGTAACATTTAAGCTTAGGTTAACATAAAAGCGGAGGTCTTAATTTAACACACTGTGGAAAATAAACATCCTCATTAGGCCACATATAAAAATCACAAGCAATTAAACGATAAGTGGATTCATTTTATTAAAGCACTAAGTCGTGAAGCTTAATATAGATCTCACACAAATGACCTTCTCACACAAATACTGAGGCATGCACAGCCATTGAGTGGCTGGGCATGTTCCATTGGTTTTATTGTTCTGAGTAAAGCCAACTATTATATATTGAAGATGAAACGTCAACCCAAGCAGGGTTTTTACCTGCCCTGCTGAAATGGAAGAACATTTCATTTTAATGCGCTGAGACCATGATAATTTGATTTGTCATGATGGTCCCTGACCCTTGTAGCACTATCAATATTGCATTACCTATGTGACCAAGTGCCCTGAAAGCCACATTATTTGTCACTGTGACTGGATTTCTGTTTCACACCACCTTCTGCCCTTGTTGAATCCATTAATGGTATCAACCAAACTAGAATAATGTAGTATTACTCATTTTTGCGCCAAGAAAATGCAGGAAGAAGAGGGTGAATTGTTCTTTTAGAGGGAGATATTGATGGCTTAATTGTGTCCCTGGTGACAAGGACTGCTAGGCATCACATCCCTGTTGTTTCCCCCTTTACTGCCTGGAACTGAAGCTTGTGAAGCAACCCTTGATGATCATAGACAGAAGAATCTGGCACAGTACTGGAAGCATGCAAGCCACTTTTACTGCTGTAGTGTCGCCCTGCTAATGTACAGTTTATTTCTTATAACTTGTCTTTGTGTTTAAAGTGGATCTTTACTTTATACGGCAATACGCAGGAAGTCGGGAAGAAACCTGCCCTAGTTTCAGCAGCTTTAATGTAGTAATCTAAACTTTACTTTGTGAACATAAATAAATAATAAATAGTGAACTACACAAGCCACAAGAGTGTTTCTGTGACTTGACACTGTTTTGAATTCATCTATCTGCTCTTTTAGTATCAATTTACACTGTTGACAACGCGTTAGTGAGTTACAGTCACGTCATTACATTTACACAGTAGATTATGGATTGAAAAGGAGCAGTGTTGAAGCATCCTTTTTGTAATGAGTGAAAGATGGTGTTAAATTCAGTTCATTTATTAATTTCTCCATGTGTGTCCTGTGACATCATCCCTTTAGCTGCGTTTCTGCCATTCACAATAAATTGAGGCACAGTTTCCTTATTAGAAAATCTGGAGCCAATAGAACAGTTAGTTTATGGGTTTGCCTTATAGTTGATGGTGTAACAGCATATCATCTGATAAATTAGTCAGGGTTTAAATAGCGGAGCTGCAGCCCAGTCAAAATGAACATAAATCCAGTATTAATTTGGTTTACAGCACTCTGAGAATTTAATGCCATTGAAAACTTGTTTTCTATGATCAAATCCTCTTTCACAGCAAGAGGTTGAGTCTCTGGTCTTAAGAAACATGGAGATAGACAAAGATGTGAGTAACAATGGAGAGGGAAAGAAGAAGCAGGGCGTTCAGAGTGGGTGAGGTTAAATGGTCCACATCAGTAGCACTATTTAACTATCTGGGATTACTACCCTTTTGTGTGCACTGGACTCACTCAATCACGGATCGTGTGTAATACACACTAGCATCATTAAGTCCACACTGTTGCTGACATCCTGATCAAGCTGAAAAAAGTGCACGGCTGCAATCAGCTGGCTAATGGTAAGAGGAGAATGAAGGGAAGACAAAGAGGAAGCAAATGAAAAAACAACCGTTGGAAACAGAACTGTGTGTGAAAAAATGTGGTTGAAGAGAAGGTGAAGAGAGGCTCTATAAAACATTGAAATAGGCTTGAGGTGAGAAGACACTATAAAAGAGAAGGTGCACAATAAAGAAGTGAAATGCACTTAAAGCGAGAGATGGAAAACATGAAAAATAGAAGGCAATGCAGGAGCAGTTGGATGAAAGGAAGACTAGAGGAGTATCTTGCAGAGTATTTTACATTATTACACACATGCGAAATGGATTGTAATGATACTTATTAAAGCTTTTATGCACATGTTGTTAAAATTGGCATCGCACCATGATGTGCTCCATTTGGTCCTCTTTTTATGAGTTCTCAGGGCTGGGTTGAAACAATGAAACCTAAAAAGTCTCTTGATAATTTACCAGGGGTACTGTGCAAAAAGCAGAAAGAAAGAAAATATGTTCAAAACACAGCGGCTGAGTGCTTTTTTTAAGGCAGCCATGATTATAATTATCAATTTGCATGAATTGGGAATAAGAGAGAAAGTCTTAGTGTTCTTAGTTTCCTTTTGCACTTTTTCGTCAAGGGAGTAAATTTATTAGATTGACCAGGTTGAGGGTTTTATGTCAAAGGCATATTACTGGTGAATCCTCTGCGACTGCCAGATTAGGTTATGGAATATTTTGAAGGGCATTATCTTTTCAAATGAATGTTTCCACCCTCTTGAGTTCAGAATGGTAAGAACCCACTGGAACTCTGGCTGGTAAAGCATTAAAAATTAAACCTGTTTCCAGCGACTCAATACAAGGGAGATTAACAATATTCCCTCTGTTCTCAATAGTGATATTGGGGGAGGGGGACATCAGAGGAATAGTGAATGCCATGCATGCACTTTACCACTTTACATGCATGTCCTGCGTACACTCTAATCAGGCGGTGCACATTTTTTATATTATGATAATTCCATTTCATAACGAGGACATGATTTCAGTTAAACCATACATTTTACATGCATACACAACACTTACTCATCTGGAGCTACTCAAATATTCCCACCTAGTTAGGTTAAAAAAAAAGTGTCAAACCTGCTTTAAAACTACTGTAAGGTGATATATTCGAAATCTAAGTGTCTCCATGGACCAGAGGACAAAGTGGCATGTAAATTATTTAGGAGCTCCTGGTCATTTTTTCGGCTTCATAGAAAATGTCCAAAAACATTTTGATTAGTGTCTTATTTTTTATTTTTCTAAAATGTTTACAATGAACAAAGGGATGAGTCTCCTGTAAAGGTATGGCACTTCAGATTTACCAAGGTTTTAGACCTTCATTAGCTCAAAAGTGCTATGGCTTGTTTAAATGGTTTAACAAACAATATTACTCCTTACTCATTGGCATTCCAAAATTTTAAAGGTCCCATATTGTGCAAAATCAACTTTTTAATCATTATATTTGGGACTCTGCAGCCCTATCAGTCGACAAAGTATGAAATAAGATGACTCTAATGTTTTTGTAGTCCTCCTCAGTTTTAAGTACAGGAGATAAAACACATGATGTTGACTTCCGCACTCATTGTGACATCACAATGCGCTAAACTCCTTGAATTGTTGTCTCGCGGAGTTGTCCGTAAAACACAGAAAATCGGAAGTCCGCGAAAAGTTATTTTCTTGGCTCCACAGTGCAGCACAGAGTCCAACACAAAGTTTCAGCCTCAGAGGATTTATCTGTCCAGTGGATACATGTTATATATGACGGCAATGTGCCTGCTACAGCCCCCAAATGATCACTTTTCCAAATGCTAACTGCTGTTAGCTCCCAGTAGCCTCTGTGGCTGATGTCATTTCCTGTCCCTTAAGTTTGATTTTACTTTTTACTTTTACTGGCTCCTTTAAGTAATTGATAAAGCCGGAGAGGGCAATAGGAAGAACAAATTATTTTCTGCTCTTCATCTTCTCAGTGCATATTATTATTGAGAAATTTCAGTTAACAGAAAGTGGTGGAGGTCAAGTAGCGATCAGGAAGATCAACAAAGGTTTTCAGTAAAACTAATCATAGGATTGCGAGCGAGGCTTTTCAGAACCTCTGTACGACTACAATAGACCTTGTACTAAAGACTATTTCGCTGACTAGGGCACTCTTTTACTGTGAGTCCTCATCTGAACAAATATGACCTTTATGAAAGCATCAAACTTTTCTGCATCCTCGCCACAGAATTCAGCATCAGAACAAGTTCCCAGGTGAATTGAACGTCTAAAAAAGCCTGATGCATTCTGCAAGCAATTCCTGTGGGCTGATTAATTTTATATAGAACCGTTTGGCTGAAATAAGAAAAGGTATGTTTGGAGGAGAAGCGTGCAGAATTTCATCAGAAGAAAACCTTTATTCAACCTTTAGGTATAGGGCCGATCAAGTTTTGTGCATTTGTTGCAGTTCACTGGCAGACAGAAAGAATAGATTCGAATAAATGCCAGCAAATCTGGAACCTAACATCACTCACTATTTAATAAAAAAAAGAAGATAGAAGAGGCTTATACAACAGGACAATTAGCTAGCTTCAAAACACCTTAAAATCCACTAGTGACTGAGGGTGAAGGTTTTGCTATGGCCCTCACAGTTTTCCTACCTCAACATTAATTGAAAATCTATGGCTAGACCTTAAAAGAGAATGGCATGAATGCTTACCCAAGAATCTTGAATAAGTAGAAGCTCTTTGAAGAAGAGATAAAAATCTGCCCAGTGAGTCAGATACTCTAAACCTCCACAAAAAATCATTACAAACTATGATTCTGTCCAAAATACTCAGCGTCCAGTATGCCCAAACCTTTGTTGTGGGCCATTTTCATTTTTAGGTATTTTGAAAATTTTAAAAGATGGAAGAAAATGTCATTGTTTATTTATATCTTTAACAAATAAGGTCATCTTTTACTCCCTCTCACAGTAGCAGACATTCTGACCAGGTTTGCCTCAATGTTAAAATGCCCGTCTTTATCCATAATGTTTACGCTGTCATATTGCAGGAGATAAACTAGCCTGTCCGTGTTATTTATGTTGATAGCTGTGGGGTAGCATCTGAATTGCCAACATCGAGGGTGGATCTCAAGGACAGCTGGTGTTTGAAATTCACTTCCCTAAGTCTATGCGATGTGTTTGTGCTGCAAAGTGAAGACGTCCTTACAGGGAAGTGAGGTGCTGCTTCTAAAGTTAAATATGTGCTCACGAGTTCCGTCTGACTGAAGGTTTTGTTGATGTGACAATAATCAAGACGACTGGTAGTCGGAGTACAGTGACTAAAGTGGTGTTTACTTTTTTTGCCCCTGTAATTATCTTTTGGACATTTGCTGACGAGAGGCTTTTAAGAACGTTCACTTCGTATTCATCTTGACATTGCCTTGGTCTTGTGTGTTTAACATACGCCGTCCCTCTGGTAAGTGTGTAGACACACTTTAGAATTTCTCTGCCTTGAATCAGTAATGCAACTTTAATTATTGTGCCGTTGTTCTCTTAGTCCGTGCATTCTGATGAGTCCTGTGTTTAAATAGATACACGCAGACTGTGGCTCGGTTAAAATGTGAGGAACAGGTCAATTTAAAGGCCGTTTGACTGTCCAGAACGTTTTAATTAAAGTAGCAGTGAAATGTAAACTTGGTTCTAATTATGATTAGCTTTAATTAGCTGTCACTCTGATCTTAATTGCTTTTGAATATAGCTGACCTCCACATTCTCCGTCTCTGTGCGCCAACATCAGTGCTCATTTGGTATGACTAGTTATTCAGCACAGTGTCTCACTTTACCTCACTACCTTTCACAAGGTAATAGATATTTATAAGAAGGGTGTTGCGTTATACCATTATGGACAATAGTCGTTATTTAGAAATAAAAAATCTATGTTAAGAATACAAATTATAGTGCATAAATAAACAAGTGCCTCTTGTTTTATTCATTTATTTTCCATTGCAGTAACTGCCCACTTCCCAATGTAGTAGTTAATAATTAAGAATAATATTTTTGGCTACCTGTGCCAAGAAAGAAATCTTGTTTTCGCTGTGAGCACGGCAGACATTATGACTTGCAGTGCTCTCTCTCTCTCTCGCTCTCTCTCCGTTGATGTGGATTATTATAAATGGAATTCAAGCAGAAAATGATGGAAGATGTCCTGTCATTGGTCTTTGTTGTTTCACAATTGCAAAAACTTTTTTTTTGTAGGGGGAAAAGTTTGGAAAATAAATAAACAGCACAACTACTTTCAAAAAGGTGTGGAGAATAATTGCATCAGGTCGTTAAAGTTACGCCTGGATGAGTGAGAAAGGTGTTTTTCAGCTGAATACAGGTTAAAAAAAAAGCAGATATGTTACCTAAGCCCTTGCACTTAGTGGCTGGTTAAACCACTGGAAGGAGAAAGGAAGGAGTTGTATCAGGAGTTTGTGGTATTTTAAGTGCCATCGATTTCATGTGTTTCTTTGTTTTATTTCCTCACAGGTGCTACTGGACATGGCGGTGAGGAAGAGCGACGGCTACAGCGTGGAGCAGCTGGAGAGACTGTACTCCCTTCTCAGCCAGTGTATCTACAAGTACCGCAGAGAGTACGACAAGACCCAGCTACTGGAGGTCAGTTAAACAGACACACTGAGTCAGCTCTTCTAAAGTGCATTAGCAGTCTAAACTGTTCTCAGTAGGATATCTAGTCGATTAAAGCAAGCAAAAAAAAAACATGGACTAAATTCCTGAGCTCTTACAGCTACATAAAAATGAAATATAAACGTAACATTAAGTAAAACAATGCGGTTTATCTGATTGTAGTAGTGTGTGAGTGTACAGCTCAGAGATGCACGCTATATATTGATATCAATGTAGAGTGTATACATTTATGTTGAAGGGAGACAACCGTATATAATGTATATATTCTACATGGGTGTACAGTTACCGCAGGGGGAAATTACCGGGGGGATAATATGGAAAGAAAGGAGGATGAATGAATATGATTTATATAGGGAACACAAACAATACAAGTTTGCTGGTTCTGTCATGTTGACCATTTATTTCACTGAAATTCAGCTCGGATCCTTTTTACATTAGTTGTTTCCCCTGTAGGGTTGCAATGGTATGAGAGTATTTCCGGGAGTTATAGTATTATACCTGTCTCACAAAATAGGTTTCACTTGTTCTGCATCTATTTAAAGTCAAAGTACCTGTGAGATTGAATATATCATTAGATTAAGACTTTTTTCTTTAATGTAAAATTAGGTTTTTACTCTAATAGTTGTTTCATTGAAAGTCTTTGGCATTATTTTCTACCCAACTGAACCTAATGGTTATTTTTATTTAATTGTTTTGGTTTGTAAACCTTCTATAAGCATCTTTTGTACAGAACATAAAGAGGAGAATTAAGTATTTTTCTACAGTTTGAAGACCTGGTGAGTGTTAGGGTTGAGTGAGGTGGGGGTGAGGCTATAGGCAATCACCTCACACCATTAGCAGGCAACCGTTTGTTGGAAGAAAGAACAAGAATTCCACTATTTGGGAGTATTTTGCTTTTAAACCGGATGCAAAAGCACAGGTGCATTGTTTTCACCTTCGGCACTGAGCGCTGTCCATGGTTCTGATCGCTTCCGTGTAACTGCTCCTCTCTACTTTCCAAATACAATAGCCAAAATAACATCCACATTGTTTGTTAGTTTTGTTAGTAGTAACTTGCACGCACAAGGGTCCGTCATAGCTCTGGGGCACGTCGTTGTACGTCACGCTGCTGGCTCCTGAAGTAGTTAAATCATAAAAAAAATTATACATCGATGCAGGGGTTGCTAAAACATCACAAATAATCATTATTTTAATCACAAACTATGCCGTTTCCACATACTTTTTATGTAAACGAGATAAATAGGCTAAAAGAGGCACGTTTCCAGACAGAATTACATGATTGACTTTGTCATCACTAATCTACTGCAGTGCACTGCGGAATAAACACTTCAAACTTTGAGAGCCTGTTAGTCACAGACCCATTTAGAAGAAGAAGAAGAAGCAGCTACTGCAAACATTATGTCATTAAATATTATGAAATCTATTTACTAAAAATGACTGACCCACTGCCATGCCGTGCTGGTGTAAGTGTTGGATGACGCAGTGAGGAGTGAAGTCTCTCCTCACACTGACAAACCCCCACAAAGCTCAGAATAAAACAGAATCCTTGAAAGCAGACATTAAATTAGCAAGAGAGAGCGAAAAGAATTGGCCCCCAAAATAACAACAGGGGATATAGTTGTCCAATTGCCAAATAACATAATTTTCTTCATTTTGACCTGCAGATTTGACATCATGAAAGCAGAGTAGGTCAAGTTGTCTGAGTTACTTCCTTCATGATGCCAAGGCACATGTTTTTAGTCTTTTCTTTTTTTTACACCAAGCCATAATGGAACAGTGAATGGGGGTATATAAAATCTGAGGTTCGAAGTAGAAAATTAATTTTGGGAGCATAAATGTAGACCAAAGTCGAGTCATCATGGCAGAAACCACAGTAGGTGAGTTGGTATTAGATGATTCATATCCACCCTGGACCTACAGCTGGACATTAATGGTGTGCACCTGTGTAGTATCAATATAAATCTGTCTTACTGTTGAAAGAGCTCCACAATAGGATCTAATGAGGACAGTAGGGACTTCTATGTGAGCATTGTATAAGATTGTATTCAGTTGTTGTGTGTTGTGATTGTGATGTTTAGAGACAAAGTGAATCCAGGAGCTGGAATCCAAAGCAGTTTTCAAAGGTATCCAAATATATATATATATATATATATATATATATATATATATATATATATATAAAGCAGCTCAAGGTCTATACTTTGGTATGTAATATTTTTTACCAGTACAATTCAGCCTGTATGGCATTAAAATTGCTATATCTTTGCACTTTTCCTCTTGAATTACAGGTTTTAGAATACTGTAGCATAGTTCCTATTATTCAGGGCCATAAATCATAAAAATAAAATAGAAAGTGTTGATTGTAGCACATTAAGGTGTGGTAAGTCAGTCTTTTTGTAACTACAGTGCATTCTGTGCATACAGTAAATGAGGATCAACAACCCTCAGTACAAGGTCTTATTTGGTTGTTTTCTTCCCTCCTTTTTCTTCGTTTTCTCATCTCTAATCTCTTTTGACAATGTTCCGTACAGAAAAAGCTGCTGTATATTTTCCCAGAATCCCATCTGGTCATCTGCTGCTGCTGTAGGATGTCGTGCAGACAGTGGGTCAGAGATGTCAGTGTCCTGGTGCTGGTAGCTAGAGCTGGCTGTCAGGATGTCAGGAGTGGAAACGGTACATAGGAAAGGGAGAGAGCAGTCAGCCAGGTGGTGCTGCTTGTCTCCAGGCCGGTTGGCAGAGGTGGGGAGGGCGCGCGTCTGGGTTCATCTCGTACTGCCAGCCTAAATTGGTGTTCCCAGGGCAGAAATGTCAGCTCGTTTGGCACACGCTTTGTTTGCCTGTGTTTCCAACACTCATCTCGGCTCCGCAGCGGGTCATCTCTTTGTTACTCCCCGGAGAATGCAAAAACATGTGCACATACATGCACGTATGCAGGGGGGTGCTGAAGCCATTTCTACTTAATGTTGCACTCCATTGCAGTGTATGGTGTGTTGTGGAGGCGAGTGAAATGGAGCGTGTCCATACATTTGTCTCCTTTACTCTCTGTGCATCCTCCTCTGGGTACGGCCTGTCTCAGTCTTCTGGAAGAACTGACCTTTCAGCAGATGGACTGGACTGCACCCTACTTCCAGTTAAGGCCAGAGGGACCATCTCTGCTCTGCACACAATAACACCAGCCATGATCCCGACTACAAATTGCCATTTATATCACCCTTGGCTTAGCAATACATTTTCCTTGTATCTCAGACCACAATTAAAGACTTTGTAGGAGCCTTTGACCTTTGACCTGGATCTGTGTGATGCCAGAGCTGCACACCCTACTAGCTGAGCGACCTGAACATTATTATTTGTGTGTCTGCTGCTGAAGATTGCAGATATATATTGCAAAAATAAACCACATTGGTATATCTCGGTGCATTTAGTTATTTGGCAGCATCTTGTTGACCCTTGCTGACAGGCAGTGAAATATAGATGACCTGACTACATGAGAAGAAAATTAAGGGCATGTGCACCCTGTAAATCATTTATGGTAAGCATCTGAAGACACGAAGCAGTAAGCAGCAGTCTTGAACACTCATACAAAGAGATAAATCATAAAACAGAGGGAGAGTCATTTTGCTGTTGACAGTTGCCCCTGCAGAGCACAAAGCGTTTCATCCTTGTGAACCTGTTGTCAGTATCTTGTGAGACAACCCCTTCATCTGGGCATAGAACATAAGATTGTTCTCACTTGACTCTCTTTTTCTTTTTTGGAAAAAAAAAAAAAACGTACATCCTTTTTTTTTTCCCCTTCTTTTTTTAAACTTTCCTAATCTACAAGTACACGCCACAGAGAGCCCGGCTCTCCCAGGGTTTGCTGAAAATTTGATCTGGGAAATGAAGGAAATCAGTAGCTCAGGTGGAAAGAGATGAGATGGGTTCAGAGGAGCGAGTACACCAAAGTCATTTATAATACCTTTGTCACAAAAGGGTTGAACATCACAGGTTGATGACGTCTTAACAGTGGAGAGCGCACAGAGCTGGATTTCTCCTTTGCAAAGTATTGACGGCTCCTTTGGGAAATAAAACCCCTACATCTGCAATGCTGCTACATCTTACTCATTAGCCATGAAAGAGGCCGACTTCTGCCAATGCTCGAGAAAGATGGTGCTACAGGTCGTGCTTTTTCTCAACGGGATACAGATTCAGTCTATATAAACTCCAGCACATTTTAATGCCGTTATTTTATCATATACACTTTCACTACGGGAAATTATATTTTATTTATAAGATGAGACATTACAAGTAAATATTATTTATAGAGCAATGAAATGAAAAAGTCACTAACTTAGAGGCATGGGATCATTATCCATTTTCACTATTATTCAGGTTAAAATATG
The DNA here is from genome assembly GCF_963457635.1 of Microchirus variegatus. Taxonomy (NCBI): domain Eukaryota; kingdom Metazoa; phylum Chordata; class Actinopteri; order Pleuronectiformes; family Soleidae; genus Microchirus; species Microchirus variegatus. The sequence continues at coordinate 11,760,033 of NC_139813.1, forward strand.
ATACTGCAAAAAAAAATGTTTTCATTTATATATAATTTAAATGTAAATGAACAGTATTTCATCTCCATGAGAGTGGATGAACAAATGTTTCTAAAACGTAACTCAAATGAGCAAAACATTTTACAAGATGTTACAATTATACAAAAAAAAAACCTTTGAGAAATATGACTTGTGTTCAAAAAATTACGCCCTGGAATGACTTGAATAATGAGTGTTGACAAGCTTCCCGATAATCCTGATGAGTCACCATGATCGATTAATGTGCATGCAATAATATCATATCATAACATAAAAAAACAACAGTATCAGTTAGAGATGTGAATCTTTGGGTGTCTCACGATTCAATTCCATTAAGATTCTTAGGGTCACAATTCGATTGAAAATTTGAAAACTGATACAATGCATAGTGTGTTAAGGCAAATTATGGCATCAAAACAATACAGTTTGTATAAGATAATGTGATCACACAAAGGCAAACTTAAGACAAAAGTTAACATTTATTCATTCAAAACAAATAAAAACTTACTTACTGTTCAAAAAAATTAGCATAAATAAAATCTTCGGGCTAGCTGCTTTTTTCTCCCAGAAGTTACAAAAAATAAACTGTACACAAATAACACAAACTGGTGTTTGGTGGGTTTTTTCAAAATAGAAACTTAATTTTTATTTAATTTTTTTTTAAATATATTTTTGAAGTTTATGAATCGCTTCAGAATCGTGGATGGTTAGAATCGCAATTCCCCCCCCACCCCTAGTATCGGTCCTCCTCTCTGTCCTCTGTCCTCCTTCTGGAGCAGCTCTGAGCTACTGTAAGTGATTCTGGTAGAGCAACTTTCTGAGACCATGAACCATGACGGCCGCATTTGTTTACTTTTTGACTCGGACATTATAAATGTACGGCAAGCTAACGGATAACACTTACCGTTACATTAACCAATGCACACTCTGTTTGAAACATGGCACATGGAGACTGTAAACATTCAAAAATATTGCTTTTTCTGTAGCCTCGTTGAAGAAGTGGTTTGATAGCGGTCTTATTTGCATGCAGTGTTGCCCTCACACCACGCAGAGAGCAGTGGGGAAACGCGACTTTGTATTAAAATATGACCAATTATACCTCTCAAAAACAGGAATTAGAAGCCAAGGCCTTTCTTTTGTACATGTCTGCCTCAAATAAAGGTCTGTTACCTCCTGCAGTTGAGGTGTATAAGGGCCTCAGTCACTTTGACTAAATATGGTAATAACTTAGCTGCCTGGACCTCACTGAGTAGTCAGCTATTTGGCTGGCAGCCAGGGCTTATGGAAATCTGTTTTTTTCTTTCTTTTTTCTGTCCGACATAGTAGATTAGTGAGACGGGGAATTTTCTGCAGAGGCTGAGTTTACCGGATTGGAAGGTGATTTGCCTTCAGTCAGATAAAGTTTGCAGTCACAGGTGCAAAGAGTCAAGGTGTAAGAGCTTATTTGTGTGATGGTGTGAGGGTTAATGAACAAATGGTTCAACAGAAAGCATCAGTGAGTTAGGGAGTGTATGAATAAATGTGTTTTTGTTTTTGTTTTTTTTACAGGAAATAGTCCGCTGAGTCCAGTACCTGACCCATTCAACTATTGGTTTGCGCTCAGTGTAAAGTGCTCAGTATAATATGTCACAAATAAGCTTTTCATAAAATGACATTTTAAACTGCCCTGTACGGTGTCTCTTAGCAGAACTTAACATACACACTTTGCTTGTTTTTTCCCCTCAGCTAATTCTCCAAAGCCTAAATATATTCAGTTTATTATTAAGTAAACTGGCAATTATTCACATTACAGCACATACACATTTGGCATTTCACTTTGTATTCACTTTCTGTCAGTAGACTTAACAATTAATCACTTAATGATTTCAGCTTAAAAAAAAGCCTCACCTGCCCTTTGCTTTCTTGGTTGAAGAAATAATTTGGGAATCATACTTTTCAATAGATTTACATCAAAGCAAATACTGCACCAGAAGATATTTCCTTTATCAGGTTTTTTTTTTGTGCGAAAGGCCTTTTCCACTTTTGCTGTTCTTTGATAATTACACAAATAGCTCCTTCTCCTGGCGTCTCTTGTTGCCAGGTTGTTGCTAAAGTTTTGCGTTCAAAGTGTAAAATTGTCGTCTCCCGTGAAGTCGATATTCTTTAACTGTTGTAAATGTCGATTGTTATCCTCCAGCGTTGTCTGTCGTACTGACTCAGCCATTCAGATGAGAGAACACACACAGGCATTAATCATAGTCTGTTGCAGGCGAACATCCATCTCTCTTCCTGTGGCTCTGTTCAGTTTTAGTCAGTGTCAAACTCTGCTGTTTTCATGCTGAGAAAAATTGCCTGTTTCATTCCAGCACAGCTTTGCTTCATTTTACATCATTTATCATGGTGAAAGCTGTTGTTTGCTGTAGGAAATTTCCAAGTAACATTGAAACCATGGTGCAAAGATGCTTTGTACACACATCAAGAGTCTACTGTGATGGTTGAGACTAAGCCGTGTGTGTATTTGTTCTTCTCTCGTTTGTGGCGCAGGACTTGGAGGACAGAATCCAGCATTTTGATACATTCCTGTGAGATGGAGAACATTTATCAGGTCAATCCTGAACAGCCTGGGACCACAAAGACAAACACAAACTGACTGAGTGCCAGTGAATGAGCTTCGAAAATCCAGCCCTCAACACAAAAATCAAACACGGAAAAAATTCCCACGTCCTCCTTTTGCCGGGAGGGAGCACGAGGACAGAGACATTCAAATGGTGCTATCGTCTCAGGAACCTGGCCAGATCCAGACCCCATTCTACACAACCAAACTCCTGGAGGTGTGTCAGACACGCACACACACACACAAACGTGCACACACACCCACGGCGACGGGCAACTCTGGTGCTACTCGGGTGCTATCCTAACTTTGATCCATGCTGCTCTCGCGATTACTTCTTAACTTGGATGATTAGCAAAAAACCAACAGATCGGGTGATGTCATATCGCAAACCTGGTTGGCTTCTTGCCGGAAGCAAGCCATGCATACATGCACATGCACACACACGATTGGGGATGCATGCATATCTACAAACACACATATACACACACTCTCACATTTGGATTCTCACCAGCAAAAGTGTGAATGCTAAATGCCGCTCAAGGAAGATATTCTGAATGGCTGAACTCCATTATTGCTGAGCCCATCATCATAAGCCAGTTTTATGTGGATCTCTTCTCTCTCTCTCTCTTTCTTTTTTTTTTTTATTCCTGCCATTTCAGCTACTCAATTAGTTCAGTATCTGAGCCACCGTCATGAACACTCACCCAGAACTGGAGTTTACAAAAACTTTTTTGGTGCAAACATCAAACCCTGCTGAGGTTAGCACAGCAGGAAGTAGAAGTGATTATGTCCTCTTCATTACAGCAGTCATCAGGTGTGGAAAGCTGTTAGCCCCCTCAGTGTTTTGTCTCAATGTCGCTGTCGGAGAAAAAAAAAAGAAAGCGTAGCCTGTAGATCAGCTGTAAAAAAAAAAAAACACCATTTTGCTGAACACATTTTGCTCACAGACTGGCTCTGCCATTCACAGCCTCAGCTGATTGTCATGTCCTTAATCGTTTGTGTGCGAGCTGCACCCTCACCCCACTTTAAATCACAGCATGAATGTGCCCCCCCCCCCTCCTTCCCCCCTCCTTCCCCCCTCCCTCTCAAGCCATGTCCGCCTGTTCGGTTTCCTATCAACTCCCCCAGCCGAGGTTACTGGAAGAAGTATGAATAGGAACGTGTCTGTAGTTTTGCACTGCCTAGTGTGTGCCTTAATTTTAAACCTCACCAAACTCTTGATAAATTCACCAGGATTTATTTTTTTGTTGTAATTTACTTATTGTGACAATGAACAGGCCCCAGTTTGGCGGTGGGTCTTAACCACTGAGATCAACGTGGCTTTGAAGCAAAAAAAAAAAAACAATGAAGTCGATTAAGTTCATATCTAGGTTTAACTTTCTATTAACGTCAACATAGGCCGACAGTTTATTGAAGGCATTTGAAGACCTGAGGGACAAAATATACTTATGTTGTGCTAGTGTGAGGCCATGTTGAGTTAAGTCTTGTTTGTTAGTTAATTAATTAATTAATTAATTAATTAATTAATTAATTAATGAAATAAATAAAATAAATAATTATTTAATTGATTAAATACATAAAGGAGGGACAGGCGTGGGGGTCAGTCTCCACCTGAACACACAGCCGGTGCAAAGAGATTTCATTTCTTTTTCACTTTTTCATAAAAAGCAAAAATAATTTTTAGAAAAAAACAGTAACAATCAAAAAAAACAAAACTTATCTGTTGTGCCAAATGTTATCCACTCCTTCAGATGGTGCTGACTTAACAGCAACCTGATCACAAGAGTCCTGTTGTCGTATGTATTGAGTATTTGATAACTTCTTTTTTTTTTACTTTTTTATAAGATACTTTGCTTGAGTGGATGTTTTTTTTTGGTTTTTTTTGCATGGGTTGTGAATCCACATTGAACAAGGCCATTCTAGGCAGTGCCCATCACTAAGGTGTATAAAGCATTACATTATTCTTTGTCCTCTCACGTGTGTACCGACTTTATAGATGCATTTTGTTCTGTTCTCTCAGCACCAGACAAGAGAAGCTTGATTCTCTTATTTCTTTTTTTTAACTTCAGTGAATGAAGGTATTTACTGTTGTTGTATTTTGAGCAGTCGTAGACAGTTGGAGAAAGCCCCCCCTCGTGTTTTTCCTCAGAGCAGTTTTGTCCAACCCTCCGAACCTCTTGGTGCAGCTCTGACCCCAGCTCACCTCTGCCTTTTCTCAGATTCTAGGTCACGACAAAGAAAAGACGAGCTAAGAACCAGATGCAAACTGGCAGCGACAGGTTAGCACTTGGACTACTGCAGAGAGAAAAACCAACGCTACCTCAGCTTAATTTATTAAAATGCTAAAAAAAAAATGTTTACTGGGTACAAAAACAGTATTTTTTTCATCCCCTCAAAATACTGTTGCAAAAATCTCCAGTGCCGTCATAGGTACCAGATCCGTGCAACCACAGCTGCTGCAGTAATCCAAGAGTTGTTTGTATCTCTCTGATTGTAATGTATGTTTGCATTTGAGCCAGATGATGATTGCATAGATTAAAAAAAGGCTTGTTGATGTATACTTAATGCTTTACTTTCAGGTTCGTTTAATTTCTACTGTACCTTGACACTTAACGGGGCGTCCTGGATCATATTATCATCCCATATCTTCAAAGCTACAGAGGAATAGGTTTTTCTCTTTTTTGGGGGGGCGGGCATATTTTCATCTCATGATTCTGATTATTTATTATTATTAAACCTGTTTTACACCTAATATTCAGTAAATTGTCTTTTTGTATGTTTGACTTTTTTAAGAACGGGGAAAGCATTTAAAGTTTTTTGCTGAATTGCGCAGCGTTTGTGTAGCAGGTTTCTTCAATCGTGTTCGGGGGGAAAAATTAAGGGTTAACAGGTCTCTCAGGTTCAACACGTGATAACATACCCTTTCAACTTCTCTATTTATTTCATTGTTTGAAAGTTTTCTTTGTTAAAAAGTTGGTTAAAGCCGATTGTGGCATACTGGAAGAGACAACATTAGGATGGAACAGATCTTAAAAACATAGTGGCTGTGTAGCACAGCCCAGGTAGAGGTAACCGGATCAGATTAACTTGTTTTTTCTTGAGAAGAGAATGGCTTTTATAAAATTGAATAGACATTGGGAATTAATATATGGGTAGTTTAAATGTCATACATTGTGATCTTCCTTTCTTGTTATAAATGGTAGCCAGTTTGGACTAACAACCAATTTTTGTCTGGTAGTTATAACTACTTAGTCCAGCATGCAGAAGGAGAAAGGGTTTGTTCTATCCTGAATTACTTTGTTCTTCCCTACTTTTTTTTCACAGTTAATTAAGTCAAAAAAACCTTTCATAACTTTTGTCTATTCTTTCCTGTTGTGTATTTAACACACTTGTTCGCAATGTTACATTAGTGTAAGTTATATTTGAAATGGAACATTTACTGTATTTCTCAAATAAACTGCTGTGATATACTTGAATAAAAGTGCAAACTGTAAAATTTGTGATGTTTTTGTGCTGTTAATTTGGAGGAATGGAGAATGCACTAGGCCTGCAACGGTTATTTGATTAGTTCAAGGTCCCATATTATGCAAAATCAACTTTTTAATCATTTAAATCCTTATATTTGGGACTCTGGAGGCCCTATCAGTCGGCAAAATGTGAAAAAAGATGACACACTCATGTTTTTGTGGTCCTCCTCAGTCTAAGTACAGGAGATAAAACCTGGAATGTTGACACGCGAGAGTGCTCCACTGTGCAGCACAGAGTTCTACACAAACTTCCAGCCTCAGAGGGTTTATCCGTCCAGTGGATGCATGTTATATATGACGGCAATGTGCCTGTTAGAGCCTGCATATGATCACTTTTACACATGCTAACTGCTGTTAACTCCCAGTAGCCTCTGTGGCTGATGTCATTTCCTGTCCCTGAAGTTTTGTTTGACCTTTTTTAAGGTGACCTAAAGAGATACTACTAAACAGAGCTGCAGGGCTGTTTTGGCAGGGTGATTGAACTGCTGTGGTGCTTCATCTTTATGGTATTTTGACCAAAGCATGTCACAGACATGTTCATTAGGACACCAGGGAACTAGGTTTATTTGTAGAAATAGGATATAATATGGGACCTTTAATCTGTTTCTTTGCTCTGTATAACCAAGAAATCATTACAACTTGAACCATTCTGATTTGAGGACAAAACAATTCATTCGAGAACACCGTCATGTCCCAGTTTGGAAACGTTCCCCATTTTCATACCATTTCAAGGACCCAATGGTTATGAAAGTAATCGTTCGATGCAGCCCTAGAATGAACTACCCTGTGGAATATCAGGTTGAATTTAGTTGGAGAGCCTGATTTTAGTTGAATCTCCTTTTCCAAAATCACACCTTGGTATTTTTATATCCCAAAATGTTCTCTTTATCTGTATTAAATACACGTTAGAATCTAGTCTTACCTGATTCCAGCAGAGTGATTTCCTCGAGAAAAGTAAATTACAGGTTTGACTGAAAAACACACACAACGCGCTCATTGATCTGGTTTATGTATTAGGTTTCAATAATAACAATTGTTAATTTCTTCTTTTTGGGTACAGATTTACAGACATACCATTTGAGTCCAACCTATCAGGTATTTTTTTCTCCCCCTAAAAACATTTATACAGAATTGCCTTCAGGTTTTTAAAATATACATATTTCCTTCCTATATTTACAGAATACAAACCCGACATCTTTCGTGGGGTTGTAACGAGACACGCGGTACAAAACAAAAAGTGTGGGAGGAGGAGAATCTGGTGGAGGGAAAAAACAGAGCATGGAACAGGAAATAACTTACAACAGTCACAGGTGATTATTGTGCTTTTATCCGGAGGAACTGCTCCAACATGAACATCTGATCAGACGTCAGTGGAAAGGAGAAATTCCCTCTCTCTCTCAATCTGTTTTCCTTTCCCCTGAGAGCATGATCACATAAATCAAGGGAAGAAAAGAAAACAGGCCACTCAGATAATCTCTCGATTAGGCTGGAGGTGCAAACGAAAGAGGAAAAACATGAAGATTTTCTCTCTTTAAACAGAAACCTGACCCAGTTTGTTTTTGTTTTTTTTATGAAGTTGAGCAAGTCATTAAAAGAATCAGGTTTCATGGAGTTTATTTCCATTATTAAAGTTACCCTGGCTGTCAGAAGTATACTCTCTGACACAGTGGAGAGAGAAGAAACCCGTCAAATCCACTGATAAACAGGGAGAGCGTCACTTTGGTTTCCTCTACTTTTCGTCCTCTCCTGCAGATGTCGCTACTGAAATAATGTTCATACAACACAAAGACACTGCGCTCAGTAATGAAGGACTATAAATCAAGACACAGTTTGAAAAGAGACAAGGATCTTCACTTGCAATGGCTTTCTCTGCACCGAGTCGGCTTCGTTAAAGAAAACAATGAGGTGAGTTTAGATCAGGAAAAGAAAGAACTGACAAAAAAAACAACCAACCAAGGAGCTTTTAAATGACTAAGAGTCCCCGTGCCTGTTGGATGAGAGGATGAACTACTACCATGACACATACAGTACTGGAGGTTAGGCAACGCCACCTGACATGGCCGAGTAGTTGAACATGGGTACATTCTGCACAGGACTGTTTGGAGAGTGGGACGGGTAATGTGGTGAATGGATGCTGGCGTCCAGAGGTTGCTGAGCGGCAGACGACAACTGTGCCCCGCGCTGCCGCCGCCGTCGCCGCCGCCACAGGCCGCCGCATGTTGTCCCACAACCGGAGCCCAGCTGGTGTTTGGCATCGACCGAGTGTGAGAAGGTTGCGGGGGGGGGGGTTTGGGGGCCGACCTCATCCGCTCTGGATGTACTTTTTGATGACCACGCAGCCGTGTCTGAAGAGCGGGCACGGCAGCGACTGCAGCAGCGTCCACGTGTTGGTGCAAGGGTCGAACGTTTCCATGTTGCCAAGGACCGGGCCCTCGCTGCTCACGATGCCTCCAGTGCAGTAGATCTTCCCGTCCAAAACCACAGCGCTGCATGAACACACATCACATTTGTTTTAGTCAGTTTGAATCCTTTAAGGAATAGTTCAACAACTTCATTTGAATGGACATTTATGGGGAAACTAAGCCTATTTCTACTACTGGTACTGGTCTCAATCACTAATTTCAGGTTTTCTTCGGTAGAACGTGATGTCAGATTAGTAAAATATCTTCCAATTTAGAGAAAAATGGATGATAAAGCACAGCACATATGAGTGGACACTGACAGATATTACTTTCCAAAAGGTGCTTGGTTGCAGCTGATGTCTGAAACAGCTGACCTGTTGGTCAAACAGCAACCAGAAGACTGTCTTCTTTTTAAATTCAGTCAGACTAAAGCAGAGGTCTCCAAACTTTTTTTCTTCCGAGTGCTACTTTGACAAAATTAAAATGGCCGAGAGCTGCTCGTGTTTCTTTGTTTTTCGAACATTTATTCCCATGGTTTATTTCAGCCCAGACAAACTGAACGAGCTTGTTTTGCCTGAACATTTACAAAATGCTGGGTGTCAACAACTCACGTTTCTCCCTCGAACATATCGCATATACGCTTTTAAATTAAAATATTAATGCTGTCAAAACAAAACAGCGCAATTTACAAATACACTGATATTGTGGCTAGTTCACTTTTTTTATTTTGCTATTATCTGCCCACATGTACAGCTGTATGTCAATAAGAGAGGTTTATGCTGGAGTCTTGTTCTGAAGTCTTTGATTTTACTACATACATGTCAGATAAGGTCAACCCACAATATATTTTAGGCCTTAAATGATTTGTTCAAGGACCTGTACACATAAGAACAAGTTTAAGGAGAATCCACAAAACCTTTGTATGGTACTGGCTTTTTAATCCAGCGTTTTGGGAAAACTGGTTCTAGAGTTGACTTTTCTGCATGTAGTCTGCATGTTCTCCCCGTGTGTGTGTGGGTTTTCTCTGGGTTCTCCAGTTTCCTCCCACAGTCCAAACACATGCTGATTTGGGGATTAGGTAAATTGGACACTCTAAATCAGGGTTTCTCCCTCCTGGTCCTGGGGAGCCACTGTCCTGCATGTTTTAGGTATTTCCCTGCTCTGACTCAAATAAATTCAAATAAATGGGTCGTTATCAGGCATCAGCAGAGCTTATACTGACGAGCTGACCGCTTGACCAGGCGAATCAGGTTTTTAGAGAAACACCTGAAACGTGCAGGACAGTTGCTCCCCAGTACCAGGAGTGGAGAAACCCTGCTCTAAATTGACTGTGAGTGTGAGAGTGAATGGTTGTTTGTCTCTATATGTGTCCCTGTGATGGACTGGCAATCTGTCCAGGGTGTACTCAGCCTATCGCCCTATGTTCGCTGAGATTGGCACACCACCCCCCGTGACCCTCATGTGGAGGATAAAGCTGTAGATAATGGATGGATGTATGGTTCAAGAGTGGAAAAAAAAAATCACAAAAAGCTACTTTTGCATTTTAATGTTTGCATGTCATTGAGCCACATGGGTTTGGAGTTTGTACGCAGCTTTATGGACATTCTCCATGTCCATACTCCTTTTTCTGCTGTATTTCTGGTACAGCATTACAGCGCCAGATAATGTCCTGGCCTTGAAACTACAGCGTTTAGAGCCGTAATGGGGGGGGGGAAGTAAAATTATTGGATCAAGAAAGTTCTAACAAACAAAAAAAGAAGAAAAGAAATCACCTTCTTAGATTGCATTTCTTGACCATAATCAATAACATCCTTGTGGCCGTTGGTTGCCGAGCAACTACTCAGTGCAAAGGGAGCATCTGGACACATGACCCTCATTAAAGCAGAATTGTTTATTCTACATCAGTTTGTGTCTGCATTACACAAACATGATTTACTGAGTTAATTAGCGAGCTTTAGAAGAGCTGGTCGGTGGATTTTGACGAACAGTATCCCCCTGTTTGCAGGCTTAATGCTAAGCCAACAAACGCATCAGTTTTGGCCCAAATAATAATGAGGGGTTATCAGTGTCAGGATGAGAGGTAGGCGAATGTAAGCATGTGTGGCTTTGATATGCGATCGCTGCAGTATGCGTCACAGCAGCAGGGAAAATCAGACAACAAAGCCACAGACGGAACGACGACGTCTCCGCAAACATGCTGACTGTCTCGCTGCGGGGGCCACGCCCTGTGATTACGTCACATCAATCAAACTGTGTAAGTTAGGAGGGAGTAAGATACCACACGCATTACTTTTCTCTCTTCCGGGGCAAAATCGAGAACTAATGAAAAAAGCAAATATCTGTAGAAAATGTGCTCATTTGATATGAGAAACAGAAACAGGGGTTTGTGTGCAGAGAGGATTAAAACTTGGACTATAAGCTGATTAGGGCTTTGTACTCCTATTGGGGTTTTGCAACGATCTGCATTTACATAAGGTGCACGCACAGACACACACACTGAGTGAGGTCGAGGCAAAATAAACATGTAGTCCTACTTCAGAAATTCAACAACACTGCTGGGAGTGAAAAAAAAAGAAAAAAGATTATAACATGAAGCCTAAATCCCCTTTGGAGAGAAAACACAGCTGATCCAAAGTGGAAGGGAGCGCGGGGCGAAGCCTGGAGTTTCTCTCCTTCATAAACAGAAGGGAGGTGCAGGTCTGCAGAGGGCTGGACGCAGCGAGGGGAGAATATCAGCTCTCCTGCACCATGACCTGCTAGACTTCATCTTCTGTGTAAGAGCATGCACTGCAGATAGTGCTGTTCCTGAGCATTTTCTCCTTAAGCAGTTCTTTCTTTGTGTGCGTGTGTGTGTGTGTGTGTGTGTGTGTGTGTGTGTGTGTGTGTGTGTGTGTGTGTGTGTGTGTGTGTGTGTGTGTGTGTGTTGTTCGCCCCCCCTCCCTCCACCATCTCTCCCTCTCCTGTGTCAGACTTAGTTAAATGTAGCAGAACAGCTGCCTGGCGTGGCCTGCTGCAGCTTATCAATAACTCTGACAACATGATTTATGATATACATTCTGCACATAAGATCACTGTCTGTAATTGCTTCCCAAATGTATCTCACATTTATTTGCCTTATCTTTCTTTCTTTCTTTCTTTTGCAATAACACAAATAAAAAAATAAAATAAAACCCAGTTGGGCCGAGAGAGCTGAGCTCATTATCCTGCAAACTGCACACTTCAGTGACTTGACCTGACATGGATATTAAAGACATGATCCCATTGTTTTTCATTTCCATTTATCTCACTTTATCAGCCATTATGTCTCTACAAATTCTATTAAAGCTTAAAACTAATATGGAAAATACAACTAGCTGTTCTGTTAATAGTTTTAGGTAAATGCAAGGCTAAATGCTTAAAAAGAGCAGATTAAATCAAGCTGACTTTATATTTTTTATCAGATGGGTCTTGTTTCACTGTTGCCTTTGCAGCAAGACGACCTGGGGTTCATGACTTGGGCCAGAACAAGGGCCTTTCTGCATGGAGTCTGCATGTTCTCCCCATGTGTGTGTGGATTTCCTCCCACCGTCCAAAAACATGCAGATTTGGGGATTAGGTAAATTGGACACTCTAAATTGACCGTGAGTGTGAGATTGAATGCTGGTTCATCTCTGTGTGTTGGTGCTGTGATGGACCGGTGATCTTTTCAGAGTGTACCCCGTCTTTCACCCTCTGTCAGCCAGGATTGACCCTCATGTGGAGGATAAAGCGAGAGCGGGAGTGAGTGAGTTGGTGAGTTCGAAAGCTTTATTGTTTTTCACCTGGGGAGAAGTTTCAAAACTAAAAATCCATGTGACTTTTTCCGTTCCCGAATATATTTTCCTCTGTGCAACCACTTACCCTTGTTAAAACACAATGACTTACAGATTACCAAGATTGAATTTTCATATCTTTCGAGGCCGTGCAACAATATTAACGCTTTTGAAAGTGCACAATTTAATTATATATAAAAAAAAAAAAATCCTTTCAAAACCACCACGGTGGGGATTTTCCTTACAAGTAGTGCCGCTACCTTAATAATCTCTTACCTGCAGAACTGCCGAGCGTGATTCATGTTGGGACCAGCCTTGATGTTGCCTTTGTCTGGGTCATAGATAGTGGTAGCTCGAGCATAGGCTCCTCCCAGGATGAATATAAAGCCGTTTAGACTCACAGCAGGAGCGTATTTGTTATCTAAAGATATGAAAGAGAAAGAGGGAAGGAAGGGAGGAAGGAAGAGAGACACAGAGCTTTTTGGTAAATCTCAACCATTGTTTGCATGCCATTCTCTCACACAGCAGAATTTTCCATTCAGTATAATGGTCTCAATTTATTTTCTTCCCCTCTATTCTTTTTCCTGCAGTCCCCAGGCTGCATGCAAAAAATTATCATCAACATTCTCCTTATCTCTTTACAGATGTGCCATTCACAAGATTGCTTTGGAAGTAAAAAAAAAAAAAAAACACACATAAAAAAAAAAAACAGAATAGATGGCAAACCAGTAAAAAAAAACAGAGTTCATAAATCACTGCTGGTTTTATTGGTTTCTGCTCCGAAAATATGTTTGGGCTTGGCTACAATATACGAGTTACCAATAGTCCCAATAATTCACAATTGCATTACGCCCTCTGGCACCTCTACAGATTCACAATGCACGATGCAAAAATAAATAAAAGAGAAGAACCCTCGCACATGCATTGGTAACACATGAGTAAACAGGTGGCATACTGTGCATACTATATAATTCAATCTTATACAGTGTACAGCACATGAGGAAAAGAAATAAAAAGAGGCATTGAAGTAGGAGCGTGGAAGAATTATGGATGGATGGGAAACAGAATGAAACAGCGGTTTGTGTAGAATGGTGCCACTGGAAACCTGCAGCGTGAGAGCATCAGACCCCGCTGTGTGGGGAAGAGGAAGTGTATTTCAAACTCGGAGCGATTTCTCTTGTGCAGAATGCAGCTGGCCAATTTACAAGCAGCATGAATAATGTACCCACACTTGGCCATGAGCTGCCGTCCTCACTGTTTGTTGCCACAACGGACGCACACATACCTCATAGGAGGCGACGGGCAACGGAGGGAGAGTAGAGTCTGACGCCCTAATAATGGTGATGGGAGTCCCCAACGCTTCTGTTGTTTAGTGAACCACCTCCCATTACCGCCGCCTTTAGTCCGGCTGCTGAGAGACATGTTTAATTAACAGATCGCCTCTGGAGACGAGGGTGGGGGATGCCGTTCATCACACACTCGCTTTGTGAATGAGCCGCTCTGCGTATATGTATATGTATATGTATGTAAGTATATGCCTATAATGTTCTACATAACAACAGCACTGGGAGGCTATACAGTCATCGCAGCAGCTCTGTGAAGCTGTAATAAGCTCAATGTTCACCTGTTCACCAGTGGATGTTTTTGTTGTATTAAGAATAAAAATACTCACTAATGAGCACTAACCCTGTTATTTTAGGTTACATTTTTGGCCGTGTTTGTTAAAGGTGCATTATGTAATAAATCTAAAGCAACTGGCCATAAAATCCTCCTAATATGTCACAGAGACTCAGGAATAATGTTCATATAACAAACTGAACTCACCAACAACAACAGTACAGACAAAATATTCAGATTAAAAAAAATCTTTTGCAGACTGCAAATTGTGTTTATGTTTTGAAATAATGTGGCGCCACCTACTGCGGTCTACCAATTATTTCAGTCAGTAGAGTCTCAGCTGCCGAGCTCGATAGTTTGAATTTGAGTGGAGTAACCGTTTTTGGCCACATTCTTACATATGGGGCCTTTAAGTTTAGTCACTCAGGTCTCGTCTTATTGTGCACTTCCTGTTTTATTTTGTATATGTATCTTTCCCCCTCGTTTCAGACCCTGACTTCCTCCCTTTGTGTGATTTCCTGTCTGCCCCGCCCCTGATTGGTTTCACCTGTTTTCACTAACCTCCTGTATAAATAGTCCTTGTTTCCCATTGTCTTGTTGCTAGTTCGTCTGGTTCAGTTGTCAAGAAGTTCTAGCCAGATCTTCATGTTTCTAGGATTTGGTTTATTGATTTTCAAATTTTGTTTGAGCCTCCTTGTGAGTGCCTCATGTTGATATTTTTGCCTCGTAAACTTTTTGTTAAAACATTGTTGTCATTGTTTTTGAGTGGTGCATTTGAGTCCACCAGTGTCGTGTCTAAAGTCATAACACTGTCTATCTGTCTGTCCGTTTGTGAGCTGAATATCTCGAAAAGTAAAGGACAGATTCAGGATTTATTCGAAGTCATTTTAAGCTTTGCAAAACAAAGGACATTTTCGATATCTCCTAATAATGTCACATTATATGACATATCGTTTTGGATTGATGTTGGTCGAAATCCATATCTCGATCATGCTGGCACTGCGGGACGTTGTGCAGCCTTGGCTGAGGTTTAAACTCTCTCTGAGTGTGTTCCCTAGTTTGGTCATAAATCCAAGGGCTGTGGACATTTAGACTGATAACTGCACACGGACCGACATCACAGTGTCACAGTGAGCTGCATGACACTGTTCAAAGATCACATTGAAATTAATTGGACAGTCATTATCACAATTTTTTTTTTTTATCAAAATGATCAATATTTGATATTTGTCAACAAATAAAACCCAATTTCCTCTTCAGGAAGTAATTACCATAGTCTTTTGATTTGGATATTGCAATTTTGATATTTTGATATTTTGTTGTCAAGTGTGCAGCCCTATAAAACAGCCCTGTTCAGTAAAACGAAACTTAAGTGACAGAAAATGACATCAGCCACAGAGGCTACTGGGAGCTAACAGCAGTTAGCATTTGTAAAAGTGATCATTTGCAGGCGCCAGGAGACACATTGCCGTCATATATAACATGTATCCACTGGACAGATAAATCCTCTGAGGCTGGAAGTTTGTGTAGAACTCTGTGCTGCACTGTGGAGACAAGAATAGAACTTTTCACGGACTTCGTTGCCCTCGCCAGCACTCTCGCGTGTTTCACGGACAAAGCGGAGCTCCGCGAGACAACAATACCAGGAATTTAGCGCATTGTGACGTCCCAATGAGCACGGAAGTCAGCATCATGTGTTTCATCTCCTGTACTTAAGGCCGAGGAGGACCACAAAAACATATTTTTTCACACTTTGTGGACTGATAGGACCTCCAGAGTCCCAAATATAAGTATTTAAATGATAAAAAAGTTGATTTTGCATGATATGGGACCTTTCACTGTTGGGTAGACCAACTGATACATGAAGCCATCATTACCCATGAACTGCAGCCATTATTATAAATAACTCCATGTTGTTTCCTATGTTCTCTTACTGCACTGTGATCATTTACATGACGACAGTCCACTTCTCATTCTGCCTGACATGTTTCTTTTACTTTCTTCACTGCCGCTGCCAGCCTTTTATGGCGTGTGTGTCTAAGTGTGTGTGTGTGTACATGATGTTTTGTGTTCGTTCCCTTAAACACAGAACACTCATTTTTCTCTGCTCTGCACCTGAGGCAGAATAATAATAAGATGCTCTCAAAGGAAAACACTCTTTTTTTTTTTTTTTCTTCCTTACTCATCCTCTCTTTTGTGGACCAACTGTAAGTAGTGGGTTTGAGAGCTTGGAGAACTACCAGACAGGTAAATCTCATTCTCAACAGCCAAGCCTCAAAGGACGACTGTCGGGTTTCAAGATCTCTTGAGCACTTTGCTTCTGCTCCGATGCCCTGGCCGTCAATGCAGAAAACGAGCCATTTCTGATGAAACGGCGCCGTAAAGAGTCTGCACGTATTGTCTCTGTCAGCTGAAAAACTCTTTAATCCTCAGACAAACCGGGCTTTTCAAAATAGATTCTGTCTGGATTTGCTGCTCTCAGGTTAGAAAGGAATCCATCACTGACCACACTGGACTTAAAAATTCACAAAGTGAAGCGAAAACGACACCAAAAACACGGTTTCAACACATGGCCGTGATAGAACTACAGCTGTGCCTGCAGGGTAACATGGGCTAACACGGCTTCTCCTGATAAAACAGCTTAGTCACCACGTCTGGGACCCCTGAGGCTGAGGTCAAGGACGAGCAAATGGGTAAAAACACACACGCACACGCACACACACACACACACACACCTATGATGAAATGTGTGGCTTCTGTTCTAAACAAACACCTTGTTCTTCCCCTTCACATCCTTTTTGATCTGATTCCTGCATCGTAGAGAACACATGTCTGATTTTGTATCACTGAAACACAAACACAAACACAAACAGTCAAACCATTACTGTACAGATCTAGTTAATAATGGCTTCTCTGAAAAAGACTCCCAAACAGCAGTTTTTATCATGAAGCCATGACATTGCACTGACACTGTGGTGTTCCATCAGTCACCGATGGAAGAGACAGACTTAGGAATAAACAAGATATTCTCCTTAAAAAAAAACAAAAAAAAAACAAAGATGGAGGACGAGGTGCCGGGTTTCCTCTCCTACGTCCCTCGTCCTGCCAGAGAGCATGAGGCAGCAGGAGAAGTGGGACAAAGAGGCTTCAGTTCTCGTAGCCAGAAGCTTAGATAAGATTACAACAAGGTAATTGGAGCAGCAAAGGCTTTTTTTTCCCCCTCCACACAATGTCCTTTTATGTGGTGTGAGGTGAATAAGAGCAGCCTTTGAAATGACAGGCCAAAAGAGTAGAAGGGCGATAATGTATTTTATTCACTATGATGGAGATCGGGTGGAGGGAACATTTCCAATTACGTAACTATGGAAACACCTTCTTCACCTCTCTTACGTTGTCACTTTGGCCTCCTCTTCCTCTAAACTGTTGTCCGCTACGTCATTTACAGTTCTTTTTTTCTTTTTTTTTTGCAGTGCATTTTTCCCGACAGAGCGATGGGGGCATGGAGCTTCCACGATTTTTTGTCCCCTCAAGCTGATCCTGTCTCTCACCTGGGTGAACACACGCTGGGTGAACAATGGGGGGTGGAGCGCCGCTGAGTTTTTGTGGAAAAAGACTGTGTGGTTTTGATGTTTTGTGTTGCTGAAGCAGAGGTCACTAATGGGTAAAATAAGGCCTGGATCTGAACCCAGACACTGTCCTATACGGACCCGGACTTATTTTTTTGTATTTTAAATTCCATTGCTTTTCTTTTTTTTTTTAATGTCTAGTCATATAATATCTGGTATAATATAAATAGATGAAATAATAATGTTCCTGACCTTTGCTTGAGGACGCTTTCAAGACTGTGACTTTGAATTTACAGGAAAACTCCAAAAGCCAGTGTGTTTGGATGCATGTTTCGTTCATAGTGGTCACCAATTTACTTTGATGAGTTATTCAATAAGTAAGGCCAACATGAATTAACATTTTCACTCATCAAACAAAACTAATTTGTGCAACATCTAAAGAAGTATGTTGCTTATTCAGTGTAGCGAGGACATTTTTAAAAGAGATGTTTTTGGTGCCACAAAAAGAAAAGTCCTTCCACCTCTGTGGTATCAGGGTGAGAGGAGACTGAAATCAGAAAGACATTTTAGTAATTTGAGCGAGCTGACCTTCCAAGAAAAGCAATGAGGCTTCATGAATAGTTAACTGCACGTGTGGGTGCTCAATTATGCCCCAGTGTTTCAGAACATACGCTGCTCAGCAGACAGATACCGAAGACAAAGGAAGGTATGGATGAACGAAAGGCCGCAGAGACACCGCGTGCATCTCAATAGACTTTGACTATTTTTGGCACAAGTAATATTATTTTTCATTCTGCAAGCGATGGGAAGTCAGTCCTGATAAGTGTTTGTGAAACCCATTTGCAGCACATGTGGGAGACGGCCCGAGCAGTGGGGAATCACACACACACACACACACAGGTGCGCAGATGCAGGAAACGTACACAGCTGTATGTGTGTCAGTCGATAAGACGGCGCTGAGAGACAGAGGGGAGAGGTGTGCGGGTGGAGGCGGAGAAAGTGAGAGAGAGACGGAGGGGGGGCTTGAAGAGAGAGAGAGAGAGAGAGAGAGAGAGAGAGAGAGAGAGATGAACAGGGAGATTAGAGGGGGAGAGTGATGGAGGAAGGCAGAGGGGTTGATCGAGAAGTGCTCCCCACCCGCTCACTAAAATCATCGCCGGCCCAATTTCACAGGAAGCACTAAACCCGTCCATTATCTTCTGGCTCGTTGGCTGTCAGACGTCGGCCCATCTACACCCTGACAGATGATGGTGTGTCTGTCTACATCTGTCTTGCACACACACACACACACACACACACACACACACACACATACACAGACACTCTCACATTTAAAGAAAAAGACAAACACCGCGTACGTATGTGCACAGGCACACGCGTACGCGGAGAAAAACCTCCTGGCTCGTTACATAATTCATGTGCTGTGTACCTGTGCCCCCGGGGGGATGTATGGTTGATATGTGGTAAGCAGTGGTTGGGTGTCTGCATTTCTGTGTGTGTATATATATTGTGTGTCTCTCACGACTTTTCTCTCATTATTCCTCTGGCAGCCCATAAATACATTTCAGCGCTCAACCCCAAACACCCGTGCTTACATAATCATCATTTTCGCTCATAGTAGTCTCAATCTCTAAGAAGGCACTAATAACAGAGCGCAAGTTTCTGGGCCACATCGCTGAATGAAGTGCGGAGCCTCTGTGCCGGTGCCTCTAATGAATGACACAACAACTTCTTGTCAGAGTGTGTGTGTGTGTGTATATCCTTGTATTTGTTCCCTCGTTAGGACCCTTTTCTGGCATAAACACAGACCCTGTCAGGACCGGTTGTCCTCATGGAGACTTGGTCCTCATCAGGCAAAAACTCAATTCCTCAGTAACTGTTATGTTTAACCCGTTAAACATGTTTAAATATACAGTATATAGAATGTGCAATATAGAATGTCTTATATACGTCACAGTTTTCACTGAAGAAAAACCTTCTATTTTGTGACTTCTTATATCAACAACTAAAAATGTGATATAAAATGAGTCATAACTTTGACTCAACATACACGTAAGAAGAAGCCTGAATGTGTGACCTATAAAGGACACGCCCCCAGAATGTCCATATAAGGAGTTGTGTGTTATTTCCACAACAAATGACCATGGGTGCACCTGCGGCACAGATCCTTAAGGTCAGACAGTAACTGGTTATATGAATCGAAGTCACTGCAAAAGTCCTTAAAATGACAGCTGCATGTGTGTGTGTGTGTGTGTGTGTGTGTGTGTGTGTGTTTCTCTTCCTGACTGTTGCTGTTTTCTAAGAACAGCTCTTTTCCCCGAGTATCCATCATGTGCCAGAATATCAAAATGGGGGTAATCCAGCATCAAATATAGCATTTATATTAGCGTGGAGAATTCATCTAAATGAATGTGTTTTTTGCTTCTTTTTTTTTTTTGGAATGAAAATATTGTTGCATATATTGCAGCATTAGAAAATTGTTCACCGTGGAATTTAATTTGCTGGAAATTGTTCAGATTCACGTTCACCCAAATAAATCAGCAAATTACTGTTTTTATTTTATTTTTTGGTAAGAAATGAATCATGCGAGGTATTGTGTTAATTAGCGAGGCTTAAATGTGACGGGGCTGCATTTTCTTTTACTTTTAAACATTACACCTCTCCTACTTTCCTTAAACCTTTCAGTATCGTTCTGCACAAGAGAACTGCTAATTATTTTTCTGAACACAATTACTCTTGAAGGTTAAGTTTGTGCAATAGGCTTTTGTCTGGCCCAGATGTGAAACAGAGAGTCAGTCATCCTCCAAATGCTGCTTCTAACCTGCCTGTGGATCTTTTCCACTGTGAACACAACTGTCAGGGTTTGAATCTGCTCACTGAGCCTGTGTTTTTTTTCCTGCTACCTTGAGTTATGGCAGCTTGGTTAAAGTGTTTCCTGTGGTGCTGCATCCTTCACAAGTCCCTGGCGGCTTTGGCTGGAATGTGGCTGCAGGTTTGTTGGGTGAATAAGTGCAGTTTGGCCAAATACACGTCGAGAGCTACAGCCAGACCCACCTTTCATATTTCAAACATGGTCTTCACATTATAGTGAAAGGGCAATCATACGGGAAGAAAAATGGCAAATAGTGAGTAGGATAATAAGAGGGACAACAACAACAGGGATGGAAAGGTCATATTTAGATAAATGGTCATAGTGGATTATATGGATTTACAGTATATTTATAGTCATACCGCTCTTACTTTGCGGTGGAAATGTCATAAAGGTTACTTTTAGTCCGTTTACACAAACACAGGTCAACATTTTCCCACACAAAAAATATAAAAACTACATTTGTAGGTTTTGTAATATTATATATCCTCCATAAAACTGACAAGTACTTCAAAAAAAATGGGATGTCCGCGCCTGTATGGGAATCCCTGTGTGTGATGTGCAGAGGCTTCACGAGGCTCAGTCTCACAAAAAACATCTACTATTTGACAATGTGGTGCCTGCAGAAAAGCAATCGGGGACTTTATGGTTTCAACAGGCCAAGTCAAGTACATGAGATGGTGTTCAAGGGGGGGGGAGAGTTAGGACAACATTGTTGCTAGGTAACCAGGCAACCTTAATGAAGACCCAAAGCCAACGTGTTGCTCTCTCATGAGATACCAACGAGATACCGGTGATGATGAAACATGTGAGGAATGCATGGATGTAATGGTCTGCGTTTATGAACCGTGTAAATGGTTTCATCAGTGTTGCTCCCATTTTTTAAAATATATTTTGCCTTCAAAAACAAACATGCATTAATTTGAATATTTTGAGGTTGTTCCTCTTCAAATGTTAAGGCGTAATGAGGGAGGACAAACCATCTCCTCACACACACACACACACACACTGGTTAAAATAGGAAACAACAGCTTACAAACAGCGATGGTAACAATGGCAACACATCCCCGGTGACATAATGTCTCGTCGCTTTGTGTGTGAAAGAATGTGCCCGTGATCCTGTGACACAAAGCAACGGGTGCCATCACCTGTCTTACCTATCATGGGGGATTCAATGAAACTCCAGGTGTTGCTTTGTGGCACGTAGGACTGGAGGACACCAGCAGAGCGGCCGGCCTCGTTCACACCTCCAAACACGTACACCTTCCCTCCACACACTGTGGCAGCTGCAGAATGGACTGGCTTTGGCAGAGGAGACACTGTTTCCCACTGGTTGGTGATGGTGTCGTATCTGTGAAAAAAAAAAAAAAAATGTTTTGAGTTTTTGTACATGATGAAAGCATTTGCTTATTTTCAAATGTCCAAAAAAAATCAAGAGAAACAAGATAAGCAAGGAAAACATTTCGAAATCAGACACCATTTTTCTATTTGAGTGGTAATTCTCCACTCCAAACGGTAGAGCATGAGAGCCAGTGAAAGCAATGCAGGGTTCACCGCATGTTGAGCTGAGAGGAGCGACTCCAAGATGCATTCAAGAAATCTCTCTAATTCCACAAAAGTCCCCTAACTACACACTTGCTGCTGCCACCTTGTGGTAATGGATTCACCACAAATAAGGTAGTTAGAATCTGATCAACATAAGACAATAACAAACAAAAAAAAATCAATTGTTTACCAATAATTAAGCAATCAGATATTCCCAATAATCTAAATGATTTTAAAACTAAGATAAGAAAATCCTTTATTAACATTGAAGACAGTCAAAAGTAAAGATAGTAAATAATAAACATGCATTTTAACAGGAATATAAAAATGTAAAAAATATATTAAATACAATATAGAGAGTGACTAACCAGAACATATACATACAGTGTAAACAATGGTATTGCACATTACTGGATGAACATAGGATGAATTCCATGTGGTCTACTGAGAGTGCAGTGCTTGTTAAGCAGGGAGGAATGACCTGTGATACCGCTCCTTTAGACATTAGGATGGATCAGTATGCAGAAACACTGGGCTTTAAGTTCCCACTGGTCTGAATTCACAATGAAATGCTCGTTTTAGCTGCAGGCCTGACAGATGTAATTAGCAGAATGCCTACACCACCAGGGAAGATGAAAAAGACCAACCATTACGTACAATGACAGCAATTAAAGCAATTACACAAAGCAACATATGTTGGGAGCTACAAGCCATTAGTCTCTAGAGCTGGGCTGTGTGTCAGTGCTGAGCTTTGGACCTTCCTCGCTGAGCCTCTGTTTGGCAACGACTCCAGCGTTGAGCCTAAAACTCAGCCGACCCAAACCGACACAAACAGCCTCAGTCAGATGAAAGGGTCTGACACAACAGGGCTTCATGACAACAAAACTCTGTTCCACAGCACTGTGCCCTTGTCAGAGGTTGAGGGTTTGGGTGCGTTTGTAAGTATATTTCTATAATTTGCATTTGTGTTTAGTGTGTGTGCAGCATGTGTGTGTTCAGACTTTGTGTTTGTGTGTCATTAGTGCAGCGTGTTAGAGTGCAATCCTGTGTCCATGGGCCACTGATCAAAGCAGCCACGCCGACAGCCGTCCAACTGGAGTAGGCCTCATTAAAAGAGCCGTAGGCAGATTGTGGAACTGTGATTAAAAAGGCACATCCAAACACCACATCCATTCAGACTACAGAGAGCCTCCTTAATCAAGGTTGTATCTTTGTTATGGGAGAAAAACACCTTTACTGTACATGAAAAACCATACCCATCATTCCACAGGATAAGAAGCCTTTTCAAACACTAAAGTTTTAATGAAGTTCACACCTACATCGTTCTTTTTGAAGCATGTTTTTCCACAAGGGTCAACGAACTTAATTAGGTGTTTTGTCAAATGTGTGCATGTGCGTCTTTTTTTTTTCTCTGATTAATTTTCCAAGCAAAGCACTTGTCAAAGACATAGAAAATCATGATGATGTTTTTCGGGCCTCACTGCTGCAGCGACTGCAGCATTTGAAGTTAGGCTACATATAAATGACGCCTAGAAGCACCGGCTGCATCCAGCTTCCTGAAAAAGGGCTGCAAGATAAAGTGTGTGAGAGGAGATGAGCGAATTAGCCTTTGGGAATATTCTCTTTGGGGGTCTGATCATGTCCTTGGCAACAGCTGCTGAGGGAATGGGTTGATATTGACTGGCAGTCTGAGAAAGTCACACAGAAGAGACTCTGGGAAAGGTGGACTCAAAACACTCAGTGTGCCAATTAGCACAGTTTAAACATGGACACACACAGACACACAGACACACACACCAGCATCAGGTTGAGTAGCTGAGCCCCACTGCGATAGAAGAACTAACACGTGTCTTATTCTCTGGCAGATATAATTACCACTCGGACCACATCGAGGGAGGTTCAGAAACGTAAGGGTCAGACGCTGCTAAGTGAAGCTGATTGGGGCTGGACAAAAAGCCAAAAGGACGACTGTAAAACAGCTGCCCACAATGAGAAAAGATTAAAGGAAAAAAAGAAAGAAAGACTCTTCTGCTTTTAAAAATAATGCATCTTTACTGTTAAATAGTATACTATGTCGTCCAAAATGTGTTAATTTTATTTAAAACTTCTTTTTGGTCCAAAATTTGACAAAAATGACATACAATACTATATCATCCAAAATTTGACAATTATTTTGAAAACTTTTTTGGTGCAAAATTTGCAAAAAACATCATACTATACTATATAGTCCAAAATGTGAAAAAACGTCATACTAGACTATGTCGTCGACCACAATGTCATACTACACTATTTTGTCTAAAATCTGGCCATTTCTTTAATAAAAAGAATTTTGGTCCAAAATTTGACCAAAACGTCATAATATACTATGTTGTCGACCTCAATGTCATACTACACTATTTTGTCCAAAATCTGACCATTTTAAAAAAAATATATATTTGGTCCAAAGTTTGACAAAAATGTCATACTATACTATGTCGTCCAAAATCTGACCATTTTTTTGAAATTTATTTTTTAGCCCAAAATGTGACCAAAACGTCATACTATACTATTTAGTCCAAATTCTGACAATTTTTTTGAAAAAAAGAATTTGCTCCAAAATTTGGCAAAAACGCCATACTATATACTATGTCGTCCTAAATCTGACAATTTTTTTTTTATTATTTTATTAGCCCAAAATGTGACCAAAACGTCATACTATACTATGCTGTTGACCTCAATGTCATACTACACAATTTTGTCCAAATTCTGACCATTTTTTTGAAAAAAAATATTTGGTTCAAAATTTGACAAAATGTCATACTATACTATGTCGTCCAAAATCGGACAATTTTTTTGAAAAACGTTTTTTTTTGATCCAAATGAGACAAAAACATCATACTATACTATGTAGTACGTCATACTACAATATGTTGTCCAAAATGTGACAATTTTTTGGGGAAAAAAATTGGTCCAAAATTTGACAAAAACGACATACTATACTATGTCGTCCAAAATCTGACAATTTTTTTGAAAAACTTTTTTTTGGTCCAAATTAGACAAAAACGTCATACTATACTATGTAGTACGTGATACTACACTATGTCGTCCACAATGTGACCATTTTTTGAAAAAAAACAATTGGTCCAAAATTTGACAAAAACGACATACTATACTATGTCGTCCAAAATGTGACCAAAACGTCATACTATACTATGCTGTTGACCTCAATGTCATACCACACTATTTTGTCCAAATTCTGACCATTTTTTTGAAAAAAATATTTGGTCCAAAATTTGACAAAAATGTCCTACTATACTATGTCGTCCAAAATCTGACCATTTTTTTGAAATTTATTTTTTAGCCCAAAATGTGACCAAAACGTCATACTATACTATGCTGTCGACCTCAATGTCATACTACACTATTTTGTCCAAATACTGACCATTTTTTTGAAAAAAAGATTTTGCTCAAAAGTTTGGCAAAAACGTCACTATGTCGTCCTAAATCTGCCCATTTTTTAGCCCATAATGTCATACAATGCTATGTCGTCGACCTCAAAGTCATACTACACTATTTTAATGGATAGTACAGTGCAGAAAGCGAGGAACAGAGAGGTGGGGAATGACATGCAGGAAAGAACGCTTGGTGTGGGATTTGAACCAGGGTCGACAGAAAAGAGGTATATAAGATCAACACATGGGGTAAGGATGGGTGCTCTACCATCTGGGCTAAACACTGCCCAAACAAAGGACACTATACTATGTTGTTGACCTTAATGTCATACCACAGTATCCCAAATTTGACAAAAACGACATACTATACTATGTCGTCCAAAATCTGACAATTTTTTTGAAAAACGTTTTTTTTGGTCCAAATGAGACAAAAACATAATACTATACTATGTAGTACGTCATACTACACTATGTCGTCCACAATGTGACCATTTTTTGAAAAAAAGAAATTGGTCCAAAATTTGACAAAAACGACATACTATACTATGTCGTCCAAAATCTGCAAATTTTTTGGAAAACGTTTTTTTTGGTCCAAATGAGACAAAAACGTCATACTATGCTATGTAGTACGTCATACTACACTATGTCGTCCAAAATGTGACCATTTAAAAAAAAAAAAAATTGGTCCAAAATTTGACAAAAAACGTCATACTATATTATGTCGTCCAAAATCTGACCATTTTTTTGAAATTTATTTTTTAGCCCAAAATCTGACCAAAACGTCATACTATACTATGCTGTTGACCTCAATGTCATAATACACTATTTTGTCCAAATTCTGACCATTTTTTTGAAAAAAACATTTGCTCCAAAATTTGGGAAAAACGCCATACTATATACTATGTCGTCCTAAATCTGACAATTTTTTTTTAATTTATTTATTAGCCCAAAATGTGACCAAAACGTCATACTATACTATGCTGTTGACCTCAATGTCATACTACACTATTTTGTCCAAATTCTGACCATTTTTTTGAAAAAAATATTTGGTCCAAAATTTGACAAAAATGTCATACTATACTATGTCGTCCTAAATCTGACAATTTTTTTTTAATTATTTTATTAGCCCAAAATGTGACCAAAACGTCATACTATACTATGCTGTTGACCTCAATGTCATACTACACAATTTTTCCAAATTCTGACCATTTTTTTGAAAAAAATATTTGGTTCAAATTTTGACAAAAAGCGAGGAACAGAGAGGTGGGGAATGACATGCAGAAAAGATCGTTTGGTGTGGGATTTGAACCAGAGTCGACAGAAAAGAGGTATATAGGTTCAACGGATGGGTGCTCTACCATCTGAGCTAAACACTGCCCAGACAAAGGACACTATACTATGTTGTTGACCTTAATGTCATACTACAGTATCCCAAATTTGACAAAAACGACATACTATACTATGTCGTCCAAAATCTGACAATTTTTTTGAAAAACGTTTTTTTTGGTCCAAATGAGACAAAAACATAATACTATACTATGTAGTACGTCATACTACACTATGTCGTCCACAATGTGACCATTTTTTGAAAAAAAGAAATTGGTCCAAAATTTGACAAAAACGACATACTATACTATGTCGTCCAAAATCTGCAAATTTTTTGGAAAACGTTTTTTTTGGTCCAAATGAGACAAAAACGTCATACTATGCTATGTAGTACGTCATACTACACTATGTCGTCCAAAATGTGACCATTTAAAAAAAAAAAAAATTGGTCCAAAATTTGACAAAAAACGTCATACTATATTATGTCGTCCAAAATCTGACCATTTTTTTGAAATTTATTTTTTAGCCCAAAATCTGACCAAAACGTCATACTATACTATGCTGTTGACCTCAATGTCATAATACACTATTTTGTCCAAATTCTGACCATTTTTTTGAAAAAAACATTTGCTCCAAAATTTGGGAAAAACGCCATACTATATACTATGTCGTCCTAAATCTGACAATTTTTTTTTAATTTATTTATTAGCCCAAAATGTGACCAAAACGTCATACTATACTATGCTGTTGACCTCAATGTCATACTACACTATTTTGTCCAAATTCTGACCATTTTTTTGAAAAAAATATTTGGTCCAAAATTTGACAAAAATGTCATACTATACTATGTCGTCCTAAATCTGACAATTTTTTTTTAATTATTTTATTAGCCCAAAATGTGACCAAAACGTCATACTATACTATGCTGTTGACCTCAATGTCATACTACACAATTTTTCCAAATTCTGACCATTTTTTTGAAAAAAATATTTGGTTCAAATTTTGACAAAAAGCGAGGAACAGAGAGGTGGGGAATGACATGCAGAAAAGATCGTTTGGTGTGGGATTTGAACCAGAGTCGACAGAAAAGAGGTATATAGGTTCAACGGATGGGTGCTCTACCATCTGAGCTAAACACTGCCCAGACAAAGGACACTATACTATGTTGTTGACCTTAATGTCATACTACAGTATCCCAAATTTGACAAAAACGACATACTATACTATGTCGTCCAAAATCTGACAATTTTTTTGAAAAACGTTTTTTTGGGTCCAAATGAGACAAAAACGTCATACTATACTATGTAGTACGTCATACTACACTATGTCGTCCACAATGTGACCATTTTTTGAAAAAAAAAATTGGTCCAAAATTTGACAAAAACGACATACTATACTATGTCGTCCAAAATCTGCAAATTTTTTGGAAAACGTTTTTTTTGGTCCAAATGAGACATAAACGTCATACTATACTATGTAGTACGTCATACTACACTATGTCGTCCAAAATGTGACCATTTTTAAAAAAAAAAAATTGGTCCAAAATTTGACAAAAACGACATACTATACTATGTCGTCCAAAATCTGACAATTTTTTTGAAATTTATTTTTTAGCCCAAAATGTGACCAAAACGTCATACTATACTATGCTGTTGACCTCAATGTCATACTACACTATTTTGTCCAAATTCTGACCATTTTTTTGAAAAAAATATTTGGTCCAAAATTTGACAAAAATGTCCTACTATACTATGTCGTCCAAAATCTGACCATTTTTTAGCCCATAATGTCATACAATGCTATGTCGTCGACCTCAAAGTCATACTACACTATTAATGGATGGTATAGTGCAGAAAGCGAGGAACAGAGAGGTGGGGAATGACATGCAGAAAAGAACGTTTGGTGTGGGATTTGAACCAGAGTCGACAGAAAAGAGGTATATAGGTTCAACGGATGGGTGCTCTACCATCTGAGCTAAACACTGCCCAGACAAAGGACACTATACTATGTTGTTGACCTTAATGTCATACTACAGTATCCCAAATTTGACAAAAACGACATACTATACTATGTCGTCCAAAATGTGACCATTTTTGGGGAAAAAAATTTGGTCCAAAATTTGACAAAAACGACATACTTTACTGTCGTCCAAAATCTGGATTTGCAGTCCAAAATCTGCAAATTTTTTGGAAAACGTTCTTTTTGGTCCAAATGAGACAAAAACGTCATACTATACTATGTAGTACGTCATACTACACTATGTCGTCCACAATGTGACCATTTTTTGAAAAAAAAATTGGTCCAAAATTTGACAAAAGACATACTATACTATGTCGTCCAAAATCTGACAATTTTTTGAAAAACGTTTTTTTGGGTC
This sequence comes from Microchirus variegatus, assembly GCF_963457635.1. Classification (NCBI taxonomy): domain Eukaryota; kingdom Metazoa; phylum Chordata; class Actinopteri; order Pleuronectiformes; family Soleidae; genus Microchirus; species Microchirus variegatus. The sequence goes on from NC_139813.1 coordinate 11,789,095, forward strand.
CAAATGAGACAAAAACGTCATACTATACTATGTAGTACGTCATACTACACTATGTCGTCCACAATGTGACCATTTTTTGAAAAAAAAAATTGGTCCAAAATTTGACAAAAACGACATACTATACTATGTCGTCCAAAATATGCAAATTTTTTGGAAAACGTTTTTTTTGGTCCAAATGAGACACAAACGTCATACTATACTATGTAGTACGTCATACTACACTATGTCGTCCAAAATGTGACCATTTTAAAAAAAAAAAAATTGGTCCAAAATTTGACAAAAAACGACATACTATACTATGTCGTCCAAAATCTGACAATTTTTTTGAAATTTATTTTTTAGCCCAAAATGTGACCAAAACGTCATACTATACTATGCTGTTGACCTCAATGTCATACTACACTATTTTGTCCAAAATCTGACCATTTTTTTGAAAAAAAAAATTGGTCCAAAATTTGACAAAAAACGACATACTATACTATGTCGTCCAAAATCTGACAATTTTTTTGAAATTTATTTTTTAGCCCAAAATGTGACCAAAACGTCATACTATACTATGCTGTTGACCTCAATGTCATACTATACTATGTCGTCCAAAATCTGACCATTTTTTTGAAATTTATTTTTTAGCCCAAAATGTGACCAAAACGTCATACTATACTATGCTGTCGACCTCAATGTCATACTACACTATTTTGTCCAAGTTCTGACCATTTTTTTGAAAAAAAGATTTTGCTCAAAAGTTTGGCAAAAACGTCACTATGTCGTCCTAAATCTGCCCATTTTTTAGCCCATAATGTCATACAATGCTATGTCGTCGACCTCAAAGTCATACTACACTATTTTTAATGGATAGTATAGTGCAGAAAGCGAGGAACAGAGAGGTGGGGAATGACATGCAGGAAAGAACGCTTGGTGTGGGATTTGAACCAGAGTCGACAGAAAAGAGGTATATAGGTTCAACGCATGGGATAAGGATGGGTGCTCTACCATCTGAGCTAAACACTGCCCAGACAAAAGACACTATACTATGTTTTTGACCTTAATGTCATACCACAGTATCCAAAATTTGACAAAAACGACATACTACACTATGTCGTCCAAAATCTGACAATTTTTTTAAAAACGTTTTTTTTGGTCAAAATGAGACAAAAACATCATACTATACTATGTAGTACATCATACTACACTATGTCGTCCAAAATGTGACCATTTTTGGGAAAAAAAACATTGGTCCAAAATTTGACAAAAACGACATACTATACTATGTCGTCCAAAATCTGACAATTTTTTTGAAAAACGTTTTTTTTGGTCCAAATGAGACAAAAACGTCATACTATACTATGTAGTACGTCATACTACACTGTCGTCCAAAATGTGACCATTTTTAAAAAAAAAAAATTGGTCCAAAATTTGACAAAAACGACATACTATACTGTCGTCCAAAATCTGACAATTTTTTTGGAATTTATTTTTTAGCCCAAAATGTGACCAAAACGTCATACTATACTATGCTGTTGACCTCAATGTCATACTACACTATTTTGTCCAAATTCTGACCATTTTTTGAAAAACAAAATTGGTCCAAAATTTGACAAAAACGACATACTATACTATGTCGTCCAAAATCTGACAATTTTTTTGAAAAACTTTTTTTTGGTCCAAATGAGACAAAAACATCATACTATACTATGTAGTACGTCATACTACAATATGTTGTCCAAAATGTGACAATTTTTGGGGAAAAAAAATTGGTCCAACATTTGACAAAAACGACATACTATACTATGTCGTCCAAAATCTGACAATTTTTTTGAAATTTATTTTTTAGCCCAAAATGTGACCAAAACGTCATACTATACTATGCTGTTGACCTCAATGTCATACGACACTATTTTGTCCAAATTCTGACCATTTTTTTGAAAAAAATATTTGGTCCAAAATTTGACAAAAATGTCATACTATACTATGTCGTCCAAAATCTGACAATTTTTTTGAAAAACTTTTTTTTGGTCCAAATGAGACAAAAACGTCATACTATACTATGTAGTACGTCATACTACACTATGTCGTCCACAATGTGACCATTTTTTGAAAAAAAATATTGGTCCAAAATTTGACAAAAACGACATACTATACTATGTCGTCCAAAATCTGCAAATTTTTTGGAAAACGTTTTTTTTGGTCCAAATGAGACAAAAACGTCATACTATGCTATGTAGTACGTCATACTACACTATGTCGTCCAAAATGTGACCATTTAAAAAAAAAAAAATTGGTTCAAAATTTGACAAAAACGACATACTATATACTATGTCGCCCAAAATCTGACAATTTTTTTGAAATTTATTTTTTAGCCCAAAATGTGACCAAAACGTCATACTATACTATGCTGTTGACCTCAATGTCATACTACACTATTTTGTCCAAATTCTGACCATTTTTTGAAAAACAAAATTGGTCCAAAATTTGACAAAAACGACATACTATACTATGTCGTCCAAAATCTGACAATTTTTTTGAAAAACTTTTTTTTGGTCCAAATGAGACAAAAACATCATACTATACTATGTAGTACATCATACTACAATATGTTGTCCAAAATGTGACAATTTTTGGGGAAAAAAAATTGGTCCAACATTTGACAAAAACGACATACTATACTATGTCGTCCAAAATCTGACAATTTTTTTGAAATTTATTTTTTAGCCCAAAATGTGACCAAAACGTCATACTATACTATGCTGTTGACCTCAATGTCATACTACACTATTTTGTCCAAATTCTGACCATTTTTTTGAAAAAAATATTTGGTCCAAAATTTGACAAAAATGTCATACTATACTATGTCGTCCAAAATCTGACAATTTTTTTGAAAAACTTTTTTTTGGTCCAAATGAGACAAAAACGTCATACTATACTATGTAGTACGTCATACTACACTATGTCGTCCACAATGTGACCATTTTTTGAAAAAAAATATTGGTCCAAAATTTGACAAAAACGACATACTATACTATGTCGTCCAAAATCTGCAAATTTTTTGGAAAACGTTTTTTTTGGTCCAAATGAGACAAAAACGTCATACTATGCTATGTAGTACGTCATACTACACTATGTCGTCCAAAATGTGACCATTTAAAAAAAAAAAAAATTGGTCCAAAATTTGACAAAAACAACATACTATACTATGTCGCCCAAAATCTGACAATTTTTTTGAAATTTATTTTTTAGCCCAAAATGTGACCAAAACGTCATACTATACTATGCTGTTGACCTCAATGTCATACTACACTATTTTGTCCAAATTCTGACCATTTTTTTGAAATTTATTTATTAGCCCAAAATGTGACCAAAACGTCATACTATACTATGCTGTTGACCTCAATGTCATACTACACTATTTTGTCCAAATTCTGACCATTTTTTGAAAAACAAAATTGGTCCAAAATTTGACAAAAACGACATACTATACTTTGTCGTCCAAAATCTGACAATTTTTTTGAAAAACTTTTTTTGGTCCAAATGAGACAAAAACATCATACTATACCATGTAGTACGTCATACTACAATATGTTGTCCAAAATGTGACAATTTTTGGGGAAAAAAAATTGGTCCAACATTTGACAAAAACGACATACTATACTATGTCGTCCAAAATCTGACAATTTTTTTGAAAATCGTTTTGTTTGGTCCAAATGAGACAAAAACGTCATACTATACTATGTAGTACGTCATACTACACTATGTTGTCCACAATGTGACCATTTTTTGAAAAAAAAAATTGGTCCAAAATTTGACAAAAACGACATACTATACTATGTCGTCCAAAATCTGACAATTTTTTTGAAAAACGTTTTTTTTTGTCCAAATGAGACAAAAACGTCATACTATACTATACTATGTCGTCCAAAATCTGACAATTTTTTTGAAAAACTTTTTTTTGGTCCAAATGAGACAAAAACATCATACTATACTATGTAGTACGTCATACTACAATATGTTGTCCAAAATGTGACAATTTTTGGGGAAAAAAAATTGGTCCAACATTTGACAAAAACGACATACTATACTATGTCGTCCAAAATCTGACAATTTTTTTGAAATTTATTTTTTAGCCCAAAATGTGACCAAAACGTCATACTATACTATGCTGTTGACCTCAATGTCATACTACACTATTTTGTCCAAATTCTGACCATTTTTTTGAAAAAAATATTTGGTCCAAAATTTGACAAAAATGTCATACTATACTATGTCGTCCAAAATCTGACAATTTTTTTGAAAAACTTTTTTTTGGTCTAAATGAGACAAAAACGTCATACTATACTATGTAGTACGTCATACTACACTATGTCGTCCACAATGTGACCATTTTTTGAAAAAAAATATTGGTCCAAAATTTGACAAAAACGACATACTATACTATGTCGTCCAAAATCTGCAAATTTTTTGGAAAACGTTTTTTTTGGTCCAAATGAGACAAAAACGTCATACTATGCTATGTAGTACGTCATACTACACTATGTCGTCCAAAATGTGACCATTTAAAAAAAAAAAAAATTGGTCCAAAATTTGACAAAAACGACATACTATACTATGTCGCCCAAAATCTGACAATTTTTTTGAAATTTATTTTTTAGCCCAAAATGTGACCAAAACGTCATACTATACTATGCTGTTGACCTCAATGTCATACTACACTATTTTGTCCAAATTCTGACCATTTTTTTGAAATTTATTTATTAGCCCAAAATGTGACCAAAACGTCATACTATACTATGCTGTTGACCTCAATGTCATAATACACTATTTTGTCCAAAATCTGACAATTTTTTTGAAAAACGTTTTTTTTGGTCCAAATGAGACAAAAACGTCATACTATACTATGTAGTACGTCATACTACACTATGTCGTCCAAAATGTGACCATTTTTAAAAAAAAAAAATTGGTCCAAAATTTGACAAAAACGACATACTATACTATGTCGTCCAAAATCTGACAATTTTTTTGAAATTTATTTTTTAGCCCAAAATGTGACCAAAACGTCATACTATACTATGCTGTTGACCTCAATGTCATACTACACTATTTTGTCCAAATTCTGACCATTTTTTGAAAAACAAAATTGGTCCAAAATTTGACAAAAACGACATACTATACTTTGTCGTCCAAAATCTGACAATTTTTTTGAAAAACTTTTTTTGGTCCAAATGAGACAAAAACATCATACTATACTATGTAGTACGTCATACTACAATATGTTGTCCAAAATGTGACAATTTTTGGGGAAAAAAAATTGGTCCAACATTTGACAAAAACGACATACTATATACTATGTCGTCCAAAATCTGACAATTTTTTTGAAAATCGTTTTGTTTGGTCCAAATGAGACAAAAACGTCATACTATACTATGTAGTACGTCATACTACACTATGTTGTCCACAATGTGACCATTTTTTGAAAAAAAAAATTGGTCCAAAATTTGACAAAAACGACATACTATATACTATGTCGTCCAAAATCTGACAATTTTTTTGAAAAACGTTTTTTTTGGTCCAAATGAGACAAAAACGTCATACTATACTATGTAGTACGTCATACTACACTATGTCGTCCAAAATGTGACCATTTTTAAAAAAAAGAAAATTGGTCCAAAATTTGACAAAAACGACATACTATACTATGTCGTCCAAAATCTGACAATTTTTTTGAAATTTATTTATTAGCCCAAAATGTGACAAAAACGTCATACTATACTATGCTGTTGACCTCAATGTCATACTACACTATTTTGTCCAAATTCTGACCATTTTTTTGAAAAAAATATTTGGTCCAAAATTTGACAAAAATGTCATACTATACTATGTAGTACGTCATACTACAATATGTTGTCCAAAATGTGACAATTTTTGGGGAAAAAAAATTGGTCCAAAATTTGACAAAAACGACATACTATACTATGTCGTCCAAAATCTGACAATTTTTTTGAAAAACGTTTTTTTTGGTCCAAATGAGACAAAAACGTCATACTATACTATGTAGTACGTCATACTACACTATGTCGTCCAAAATGTGACCATTTTTTAAAAAAAAAAAATTGGTCCAAAATTTGACAAAAACGACATACTATATACTATGTCGTCCAAAATCTGACAATTTTTTTGAAATTTATTTTTTAGCCCAAAATGTGACCAAAACGTCATACTATACTATGCTGTTGACCTCAATGTCATACTACACTATTTTGTCCAAATTCTGACCATTTTTTTAAAAACAAAATTGGTCCAAATGAGACAAAAACATCATACTATACTATGTAGTACGTCATACTACAATATGTTGTCCAAAATGTGACAATTTTTGGGGAAAAAAAATTGGTCCAACATTTGACAAAAACGACATACTATACTATGTCGTCCAAAATCTGACAATTTTTTTGAAATTTATTTTTTAGCCCAAAATGTGACCAAAACGTCATACTATACTATGCTGTTGACCTCAATGTCATACTACACTATTTTGTCCAAAATCTGACAATTTTTTTGAAAAACTTTTTTTTGGTCCAAATGAGACAAAAACGTCATACTATACTATGTAGTACGTCATACTACACTATGTCGTCCAAAATGTGACCATTTTTAAAAAAAAAAAATTGGTCCAAAATTTGACAAAAACGACATACTATACTATGTCGTCCAAAATCTGACAATTTTTTTGAAATTTATTTTTTAGCCCAAAATGTGACCAAAACGTCATACTATACTATGCTGTTGACCTCAATGTCATACTACACTATTTTGTCCAAATTCTGACCATTTTTTGAAAAACAAAATTGGTCCAAAATTTGACAAAAACGACATACTATACTTTGTCGTCCAAAATCTGACAATTTTTTTGAAAAACTTTTTTTTGGTCCAAATGAGACAAAAACATCATACTATACTATGTAGTACGTCATACTACAATATGTTGTCCAAAATGTGACAATTTTTGGGGAAAGAAAATTGGTCCAACATTTGACAAAAACGACATACTATACTATGTCATCCAAAATCTGACAATTTTTTTGAAAATCGTTTTGTTTGGTCCAAATGAGACAAAAACGTCATACTATACTATGTAGTACGTCATACTACACTATGTTGTCCACAATGTGACCATTTTTTGAAAAAAAAAATTGGTCCAAAATTTGACAAAAACGACATACTATACTATGTCGTCCAAAATCTGACAATTTTTTTGAAAAACGTTTTTTTTGGTCCAAATGAGACAAAAACGTCATACTATACTATGTAGTACGTCATACTACACTATGTCGTCCAAAATGTGACCATTTTTAAAAAAAAAAAATTGGTCCAAAATTTGACAAAAACGACATACTATACTATGTCGTCCAAAATCTGACAATTTTTTTGAAATTTATTTATTAGCCCAAAATGTGACAAAAACGTCATACTATACTATGCTGTTGACCTCAATGTCATACTACACTATTTTGTCCAAATTCTGACCATTTTTTTGAAAAAAATATTTGGTCCAAAATTTGACAAAAATGTCATACTATACTATGTAGTACGTCATACTACAATATGTTGTCCAAAATGTGACAATTTTTGGGGAAAAAAAATTGGTCCAAAATTTGACAAAAACGACATACTATACTATGTCGTCCAAAATCTGACAATTTTTTTGAAAAACGTTTTTTTTGGTCCAAATGAGACAAAAACGTCATACTATACTATGTAGTACGTCATACTACACTATGTCGTCCAAAATGTGACCATTTTAAAAAAAAAAAAATTGGTCCAAAATTTGACAAAAACGACATACTATACTATGTCGTCCAAAATCTGACAATTTTTTTGAAATTTATTTTTTAGCCCAAAATGTGACCAAAACGTCATACTATACTATGCTGTTGACCTCAATGTCATACTACACTATTTTGTCCAAATTCTGACCATTTTTTGAAAAACAAAATTGGTCCAAAATTTGACAAAAACGACATACTATACTATGTCGTCCAAAATCTGACAATTTTTTTGAAAAACTTTTTTTTGGTCCAAATGAGACAAAAACATCATACTATACTATGTAGTACGTCATACTACAATATGTTGTCCAAAATGTGACAATTTTTTGGAAAAAAAATTGGTCCAACATTTGACAAAAACGACATACTATACTATGTCGTCCAAAATCTGACAATTTTTTTGAAAATCGTTTTGTTTGGTCCAAATGAGACAAAAACGTCATACTATACTATGTAGTACGTCATACTACACTATGTCGTCCAAAATCTGACCATTTTTTTGAAATTTATTTATTAGCCCAAAATGTGACCAAAACGTCATACTATACTATGCTGTTGACCTCAATGTCATACTACACTATTTTGTCCAAATTCTGACCATTTTTTTGAAAAAAATATTTGGTCCAAAATTTGACAAAAATGTCATACTATACTATGTCGTCCAAAATCTGACAATTTTTTTGAAAAACTTTTTTTTGGTCCAAATGAGACAAAAACGTCATACTATACTATGTAGTACGTCATACTACACTATGTCGTCCACAATGGGACCATTTTTTGAAAAACAAAATTGGTCCAAAATTTGACAAAAACGACATACTATACTATGTCGTCCAAAATCTGACAATTTTTTTGAAAAACGTTTTTTTTGGTCCAAATGAGACAAAAACATCAAACTATACTATGTAGTACGTCATACTACAATATGTTGTCCAAAATGTGACAATTTTTGGGGAAAAAAAATTGGTCCAAAATTTGACAAAAACGACATACTATACTATGTCGTCCAAAATCTGACAATTTTTGTGAAAAACGTTTTGTTTGGTCCAAATGAGACAAAAACGTCATACTATTCTATGTAGTACGTCATACTACACTATTTTGTCCAAAATCTGACCATTTTTTTGAAAAAAATATTTGGTCCAAAATTTGACAAAAATGTCATACTATATACTATGTCGTCCAAAATCTGACCATTTTTTTGAAATTTATTTATTAGCCCAAAATGTGACCAAAACGTCATACTATACTATGCTGTTGACCTCAATGTCATACTACACTATTTTGTCCAAATTCTGACCATTTTTTTGAAAAAAATATTTGGTCCAAAATTTGACAAAAATGTCATACTATACTATGTCGTCCAAAATCTGACCATTTTTTTGAAATTTATTTATTAGCCCAAAATGTGACCAAAACGTCATACTATACTATGCTGTTGACCTCAATGTCATACTACACTATTTTGTCCAAATTCTGACCATTTTTTGAAAAACAAAATTGGTCCAAAATTTGACAAAAACGACATACTATACTATGTCGTCCAAAATCTGACAATTTTTTTGAAAAACGTTTTTTTTGGTCCAAATGAGACAAAAACATCATACTATACTATGTAGTACCTCATACTACAATATGTTGTCCAAAATGTGACAATTTTTGGGGAAAAAAAATTGGTCCAACATTTGACAAAAACGACATACTATACTATGTCGTCCAAAATCTGACAATTTTTTTGAAAAACGTTTTGTTTGGTCCAAATGAGACAAAAACGTCATACTATACTATGTAGTACGTCATACTACACTATGTCGTCCAAAATGTGACCATTTTTAAAAAAAAAGAAATTGGTCCAAAATTTGACAAAAACGACATACTATACTATGTCGTCCAAAATCTGACAATTTTTTTGAAATTTATTTTTTAGCCCAAAATGTGACCAAAACGTCATACTATACTATGCTGTTGACCTCAATGTCATACTACACTATTTTGTCCAAATTCTGACCATTTTTTTGAAAAAAATATTTGGTCCAAAATTTGACAAAAATGTCATACTATACTATGTCGTCCAAAATCTGACAATTTTTTTGAAAAACTTTTTTTTGGTCCAAATGAGACAAAAACGTCATACTATACTATGTAGTACGTCATACTACACTATGTCGTCCACAATGGGACCATTTTTTGAAAAACAAAATTGGTCCAAAATTTGACAAAAACGACATACTATACTATGTCGTCCAAAATCTGACAATTTTTTTGAAAAACGTTTTTTTTGGTCCAAATGAGACAAAAACATCATACTATACTATGTAGTACGTCATACTACAATATGTTGTCCAAAATGTGACAATTTTTGGGGAAAAAAAATTGGTCCAACATTTGACAAAAACGACATACTATACTATGTCGTCCAAAATCTGACAATTTTTTTGAAAAACGTTTTGTTTGGTCCAAATGAGACAAAAACGTTTTACTATACTATGTAGTATGTCATACTACACTATGTTGTCCACAATGTGACCATTTTTTGAAAAAAAAAATTGGTCCAAAATTTGACAAAAACGACATACTATACTATGTCGTCCAAAATCTGACAATTTTTTTGAAAAACTTTTTTTTTGGTCCAAATGAGACAAAAACGTCATACTATACTATGTAGTACGTCATACTACACTGTCGTCCAAAATCTGAAATTTTTTTTGAAATTTATTTATTAGCCCAAAATGTGACCAAAACGTCATACTATACTATGCTGTTGACCTCAATGTCATACTACACTATTTTGTCCAAATTCTGACCATTTTTTTGAAAAAAATATTTGGTCCAAAATTTGACAAAAATGTCATACTATACTATGTCGTCCAAAATCTGACAATTTTTTTGAAAAACTTTTTTTTGGTCCAAATGAGACAAAAACGTCATACTATACTATGTAGTACGTCATACTACACTATGTCGTCCACAATGGGACCATTTTTTGAAAAACAAAATTGGTCCAAAATTTGACAAAAACGACATACTATACTATGTCGTCCAAAATCTGACAATTTTTTTGAAAAACGTTTTTTTTGGTCCAAATGAGACAAAAACGTCATACTATACTATGTAGTACGTCATACTACACTGTCGTCCAAAATGTGACCATTTTTAAAAAAAAAAAATTGGTCCAAAATTTGACAAAAACGACATACTATATACTATGTCGTCCAAAATCTGACAATTTTTTTGAAATTTATTTTTTAGCCCAAAATGTGACCAAAACGTCATACTATACTATGCTGTTGACCTCAATGTCATACTACACTATTTTGTCCAAATTCTGACCATTTTTTGAAAAACAAAATTGGTCCAAAATTTGACAAAAACGACATACTATACTATGTCGTCCAAAATCTGACAATTTTTTTGAAAAACTTTTTTTTGGTCCAAATGAGACAAAAACATCATACTATACTATGTAGTACGTCATACTACAATATGTTGTCCAAAATGTGACAATTTTTGGGGAAAAAAAATTGGTCCAACATTTGACAAAAACGACATACTATACTATGTCGTCCAAAATCTGACAATTTTTTTGAAAATCGTTTTGTTTGGTCCAAATGAGACAAAAACGTCATACTATACTATGTAGTACGTCATACTACACTATGTTGTCCACAATGTGACCATTTTTTGAAAAAAAAAATTGGTCCAAAATTTGACAAAAACGACATACTATACTATGTCGTCCAAAATCTGACAATTTTTTTGAAAAACGTTTTTTTTGGTCCAAATGAGACAAAAACGTCATACTATACTATGTAGTACGTCATACTACACTATGTCATCCAAAATGTGACCATTTTTAAAAAAAAAAAATTGGTCCAAAATTTGACAAAAACGACATACTATACTATGTCGTCCAAAATCTGACAATTTTTTTGAAATTTATTTATTAGCCCAAAATGTGACCAAAACGTCATACTATACTATGCTGTTGACCTCAATGTCATACTACACTATTTTGTCCAAATTCTGACCATTTTTTTGAAAAAAATATTTGGTCCAAAATTTGACAAAAATGTCATACTATACTATGTCGTCCAAAATCTGACAATTTTTTTGAAAAACTTTTTTTTGGTCCAAATGAGACAAAAACGTCATACTATACTATGTAGTACGTCATACTACACTATGTTGTCCACAATGGGACCATTTTTTGAAAAACAAAATTGGTCCAAAATTTGACAAAAACGACATACTATACTATGTCGTCCAAAATCTGACAATTTTTTTGAAAAACGTTTTTTTTGGTCCAAATGAGACAAAAACATCATACTATACTATGTAGTACGTCATACTACAATATGTTGTCCAAAATGTGACAATTTTTGGGGAAAAAAAATTGGTCCAACATTTGACAAAAACAACATACTATACTATGTCGTCCAAAATCTGACAATTTTTTTGAAAAACGTTTTGTTTGGTCCAAATGAGACAAAAACGTCATACTATACTATGTAGTACGTCATACTACACTATGTTGTCCACAATGTGACCATTTTTTGAAAAAAAAAATTGGTCCAAAATTTGACAAAAACGACATACTATACTATGTCGTCCAAAATCTGACAATTTTTTTGAAAAACGTTTTTTTTGGTCCAAATGAGACAAAAACGTCATACTATACTATGTAGTACGTCATACTACACTATGTCGTCCAAAATGTGACCATTTTTGAAAAAAAAAAATTGGTCCAAAATTTGACAAAAACGACATACTATACTATGTCGTCCAAAATCTGACAATTTTTTTGAAATTTATTTATTAGCCCAAAATGTGACCAAAACGTCATACTATATATTATGCTGTCGACCTCAATGTCACACTACACTATTTTGTCCAAGTTCTGACCATTTTTTTGAAAAAAAGATTTTGCTCAAAAGTTTGGCAAAAACGTCACTATGTCGTCCTAAATCTGCCCATTTTTTAGCCCATAATGTCATACAATGCTATGTCGTCGACCTCAAAGTCATACTACACTATTTTTAATGGATAGTATAGTGCAGAAAGCGAGGAACAGAGAGGTGGGGAATGACATGCAGAAAAGAACGCTTGGTGTGGGATTTGAACCAGAGTCGACAGAAAAGAGGTATATAGGTTCAACGCATGGGGGTAAGGATGGGTGCTCTATCATCTGAGCTAAATACTGCCCAGACAAAGGACACTATACTATGTTTTTGACCTTAATGTCATACCACAGTATCCAAAATTTGACAAAAATGACATACTATACTATGTCGTCCAAAATCTGACAATTTTTTTGAAATTTATTTTTTAGCCCAAAATCTGACCAAAACGTCATACTATACTATGCTGTTGACCTCAATGTCATACTACACTATTTTGTCCAAAATCTGACCATTTTTTTGAAAAAAATATTTGGTCCAAAATTTGACAAAAATGTCATACTATATACTATGTCGTCCAAAATCTGACCATTTTTTGAAATTTATTTATTAGCCCAAATGTGACCAAAACGTCATACTATACTATGCTGTTGACCTCAATGTCATACTACACTATTTTGTCCAAATTCTGACCATTTTTTTGAAAAAAATATTTGGTCCAAAATTTGACAAAAATGTCATACTATACTATGTCGTCCAAAATCTGACCATTTTTTTGAAATTTATTTTTTAGCCCAAAATGTGACCAAAACGTCATACTATACTATGCTGTTGACCTCAATGTCATACTACACTATTTTGTCCAAATTCTGACCATTTTTTTGAAAAAAATATTTGGTCCAAAATTTGACAAAAATGTCATACTATACTATGTCGTCCAAAATCTGACAATTTTTTTGAAAAACGTTTTTTTTGGTCCAAATGAGACAAAAACGTCATACTATACTATGTAGTACGTCATACTACACTATGTCGTCCACAATGTGACCATTTTTTGAAAAAAAAAATTGGTCCAAAATTTGACAAAAACGACATACTATACTATGTCGTCCAAAATCCTGACAATTTTTTTGAAAAACGTTTTTTTTGGTCCAAATGAGACAAAAACGTCATACTATACTATGCTGTTGACCTCAATGTCATACTACACTATTTTGTCCAAATTCTGACCATTTTTTTGAAAAAAATATTTGGTCCAAAATTTGACAAAAATGTCATACTATACTATGTCGTCCAAAATCTGACAATTTTTTTGAAAAACGTTTTTTTTGGTCCAAATGAGACAAAAACGTCATACTATACTATGCTGTTGACCTCAATGTCATACTACACTATTTTGTCCAAATTCTGACCATTTTTTTGAAAAAAATATTTGGTCCAAAATTTGACAAAAATGTCATACTATACTATGTCGTCCAAAATCTGACCATTTTTTTGAAATTTATTTTTTAGCCCAAAATGTGACCAAAACGTCATACTATACTATGCTGTCGACCTCAATGTCATACTACACTATTTTGTCCAAATTCTGACCATTTTTTTGAAAAAAAGATTTTGCTCAAAAGTTTGGCAAAAACGTCACTATGTCGTCCTAAATCTGCCCATTTTTTAGCCCATAATGTCATACAATGCTATGTCGTCGACCTCAAAGTCATACTACACTATTTTTAATGGATGGTATAGTGCAGAAAGCGAGGAACAGAGAGGTGGGGAATGACATGCAGGAAAGAACGCTTGGTGTGGGATTTGAACCAGAGTCGACAGAAAAGACGTATATAGGTTCAACGCATGGGTTCAGGATGGGTGCTCTACCATCTGAGCTAAACACTGCCCAGACAAAGGACACTATACTATGTTGTTGACCTTAATGTCATACCACAGTATCCAAAATTTGACAAAAACGACATACTATACTATGTCCTCCAAAATCTGACAATTTTTTTGAAAAACGTTTTTTTTGGTCCAAATGAGACAAAAACATCATACTATACTATGTAGTACGTCATACTACACTATGTTGTCCAAAATGTGACCATTTTTTGGGAAAAAAAATTGGTCCAAAATTTGACAAAAACGACATACTATACTATGTCGTCCAAAATCTGACAATTTTTTTGAAATTTATTTTTTAGCCCAAAATTTGACAAAAACGACATACTATACTATGTCCTTCAAAATGTGAAAAAAAAGAAGTAAACTTTTTATTTAGTCCAGTTTTAAAATCATTTGAGGCGAGAAATGAGTCATTTAGGATCAAAACATGTGGTTTGAGTATTAAGATATTATGTATTTATAGTTTGTCAGCGGCACAGCCGGAGGTGATCATTTCCGCCTCTGCGGATTCTCTGTGCGCACAGTGCCCGGCACAGAGCAGCGTTAACTCGGCCTGTCCTGATGAAATGATCTGCTGGCTCAGACGCCTTTGTCATTCCATACGGAGTGTGATAAATAGATTTGTTGTTGACACGTATTTTTTTTTTAATGCAAATGTTTTGACCTGCCAGTTTGAAAGTTTGTATATTATTAATATTTTATTTATTTTAACTTAAGTAAGTACATACTTGCAAACTTGGGTATTGAGAAAGGGCCTATGTCGTCCAAAATTTGACTATTTTTTAAAAATATAATGGAAATTAATGTTTTAGGTCAAAAATTTGACAAAAACCTCATAGATGGATATCTTGCATTACTCAAATTCTCAGACTAAATCTGCAATAATAGCTTACCAGTTGGGATCCCACACAATGTGATCACCCAACACTGAGCTTTATTATTATAATTTTTTTTTACCAGTTTGACTTTGCCGACAACGTTAGTGCTTCAACAATACAAAAAACATAAGGGCTTTGATCAACCTAGTGTGTCACCACCAAGTTACGGCCTGACAACATGGTGACGATAAGACAAGCAGCCTCCCCGGGAATCAGTGGTGAAGCGACCGCAGGACTCGGTGCATCGCGCGGTCACAGTTCACACCGTCACGATGTCCCCAAAAGTTTCATATTATAGTACAGTTCCCTGACAGTAGCACTGTTCCCAAGATGCCACATGACCACACTTTGCTGTGCTCGTACCCAAATGTGACGTCACTCAATTAAAAAATATATAATATAACGATCTATAAAAGCCTGTGTCCATGTCTCCTGTGGACACTTTTACAGGGGTCTCTTTTACTATTGTAGTCGATGGGGTTTTTGGACCGCATGAGTATTTTCTGTTGCAGTACCACAAGTGGCCACCATGACAAAATTGTCTTCAAGGCAGAGGGGGGGTGGTGCACTATCCAGTTCTTATAAAAAATACAAAACGCTCATTCGACTGCAATCACATAAGGTTATGCAACTAATGTGTTAATTAATGCTGAGTAATGCATACATAATGATAATTAATTACAATATTAAGCTTTTATTAATGCTTAAGAATTGATGAACTAACTTTGAGTAGTAAACATCTGTAACAACTGCTTATTACTAACTAATACTAAGTAATACAATAATAATGATTGTTAATATATTATTAAACAGTTAATTAATGCTTAATAATCTACTAAGTAACCTTATTGTAAAGTGTTACCGATCTTTCTATGCTGTTTTTGTTCTGTTTGAATCCTGCCCACTTCATTTCTGCCATTCAACCAGTCATTGTGAGACAGCTCAATGCTCAATTGAGTCCCCGTCGATTTTAGTAGGTGGCGGATGAAGAAGAAGATGGATTTTAAGGGCCATTATTGTAAACAAGGCACTGATATCATGCAGTCAAATGGGTCAGGAGTTCTGATGAAAGGGAACAAGTGCAGGTCAGAGGAAACTCTGTGTCTGAGACACTCTCACAGGTCACAAATCTGATTAAATTCATTACATGACTGATTCACCATCAAGCATTCAATATAAACCGTGACATTAGAACTGACAGTAAAAAGATTTTCTGAGTGGGAGTATATTCTTCAATTATATCTCCAAGGCGGATGAGATAAAGAAAGAGAGACAGAGAGAGAGAGAGAGAAAAAACACTGTATTCATTACAAAAACAAAGACTTATATCTCTGCTTTTTTTTCCTCTGTATCTCTTCATCACACAGTAAAGGCAGACAGAGCCTTTTCATTGTCACGGCGACAGTTTAGAAGTTTATCCATCAACATGTTGCACTGCACCAATGGTGTGTTTTTTTTCCCCCAGTGTTTATACACAAGAACTGATCTCGGCATGAAGCCTTGTAATCGACTGTAGCTCCTGACAGGGCTTGTTTTATCATGCAGGGACAATCATCTCGAAAAAAGAAAAAAAACAAAAAACCAAGCTCTGCTGCAAGATTACAACAGAACAAAACAATGTACAATGTAGTGTGCTTTAATGTCAGGGAAGAGATGGACAGAAAGGTGGATCAGACGGGAAGAGGACATCAATGTTTTGAATAAAAGAAACAAATCTTTGAACCACATTTGCCTCTGAATAATATGTGTAACCTGGATAAAGAAACTGGGTCTGGCATGTCATTATGCTGGTGTCTCTGTTCTTTATTATTTATACATTACTCAATTATTATTATATTACGTCCTCCTGATGTCCACCTTACCTTACATTGCACAGTCACCAAATTTAAATCCATACAGTACCAAAGTAAACCAGAAATATGAGCAAGAATAAATCCAAATGTCCATGAAAAAAAACTATTAGATGATATTTTTTTCCCAACAGTTTGCAACTTTAATTTATCATCCACGGTTATCCAAGATAGTCATTTATTAATCTATCATGCATAACTGCAGAAAGACAGACACCTTGTTATTCACTAACTCAGGATATACCAGATTTAACCCTATATTATGGAGGAAGTAAGACATGTTATATACCACACAACACATACACAGATAATTAAAGCACATAAGTAAGCCGGTGCATATACAACATGTCTGTGTTTATATGAGCAGAACTAGCCATTTAAGAAAATCACATTGAAAAGACTGAAGCTTGTCCTTTTCCTCTGTTTTTTTTTTTTTTTTTAAATAGCAAGAAACAGGACATCTCTCAATATCTTGCATCACTACTCTATCTGTTTCTCTCTCTCTCTCACACACACAGCCACAAGCCCATTTCTTTCACATTAAAGATAGTCATCTTAAACAAAAGTACAAGCAATGAATATATAATGTCATTTCTGGAAAGGGCAAGTCATTTTCTAAAATAGCAAGACAAATTGAGCATTTGTTTCAAACAGCTTTTTTTTGTGTGTAGCAGATTAATACGCACAGTCTTAATGGTGGCAGGCAGCTGTGTGTAGAGTTTGATCCAAAGAGAAAAGCAGTGCCCCAGACCATATTTAAGTAACATGTCAGACAACATATGGCTCACTTTATCAGTGAAATGTCAGAGAGATCAGATAGCTCTTTAACTTTCACTGTTTTTTTTCGAAAAAAACGGCTAGCAGAAAATTAGAGTATCGGGGGCCAAAAATTTAAATAAATAATTCTGAGATTGAAGAAAAACTATTTTCTTTAATCTCAGAATGAGTTCTTTAATCTCAGAACTCTGACTTAAAAATGAGTTCTTTAATCTCAAAATGTATACTTTTTTCAACAGAATTCTTGCCGTCATATTTACTTTATTTTTTTTGTCTTACAATTGTTTTTTACATCGCTGTAATACTCTTGCATAGAAAACAAAAAATAAGCTTTAGTGTTTCCTAAAACTCAGTTTCTGTCTTTTGAAACACACACGCACACAAGAAATGTGCCACATACACAGATACAACCCCGGGCCCTCACTTCATAACATTAACTAGAAAACATACATCTGGGTCACAGACAATAAAAGTTAATGGATGCAGTAAAGAGTCTGCAGTTATGCAGCCTTCCACTGGTTTTGCTCCGTGGCATTATTTGTCTAAAAGTGTGATGTATGTATGTGTGTCTTTGTGTTTGTGTTTATGGAGCAGCAACCACGAAAGAGCAGCATCAAGATGATACAGCAAGGAGGAGTAAATATCATAAACACCAATCGGTTAGTGTGATACAATACGAGGAGTCCACGATGCCCTTTGGTGGAACGCTCTGCATGAATGAAGCTGTTGACCAGTGCCTTCCTCTTAATGCTGACCACATACTGCAGCTTCACTGACCATGATCTGGTCTGTATCTCTCTTATCAATATATAGGGTTTATATGTATATAATGAGGCAATCTAATCATTCTGGACATGCCCGAGGCATCTCACTAATTCACTTAGGGAATATGAGCGATGAACCACACACACACATACACACAAACACGTATGCACATATGTAATAAACTATGATAGATGGCCTGTCGGTGTGTGAGTTACTGACACGTATCCATTTCCCCCGACATACGAAGTAAAGCATATGCGGAGTGAGTAATGAGAGTTAGAAGAGAAACCCCGTGAAAACTCGCTCAGATAACAGAAGCAATTTGGCGCGTACAATAAAATCCATTAAGAGACAGAGGAGTGAATCGTGCTGCATTTACAACCACAATGGGATGCGATGGTATGCAAACACGTACGCTTCGACAATAGCGACAGCGTCGCCCCCACACTACATATTAAAGGCCTTCAAATTCACACACACACACCGAACAAACAGTGGCATACTCTGTACAGATTTATTCAAAACACCTGCATTCATACATGTTGTTAACTATGCTCACACCACACAGACCCACAGCAATACCAACCTTCCAAACGTGAGAGTGTGTGCAGTACCGAGATGCAATTTTAGTTAGATTAAATAAAAAAAAAAAAAAAGAAGAAGTAGAAGAAGCAGTGCATTCACCGCCTGCAGAGAAGCTGATGCTCCAGATTCTATCGAGCAACAACTCATGCCCTTAAGTTACAAAATCACATTAATCCCTGCAACACCCTGGGAGAAGCTCCCTCACTCACATGAGCACTATATCTCTCCATCTTCCATGCATGCTCTTCCTGCTGCTGCTACTGCTGCTGCCCACACGCACCCTCACATACATGAGCACTTTGACACGGAGCGTTAGACTGTGCAAATCACGTGGGCGAAACCTTTCTTGTTTTTCAAAAGATAGACCAGATACACCCCCATACACACCGCAACACCTCGTCCCTCTGGACTGCTAAGCAACCTTTAAGTAGTGTCTTTGTTTCTGGCTCATTTATTTTGCTCGGACTGAATAAATCTCCATGAGAGACTGATGATTTTAAGAGTGAATCATGAAGGTTGGCCCGACTTTCTGCATGTGAGATATTTGTGCGTAGAGACATGGTGTTTCTCAAAGTTCCTCCTTAGTAAACATCGATACTTCCTTTTAAATGAAAGCAAACAGACAATACATAGATAATGAATTTCAGGATGCAGGTGTTTGCGACAGCTGTACTCACCTTTATTTTATCTATTTTTATGTTTTTAATTAATAATATTGCACCCATGACTTTGCAGGCCATATGAAATGTGTCGTCCTTTTTTCGTTCAGTTTTATGTGTATTGTGTTGTGTTTTTATGTCTAGTTTTTAATGTTTTTTGTCTACATGTTTGCTGTGGTGGAACCAAAGACTAATTTTCACTTTGTGGACAATAAAGTTTTCGTATTCGTATTCGTATAGACGAAGCAAAGAGCTCTGGAACTGGCAGGCAAGTGTGCATCGTTACATAATTGAGAATGTTTTGGTATTTTTGTAAGCTTATACAATAAAAATTGCTCATCGGACAAGTTTTACGTGAAAAATAAACAAGGTATAATGGAGTCAATTAGGAAGATGTGTACAAGATTTAGAGGGACACTATTCGTTCTCAGTGAGTTCAAATTCTTCTACTTTTGTTCCTTAAATTAAATTAAAAGTATAAATAACTGGACCTGAAATCTTCCCTGTTTTAAAGACCAGCAGCCACCACTGGGTCTGATGATGTAACATCTCTGAAATTCACCCAGTGTCTCCTTCTTATTTTTACAGTAAACTCCCAAGTTTGTAGCATCCCCCATTTGCAATCAGATGTAATTAAGCTGGAACACATCATCAATATATTAAGCCATGTGCGCTGCCTCGTGTCTGACGCTTTTTAAAACTGCCACTGGAACAGACACGAGAAGATGGCGAGAGCGCGAGTTGTGTCGAATGAATAAGACCCTCATTAGCCTTCTGTTTCCTGTCAGAACTAATGAACAGAGAGTTTGCGATTGGCTTGAGGAAAAGCGGGCGACTGTGTGAATCAGCTCTGGCCTCGAGGGCACTCAAAACAAATTTGCACACAAACACAGACATAATTTGCGGAAACATTTTTTTTCTTGTTTAAACGAATGTTTATGACAGATGTGGGGGGTTGGTGATTGCAACAGCATGACATAAACTACTCCAAAAAGTCTGCTGAACTTTAATTTTTAGCCAAATTGTTCTCTGCAAGTGATTTGCATTGTATTTTGTATGTGGGCTGCTGTGACACAGGAAGATAATGGCTGTGTGTTTGAAATCTTAAATATAAATGGGGGGGATTTTGAATAAAGAGAGAGTAAAAAAAAAGAAGGATAAATGAGGAAAGTAGAGTCTATAGTAGAGATATATTATATAATAATGAAATAAAAACAGCGGCACATTTTGGAAACATCCATTTTGGAGGGGAGGAGGTGGAGGAGTGAGAGTGGGTGACAGAGGGCAGAGTCTATCCGTGTTGTGTCAGCTGCCATCTGTGTGTCAGAGCTCATCACAGAAAGTGTGAGGCCTGTGTCCACACCTCCACTGTAACCCTGCTGTCTGCCGGGCACCAACACTGGCGCTAAAACATCATCGACCATTTTTCAGTGACAGTTTGCAGAGTTTACATTCGCAAAAAATCCCTTGAAATTCCATCACTCAGACATACAGGCCAAATCACTGATTACATGTTGGCCTCAGTTGGTCGAATAATGTTTTCTTATTTAACTGAGCATTTAATTTTTGTTTGTGGAAGATTGAAAAGAAAACATAATATCCGACTCTGGCATTTTTCAAGTTTTAACGTAAAGACTTTACATTACAGTAATGTAGTACAAGGGAATGTTTGTGAATCAGAAGTGATTATTATCATATTATTAAGTTTAAGTCTCCCATTTATTTTTCATTTTTTTACTTGTGGTGATTACTATAGAAAAATACATGGTATTACCTATTTAAAAAGAAAAGAGAAAGAAAAAAAAATTGCCCCACTATAATCATACGTTCACCATATTATCACTGTACTGTGTCAGCAGAACACATAATACAACATAATGATATATGATATATATGAATACAAATGTTGCTTCCACTAAATGTCTCCTGATGGTATTCAGTTCATGAAGATGCAACAGTGAATCAGTGTTGAGATGCAAAATGAGATCCTTTCATCATGTCAACATTTATTTTAATTTGCAATCTGACTGCTCTGGTTTTTTTTTTCTTTCTTTAATACAACACCTTCTTGTGCTACAATCTAATTCACAAATGGCAGCTTTACGCAAATTGTCAGAGATGAAAACGAAAACTGCGGCTCTGTGACAACTAATTTGAACTCGTTTGTATGCACCTCAGTTCCCCGTGTTGATTTGCTCTGCATGTGACAGCTGTTGGTACTAGTGTGCTCTCTCTCTCCCCTCGGTTGCTAATCAATGTCTCATGGTGAAGTCCTTTGGGTCCCACCTTGTAGATGCAGGGCACTGTGTTGTTCAGAAATGTAAATGTCCTGTAGTATTTGCATTCTATAGGAAACACGTCATTTTTCTGATGCGTGTGCTGCTTTGTGGAGGGAGACGTACAGGTATCCTTCAATTTAGCACCACATTAATGCTTCAAACAAACAAACAAACAAAAATAAAGATTTCTACATTAACAAAGCATTAATAGCACTAACGACAATCAGCTCCTGTAAATAGAGAGGAGTTTACTCTGATTTTTTACATATGTTATTATGTTTTCATTATCTTAATATTTTTCTATATTTTATATTCAGAGCTGTTAAAATGCATGTTTTTTAAATGTTATCCTAACTTTTGACTCTGTAAACGTCCCCATTAGGGAGCTATTCAAGGACTCTTATCGTATTACAGTTTTAATGGTCGTTTGATCAAAAAAAACAACTTCAATGATTATTTTTAATATATAAATCCTTTGAAAATCATTCTTACTCATGAGGAAGGCCAAACCACCAAGGTAATACATTACAACACTGAAACCAACACCTGAATGTACAGGGCAGCACAGTGAACACGGCAGATGACACTGCAGAGAGACGCAAATCTTAAATTTGAAACCCCCCCCCACATAATAAACCGTATTTATGAAGATGCTAAAAAAGAAGAAGGACATCTGGGATGTAATCAGCCTCCCCCTTTAGAATCAGTGGTTAAGTGTTTTGCTATTATTACTAATGGAGATGAGGAGACATTTGGGGCTCAGACATTTTTGGAGTATGCAGTAAAACAGACGAAAGTCAGAAAGGATATCTAACAAAGCAAAAAAAGGATTTTACTCTTAATTATCTCTTTAATCATTCAGTGACCCCTCAGATGTATTGTGGGAACCCTTCAGGGATCGTGAGCCCCAGGTCTGGAATCAATGATTTAACCTTTGACACACTTCCTCATTCATGAAGTCCCAAACCTCTCTCATCTCCCTCAAGGGCAGAGCAGTGTTGCTTGTTATTTGCTCACGGTACACACATCTGACAGATTGTGTATGATGACATCTGGGGATCTGATGGAGTCTTGCTCTCCGTATGGACGCATGCGAAGTGTGCTCATCTGACAGACTGAAGTCAAGGTCAGCCAAAAGACACACACACGCACACACACACGCGCATACACACTCCACTGCCATCACTGTAGGGGAGTTCACACACACTTGCACACTCGCCCACAACTCATTAACTGTGATGGATTACGGCACATTTCAGGCTAATAACACAGACATACTTGTACACACCATGCATTACCGCACGTACACACACATGCGCGCACACACACACGCGCACACACACATATGCGCCAGACTCTCGTAGCGCATACAAACACAGATGGACGCAGACCTGTCGCCTCAGAGTCACCTTCAGTTAATCCTTGTGAGACAGAGAGCGATCCATCCAGTGGCCACACAGATTTACCCATAATCCCTGTGAATGAACTAATTCAGAGTAGAAGTTAGCTTCCTGAGTGTGTGTGAGTCTGTCCACGCACGCACACACACACACACACAAACACACGCATACACACACGTACCGATACATGCAGACTTGCTGTATAACACCTGAGCAAACCTAAAAAAGACACCTTGAAGTCTTTCTGAGAGAGAATGTGAGGCACCATAATAATAGTGAGAGTGTACTCAGTTGGTATCCGTGTGTGTGTGTGTGTGTGTGGAGAAACAGATTTAATTGGATGGGAATGTCACATAGGACAGGGAACATGACTGCTGCCGGTGGTGTAGGTCGTATACCAATTACTATTCCGCTCTTCTCTCAAAACTAGATGGGAGATGGAAGACTTGAACCCCCCTCCATTACCAAAGTAAGTCCTCATGTTGACAGCAGCCATGTAGAGGAGGGTTGTGGGGGTGTGGGGTGGTGGTGGAAGAGAGTGGGGGGGGGGGGGTAAAGCATAAGGTTTAATTGCCTCGCTGTAATGGGTTGTCTCTATGGGGTTTAAAGCTGCAGGTGTAACTTTTAAATACAAAGAAAGTTACATTCAAAACCATTGTCGGATGAGTCCTGATTAATCCTATCAGCTCCGCACGCCTCGGTGTTTCTCGGTATAAGAGTTTTTGTTTTCATGTCTGTGGTGACGTTCCCGAGCGGCACACAGAGCGATGCGATTTAAGTCAGGACAGACGGATGCAAGGCGGAGGCACAACAGCTATATAGAGCTGGGTGAAAACACAGAGGGCGCAAAAGTTTTGCGAAGTGGATTCTACTGCTATATATAAGCCTGGGTGATCATTAGGGCGGCACAATCGCACGTTCACATTTTGGCTTTCGCGCCATTAAATGAATGCTATTGTGCTCCGCCGGTGGAAGGTAACGTGCCCCCGTAAAACATCTGCCTGCACGGCATGCCTGCAATCTGGACGAGTTTGGGAACGTTGCCAGGCGAGATCTAAACACTGAGAAACACACACAGCGATAGACATGTGGAGCGGATGAGCTTCATCAACATTGTGTGAACTCATTTGACAACGAATGTAGCAGACATTTGTTTATATTAAAAGGTTATGCACTACAGTGTTTTTAATTTGCCATTTGAAGTGATTATATAACTGCATTTAACAGCCTAGAAAGTTAAATGTTGGAAAAAGGGTAATATTAACACCAAGTATACTGTACTGTACGCTACATACACAATAATGTGTGCGCGCACACACACACACAAAAAGACTTTGTCTGCACTGTCTCCTGTTGATGTTTGCACCTTCACCTTCACACAGGACAAATCTATATATAACAACTAACCCTCCCACCTCCTGTGTCAGTCCCTCCCTGGGTGCCGACGAGGTGCCACGTCCAGATACAGCGATGGGTTGCCAGGGCTGTGCTTTCTAAAGGTCAGATGTTGCTTCCTCCTGAGGGGGGGGTGGCAAACTGACTGCCAACCATCTCTGTGGCATCTGTCACATCCTAACCACTGATTAATAGCCAGCCGATGCTCTGCTCCAACCTGAGTGACTGAACGTGTGCCTTTGAGTAGGAAAAAAGGAGGATACGGAGGGGATCCACTCCTAATGTGCGTTTCCCTGTGTGGTTTTGACAGAGAGAGACAAGAGAAGGAGGAAAAAAAAAAGGCACAGAGGAGAGACGACCAGAGAAAAATGGCTCACCTGTTGGTAAAGGCTAGCAATTGTCTGAAGTGCCAGACCATCATTTATCAACAAAGCGGAAGCACATGCAGCTCGTACTAGTCATTACCTGCTGACTCTATCTGCCTTTCCCTAATACCACCCTCAGACACACCTGCCATATTTCTATAACCCTTAGCGTGCCATTAGGAGACAATATAGACGAGATGCTGTCTTTGCTCGAGCATGTCAGACAGATTCACCAGCGCACAGGCCCCAAATACACACATCATCTCCTGCCCACCTAATCAGTGCTGTGTACAGACACGGGCAGCAATGGGACAGAAGGTGCTGGAGAGAATGAAGATTGTGGTTAAAAGAGGAACCTGGGGGGGGGGGGGAGGATAGAGCGAGGCGTGGAGGTGTGGAGAAAGAGAGAATTATGAGAGAGACGTCATGATCAGCTCGATTTGAGCCCACTCTCCTTCCAGCGCTGCAGCCTCAAAATCTCGGAGAGATACAGTGGCAGCTGCCTGAAGTGGGGGAATGTCTGCACATGTACATACAGTACACAGAAAAGAAGGAGAACATGTTTCTCTTTCCTGTCAAAACATGGCACAGAGGCAGACAACAGTGACAGCCTGTGTGGATTTTGAGGCTTTTCCCAACATTTAAAATTAAGTCAAAACAGCGCCAGTGTGTGTTTTTTTTTGGCTTTTTCCAAATAATTGTCCATGACATGTCAATGTAGAGTAGTGTCTAATAAACAATCTGCATGTTTTTGGACTGACCCACCAAAAGTTTCAGAAATTATTTATACTAAAAAAAACACAGTAATTGAGCAGTTTGATGGGATAAACCCGCTTCTGCACTGCTGCTGTATACACACAAATGCTCCCTCACACAAGTCTGATAGTGTTGCTTGGCAGAACCTGTCTTTCAGATGAAGGCATACAAATAATGTTACATAATTGTTGTTCATGATGACCAAACAGAGGCAGCCACAATAATGGCATAAACAACAACAAGAAAAATCCCCACAAGTTACATACTGCAGCTTTAAAAACATGAACTAAACTACCTCACTGCTTTAATGCAACTTTAATTAATATGCAACCCTGGTGTCCGCAGTGTGTGTTTAAGTGGATTGTCGCACTTGTCCAGTCTTGATGACCACTCAAACATGCTTCACTCTACGTGACATTTATTCATGCATGTCATTCAATACATTTATTTGTACAGCTTTTTCTATTACACATCATTCACACCCATTCACACACTGCTGGTGCTGCCATCAGGAGCACTTTGGGTTTCAGTGTCTTGCCCAAGGACAGACTTGGGCCTCTAGAGGCACAGCTGCCCTGTGATGTCTATGAATGATAACATAAGTCAAATCCTTTTCAATAGTTTGCTAATGTTTTCCACACTGTGCTGGAATGGAAAGAAGCCAATGCCAAGCAGTGAAAAAAAACACACTTTTATTTATGAGACTAAATGGTGAGCAGTGAAGTAAAATAAACAGGGTTTCTGGTAAATGAGCTAATACTTGCAGAGACACGAAAAAAGTAAGAATCAACAGAGGTGAAACATCGAGGGGTACTGAGGGTTTTTTAAGTGCAGGGGAGCGATGACGGGTGAAGGGAAGCTCGGGTTGGAGGGTGAACTGGTGCCTTGACAGCGCAGTAGGGTTGTGTGCTGTGAAGTTGGTTAATCCTGGGATTAGCTCAGCAGGGGGGAACTGCCGCAGCAGGGGGTTCTGGGAGCCCGTTGTCCCCCCAACCACAGTGCCATGCTACAGGGCTACCGGAGGCTGACTGCGCTCCCCACCACGCTTTCTCTCCCTTCAAAACTCACCCCAGGCGCTGTCTGACCTAGTATGTGGAAACAGATCCTCACAGTAACACACACATAGACATATAACAGACATGCACTGCAGAACATCGGCTCATTTTTGCTGTGGAGAGGCTGGAGGGTTTAAGAGGGAAGAGTGACGGTGACTTCAAATGAGCATGTTGGTTCCAGTGTGACTGATTGTCCAGAGCTCACCAGCCCGCCTGGGGGCTGATACGTCTCCAAACTCCTCTCATCTTCTCCTGATGGCTCTGAGCTCCTTAACTCTTCTTGGCATCCTCCTCTTCTTTCCCCCTTCCATCTTTCTTTACTTTTTTGCTGAACGATCCCAAACCCCTGAGGCTTCAGAGAGGCAAGGTGCACTGTTGTTATTAGCACCAACGCCCTGTAGATAATTATATAATTAATAATATCCACACGCTCTCCAAAAGGTTGTGCTGTTAAGCAGGGAGCAGAGATGGACTAAGGGCGACTTTCATCTTCATGCCATGGCATTGAGAGTGAGCTGTCTCTGTACATGTACAGTATGTGGGTGTTAAAAATGTATGTGTTCAGGGAGCAACATCTAAAGTCAGCTGCACATGTGAATAGCCTGGACCGACAATGAGCTCCTCTTTCTGCCTGCTTGACGGTTTCTTTTAAGTGCACAATGAAGGCTCTGATACCCAGCAGAGCGTGTTCACATGGGCAGCCGGAGGGCAAACCAAAACTTAAAGCTGGAGCAGAAGCATCTTCCATGAATTGGTGCAAGGGTAGGAGTCTCTCCTACACTTAGTGTCCCTCAGAAGGGGGACCTTGCTCTGGGTGACTGGCAACCCAACATGGACATCACCCGCAGACATCAAGTACTTAAAGACTTGTCACAGAGCAGCCCACAGAAGACCTCAACTGTGTAGAGTGCGAGACACGAAGAAAACCTCCCTCTGGAATCTCGCTGCATGTTCTTCGTCATGGCTGATTTGATGAGATTTCCCAGGAGCCGCTCGCTGCCCATCCGCAAGGTCACTGTAGCGTTAGGATTTGCTTCCTGAGTCAGACATTCAAGAAATGGCCCATAATGCTGGTCGATAGTATACTGTAACTCCCCTTAATTAACACAGCGAAAGTCAATACATGTTGGGTTGTTTTAAGAGAAAAATAAAGGCATCAGTAAAGTCTGAGTAAGGCTGACCACTCTGAAGGGGCTCAGCCACTTTCACAGAGAGGGAAAAACATCAATCCGAACATTAAGCACTGATGAATAACTCCTGGATAACACAACACAGTGGTTAAGTGCATGTACACAAACATTAGCAACAACAAATGGGCACATTAATGAACCTAACCCAAACAACACACCAAGAGTGGAGCCTTCTCAAAATACTTTATGGGCACATCTTTTTATACTGTGATTGGAAAGGTAATTTAAGATTTAAAAGCCATACAATAAAAAAATCCAAGGAACACGAAATTAGCACATTGCTCATCTCTCCTCCAGACTTGTTACCCAAACAAGTACAACATCCCTGATGAGAAAAGCTGGTTGCTGTACTCAGTGTCACGATGCTAACAGTCTTCATGCAATATTAACTTGAAATAGAGGTTGGAGGATGCACAAACCTGTGCATAGTGTGCAATAAATAAAACAAAAACCCATCTGTGATTGACACATCATTAGACAACCATGAATTATTCAATATGTGCAATCATACTGGTTTGCTGATGGATCAACATGCTGAGGAGCATGCAGGCCTATGGAACCTGATTGCAAGTTAAAAGCCTCCTGAACTCCACTGCTCCCTCCCCTAAAAATCTGTCAGTCATTAGTATAGAGAGCAGAGAAAGGAGTGAGCCGGCTCAGGCCTCTGAGTGTTGATTTGGAACCCCCTCCTGCTGCTCCATAAGAAAGGCTGCATCCTACCAGCTTTGAGATGGCTCTGATTGAAGACATAATTGTGAATGTGGGTGAATTTCACGGTTAGGAGCGTGAAACCCTTTGTGAGATGGATGGAGAGATGAGAAGCAAGGAAGGAAGGAAGGACGGACTGCAAATGAGGAGTCGGCGTACTGTGAGGTGAGAAAACCTTGTTGGAGTCCAGCAAATAAATGCAAACACAAAGTGTACGCTCTGTAGATGCCTTTGATCACAAGCCCACTGTATCAGGATACTTAGGTGCTGATTTGATTTGGCATGTAATGCGATTCAGTGGTATTGACAATTGTGATGTTCTTTTCCTACATTTTCCTGAGACAATTATCCATAGAGTGATATTTCCAAATCCACGTACATGCATGTTAACATGTACATATTTAAATTAAATGGGACATAACACGTACAAAAGAATGTTTAACTGCTCCTGTTAATAATAAAATCAAAACAGTCAGACCAAGTCAGAAATAAAATGTCTACCCAGAGCTGTTTCTGTTCATCAAAGTTGGCAGAAATACAACAATGATGCCGGGGGATGCAGTTCTAAAATCCTCAAATCATGTTGATTTTTTCCCCACCCCGCTTCTATTGTATAGTGGCAAACATATGCACATACACTCAAGAAACAATGGGTACAAAGACCCACAAGTGAGCAAGGAAACGCAGAGACACACACAATGAGAGAATAGGAAAAAAGAAGAAAATTGCCTGTGTGTAACAATCTCTGCATCAATCACTGTACGAGCAAAGCAAATCAACTCTGGCTGCTGCTCCACTTACTGCTGCTTTTCCCCAGCCTTCACATACAGTCCCTGCCATTCATCTGCATATCAAACAAGGCAGCCATTCACATGAACCGACTAATTATTTCTGAATGTTACTGGGTCTCCGTATTACAGCTGGAATTTAGACCTGTTCTTCATCCTTGTGTAAAGGTGACAAATAAGGCTTAAGTAACTATTCCCTTATCTCCACTGGCCAGAGTTAAGTCCTGCTGTGGACTGGTTGCTGAGCATTAGGGGTTTTGGCCCCCAGCAAAGCTGCACATGCCAAATCTGGGAGTTAGCTACAAAATAAAGGCTCAGCGGTTTATGGGGCTCATTTATCAAAGCAAATGTGAACAAATTCTTTCACAAATGGCCCCAAAGGGTTCCTGGCTATGTGATTTGCTGAGGGATCCATATACGTAAACATTCATTTTAGGGATAAAAAAAAAATAAAAGTGCTTTTGAATTTACAATATGTGGAGGTAAACATCATTTTGTTCTTCTGCTCATATAAATAATAAATCAAGCACAAGGTTTGGATCTGTGGTCCTAACAAGGTTCAAAGCTAAAGAAAACGGTAAATCAGTCTGACAGTTTCTACAGACAAAGTAGCTTTCAAGTTAGGTTAACATTTAAGACAAAAAAAAAACAAAAAAAAACAAATCTGTCTGTGTTTCTGTTCTGTATCTTGGACACACAATACAAATTTGAGGAATTAAATAAACTCCTGACAATAGTTCTCCTGAAATAAATTGCTGCTGTTAAGCTGTCAAGCTCTCGCCGAGCTGGTGAGATTACGAATGATTTATAACACCTGTCTTTCGAGCTGATTTGACAGACCAGCTACCTGTTGTTCACAAATCAGCTGTGGAGTCACACATCCTCCTCCAGCTCTGAAATTGCCTCTTTATCGGCAAAACAAAATGTGCACGTTTAGAAACAGGATCTGCACCAACCACGTTTCCTTCACTGTGTTTAATGCCATCGTAGATAATTTGTAACAACCCTTTTTTTTATAGTATTTGACGATGTCCTCTTCACATCCTGATAGCCATCGATAAATAAAGTTGCCTGGAAAAAGACATGATGTCAGTGAAGCTGCTGGGTCAGCACTCCATTCCATCCTCCATTCAGCTTCAGGCAGTCTGTGTTTTTTGTGTTTTGAGGAATGACTTGTATCTGTTTCCCTGCTTTTCCCAGATTCCGACCACAACGGAATTATATTCCCAGAGAACGTGATTTATTGATGACTGGCCAAGTGTCAAGAGAATTTGAACAAATAACATAATAAAGCTGCTCAGAAACAAATTACAGACTCGAGTTTTTAATATGAAATATGACTTACTTGTCTTTCTTTAAAAGACAAGTGAAGATGTGTGTTTCCTCCTTACGTCCATCCACGTTTCTCATCTGTCCTTGAGGAAAACCCACATTAATTTTTACGAATATCCAAAATAATCCAGTAACACTGTTTTTTTTTTATTCTATCCTATCCTTTGACTCACAGTAGTAGATAGAATCCCAGCTGATAGTGGGCAGAGACAAAAACCCCCCAAAATACATTCACATTCACACCAATGCTCACTCCAATTCCCCAATCAACCGAGGGCCAGTTTCATGCTGTAAAAATCTGTCATACCACTGATCTGCTGCATCTAACACATTTATATATTTCTGTCCTGCTCCCCTGCTGCGGGAGCTGCTGTGCATCTTCTGCTATGTTTTATACATTTATATCAAATCTAAACAAAACTAATTTAATGTTGATGTTGGAAAACATAAGAGAAACATAAATCTACGTATTGACAAAGTAAACATATAGGAAGAGTGAATTAAATGCTATTCCTTGGCGTGATCCTATAGACCACAAAATCTGTTGGAAACCACACATTAAAATATATGTTCGAGGGAAGTTGGCACGAAGCATTGTTGTCCTGGGGAATACAAGGCGTATTCTCAATCAGAAAGCACTATGATATTGTTTATTACTTTCACTATATTGAGTTAATGTGCAGAGGTGAGGGGATATGTGTACAAAAGCAAAATTCAACCAATATGCAGAAAATGGCAATCCAATTAATAAACGAGAAAAATGCTAGCGTATTCGGATCATGCCCAAAATCCTGGTCCCATTACGGACATTTCCTGAAAATGTTGTCCAAATAGGCCCGTGACTTCTCGAGTTATGTACCTCAATAACGCAGGATATCCACACAAATGAACTCTACATAAAAATACAAGCCCTAAAATTTCCGTATCTGATTCAGTTTAAAACAACTCAAATAAAAGCAAGAAATAGTTTACTTCCAATTAAAATCAGCACAGAGAGACAAGGGGGATAACATTTAAGAGGGGAACTAAATTTAAAAATTGCTGTGTGCCAGGACAACTTTATGTAAAAGTATGTGTTTCAATCTATATCTATGTTAAATACAATTTGCAAACTTTGAAAATCATAAAAAATACTCTACATCTCAACTAAATACAGGACTTGGTCCTGTACAGATAAATGAATAAATAAATAAAACTTTTGTGAACTCAGGGAACTGTTGACATGTTGTGTTTGAATGATATACAGTAGATGAGGAAGAAAGATTACATTTATTGTCTTTTAGTGCCGTGAGACACAGGCGGCTCTCATGGGAAAAAAAATAGGCAAGAGGTCTTTTCCCAAAAACAGCCGTGCAGCTCAGTCAAGTGAGGTGCAGCCGTAATTCACCACGCATGCAATCTGCATGTCTTTGGACTACGATATAGACACGGACAAACAGCTCCACATTTAAAAAGTTGAGATTCAAACAGAGATCCTTGTCGCTGCGAGGCACTATTGCTAAAAAAAGTGCAGCACTGTGCTGCCCTGAGCAAAAATATATTACTTTTTTATTTTCAAAGTTAGACTGAAGTCTTGTTGTTATGTTATATTGCTGTCTCTTAAGAATAAAGGGTTTACAGGGTAAAGGTAAGGTAAAGGCTGTGTTGATGTTTTAGACAAAAAAAAATCTCAATTTCATATCGTCCGATTCCTGGGTTAGTTGTTTACATTCCAACAAAGATAGTTATCCTATAGTTACTATGCTCAAAGGTGTAAATTTGTAGTTATATAACCATTATTGCCAAGGAGTGACTCCACACTGTCATTAACTCCAGATGAATACCATGTTTTATTTGAGGTACATTGTTTGGAGGACCATTCCTCTGTTCATACAAAACCATTGTTGGAAATTATGTGCAACCCGACACATTAGTTTTGCTTCACAAACTCAGCAAATAAAAGATTAATTTTCTTATGTACTGATTCAAATGCCGCGGAGGCTGCAACACGAAAGATGAAAATATTGTTGCTTATCTATATTGGCCATGAGCATGTAATATGAATCTTAGTGGAAATTAAACATCACCACTACCGAGGATTTATTGTCTTCCTCCCACACTAAATGTATATATTAATATAAAAGCTGATAAGTATTTACTGGCTAGAACACAATTTGCTGTACCTTTGTTATTCCACGGTAGCAGCAGCTTCTCCTCTCAACATGCAGCTCACACTCTCAGTGTTTGCCAGTTGATTAATCTACAATGTATCATTGGTAAAGGCATTCACAGCAGGTCAATGCAACTTGCCAGAAAAGGAGGTGAACTACCTAAGCAACAACATGTTTTAAATGAAAATCTGAACCAATGCATTTGTCATTTTTAGTTTCACGTTAAACCTTGGAATTTCAATATGTGGACAGAAGTAACAGCAACAAAAAATATGACGAAAATAAACTGACTCCTAAATGGGCAAACAAATCTTCAGACGTTTTATTTCCAGATCAAGTCACTAAACCTTGTGTCTCAATCATGATTCTCATCCCACAGAGCAATTTTAGACTTCCTAAAAAATACTTTAATTGCTTTAAGTACCCGAACGAAAGTTAACCCTGGGTTATGAATGGTTTATTTTAGCTTGAGAATCATGCATTATTTTTTTTCTTCCCTTCCGATTCTCCAGCTATTATGTTCGGCGTGTGGGTAATTTTGCCTTGGAGAGTGTATAATGCCGAACAGGAGAGGCCCCTGGCAGTTCTTGGAGAGAAGCAAAGTAGGTTAAAGTTTTACGGCTCTGATAATTGAGTCCAGTTGCTGAGGGCCTTGGAGAAAGTTTCATGACAGCACAAAAATGCTCACAAGGGCACAGGCAGAGAAACATACAAACACATCACGCAGTGAAATCGCTGATGTCTGTGGAGCCATGAATGCCCTAGATGCACTGGCAGCTCTCAAATTAAGCAGCTCAGAGACAGAGGAATCAAATGCGTTTCCATTATGGGGAAAATATTCCATCTACCCCCTGTCATAACGACACTGTATGGCAGCATTATGGGGAAATATCAAATTAGGCTGTTTCATTTGGAGGACTGTTGTGCATTGCGAACAGCTTTGGAGATCAATTGAGCTGCTAGGTAATGAGCGGCAGCGGCCTGCTCTAATATACTCAGTAATGTTCTTTTGATTGCTTTAGTTAATCTCGCACTGCCGTGTAGGGAAGGCAGGCCCCTCTCCCTGCTCCAAGTCAGGGGAGAATCCCTGAGAGGAGGGAAAAATAATAAATCGGGAACAGAATTAAAAAAAAAAAGAAAAGTCAAATGAAATTAATCAAATTATTACATCTGCACAATCCCTGTTCAACTTTATAACAAAGAAATTGATTTCCCCCCAGTGAGAATGCTGCCTATTCCTGGATTTACTGTATGTTGCAGAGCCTGAGCATATACAAGAACGGGGACGCTAAGACAGAAAGACCCAGATGAGTAGGCCATGGTGGGTGACCTTCAAATGAAGTGTTGAGGATATGTCAGTGCTGGAGTGGACAGAATCGGACAAGTGTACCACTCTTCTCTCTCAAAGCAAAGCCTCTTACTCATGCACCACTCACAAACAAGTAAGAGGTGCTCTGTCGCTCCCCAACACTCACAGCTGTGACCATTTAATATGCACCAGCTCAGATTCATTCCTCAACACCTTTTGCCTCTCACCCAAAATGCTAACAAATCTGTCCAAACACTTTTGCAATATGTTGTGCTGCACGACTGCACATCACCCTATCTGCTATATTTCACCGCACCGAGTGAATATTTATTTGCTCAAACCGGATTGCTCAGCTTCCACACACTTTTGTAAAATCATCCACGTGTGTGCCAGGCTGTCAAATTAGGTTTATAGCTGTGACGACTGTGCAGTCACCAGCTGGAGGAGCTTGTTGTTTGCAGAAAAAAAAAAAGGCTGCAGTTAAGCCGGCACAACTCCTACCTCTCGACATGGTCCAGGTTCCCTGACACACCCAGTCCTCCGATGGTGTAAAGTTTGCCGTCGTACACCAGGCTGTTGTGTTTGCAGCGAGGCACAGTCATGCGGGACACCAGGTTCCAGTTGTCCAACAGGGACATGTAGCACCAGACATCAGCCACCATCACACCGGACTCTGTACCACCTGAAATGCAAGGAATGGGGGTTATTAAAGTGAGACTGTAGGGTGATGACAGCAGTGTTCCCACAACAGGAGCCAAGAAATCATCTTCCATGGCCCCCAAAACATTCAAACGAGAAAGCACTTAGAAAGTACAAACCTCAGCTAAATCGACTTATTTTAATTGAGTTAATAAACAAACAAAAATATCACCACCATATCTACTTCCCAAGGAACTGTCATCACATGTTCCCCCCTCACAGAGAGACAAAACGCAGCCAAAAACCATAACCAACCTCCTTGGTGGAGGTAATAAAATGACTTTGTGTCTCCCAGGCAGGCACTTTTCAAAGGTTCAGGTAGATTCACAAATTAGGTATAATATAATATAATATAATAATACATGTATAATATGCAACATTTCTCCATTAAAGGTGCATTATGTAATAAATCTAAAGCAACTGGCCATAAAATCCTCCTAATATGTCACAGAGACTCAGGAATAATGTTCATATAACAAACTGAACTCACCAACAACAACAGTACAGACAAAATATTTGCATTAAAAAAACTTATTTTGCAGACTGCAAATCATGTTTATGTCTACCAATCATTGCAGTCAGTAGAGTCTCAGCTGCCGAGCAACCACAGGTTGCCAGTTGCATCAGAAAACGAAGCCTAAAAGACCTCGGTATTTTGAATTTGAATGTAGTAACCGTTTTTGGACACATTTGTACATATGGTGCCTTTAAAATATATAAGAATGATGAATCCAGTGTTGCACTAATCCTCTTGAAAGCCATAGAAACATGCATTTCTATTCAAAGTGATGATGTACAGCTTCATTTTGGTCAAGCTTTTAATGAGATCATCTGCTTCACCATCTCTGCTAAAATATCTGGGTCAAACCCTGCATGAAATATCTACTTGTGTGTTGTCTTTTGTCCTTTTCATTGTGTGTATTTTTCATTAAAGGATTGACCTCCTCACTTCCTTTGCTACTCACTGCCACGTAGAGACAAAAAGACAATTCCCATGAACCCACGCTACTTCCATCATCAAACTATAGGTCTTTTGATATTATTTGATGAAGAGATATGATAAGATAAGAGAGTCCTTTATTAGTGCCCCAATGGGGACATTTACATTATTGCAGCAGCAAAGACAGTAAAGATAAAGATAATAAATAGATCCTTATCAGCAGAAATACATACTGTCATTTTAAATCAATATCAACATTAGGACAAGCTATGGCCGTTTACTGAAATGTTATATTAATGTTACAAAAAAAAGTATTTCCTTCTCAATGTTTTCTTTATAGTTTCTGGAGAAGTGAAAAAAAAAACCTTTTAAACTGACTGAAAGTGGTTTCCTGCTGAGCTGACAGGTGAACCAGCCAACCAACAAACCCGCACTTGTTTCAGCTCTCTTCATAGCAGCCCTGTTAGCTGTGTAGTCTGACATGTAACAGCAGCTGTGTCTCAGTGTCCCTGCGCCGAGCGTGAGGAAGGCTACAGACCCCGAGTCCTTCGATTGGCCCGGCTAGAACACCTATGATTTCCCTACCGGCCGACTGACTCCCAGGGGGACACATGCAGACCTGTTCCAATGCCCAAACACAAATTTACATTTATATGAAAAAAGGGCAGAGGAAAGGTACACGCAGGACAAATCCTGTTGCATTTCCATGGTGCAATGTCAAGGTCTGATTACCGTGCAGGATTTTCGCACAAATGGTCCGTGGAGGGAGAAATTCAGTCTACCTCTGGAGGAGCAACTTAAAGGTGTCTCATAGAGGGAGTCACACAGTGCACACTGTGTCACTATGGAAAAAAAAAAAAGCTGCAGAACACTGCAGCAACTGTAAAGCCAGACAGATTAAAAAAAAAAGTCCACTTTGGTAGATTTGGTAAAAGAGGGGACATTTTTACAAAAACGAAGTTCTCCAAAATTAATGAATGACTTTATACTCAATTTTAGGGCAGGGAAAAACTTTCATATCAACAATGAGTAAGCTCTGAGGGCAGAGAGCCTTTAACACGCACTATTTGTAAAGGTCACAGAAGCAAAGCTGCGACCTTGGCAGCTCCACTTTGTCGAAAGAGATCACTAATGGCAAGTTTGGAGACTCGATATAAGTGAGTTAAATATATAATCATTCTTTTTCTCCTACATAACTGCAGCTATTGTCGGAGTAAACAAAACCACAGAATGTATGACGGCAAAACAATCATGCCCCAAGGTCTATAAAAACATATCCTGGAGCCTTTTGATAAAATAACATGCTATTTTTTGCTTCACATTTATTTAAATGTAGATGTGATATATTTGTGTTTTTTTTTACGAAACCTTTATCACTCACCTTGAGGCAACTTCTGTTTCCAGTATAAAAACTAACTAAAAGGTAGAATTTGAGTTTGCAGTAAAATGGCACTAAAACAAGCATTAGCAGATAATTCAGTGCCATCAAATAGATGACGTTTATGTGACTGGATGCAACTAAAGGACCTAAAATAGTCCAGTATCCCATATAAAAGTAAAATTTACTTTTATATGAAATGTCTGTGGATAATGTTTCACCACTGAAGTGTGATGACAGTGACGGCATCTACCTCCTGCACGATGCCTCTAAACAGCAGCTCCAATTGTGCTGTGAATTGTGGCCGATTTGACTCACCAGACAGATAGATGTTGTCTCCCGCTGAGATGACACTGAAGAACTCGCGGTCGTAGAAAGGCAGGCTGGCCAGCGGATACCATTTACTATTCTGGGGGTTAAAACAGGTGACCACTGTCAGGGAGCGCTGGTTCATCCCAATCGCCTGACGTCCGCCCACCAAAACGATCACCTCAGCTACACCTGGAGCACAAAGAAGCAAGGGGAGGATGACAGAGGCGGTTAAAGGAGAGGAGAAAGCAGTAAATCAGGTCCAGTGGAGAACATTTATTGGCAGAAATTGAATATGAGTATAAATGCTTTCAAATAAGCCCTTTGGATGTATCGCTAACAATAAGTAAATCATGGTCAATTTCTATGATCGTGTAAAACTCCTTGAAACACCTGTCTAACTCCGCAGCATACAGTGCTTGTGATCTATTTCTGTATATCTTTTTATTCATTAATTAATTTATTAATCATCTATAATCATATTAAATGCTTTTTCAATAAAAATATGTATCTGCGCTGTCTCTGACCACAGTAAGTGCAGACGAAGAGGGCTTCACCTGTTTTAGAATCTGAAAAAAAGATGTTTAAAGTATTTTTTTTTTCAGTCATTGCAATTATTTTGATCAGGATAATTGTGACATAATTATCATCGTTGTGTCCCGTGCCTTGTGCTGCAAACAAACGCAACAAAGCAAATGTAAACAAATAAGAACAACATGCTCTCTGGGATTCCAAGGCAACCGTAGTTCCCTAGCACCACAGTAACAGTGACAACATGACATTTTCCAACCTGTTGTATAATAACGTTTCAAGCACTATATTCAGCTTTTAAGTGCAATGCGATTAATTATACACATTTAGATTACATCCAAGAACCTTGATAAGCTGCGTTACATCAACCACACGATCGAAAACAATCTAAACATCCTCGTGTCTGACCCTCAATCTGTACACGCTGTGGCTGTCGTTGAGTCTATAAGATTGTCATGGAAAAAAAACAAAAAAACGAAATGTAAGAATAGAAAACTTTGAAAGTGCAATTACCAAGACTGATGGGGAGCTACAATTTACCCACGATACAAGCACTTAACTTCACATTTGCTGTCAACACACGCATGGTGAAACCTACACTGTTTGAGCAGGGCGTAAGGGAATCACAGAATCAATACGCGAGAATCAATTTGTGTACATTTATATGTGGAGACGTGTCTTGTCTCACACACACACACACACACACACACACACACACACACACACACACACACATACACACACACCCCCACACACACACACACACGCCGAGGGCCTTGCGGTGATTAAGGAGATACTTAAAACATGTTCACCACTCCTCATCCGCTCTGTGCACAGGCACACACACACACACTAACACACACAGACACACACACACGCTTCTGGATAAAGACACCAGTGATCCAAAATACACAAACAGGTTTTGGCAGGCTGCCACATGCACAGGTCCTCTCCGTCTTCAGCAGCAGGCACCAGTGAGCAGGCAAGACCATGAGCCGCCAGACAGAAATGAGCTGTGTGTTTGTAAGCAGCAGACAGGCGAGCAGAGGGAGGCGAGCCAGGGAAGGAAAAGGAGGACGATAGGTGGGTGGGAGTGTGGGGGGGGGGGCGGCGGAAAGACAGGAGGCAAACCTAATCTTCATTCAGTTCAAACCAAGACTAACACTGGTCTATCTGTGTGGATCGATATCTTTCTACGCAGACACTCTTCTTTGCAGACACATCCTGCCTTTTCCTTCAGCTTTTTTCCCTGTACAAAAACTTATCCTTATATTTTATTTCCTTAAGCCTCTGTTTTTTTCCCCATCAAAAACGAGTAAAACAGAGCTTTTCCATGAAAGGTAAAGGGAAAACAAGGAGAAAGATAAGAAAAAAAGAATCTCTATGGGCTTTGCTGAGGCTGAGCAAACAGACTGAGGAGTGAGCACTACCTCAGACATATCGTGGACATACAGCTTAGACTTAGTGGACAGCTTAAAGCTGGCTGCCCATGTCCCTCTGTGAGATTCCAAGAATGTGTTCCTCCCCCCCTGCGTAGAACAGAAAAGAAAGTAATGGCTCAAGGAGAAATGGTGACAGCGTCACTGTGAAGGTGGCGAGGTACACTAGCTAAAGAAAAGGACAATCATGACAAAATACACACAAGGCATGCGAGTTGTCACCCTTTCCTGACAGCACGTGAAAAATGCAGTCACTGGAAGTGCTCGCAGCTAAAAAAGATTTGAGTTGAACTTGTACCCATCACGAGCCGGTTCTCACAGCTTCATGTGCATCATGACCCAACTCCAAGCCTCAAATGGCCTCAGGACGTCCAGCAGACCTTGGATATGCAGCTAATAAATGGGAGTGCAGTTTATAGGACGGTCGCGGCTCCAGTGGTGGCTCTTTGAAAACAAATTAAGTGAAAACAGGCAGTTTGTCTTTCCCTTCATGAGCCTCCGACTGTACCTACGCACACATAAATTATATTGACTTTGTTGCACCATTGTTCTTTCGCACGGTTCCTCTCGATGTTTGTTCTCTATTTCGCTTTATCACACATTACTTTTCGACTTTATTGGATTTCAAAAAGTTTGACTGTTTTCTGTGCCTTTACGGGATTACAAATTTAATCTCTTTTCATCTAATTTTCTCTCATCCTATTAGCCGTTTCATTTTGTTGATAGTGACTGTCTCACACAACTTGGCATAGTCTCAGTGTCTGTGTCTGAGCCAAGTTGGGATTTTCTTTCCTTTTGTATGTCAATCAATATTCTACTGTTTGGTTAATCTTTTTGGGTTCACATAAGTTCCTTTCCATTTTAAAGACACAAAAAGGAAACTATACATTATCTACATACTACACCATATTATGATTCAGAAGAGTAGAGCTGTTTCTTCTCTTAATCCATGCACAAATTCTCCTCCAGTAAACCAACTGTCTTAATTCAGCCAAACCAAAGCCATTCAAAAGGCTGTATTGAGCATGTGCAGAGCTTCATTATCACCTAGTGCACACGTGCATGGTTGTTCTCAAGGCTTTCCGCTTGGAAAGACACGTCAGGGAGAGTCCACATCTGGAGCTCAGAGCAGCTCTGACCCCCTGAAGCCCTGAACACATTCACGAGCTAACACAACCCAACACCGGCCTGTCAGAATGCAACAAAACAGGAGAAGAGGGGGCACCGCTGACGGGGATTCACGGCATCGGATCAGATGGTTGTGTGGGTGTGTGCGAGTTCTCTCTGACAACGGAGGCTCACAGGGACGGCTGTCAGTCAGACGCAGGTTTGATGGGAGTTGGGTAGAGGGATGAAGGGATGGAGATCGAAGAATGGAGAAGAGTGGTTGGGGATGAAGGGATAACATAGTCTTGACAGCTCATGTTTTTCTTTTTCCCTGACAGTGTGGAAAGAAAAATGTCTCCTTTTCCTGATTGTTTCTGACCTTTTGTTGTATTTCTGAAATATTTTTAACCCCACTATGTCACCAGCCATCAGTATCAGCCAATATAGATACATGCATTTTTAAAAAAAACACTGCGTTTATAAACATTAAACATAAAACACAAGAGTGAGGAAGTTGTTTTACAATGCATTTGTGTCACTTAACGTCAATTTACAGCATTAAATAACAACAAATTATGAACGTTTAGGTTGCTTACTTGCATATTAGACATAGACAGAGCAACATTAGTATTCATTTGTGGTTTTGTTTGTGTCAACCTGATGAACTGCAGTGCAGTATTCACAAGTCTGGACTTCAAGCAACAAAATAAATCCCTTTAAATTCAATTTAAAGCAGCTTCGCCAGCCAGTCGTCTGCTGTCTGGTGCTGGTCTGATAGGGTCCGGTGGGTTTATCCATTTGATTCATTATAACATCAAAAGAAAAAATATCGATTACAGCTGTGTGAGTATTTAAAATGTTTGGTTACACTTCATAGTATATGGAAGTTAGATGGTATGACAAGACTGGAGTATGTTGACGACATCTGGACAGCACGGAGGTTTCCGTCATC
Organism: Microchirus variegatus; assembly: GCF_963457635.1. NCBI lineage: Eukaryota > Metazoa > Chordata > Actinopteri > Pleuronectiformes > Soleidae > Microchirus > Microchirus variegatus. Next base: position 11,831,299 of record NC_139813.1, read on the forward strand.
ACAAGCTGTGAATTGCATGGACCCCCCCCTGAAAAAAACATGTGTTGTGAATAATGAACAGGCCTGTTGTTTAAGGGCTGAGTTCTCAAATTAAAGTCCATGGCCACCCATGGATTATGACAAACACACACACACACACACACACACACAATGACAGTATCCTAGTATTGCTTCTGCCTTACTTCGTTTGAACTAAATTAAACCCGTCTATAACGACAGCATGTTTTCAGCCTGTGCTGGAACAAGCTGGATCCTACGCAAACACATGCACACACACACACACACACACTAACTTATGGCACACAGATGTACAGTCACTCCTGAAGAAGAGAGATGGATGGAAGAATGAAGACACAAAGGTGATGCTTTAACGTGTCTTCTTCCCCGCTGCCACACTGTTCCCTATCTCAAACTGTTGAGCGTGTCCTTGCTCTCACATCCTGCGTGCTTTATTCCTCTTTTTCTTCTACGTTGCAGTTAATGCCTCCATCCTTCGTCTTCTTCTCCTTCTCTCTGTCTCCTTGCCACCCAAAGGAGAGACTTTGCACCATCTCTCTATTTTGTCTTATTGCCTTTCTCTCTCAAACCCTGGGGTTCGTTGCTGTTTTTCTTCAAGTCTCCATTTCACTTTCCTTCTCCGTTTCCCACTGCACATTTTGCCCAACTGTTTCAGCCCGGCTGACCTTACTTTAACCAGCTCTACTTTGCTCCGTGAAATGGAACATTGTGGTGTTTGCTTGTACCAAAATACAAGCACTTGGCTATTACTCAACAGGGTTAAAGCTGAGAGATCAATGCCTTGCCTGTTTACATTAGCCAAGAATCATCCTGCCAAGATCAGAGTTTCTTTGTGGAAAGTGTTTTTTTTATGACTGGAAACAGCATTCGACAAAACAAGTCTACTTAGCAGCTTCCAATCATAAAACATGACCCCCATCGGCGCCGCGTCAAAGAGCCAAATTACATCCAAAGCTGCACTTTTACACCGACTTGGAGCTGAAGTGTTTTTCTGTCAGAGTCAGACATAACAAATCTAAAAATGCACCATGCAATTTGCCCAACAAACTAACGAAAATGATGGAAATGTTAAAGTTTTAAACCTCAAGAACAGCCTCTAAGTGCAGTACTGACCATTTATCTGAAGCCTACATACTGCAGTTAACATGTCAACAAGAGCAAATTATGAATTACTTAACTAATACATACTTATTTTCTAAAGGGGTTTTTAGGAAATAAATCACCTTTTTATCCATATCCAGTAGAGGTGTGTTGCGAAAATATCAATTATCACCACGTGATCAAACTAAAGTATACACACACACGAGTGGATGACTGCTTCATGTCGTCTAATGCCACATAATATTTGCACTCGACTTCTGATAGGCCTCTGAAAGACTTCAAGGATTCAGCGTTTGTTGGTTTATACTTTTGTTTTCTTCAGCTGTGTACAAAGCAGGGTTGCAGATTCACAAGGTTGATGTTGTTCAAGGCACAGCAAACACTTATCTGCAAGGGAGTTGCAGGGTTGCATCACGATCAGCCTCCACAGCTTTCATTGTTTCACATCGAGCAGGTAACCATTCCGGTAACGTCGCGCGTCGTGTGCAGTTATCAGTGACAGAGGCTGTAAAAAGCTACAGTTTCTGCTCAGCTGGAGGATCCGGGTGATGTTTACAAGTGTGCACTTCTACTGTAAAGTATTCTTTACTTGAGTTACGGCCTGCTGTTTCGACATACACAGCTGCGGAACAAGCATATAAACACAAATGGTATCGGGCACTCAGTCGGGACAGGAAAATGACAACTGCGTTGGTCTGAAACAAGAAAAGACAGTTCGGTTGCATTCTGCACCACTTTGTCTCGAGTGTCTATTTTCTTGTGTCTTTTTATTTACTGTACGTAATCCCCTATTTTATGACATGAGCAGATTCAAACAGTGAACCATGAGAGGGCCTTAACTCACTGGCTTGTACTCAGCATCACAGTTTCAAACAGGCAGCTGATGAGGGTTTTAGCTACGTTTTTCCTACATTTTGTCCTTATCATTATCCTGAAGGAAATTTGGTTGGTGAGCAGCCAGATACCACAGATGACAAACAGCCACCCATTCTACGTGGATGAAAAAAAAAACGTCTGCATGTCAGTAAACTTGTCACATAAATAAATAGATATGTGTAAATATACCTATATAGTGTTTTACTGGGGCTTTTACTCACTGGGTATCACAGCCACAGTGACGCTGGCAGTCTGTCTTTCAGATCTCAGAGCCATTTATATCTCACCGCTGGTCCATTTCCTCTTATCTCAGCTGCTTCTCTCTGTTTTTCTTTTATAATCCTATGATTTTCTCTCCAAGGGAGTTAATTTTCGAGGGTTAGGATCAGGGGGTCAAAGGCTCCTTAATAATGTTAGGGGCCGAGGGAGTTTGTGTTTCGGTGCAACAATCTGTGCAGCTGTAATTCTTGTACTTTGAGATTCTGGAGACTGGTGTGCCCAGTAATCTGCATGCCAAGCTGCGAGCAAGTTTTTGGATGCACAACCTTCTACTCAAGAAATATTCCTTTTGACAGTTTCAGGGTTTGTTCTGTGGATTTTCCAAAGTTACAGGTACGCTGTCACTCACTGAATAGAGATGTTCCTGTGTTTTTTTTTTTCACATGAAATATTCAATGTCGTGAACGCTGCACATGCAATTCCATTTCCCTGCACACCTCGTCGTGGGATAATGACAGATCTCAAAATCTCAAAAAATTGTTTTCTCGTGATTGGATCGAACTGATTGTTCAGAATTTTTAACCCCATACATTATGATTTGATGTATATTATGGGCAAACCACAATGTGGATTGCACTGCCGTTAAATGCAGTGATAAAGCACGAACCACGTTTAGTCTGTCTGCTGAATATTGGATGACAAATAGCTTTCCAGCCTTGCAGCAGGTACAGCAGCAGGTCAGAGTGCCAGATGTGGCATGAGCGATGCAGAGGCTGATCCATGTTCCTGTAAATGCTGCTCACTTCAGGTCTGAGCACGAACAGCGGCTCTAGCAACAAAATGAGTCGACTGTTCCGGCAACATCAGTCGTGATTTTTCACCCTACATCCATCCCCCACATCTTGTTTCCCTTCATCCTCGGTAACCCAGCTCGACAGTCATCGCTAGTCAAAGGTCACACGGACAGAACCTTAATTTTGGCAAAAGCTACGGCAGATATTTAGACCAAAGGTCATCTAATCTGGATTTACTGCCTCCATGTTACATTTATGAGACCAGATACATTATGTTTGCTGAAGATTTCACTAAGCCGCATGAATATCAAAATCTCACATTTCAATTCTCTAGTGCATAGCTGTCTCCAACTTTCTCTCTCTCTCTCTTTCTCTCTCCCTCTCCAGTGCACTCGCAGTGTTTCACTCCTGGATATCCAGAAATAAAAATGGAATAGGATCCGCTGAAGGGCACTTCACTTTGATCGATTAAGACATTTCTGGCATATTCTCCTGCAACCAGCTCTTCCAGTTTTTAAGAGGTGAAACAGCGTAATCTCACGCTGCATTGGCTCTAAAAGACAAACCAGGCTGAATAATTACACAGAGCAGGACAACAGTCAACTAAGTCCTGACATAAAAAGACAGAGCTTATAATTGTCCCTCCACACTGCTGACAGCTCACCACGTTGTAATCATCGCGCTAAATGGTTAGCGTTGTGGCCGTGTAACGAGAGAGAATGTCGGCAAATAAATTCCGCTTTATTGTAATTTATGGAATGAAAAAGACACACTGTCAGACACCGATGACGATCGCAGCCAGAGCAACGCAGAGTCATTTGATCCGAGAGTAAATAACGATTAAACACTTTCCCACCAGTGAAAAACCCATTTAAACGTGAGACTAAACTGTTTTTTTAACCTCTCTACCCATCACCAGTGCAGTCACAAATGCTCAGAAGACACAAGTTAATCAGGTGTAGTCTGTCATACCTAATTCTACCAAGTCCGTGTTATTCAGGCCTGTAGTTCGCCTACAAAAGAAAAGTCATCATGATCTCTTGTGCTCTCCTTATGAGGTGTGAATCATGCTCTCCTTTCTTTGCGGTGGCGGTGTCGGTGATGTGCTGAGGCCATTCTCCACGGAGCCGCCGGCCACTGGAGGTGCGAACGTATAGATGAATGTCGTGCCTAAGGGTTTCGGACCTCGCAGACTAAGCCTGGTTTTATTATCTCTACACTGGGGATACAAGCCAAAGCAATTGTGTGGGCTGATATCGTGAAAAGAGGCCATTTTAAACCACTGAACAAGCAGCGCACCGTTTTATTTGGCATGCTTTACGCTGCAGGAATGTAAAATGGTCAATAACATTTGATATCAACATTTCCAGAGTAATTCAGGCAGCAGCAGAAGTCCTGCTGCCAAATACACTAGACTTCTGATCTCCATGTTGGTAAGAAATCTTGGTATTGGAAGTGTTTAACATACTTTGCATAGACACAATTCATGCGTGAGAAATAGTCAGGGGAGAGAGCTCTCAAACCAAGAAATTATTTTTCCCCATTGCATTTTTTTTAATTAATTACTATCGAATACAAATTACAACTGATGAATAAATTAAGTTGAGAGAATGAACCATATCGAAAAAAAAAGAGAAAAAAAAGGAGGAGACCCTTTACACGAGCAATCTAGGAATCTAGCTTGGGGCATATTCGTTAATGTTGTATTACATTACATAAATTTAACATAAATTAATCAGCGTCACAGCTACAATGCCATATCTGTCAACATTACCTGGGGCTCAACACCACAGCAGACGTGGCCCTGGATTTCACAAACAGCCTGTGAAAGTGAAGCAGCAGCAGCAGGTTCCTCATCTGTTGCTGAGGTTGTCAGTCTAATGATGGAGTGCTTATCAAAAGTTACTTCATGCAAACATTTTTTTTGTGTGGGGTAACGCAAAACAAGTTCTCTATGAACTGATTTATCTCTATCTGTGTACCATGAGCTTTAGGCTACTTTAGAATCTGAGCCTATAACAGCTCTCAGTCGAGAGAAATGTTTGTGGAACGTCGTCTTTTTTCAGAGAAAGGAAACTTGGCTAAGTGCACCGAAGAACCGGAGAGCAACACTACACTATGTTATCCTAAAATAGCGGTTGTAAAATCATTTAGATGTTACACTGACTGGTAAGGAACAGAAAAAGTGCCTCCTTCTCTCCCACTCAACTCCCCTGCAAGCCTATTCTGGCGCGATGGAACTTTGCTGAGTGGTCGTGCACTTCCTGTGAGAAGTGGCGCGCTGAATGACAGTCAGGAGCTCAAGCTGCCACGATCAAGCCTCACAATTTTGAGAGTAAGACTGAAGTGTAGATCAGGTTACAAGATACAAAACTCAGTATTCATCTCTGATATTCAGCGAGGAAACAGAGACTTTACTGTTTGTTACAGTGTTTTTCTTTTTTTATATCATTTCAAAATGCATTATTTTATTCAGAGCACACTTTATACCCAGCTTTCTAAAGCTTTAATAATGAGACATTTATTTACTCATATGCTTTCATACAACTACAACACGCTTGGATCTACGATAGTTTAAAATGCTGACAATGTACAAATGCACAGCCTAGTTAATATTGGACCTTTCATGATAGTTTTATTATGCATCTCAAAGCTACATTTGCTGTTGAAAAAAAAAGAAAAAAGAAATAGGGTTAACATTTTGGTCACATTTCTCACTCCGCAGACTAATGCACCTTTCACAGATTACTGTATCATTACTTGATTAAATGTAGTTCTGAACAGTTCATTAGTAACTACCCTAAGAACCATTATAGATTAATGAGACAGAGAGGAAGGGAGTCCACTGAGACTCCACAGAAACGACTTATGTAAAGAGCCCAGACGTTTGTGACACATTCCCGGAATATGCGCGTGAGGAAATACTGCTGCATGCTCAAAATCTTACATTTAGTTGCCACTCACGCTACTACTGCACGCTTGCTGCTCTTTACTTTTCCACATTTGGATTCACGAGTGCTTGATAAAATATAATAAACTGGACACAGAGAAATACAGGATGTAGGAAAGAGCAGAGCTCGTGTTTAAACGATTACCCTCCACAGAGTATGTGCGTGTATTAGGGGCACGAGATCTTATTAGATCAAGAATATGAGCAGATTTCTCGTCAGGTAACATCTGTCCTGCAAAATGTATCCATCCATCTTGTACCTCTTTATCCGCCACATGAGGGTCACAGGGGCAGCTGTGCCAATCTCAGCTGACGTAGGGCGATAGGCGGGATACACCCTGGACAGATCGCCAGTCCATCACCAGAGACACAGAGAGACAAACAACCATCCACTCTCAACTATGGTCAATTTACCTAATCCCCATATTGCATATTTTTGGACTGTGGGAGGAAACTAGAGAACCTGGAAATAAACCATACACACACAGAGAGAACATGCAAACTCCATGCAGAGAGGCCCTTGTTCTTGCCCTTGTTTTTTACTGCCTTATCTAAGTGGCAGTAATGCACCTGTAAACTAGTTTGCAATTCGAATCTACAACCAACAAAAAAGACAGATTCCTGTTCGCTACGTTGCTATAACTGACAGCCATGACTGAGCGTGAACCCAAAGTTACAAAGAAGATGCCCCAGCACTTTTATGTCAGTCGTGGCAGCATTTCAGACACAAATGACACCAGATGCGGCACGTGATCCAGTTTTATCCAGTCCACAACGTGTGCCAGTTCAAAGGCTCAATCGGCAGTATGTTTGAAAAGCCAGCACATATGATGAGACAATGCTCACGGTCTCTGGCGTACTAAACATTTTAGTTTTGCACCGTCACTTTATAAGGACTTACCCAGTGACCTTTATTTTGAAATAGTCACAGGAAAGTAAATGTAACAGGGAGGTTACCTGACCACCACTGTACACATGGCTGCCTGATTGACTTTTTTCATTCCTCTATGTTATGATCCAAGATGTGAATGTTTAGTTTGGGATAATCCCCATATAGAGCTCATGTTTCTGTTTGTGGACGGTTTTAAAGTATGGAGAAAAGCCTGTCAGTTGAATTTGAGTCAAAACCTTTTACGGTGTTTCGATATTGTTCATGTCTTACCAATACATACTTTAATCTTTTTTTTTTTTTTACCAAATTAAAGACTGGAAAAATAGGATTATAATCTCATCTCGATCTCGTGAGCCCGATCTCGTGACTCGCAGAACTGGATGTCTAGTCGCACCCCCAGTATGTATGTAAGACATAAATGTTTAACAGCGTGTGTGTGTGTGTGTGTCAGTGTGTAAAAAAGTGAGACACAGGAACAGTGTGAGCTGAGCTGGACCCCTGCGTCTCCTAGTCATTACAGCTCATTTGTCTGAGTGCTATTCCACTTGGCTGGGTTGAGTTAACAGTTTGCCCTTGTGCTCTCCATCCTGCTCTGAGTCTCGAGCACAGCGACACATGTAGAGATGTGGAAATGGGGTGGGTTTAAGCTGGGTATGTGCAGGTGTTTGCACCTAATGTTTGTCACTCTGACAAATCCTCAAATGCACAACAAATAAATATCTGGATGTTACCGCGTGCATCTTATGACTTGAGGTGTGTGAGTAAACTCGGCTGTTTAATCCCCCTGATCTCCTGGAAAGTCTAATGGCATCTAATCAGATGCACTTCCATGCTCTAATTAACCAATTAGCAGCTAATGGATACATGTACCAACGCAAAACACAGGATTCATTATGAGACACTCAGAGTTTTCACTTTTCCCGAGACTCTTTTATGGGCAAAAGACACGAAGCTGTTATCAAAAGACATCAACTACTCTAACACCACCTCTGCCTCCCTGAAAAAAAAGTTCACTATTGCAGCAGAAAAGCGATTTATCGTACAGTACGGCTGCCATTATCTGAAATCACGGGTTAAAAATAGACGCAAAAATGTCATTTGCACACATATTCATACAAATGAAAAATGTTCTACTCAAATCGTCTCCGTGTTTGAGGATCACAGAAAGCAAACATCTACGCTGAATATCTTTTTGGTCCCTTCGTTAGCAATCTGATAAAAATGAGTTTTGCGATGCATTGACACAGTCAAACGCTGCAGAATGCAAAATAGGTGAAAAGTGAGACAGAGCACTCTCATTTTAGTGAGTGAGGCGGCCCAGAAATAAACTTAATGTCACGGTGGTTAGACTTTTATGACTCTTGCCTTCGTCGTTAATTCTGAGAGAAAAACAGCTTTGTCCAAATGTTGTCCAGCATTATGTTATGCAGTGCATTTTAAAGCGAGCACCATTAATTCCAGGACCAGGACTGAACCATGGTGACATGCCAGGACCCCGACACAAAGACTGATGTAAAAAAAAAAAGAAAAAAAGATCATCAATAAAAACTGGGCAATTAAGTAAAGAAAGACACTACGACAATGCAGCACAGCAGGACGGAAAACCTGGGCAAATGAGACAATTAATGAGTGTGTGGAAACCGCGAGCTCCAACCAGAAATACTTTTCTTTTTAGAGCTTATAGCTAATGGAACAATGCCTCATTAAATGTCAGTCTCAAAAAGTTCATACCATTACACCTTATGAAGACATTGCTGTGTGTGTATTATAGGTCCAATATTCACATTTGCCGCTTTCTTTTCTTTGTCATGATTCATGGCCTTAAACTGCCAAATTAAGTACCCGTACCTAAGATATTTGAGGGGCCAATTCACCAGATTTTCACTACTGTAATATAATAAGCTGCCCTAAACAATATTTATTTTTAAAAAAAAGTGCAGTGCCGTTCAATATGGGCCTGCCTTTTGTGTATTTCTTTTGTTTGTGGGGCCATTTTTAAGTCACCTGCCAAGTCTGTCAGGTGAAATATTCACCTGATAGACTCCCGTCACAGATGGAGAAAAAGAACAAGCCTGTAAAGATATAACTGCTTCCCACTAAAAAATAATAGGACCTTTCACTGACAATGAAGTATAAACTCTGGGTCAGCCGTGCTGCATAATACAGATCCTAAATTGCAGTCTTTGCAATTTGCTAATTGAGTTATTTCAAATAGCAATTTCGATTAAAAAGCAATTTACTCAGCCCTACTTAGCCCTACTGACACTTATAAAAACCTTTTAACTGAATTGGTTTTTACAGTTTGTCACCACGCATCTTTGTCATCACTGTGCTTTCCAGCAACTGTAAGCAACAAAAACAGTTGCTGCCCTGCACCAGAGTGGCAAAATAAGACAAGTTTACGACTGGCTCGTAACAAAGTGAATGTTTCCCCAAGGAGCTAGTGAAGACAAACAGAGCAGAGAGAAAATACAGTAAATATTGGACATACAGTATATTAGTCAGCTGGATCATGACTTAAATGTATGTCCCTGTTACTCTAAATTAGCCACTGTTAGATTTCTATATCAGGTTTGGTCATAATCCGTCACTGCATATTTCAGTGAATGACAAGCCAAATGATATGCTGGCACGACTGTGCTGTAAGTGTCGCGTTTGAGAATAACAGAGTTGATATGTACTTCTACTGTATGATTTGTCCACATGCTCTACAGAGAAGTCTTTTGACAATAAACAGCCTTTTAGCCTAGGCTTGGGTTTATAGGTTTGAGTTACAAAAGTTAAATCCATTTAAAGGTGCATTATGTAATAAATCTAAAGCAACTGGCCATAAAATCCTCCTAATATGTCACAGAGACTCAGGAATAATGTTCATATAACAAACTTAACTCACCAACAACAACAGTACAGCCAAAATATTAGCATTACAAAAAATATTTTGCAGACTGCAAATCATGTTTATGTTTTGAAATCATGTTTTGGCATGTGGCGCCACCTACCGGCGTCTACCAATCATCAGTAGAGTCTCAGCTGCCGAGCAACCCTGGGTTGCCAGTTACGTCAGAAAACAAAACCTAAAAGACCTCGGTATTTTGAATTTGAATGTAGTAACTGTTTTTGGCCACATTCTTACATATGTCACCTGGAACCAACACCTATAAAGCTCAAAATTAACACACCAAAAAGAAGACAAAGTCAAAGAAACAACATATTTCTTGAATGTTAAATTGCTGCTTTAATAAATCCAGACGAGACACTGATAGAGGCCTCAGTATTTCAGTGTTGGAGGTGTCTGCTAACGAATGATAAGAGAACACGTGCACTGTGAGTCTGACTCCTATCTTTGGACGAGCAGATTTAAATCTAAATGTGAGAGACTGTTAATTAAAAATCTGTCTCACAAGGATAAACTAAATTTGTAGGCTTATAAAAAAGAAAAAGAAATTAGACTCAAAGTTATCATGAGTAAAAAGTCGGAATGTTGAGGCACTCGAGCAAAATGTTTCCACGGACACAGACACACACACACACACACACACTTTGCTACACCCACATATGCACGCGACTCACAAGTTCACAGATTGACTGCGCTCAGCAAGAAGTGCTTCACGGATGGCAGTTTTCCTTTCTTTTTTCCGCCTGACAGACTTATCAACCAAGCTCAGGTGGTGCCCCATCTGCTTGTGCACATTTAAAATACACACACACACAAACTGCTTACACAGGGAGACACATGCTCAAGGAATAAACTCAATCAAACGTCTGCCCTTCAAATTTCCTTCCCGATCCGCGTGGCTTATTCTGTCCCTCAATATCTCTGGCGACATGCTGACCTGCCCTCATCTGTCCCTTCATGTTCTTGTCCACTCTGTGGCAGCTAAATTCTGCGACAACGTCCAGTTCTACCGTCCTGCCTTTATTTCATCTTTCTCTCTGTCCTCAATGTCCATCTACCCTGCAGTCCAAGGGACCAAGCTCCCTGCTGTGCAGAGTCTATCTTGGCCAATGCAGCAGATGGCTGAGCAACACATGCATGCACCCAGACACACTGGACTGCATGTCCAGGCAGAAAAAAAAACACACACACACACAGGCCTTAACAAAATGGCAAAGTACATTATTATGTATTTGTACAGCAAGAGCAGTACACACAGTTCTTCACAATTCACCTAATGTAATATAGACTCACAAACATTGCGCCCAGTTCCCAAATCACGATAATAGCCTTTCTTTCAAAGAAGTTTCAAACTTGATCGGGGGAAAAAAAACATACATATATTTCTCCATGAGCCATCGGGGTATAATACATCATGAATGTATTCAACCGAGCAGCATTTATGCGTTTATATAATTCTGTTGTACAGAGCCACAAGATGCCGTGAATCAATATTCACTTCAGTTTGCATAATGGGGCTGTAGGACGCATATTGCTATGCACATACCAAACACTCCAAAATGGGCCTTGGCAGAAAGCGCTTCAAGAAACTGCTGAAAACAAAGAGAAACTACTGAATCGAGGATGAGTAATGGGATGATGCTGCGTGCATGTAATGCCACAAATGTCTATTGTCAAGAGGAAAATGATTCCTTATAAAGCCTCCTGCGGCTACATTATAGGCGATTAAAAATGCAAGAATATTAACAATGCCCCCAGTGTTTGTTAACCGACAAATAAACACACTGGGTGTACAACAGAGTTTGCTGGTAAAACTGACCCCGGCATAAAATGCCATTTGTTAGGCAATTATCTTTATTCTACCAAGCATAAAATGACTTGAGCTGAATGGTAAGGTGTGCTGGTGTGAAGCTCATAACACCATGCAGACACTATAATTAGGCAGCTCTTTACAGGGGGAAAAGACTGGGTTCCTGGCCGACCTGAGGGAAAAATGTAACAGCCAAAAGCAATTTGCAGGCGCCTTCCAATATCCATGAATGATCCTTTGATTTTAACGATGTAAACAAACATGGTCTTCAATGGCTTGGACATTGGCAGCAGTTGGATGAGGAATGGTTGGCTGGTTGCTTAGGAAGCAAGGACAGACCCGACTGTGCCTAGCTGGTGTTACGGAGATGTTAGAAAACGTTTATGCGTCTGGGTTCGCTTTAAAAGAGCTTCGTAGTCCACAAAACTGACGCTGTTACGGCTGGCAAGTTTTTCACTGTAAACTCAGTCAGGCTCAACTCCAGTGGCTATTTGATAGAAAAATGGTAATCTACCCCTTCTGTATATTTCAGTGCGAGTTTGGAAGAACAGTCATTGTATGGAAAATATTGTGGAGATCTAAATCACCCGTTTCTGCTTGTGGGTTAAAATCACGACGCTGCAATTGCAATCCAGGAACTCCTTGTGGAGACCAGACCTCTGCATCACCTTGTTGTGGAAAATATAAATAGTGGATGGTTGGTATTATGTGTTCTGGGTCAATTACGCCCGTAGGCGGCAGATCATGTACCTCCTCAATTATTCGGACGTCAGCCCGGCTTAAGATGAGGCAGTTTGTCTCTGCTAATAGTGAGACCGTGCGTGTGTGTGTGTGCGTGCTTACCAGCAGAGAGTCTCGGCCTGGTCCTGGGCGTCTGCATCTCTTGCCGTGCGTGAGGCAGCATGTGGTAGCGCTTGGCTTCGTTGACGAGATCGCGACACGCCTCCGACGACTTGATCAGCTCCTCGTTGTCCACCACGTTCAGTAGGTAGGACGGGTGGATGAAGGGAAGACGCACCACCGCCAACAGCTCTGACACGTGCTGAGAACACAGACAGAGAAGAGGAACCGTTTTTTTAAAAAAGGGACAACGTAAACAGAGGCACACAAACTAAGAAACAAAAAGCAAACACTAATGAAACAGCGTCGTCAGACATGTAAAACAATTTAGACTGTGTGAAACTGCCAAGAATGATCAAGGAGATGTTATGTGAACATTAGTCAAATAGCAGATAAAACACTGGATCATAGTCAGTGAACACAGACACCAACATCCCTCTCAAAGAACAGCTGGATTAACTCCCAACCTCATTATGAGATATTTCTCAGTGCACGAATAACACTTTTTTTTTTTTTTTTTAGAACTTAAAAGAAGATATTAAAAGCAGCTCATTTAATATCTAATGTCACATTTTATAAAAGCACGGCCTGTTCCGAGTGAGAAAACCTACTTGCAACGAGACCATTAGATAAGTAACTGTCAGGACCTCAAAGCTCTAGTTCATCACCCTGTGTATTTTGTTTCTTTAAAAATGTCCTCTGGAGAATATTCTTCAAAAATGTAGCGGAAGTACACGGCGCAATCTGCATATTTATTCATGTACATTTGAGGTTGTCAAATTCTGTTATTAAGTTATTCATCTATGAATAAAAAGCCAGAAATAACATTTGGCAAAAGATCTGCTTGCCATTCCATTTTTTATAGGTACATTTTGTAAAGCCACAAGAGACGAAATAAGGCAGCAGGGGATATGTTTCCACTTCTACCTTCTGCTTCTGATTGTTTCTGACAGCAAGTGTTCCGTCTGCAGCTAAATTAAGACCCACTTTTTTTCTTCTTTTTTTCTAAAGAAGAAGAAACTATTCAAGCCAAGAGGCGATCCAAAACAAGAATGCTACAGCAATACCAGAGACAGTTCAACATTAAATAAACACACAGAGATTTTTTCTTTTCAGGGTTTTTACACAAATGAAAACAATGAAAATCTTTTGACCACAGCAACACGTGTCTCTGTGTACGTGCGCTTGTTTGATCCATTGCTGGTTGTGCATACAGTCACCATTCACATGTGCTAATATTGTAAAGGTGTTCAGACACAGGACTGACTGTTACCATGGCGACCGTGTCTATAGCTCCTGCGGCTGCTGTCTGTATAAGTGCATTTGCGCTGCTCTGTGCCCCCACGGATGTCTCATCTACGTCGACACAGTAAACGCCGTGAACAAGTGCGGACACAGCGGCAGAGAGCTGGATGGACACTGACCCCATTTACCTTTCAGCTGAGAGCAAAGTGACCGAGGCCACGTGGGAAAACAACAAAACAACAGACTCGGAGAAACATTGTTTTGGGGGGAGAATAAATAATAAGCTGACACTTTGCCTAAGCATCTCCCTCTCCCACCTGAGGGTTTTTTTTTTTCCACTCTGGCATGTGTCCCATTTGTTCACAACCGACATCCTGGGAGCATTAGACCAGAGAGGAGATAAGACAGCATAGGATAACAGGAGAGGAGAGGACAAAAGTAGCAGGACAAGAAAAGAGATATGACAAGATATCGAAGAGAAAGCGGGAGAGTGAATGCGACGGTTGTGTGCCAGTCAAGAGAAATCCCGCAGACGACGTGTCCTCTGTTTTGAGCGAGCTGGGCGTGAACCCGCTTCCCCTCGTTCACGAATGCAAACAGCTTATCCAACAGTTTATCAAACAAACAGCTCGATGTCCACACAAACACGGGCGGTCTCTCGCAGCATCGCAGCTCAAACACACGGCGAGAAGGTGAAGTCAAAGCCAGCTACTTAGCATACAGCAGTGTTCCTGAGGATGGAATCAGGCAGGATAAGCTACTATTTCCAATTAAAGTGCCCTCATAGCGGGAGATTTGTCACACTCAAACCAAGGTGATTTACACTTCAGGCTTACTGCTCTTTTTCTATCACACACAACGTCACCCAAGACATTTCATGACATGCCAGTGATTGAAAGTAGCCAAATTTAAAAACATCCTATTAAAAAAACTGTTTAAACAGAATTATTTGAATTGGTACAAATGTTAGAAAGTCATAAAGTTAATTTCACCTCCTGAGATCATACATGTGCATTTGCAGGTCATCAAAAATAGGTCCAGAACTGACCGTTCTGACCCTGAGAGCTATATTAAAACTGCACATAGGGCAGTTTTCAGCCAGGTGGTGAGCTTAGTACCATGGTGGAAATAAATGAGCTGAAAAGTCTTGGGCTGCGTGGTGAAAATCTGCTGCTGTTTTGAACAGCAGGCGGATGAGTGAGAAGACCCTGGTTGTGAGTTTAGTCTTTGTGAGTTAGTATGTATTGCGTGGGTTTCAGCCAAATATCCAAACATGCAGCACAGGTGAAACTGAAACGCCCACAACTGTCAAAAAATGTATAACTTTGCATCATGTTCACATACTGTATATACTGTTTTCACCGACTATTTGGCAGCACATTTTTTGGATAAATAACTATAATGTTGAAAAAGAGAAAATTGGTTATTGGGGTGGTCTTAGGAACAAGCTCAGTGTTTCCTATTTGTTTCTTATTCGTTGTGGCCCAACGCAATATCAACATTGACCTCCACATATTGATTTTTTTTTTTTTTTACTATTTCAAATTGGTCAAATCTTTTTTTTTTTATTGCAGAGTTGCTTACAGCACATTGATTACACTCAGCTCTGTGAGCCTTAAAAAAAATCTTTCAAGTTTTCACCATTCTTGTGCGTCCGCACTGCTCCTCTGAGAGTGCCTGTCGTTTGGAGGGCACATAAGAACGCGCCCAGTCAGTGTGAGCACATTAACGGAGCTAATCAACCCTCACTTACCTGACCTCAGCTCTTTATTTCTTTAACACTACATAAAGCAATTCAATTATTTGCACTGGAGCATGTTATATACGGTATTAGCTGAGATGCCCTCACCCCTTCACTCAGCTGCTACCACAAATGGCATCTGATGCCGAAGTTAAACACTGCGAGCTGCTTTCAGGAACTTATAGCGGGTCGAGAGTTCAAGTCATGATGGACAGATGATGCTGCGTTGAAGCACCGCACGCGTCCTCACTACCTTTACCAAAACCGCGTCCACGTCAATGCTTGCTCGCACACGTACGGGGAAAATCAAGTTCAACTTAAGCAGATGAGGTAAAGAAAAACAAAGTGCTCGTCGACAGTACCATCTGCGAGTCTTTGCTGCACACAAACGCACATCTGTTGAAGTCTGTCTTCACTTGCCAAACATCTTTGAAATGGCAGTAAAACTACCTCAAAGAGGCAGCATCTGGTCTCTGCATAAAGGTAAGGACTGCTTCCACATACAGTAAATACACCCACATGTACAGGAGTACAGGAGACAGATGGACACCCTGCAGCAGCCAGGTCTGTAGCGTGACTCCATTCTATTACAACCGTGCGATGGTTGGGGTCATTGTTGTTGTTAATCTGGCTGGTGTGTTCAGTCCTACGGCTGATTTCACTGTAAATCTTGCTGAAAGGATTAAGCAAATGTCATGTCACCGCGGCTAACCTCTGATTGAATAAACAACCGTGGATTCTATTGTGAGATATTTTTCAATATGTGTCTGCGTGCACATGGAAAGTGGTAGGATAATTCATGGCTATTTTCCTTCCTCATCCCCCTCTCTCCGTCCCTCTATTTATTCCTCTGTAGTTCTAACTAACTCACTATCTCTCCCACTCCTTTTTCACTTTCTGCCTCTCTTTCCACCTCCATTCCTGCTCCTCGCTCTTCCTCCCACACACGCATACATCGGCATGGAAATGAGGGAGAGTTGCACACTTGCTGCTAATGTTCAAATCCAAAGCCCAAAGTATTCAGGCCCCCAAAAAAAGGCATCCGGTGTCATGCCAGCCACTGAAGCTCGCAGCGATTACTGCAGATAATATTGTACGCAAGGTTTCAAAAATAAAACAAAAAGAGCCAAGATTGGTTGGTTGTCACCTTGAAACTATCCTATTTTTTTTTTTTCTTTTTCTTTTGGGGAGATGATTTTATGAGCTACTTTGTCTTTTCCTTCCTTTTCCATTTTTAAGCACTTGTCACTGAGCCACTTGTGGATGCTAAATGGGTGGTTGGTGGTTGCCATCAGTGGTGGCAGCACCTTATCTAATCACAGGCTTTTATGCAAATCTTGCTCATATGTGGGTCATTCAACTAGTCAGCAGAGGGGGTCATGAACGCCGTGAGAGTGGGCAGTTTCATTTCTCTTATGGCTTCTAATCACTGTAATTACTATGTTGTCTTGTTTTAAATTGGTTGCCATCAAGTAAATGCACTTATATCATTAGGGGAGGAGTAATTCCATATTTGCACCACACAGCTTATAAATGCCACTATTTACCTTCACATATACTTACTGGTAATGGGTTTGTTAGCAGCAGGGCTCAGATTTTAACATTATTTCCCCCTTTTTAGGTTTGGTTATAAGGTGAGACATCATAACTGACATCTGGGATGAGACGGACTGTGATCATGTAGTAACTGGATCCGAATGGCATCACCCACGCATCATGGCAACACTTTGTTCCAGGATGTTTTGGCTTCATTGTTTACCTGCAGCAATTATGGCTCCCTGCAGCTGTTAGTAGACATAGGACTAGGCAATGTGGGGGGAAAAAAAAGGTCATCATGATAAAAATGTTCAATTATCATGACAAATGATGAGTTAGATATGAAGAAATCAGTTGATTGTAGATTTTCAATTCTTCATGAGCAGCAAACAACAGAGGAACACTGTACACGTCCAGGATAAAGTATAAAAATCCATATCTTAATCGTGTTATATCTCAAAGTGTGTTTGCACAATGCATAAACATTAAATCAATACATTATTGAACTTTTGTTGCATTAATATCGAATTAAATTATATTATGATAACAACTGTTGTTGAGACCTTGCCCTGGAGAACATGTGCAAGTGACAACAGGAATGTGATGTGTTTGTTTTTAAAAGGGTGAATTTTAAATTCGGTATGCGTTTCTCGACAGATTAATTAAACACGGTTGCACCACGATGACACCAAAATATTACATTAATCATATCCATCCTGCTCTACATGCCTGAGCTATTTCACAGCGGCCTCAACCTGTAAAATGAATCAAAAATGGAATTTGGTGAATATTTTTGTGGCTGAAATCGTTTTTTTTTTGTTTTTTTTTGGTGGCAAACAGATTCATGGCATCAGAATAAGGCTTAATTCTTCAGTAAAGGAGAAAACTCAACACTTGTGCCTTGTGCATACCTGGATAAGTCAAGATTTCTTACATTTTTAAATTGAGCTGGAGGCAGACTTTTTCTGTACCTCAAAATACTCCAAACAGAATTTAAACAGACCGTCGGCTTCCTCAGGTGTTAAGTAGTAAATATGTAAGTACATATTGATGGAGCCAAAGGCATGAAGGCTTTTTGCCGCTCTCTCTGGATGCATGGTGGGTGAAGAGTGCCCACTCTGTGCGGACGCCGTATCAGTTTTGTGCTAAAAACTCTAGCTTGTTATTTGTCTATACAAACCCGGTGAGATATGGTAATAATTGATACGAATCCTCACAAAACTTTAGTGATTGACGTGTCTGCACTTAGCAGATAAGTGCAGGTGGAATATATCCGACTACTATTTCTTTCCATCTCAGACAAGCTCTCAAGCAGCCTCTCTGTCATGCACAGGCACGCAAGGAGAATGTGAATGCTGTCCCTCTAGATGTGACCTGATCATTTTCATCTTCACGCCTACTCGCACACGCAATCCACGTGTGCTTTATACATCAAATGATTCAAATAATTTAAGCTGTTCTGCCAACAGAGAGACACGGAGCTTATTGGAGATCTAAAAAACAAGATAGAATCTTTCCCCATTCTTAATAAGGTGTTTAGTAACGCACCGAGCATATGGAAAGTCTCCACAGGAGCCTTGAGAACATATGGGGATGCTACTTTTAGATGCTCTGCCAACACACATTTTCTTCCCCTTTTCTATTAGTCTTGGACAAGGTGATTTTATGAGGAGTCCATATGTTTATCCACTTGCATTCCGATATGCAGCCCAACAAACACCTTGGGCCTTCACCTCCCTAATGAGTTCTCTCTTGCACACAGTGCACAGATGCACGAGGTCATCTTAGTGCCACACATGCACTGCGGCCACCATCAGAGTGCATCCACTGCAAAACAAACACTGCTATTTCTCATAGGACACTATATTGACAGCCTCACTAAAAACGTTACCCTTAACCATGACCAGTTGATGCCAAACCTTAACCTCAGTAATATTCACATATTGCCTATCAACCTAACCACTTACTCAGAAATGAGATTCTGCCTCATTATTGAAAGGCTTTGGTCTCCATGAAGACTACAGATCAGTGTTTATGCCAGAAAAGGTCCCAGAGGTAGGGCTGAACAAGTCCTGAATATCTTATATATTATTATTTTTAAGCCAAGTCACGCTTCACCTCAATATTTACTGTGTTATATAGTGATGGAACACTATCACGTAAGATAATGTAAGAACAGTTAATTGTTCAGCCTCATCTGAAGGTAACAAAAATGACCTTGCACAGATAGGGAGTTCTGTTCTTGTCAGACCCTGTATTTATTACCGTTCATTTAGACAGCCTCAACCATAACCCATCAATGCCTAACCTTAACCTAACCACAACAGTTCCAGTGAAATAAAAAACATGTACACATACATGTGTGCACGTACACGTCCCTCACAAAAATCCTCATGTAGAAGCCCAGCTTCCCTGGAGATGATGCCACATTTTGTCCAAAAAACCTATTCTGTGCCGTCCCAGACTGCTGTGAGAATACGAACATCACATAAGACGATCCGTCATCTGTGATAAACAGCTGATTCTGAACGAACTAGTGATAGAGATAGATAGAGGAAGCTGAAGTTTCCTTGTTGTCTTAGAGCAATCGCCATTGACACACATGCAATACACAAAAACACATGCATGGGAGTTGATCCGTCACAGGCAGTAGAGAAAAAGCTCGCTGGACACCATCCTCTGGCACAGATGACAAATGTCTACTGCACATTTCCCATTCCATGGCCGTCAGTGCAGACTAACAGAACATGTTTGTGAGTGAATTGATTCACTGCCACGTCGACATCAAAAAAAAAAAGACACATGAATGGTGATATCTATTTGCTTGGCTCTGAGCAGAGAGGGACTATACTGCGTTAGTGTGAGGAATGGACGAGCCATCGCTTAAAAAAACAGCTCTGAATGGAAATAAAACATTCAAACTCAAACTCACATGCACTAATAGTCCGCTCACTCACTGCGTTTCAAGAGTGCGTTCAACAGAGCATGTGCCCATGTTTAGCCTCGCGTCGGTAATAAACCCACTCAGCTGAAATGACCACAGCTCGGCGTCCCTTTGTGCGTGTGCAGGTTTCTCTGTGAAAACATGTGCTTGTGCGTTTTTTCTTCCGGTAACAGATTATGGATGAGTAAAACATGCTCTTGCAAACATCACTTCAATTGAGTTCAAGCGATGCTTTGCCAAGCGTGTTTGTGTGTTTTGTGTGCCTGCGCTTCTATGGGTGCACAGCAGCCAGAGGGGTGGATGGGGGGATGGAGAGAGAGATGTCGCGAACGACAGACGCCGACTGCTGCCAAGAGCAACTACTGACAGGTGCCATGTGTTCTCCTCAGAGGCTTATTTCAGCATGATTTCAATCACACAATATGGGGGAAAAAAACGATTTTATTAATTTGATTGCAACTATAATTAGTTAGGAAAAGCCACTCCAGGAAACTTTCTGGCTTGTTTCTCAACTCCATGAATTATAACGTCCGTATTTTCCCCTTCTATTAGTATGTTTTGATTTTGTCCTATGGAGCTCGGGGAAAACAGATTGTTTCCTTTGAACACAGGGTGGATTTTGTTTGTTCTCGATGCACTGTATCAGTCATGCAGCTCTTTTGTATTTATAAGAGAACCCAGTGGAAATGAGATGCCTTTGACTTGCTCTGGAAATGCAGCTGTTGTTAAAAAAAAAAAATGGCTGCACACATCAGGAACGAGTGAGATGACAAAGGACACAGATGAGAATAGAGGTCCAGGGCTCTCGCTGGCTTGCATCAGGGTCCTGCTGTTGTGTGGGTGCTTTAGTAGTGTGTGTTTGTGTGCATGGTGTTAGGTGTTTGCACATGTCAGTTAGAGAGGAAGAGACAAAGAGGAAAAGAGGCGGGGACGCAGAAGGAAAAGGAAAGATTGTTCACTGCATCAATCTCCATTGCGTGGCTGCATCTCCTCAAGAGTGCACATTTGTCACAGATCATGGCGGCGGAGGCCTGTATCGCTTTCATTTCCCCTCGCTCTGCTAACCTTTCAGTTTCCTCTTCAAAGGTGACTGATTACTCATGGTTAAAAAAAAAAATACAAAAACTTGCATACACAATTAGCTTTTTGCGAGTGTGAACAATGATGAAAAAGCTCGAATAGGAAATCACTAAATGAAAAGTGATGCTTACGGTGAAAAGGTCATTTATAGTTCTGAAGGTAAATGAAGTGTAAAACTGTGAGGGAAACTCAGTTTATATCCCTTCACAGCCTCAAAGCTTTTTTGTCCTTTGATAATGTTATACTCCAAATACATAATGATAGCATCATTTGTTCTGGCAAAATTATTCATGCTAAGTGAGTGTGGGAGGACGATATTACCAGACTCAACTGTATAAAATCCCCAAAATAATGAGGAAATCATAAGCAATGTGAACTAATACCTTTATCTATATTAATTGGGACTGAAAACTGCAAATGTTAGGGCAGGCCACTATTATTTCTGATGAGTGGACAGTGGGTCCCTGCTAATGGCGGTACTGTTCTTTTTATCATGAAAACACCATTAACTTGCCTTTTAGCCGTTTCATTAGTTGGGCACTTTCCAAAGAGCCAATTAATCAGCCTCCTTTGTAAGATTGAGGCACCTGGCATGGAAGGATCCTTTATGAAATATGTTGAAGTAAGGCGTAATGGAGGTCCTATTCAGGGACTTGGCAGAGGCCAGCCTGTTATAATTGGAGCCGTGTGTCTGGACTTGTCCCACAAAAGACCGTCTGGGTGAAAAGAAGGACAGGTCCCTCTGTGTCAGCCCCTTCAGAGAGAACATGATGGTTGTGTAAGTCATGGCTGCAGTGTCTTAAAGGTTATAATGAGGAGGCAGATTCATTTCTCTGATGTTCTTTTTTTTATACATAGGTGGATGAATCTATGTTGTAAGATGTTTGGACGTTATTAAGTAAATGTATTTTGGTGCTATACAACAAAGGGTATTTTTTTTAATTTATGAACTGTCGTTATTGTCATGAATTATGGTGAATATTTCAATTTTAATTTGATTATTGATTTTATATGGTAGACACCTGCTGCAGAGGCCCATGTTTTATTACGATATGAAATTAATTTAGAAAATAGTCTCGATCATGTTTGGGTTGATTAAGTAAGTGGCTAGTGTTTATTTTCTTTTTTTTCTTCTAAGTGAGGTGGAATCTATTTCCTCAAACACACTGAACAACACACGCACAGACGCTTGCGCAGCAGCATAACGTCAACGATAATCAATCAAAAACAACCGTAACAGCTTTTTTTCCTCTTTCATGCAGTGACTTTGTGTCTTATGGCAAACCATTATTAATACATTCATCTTCCTCTGCCTCTAAGCAATGTCCGGAGCCAGTTTCCTGATGCCACTGAATGTTATTGACAGGATACTGAAGAAAGAAAGGTGCATATTATATACTCAGTGTCTTCAATATGCCACTTTTCCTCTCTATAGCCTAGAGCTTACAACCCACAGCATGTTCACAGACACACACACACATACAAAAACACCCATAACACGATTGCTACAGCGAATGCAAAGGCATATGAACTACGCTCAAGGCTTAAAGCTTTTCCTCCCTCTTGCCTGAGTTTTTCAGCAGTGCTGTGACATCCTGCCCTGACATGTCATTAAAAAGTGTCACAGGTTCTGGGGGAGTGATTTCCTCAGCTCTCTGCCTCCAAACGACGGGCAAACGGGATGGAGGAGAGCGGGTATGGGAATGATGAGCTGCTGCTGGACCACGCATGTAAACTCAGCCTTCAGGGTTGCATGACCTTCTCCTGTGGCATGAGGGAAGCAGTCAGTATTCCCTCTCTGCTCTCCTCTCTGCCAAAACAGGCCGTGGCAGTTGTTTTTCTCAGTCACACATGGGCAGGAGATTTGAGCTTGGCTGAGAGCTCAATCACATCTCCTCTCCCTGGATGTCATGGCTCTGTGCAGAAGCACAAACCACTGGGTATCAGATTAGAACACCGGGGTTCTTTTTTTCCATTCCACTTTTTCATTACTCTCTCATCTCTTTCTCTTTTCTCAATCGCTACACGGTCATTTCTGTCTTCCTCTGTCTCGCTCTACTTCCTCCTCTCGCTCCAACTCTTTTCCTACCCCTTCATCTTTGCTCCCTCTCTTTGGGGACAGGGTGACTTGGTGTCTCCTCTCAGGAACCAGTGCGGCGGGCTGCTCAGACAACCGGGAAAATGTCCCATTTCTTTTTTTTTTTTGCTCTACTTCATCAGAGTAACTCACCTCTGCACCTCTCCATTAGAGTGTGTGATTGCAGGAGTCCAGCGAACTTAGCTGGCTGGACGTTTTTTGACACAGCGGACAGGGATCGTATGTTCTTTAAAAAAACAGTACATTAGCCTTCATGTGGCTTGTTATGAATTTGCACCGAGTCAAATTTTCCCATCAGTCAGCACACACAGTCCAATTTCAGTGGATTTGAACAGTTTGGTACACATGGTTAAGAAAAACCCTCTTCTATACTATTTCTTCGTGAATTGCAACACTTTGTCCTTGTGCTCTGTATAGCATTCAATACTCTACACTGACAAATCTCACCATGAACTCATAAAGCCACATATAAAAGCGAAAATGCTAAATATTTAATCCAAAAAGGTGAAGAAAATCTAATATTGACGCATGTGTCTCATAAAAGTAGGTGCCGATAAAGTAACATTGATCGCAGAGGTCGGCACTGAACCTGGTTCAGCTGATGTAAGTGTTTCCCCACTTCACTGTGCGATGAGAAGACATTACTCTGACTGAATGACTCTTACAATGACAAACTGGTGTAATATATCTGATAATAATCCCACCTCCATTTTTAAACAGCGGTAAAGTACTTTAAATTCATCGGCTTTAAATTCATGGTTTCTGTAACTAAATCCATTAAATACTCATGACCTGAGGTTCCTCCCCACTGGATGGATAACCGTCAACGCAGCAATCTATTTACCTTTTTCATGAATGTTGGCTGGAGTTAACTTTCTAACCTTGAGGCTTATTGATTCCCTGTTTCATAAAATTTGACCTGCCGTACCCGTCAGTACCTTTCGTGTCAAAATAACCTTTGATTATAATTAAGAGTCTCGAGGAATAAATTCAACACCAGGTAGTAGAAAAGAAAACCCACTGCTTTCGTTCCTATTGTTATTTTTTTTTTCATACAGTTCAATGTCACAAAATCAAATAAAATGTAACTAAGAACATGAACACACTGTGGGGGTAAAGAGCTCGTGGGATTGTAAACAACTCCTGTGTTCGGGCCGTATATGAAACACAAACTTGATGAACACTACCAAGAGACAACGAGGAGTCACCCGTCTGCTTTCTCATGTTGTGTAGCTCTCAGTGGAAGAGGGTCGATATAACAAGTACACTAATGCAGCTCTGTAGACACACACTATCTGCACATTTATCTGCACAGTATCTGTCAGTGGTAACAAGGGCTTCATGTTGCTTTCTGTCTCGCGATACGTGTGCAGTGTGTGTGGTCATTTGGGTAAAGTTGCAGAGCTGACACGCACTTCGTAAATGTACTCGTTAGTTCTCCGTTACCTGCACTCTGGAGTTTGGGTCCTGTTTGATCCATTTGATGACCGTCTCATAGACCAGCTCCTCAGCCTTTGTGTTGAGACTGTCGTTGGACAGATAAGCCACCAGGTCCTCCTTGGAAACACTCAGAATCTCCTCCTGTCCTGCCACCTGAAGGGAGCATAAAACTGAGTTAAACTGCTGAATCTTCCCCCTTTTTTTTAACCTCCTGATGTGATTTTCATTCATGAATGTCATGAATGTTATGACTGATTATAGGATTCCAAGAAATAATATCTTGAACATTGCTTTGGTCTTTCCAGGAGTTTTCCAAGCAGAAAATGTGACGCTTGAGTTATAGCTAAGATACTGACAACAAGAGGCAAAGAGACAATTATATGTTGTAAGACATTGGGAAACCTGTGGCAGCATCGATAAGAGAGGTGACATCAGAAAAAGCAATGAGCTTTAAGACCCTGGAGTGCAGCAGAGGGATTATCTGTCCTGAGTGATTTTGTGTGATTGACCTTCCTCTTCTGCTGCAGCCGGATTGACGTTTTTTTAATTTTGTTTTCTGTACCTGGCAAGTGCATGGCAACATGGGGGAAATTGCAGTAAATTGCCAGTGGAACAGTACATTGTGTTCCCACAGTAAATTACAGCATGTGGTGAAAACACTGACCTGAACAAAGCATTTTAATGTTGCTACTGAACAAAAGGAGCCATATTTATGTTTGTCAGGACTAAAAAATGCTCTGGACGTAAGGCTTATCTTTTGAAATTGAATGGAAACATTTTGCAATATAGAGCACGACATGCTACCCGTGTAAAAACACAACATATTTATGGCATGTGTGTTGTGGTGATGATTGCAGAGTTTATCATTCATTTGTAACTGTTGTATTTATTTATTTTAATTTTCCTTCAGTGGAAGACCTTGTTTTCCACAGGAATAATTGAAGTCACAGAGATGATCATGATCGTCTACACACCTCGGGGAAGTTCTGCAGAGCAAAAGCTTTGGCCATGTTGTGGAGCTCCGTGCAGCTCATCGCTTCAGCCATAGCCAGCACTCCCAGACAGTTCGCCGCAGTCAGCTGTTTCTCTGATGTGGAGACAGGCAGGCAGGCAGAAAAAAACGATAAAGAAACAAAGAATCAAGCGCATTGATAACAACAAGGTAAAAACAATAAACATATTTTAAACAGCCATGAAAAGACCACAGCAGTAGAAAGCTACAGGTAGCATAGTCGGTGTGTATTTGCAGAACAACAAGACAGAACAAGCACAAGGCTATGAAAAGTTCATAGGTTGACCACGATGCAATGGTCGAACCTGCATTTTACAGCAGATATTTGGACTATACTGGACTGCCTTCTTGTCTTTGGTTCAAAGTGGCGGACCCACCACTCATCCTGGGTTAGAAAACATTCAAGTAAACCAGCTGGACCTGCTTCAACTTGCTCATGTAACATGATCAGCCTGGTGCACTTTTGATCAGGGGTCAAAAGCTGTGGCATCCACCGAGCAGAAACCTTCAACATGCCAAGTTTGTTGTGCAAAATGTGCTCTACTCCCTCACTGGAGATGCTTACAACATCTACCATCCATCGCTATGTGATGAACATCAATGCTTTTTTGGATGGTGAAATCTTCAAGGCTCTCCCTAACTGTCTTGAATGTGTCTGCAAACTATTACACAGTTTACTACAGAGCCAAACTGTGCCTATGTTCACAAAATATCTTTAATTTTCAAAGTCCCCAACAAGATATCATGTGTGGGTTTATCTGGAAAGAAAATAATGCAGTAGGTATCATGAAAGGTTTTAATTCATGCCAAGTTTAATAACTCTGGCATTACTCCTTCCTTCTAACTCAGAACTTTTCAGGCCATTCTCATCTAATAACACAAAAACACTGTTCACTGCATGAGGTGGTGGATGGGAGAGAACTTTAAATAGGTCAGATCGTTGGGTCTACTTAAGACACACAACCACACACACACAGGATAGGAAATATAAAACTATCCTAACAGCCCGGCCAGCGGGGAGACGACTTATGCAATCTTCTGTGATCTCTTGTAAGGATGCAGGGTTTAAGGTAGTATGTGTGCAATTTTAGTTTTTTAACGCACAGTGCCATTTATCACATGGAGGGGAAAGGTGCATGTTATGTACTGCACACACACACACACAAAGGCAAAAAGCTGTGACTGTGTCCACTAAAGGAGGCCTGATTAAACAATAGCCATCAAAAGGAAGCAACACCAGGCCTTTTATCACTAAAGACAGAGTCTGAGAGTCTATCCTAAACAAACATCAGGCACTAAAGGTCACCTAACATCTGCTGGTTCACAACTAAACAAAAAGGCCAAAGCAAAGAGCAAAGCTGGTTCCATGCTGCATCAGAGTGAGGGGGGGGTTGTGCGTGGATAAACAAAAGGCTGTTTGAAAATGTCCCTCGGACATGCCATTTGTGCATATGAAGAGTTGTTGCATTGTGTGGGCATGTTTGTATTTGAGTTTTATGATGCATTATCCTTTCATTGGTTTATTTAATGAAAGACACAAGGGTTTGGAGTTCAATGGGTTGGATAAACCTGTAAATCCCCTTAGATCTGGAAGGATTAATGTTAACGTTTTTATTTGCGTGAATACGAAGTGGTGAATAAAAGTCAAAGTGGTAAAAGTGGGTCACGGAGATATTTGCTATTTGTTACAAACTTCAATAATTTCTGACACAGTATCAAGGACACACGCTTACTTTCGCCTTCTAATGCGATGAAATGTCATGTATCTTGTCAAAGAAGAATGGATTGACGTCTCACTGGCAATGAAGTCTACTAATGGCTTCCCTGTTTCCCACATTTTATTTTTTTTGTTCCCAAATGGAGAAAAACAAATCAATACCATGGCCTGCTGCTTCTCTTTTACTCTGGTTTCACTCCTTTCCTGTCGCTGACCTTTTTGTGAACATGTACTTCTCTTGTGTTACCGACACCCAAAACAATTTATTGAATGGAATGCAAAACCTGACATTTGCAGCTTTTTGGTAGCCTGCCCCACTAAAATCTGGAACATGCTTTTGGTTTGTCATGTGACATCTTGGGCTCCTGAGCGCCCCCCCCCCCCTCCCTCCTTTGCTCCACTTTCTATACCCTGTCTATGCATCAAGACAGAGTATCAATCTGTTTCTGCTATTTTTCGATTCCATCAGGGTTCAGGCCTGAGGATTTGACATTTAAGTGACAATTGTTCTGTGACCTTTTTATAAATCTGCCCCCTTGCTTGGTCCTGCCCACTGGGACGACATCAGAGGCACTGAGCCCAGCTGAGAATGCTAGCAGGCAGAATTCTAACACAGCTGCTGGCGTTGGGAACTTGAAAAAAAAAAAAAAGAAAAAGCGGAGCGTGATGTGGTAGAGTAAAAGGACCCTTAGGTTCTGCACAAGGCTGTGCATAGTGATGAAGCGCGACAGTGTATGAAAATGCACAAAGCTGTAGATACTACATTCAGCAGGAAAGGTCGCATAGGAATATCTGAAGTATATGCACATTTGCTGATATAAGCATAACGCTTGCATGCACACACATGCAAAACACCCCCCCTGCTGTTTCCTGTGTTGTTCCTACCTAAGAAGGACACACAAACTTTACAGAAAGTGTTGAACTGGAACTTGTTGGCAGCTTCCAACAGCGTCTTGGCATTGGCCGAGTCAATGACCAGCGATCCCGTGTAGACGAACTCGAGCAGCAGCTCCAACACTTCAGCACTGATGTTGCTCATTTTCAGCTCCAGCGTCTCCCCGCTCCGCGTCTCCCCCGACGACCTGATTAACCAATCATGGCAGACAAAGAGGAGTTTAGACCCAGTGCAATTGGAAACACGAGGAGGCAAAAACAAAAAGTAGGAAAGGGACGGATACATGTAATGCTACACACAACACCTATAAGACACCTTGGCCAGTACAAAGAAAGGGGAAAAAATAAGAGAATCATTACACAATAAGATAACAACGTAAAGTGAAAGGGACAGAAACAGTACTTTGGATGGTTTCTACTGTTCTATCTGAGAAGCACATTTGCAACTATATAGTGCTGCATCTGAAACAAAGTGTCCTCTCTGAATAAAGGCAAAAGTCATTACGTTGTTTCGACAGGCATGCTTATTACATGTGTGTTTTCAATGTATGCACAGTTCTTGAGATGGACATGCATACATGGCAAAAAATACACAAGAGCTATCAGACAGAAAACAGAGAAAGAAGGTGACAGCACAGCTCACATGCTGACATATGAGAGAATGAAAAGTGTGCTTGGTGTACTGGAGAGCTCTCGCTGTTGGTGAACATACACCACTGCTGTGTGCGTGTTGGGTATCAAAGCAGCGCATCCACTCCTGCTGGCATGGTGTAAGAGGTGCCAGAGAGTGCTTGGATGAGCAAATTAAATAGAATATGATATCCTCTTGTAATGCAAAGTCTGAGATATGCAGGGAGTGGAGTGCTGCTCTCAGAGCTGGGCCACGTTGTGACTTCATCGGGATCAAATGGCCAAGATTAGTTCACATGCAGGATCCCCCCCTGGGAGGTATGAGTGCGTTAAATAACACCCCGCCACCCATGTTTAATGCCCCATGTGAAACAATAATCCACTCAAGGGCAGAATAAATGGAATCAAAGCCCAGAAGAACACATGCCCCCACTACTACTGTCTCTTCCTGCGGCTATGGACATCAACAATATGAAAAGTAGCCTACATGAAGATGGATGGAGGCATTTAGCTTCTGTCAGTCATTGTAGCACGGTGATAATGTGCTTGCTCTGTGTGAGCGTGTGTGTGTGTGTGTGTGTTTGTGTCTTTGACTTTTCTGTTGGAGACAGTTTGTGGGATTAGAAATCATGACACACAGTCAGCATTTAGTGAGACATGGACAACAGAACAAACAAGATGAGACAGGTAGACAAAATTGTGACGACGAGAGAGAGGAGAGGGAGGAGGGGAGGAAATGGAAGTGAAGAGAGCGAAAGGAAAGGGGAGGCAGGGTGAGACGGTTCTTCCACAGGGAGCCAGCAGCCATCCTTCTGAGGGAGGGGTTGGGTTGTTCCATGACTGTGCCTTGGTCTTTTAAAATAAAAGATATCCCCACCCACCCCCGAAAAAAAAATCCACCATCACACCTAAACAGAGCCTTTGTCCCCGCTGCAATAACCATCAGTAGCCTGTAGTGTATGAACTGAGTCATTAGTTGTCATTTAAAGCGCACTCAGGAGGTGAAAGGGGAGAAGGACATCAAAAAAAAAAAAAATTAAATAAATAAATTATAATAAATTAATTAATTAAAATAAAAGACAATGGCATTTGTCTCTGGATGGACATTGGCTGGAAAAACCAAGGTAGTTACTCATTTTCCTCCTGCAAAGCAAAAAGCCACATGTGTTATTGCCCTTTTTCCACACAAAGCCCTGAAGTGGGGGCAGGTAATAAGACAGAAGGAAGGGGAGTGTTGTTCAAGGTTAAAATGATGGAAGGAGGTGGTGAAGAAAAGAAGCAAAGGGGCTAAAAATAAAAGAAGAGCATGCTCATCAACCTGGTCAATTAGTGCAATTGGAACCAGTTCGAGTGGCAGTCTGGTTTGTCTGAGCAGAGCACTCGTGTTATGGAAATGACTTTTCTGGAGCTTCTAAAGGAGGTGGATATTTATGCTGCATCTGATTGCAGACTTGAATTTAAATAGTGACAGTGGGCGGCAAGGAGGACAGAAGAGACATGAGAGAGATAGGACAAGTGGAGGGAAAACATGGGCACACTCAGGCAAAGAAATGTGTTTGTGAAAAATGCAGCGCTTACTCAAGAGGAAGTCTTAAAATCAGCAAAGACTGTCAAAAATGGTGGTGAGAAGAAGCAGAGAGGAAAGAGGGGAGCACACGCACGCTCGCACACGCACACACACACATAAGCAAACACACATAGTACATCCTTCAACCTATAAAAAGCCCATTTTACAGGGAATACATTTAGCTTTTTCATAAAAAGCCATTTTTTCTGTGGCAAAACGTGCGCTACCAAGGCATGTTAAGATGGAAGGTTATTCAGATGCAAAGCCTACACAGTCTGGGCTAAAAATGGCTTGCATTTACAGATCCTGTCACAACATAAATCAGGAATAAATTATAACAATAAATATACTTATTGTGCTAGCTTTATCAGTGTTGGGATGCAATCTTTTTTTTTTGCCTATGTTTGCATTCCAGTATTGAGGCCACTATATTCCATCCATAACATGAGGTATTATTTGGGAGAGTTCAAGGCTATTCGGCTGGAACGAGTCTGAGTTTCTGTCTGCAGGACAAAGAGGACAGGATGACAGGTGGAGAGTTTTACAGCCCGAACCTCCGTCTTAGTATGAGCTGTCAGCATGAGAGCGAAAAGACATTGGATTGACAAAACTTGATAGTGACAGCAGAGCCGTATGCAAAAGCCAATACACTAGAGTTCGAAAATCAAATCAAATCTGACTATAGTCTCAGGATTATATGGTTGCTTTTTTAAACTTAAAAATGTTGCCTAGGTTTTGAGGAATCCAATACAGAAAATCCTGCCTCAAAGCCAGATCAATGGAGGTCAAAAGTATTTACTTTCAGGTTCATTATAAGTTACAGTACTTAGGAAAGTCTCTTAGCCGAAAATTAATCCATACCATTTTTTTTTTTAAGAAAATGGAATGTAGTGAACTTAAACTAAATAACACGTATATATATTTAAATAACACAAAATTAACAATCAATATAAGCGAGAACACATTATCGATTCCTGGCAATTTACTGAGATTGTAAATGATTCATGGTGGCTGCACACGCATATTTAAATATGTATAAGTGTCTCCTAATTAGGCTATAGATTTAGAGAAGGAAATGCATTATGTTTTATATCTGCTGAACTATGTGCTGGGAGCTGCCTTGGAACGGAAGAGATTTTCCAACAAAATTAAAATATGTTGCAGGAAAAATTCACAGCAAAGCATAGGACAAATTAAGCAAAATATAGTTACATGAGGCAGAAAATAGGTTCCGTGATGTGGGTGAAGTGACCCTATGTCTGAAGCAAGTCGGAATAATATTGCTAATTGAAATGTAAAGTGAGTATTACAGTGTGCTACGTGCACTCTGGGCTCAGCTGCAGAGTTCACACAGAGCTGACACTGTAATGGGCTTTAACACAGCTCTCTGCCCGTCTCATCGTCATAACACTCCCTGTCTCACGGGCGCACAGAAAACCCATGGGTTGACTGAGGGAGAAGGGAGAAAAACAAATGGCGTTAAGCATGTGTCGGGACTGCTGAAAGATTTTTTACATTACCGATGCAGTGGCCATAAATTAAATGCCTGCAGAGCACACTTATTTGAAAATCCTGAGGGGTAAAATGGAATTACCGGAGATGATCGGTCTCCCTGCTCTATGCATCGGTCCTTTAAAGGGTAGGGTAATAGGTTTTTGGGTGAGGGCAAGGGCAGACGTGTGCGTACATTTCAGAGAGGCATTATATTCCTCAGGTATCACCGGGGTAAGCTGGTGGGGTGAATGACCATACACCGTGGAGGAGAGGCCTGCCTATTTGAGGCTGAGCAGTGGAGGAGAACAGGTACATTATATTGTAGAAGCAGGTGTTTTTAGGATTCTTGTAAAAAGTGAGAATGTGATGTCGAATTTACAATTGATATGTTTAAGTGTGGTTATTGAGTGGTCGTTTCTGCCAGAAGGTCCTGGTCAAGAAATGCAGCAAAATGTAACATTTACAGTGTTTTACTCATTACTTATTCATATTCCGTTGCTATTATATGCTGCTAAATTTCAGCTGTTTGCCAAAAAGCCCTTGATTTTGTAAGTTAGTCATAGGTTGTGTGTGTGTGTATGTGTGTGTGTGTGTGTGTATGAGTGCAGGGTAGGTCAGGGAGAAAAAGTATGATGTGCACTCGCTCACCCTCTAGTTCTACCTTCTCTCTGACTAATGGCAGCCTGCCTGGATAACACACAAAACCATGTCCTTGCATTGTGCGTGCACACACACACACACACACACACACACACACAGTACACATGCAGTAAAACGTGTGTAGTGCTTCAAGTAAAGGACATTTATACACACACACACACACACATTTTCAAGCATGCACGCACACACACACACGGGTGGTTTACAGCAGGCTGACAGGGCCTCTGAACTGCAGTGAATGCCTCCTGAATGAAAAGGGTGGGGGAGAGTGGGTTCAGAACATATAAAGACATGAAGTCTCTGTCTCTCAATGTCTCTCTTACATGACCTCATAAAAATGTGGACAGCAGCCAGCCACGAGCAGCATCAGCATAACTCTATAGCTGCGCTGAAAAAAAAGTGACCTGAGTGGCTCATGAGGAGCTGTGCCTCCATGACAGATGGGCTCTTTGCTTCTCTCTGACCACGCTCGCTTCGCTCCCCTCACAGCGATGAGCAAAATGCTCCTCTTTTCTTCTGCTCCCCCTGAAAACTCTTTAGTGGCTCTTATGCCTCTGTTTGTGCTACACCTCTGTCCCTCTCCTGTCAACTTTTCACTGCCGTCCTCCTCTGCAACAACTTTCATTTCCATACAAGTCTAAGGGACCACACGCTTTTTTTAAAAATAGAACTTTTGCTACAACCATCGCTGTCGATGGTGTCGTGTTCTTCCGAAATGACATCATTACAACAAAGTTATCAGTTATTATTCAGTGCGAATAATTTGCATTTCAGACATATACTGATGAAAAACGACGGTGTCACGTTAATAAAAACGAAATGGTTTTATAATTAATTAAGCAATTAATGAGAATTTGCTCAATTAAACTGTCACATTTAACAAGGAGATTCACACTGTGTAAGCAGCAGCGGGCATGAGAATGAGCTTTAATGAAATTCAGACCACTCCTCTGGGAGCACCGGGGTCTTTTAAGGACCCCTGTCTTAGCACATAAACGACCTGGCTGCTGTACATCCTGGATAAGAGGCAGCGACGAGGCAATCTGATAGACAGGTTCACCGGCATTGGGGCTTCAGTTAAATCCAAAGTCACTTTAGTCTCTGAGGAAGCTTCTCTGCCATTGTCAAAGTCAAAGGAGGCCTGAGTGTCTCATTTTCATTCACAGGGTGTTAGGAGTGTTGCTGTCATGGAGATGAGTGATCCTAGTACAGACGTGGCTCGGTGGCTTTTCTATCGCTGTTCTCTCTCTCTCCGGTCGTCCTCACTCCGTCCCCATTCAGGAGGAACAAGTGTATCAGTGGTGAGAGAACAGGCCACAGCTGATAAGCAGGTTTCTGATGAGCATGCCGTGGAGGCAGCACGGCGCGGGGCAAAGTGGCAAACTTCCCCTAAAGGCGTTCCAGCTACTGCCAGCTACTGCCTGTGTCTTTTTTTTTTTTTTTTTCTTTTTGTATTTTGTATTTGCACTAGCCATGCAAGTGAGAACAAAAAAAAGACACACACTCATGCACACAAACAGCAAGGCGGCAAAACAACTATGGGTCCCGGGGACTCTCAATCAAGCCGAAAAACACCTGCAAGGATTTGAAGTAAGGATGAGGACATTAGGGACTTATGGCGTTGTCTCCCGGGAAAAGACGGCAGATAAAAAAACACATACTTGCACTATCAGACTTAACTGTCACACTCACACACGTGCACAGATGTCCAGAGACACTAAAAGGGTCTCCGCTTGACACACACACACTTTCTCTTCAAACGGGCACACATGAGAACAAAACAATAAATAAAAATATGGGGTATGAAGAAATGTAGGGGAATTACTTGGATCCATATTAAGTAAATACATTAGTGAAGGGTGGTGTTAACCTGGGAAAGTGGTGGTTCATTAAGTTGTCTTCCTGCACTTTTGTTTTGTTAATGACTCTCAAAATGTCTTATTAAACTAACCAGGATCTATTAGCATATGAAAAGGTTGCTTTGCAGCAAAAACTCACAAAATAGCAACAGAAAAATATAGTAGCTTGGGAGACAAAAATCCCTCTGCCCACAGAAGACAAGCATGGCTTTGGTAAATTACCACCCAAAGTGTGGAATGCATGATTCTTTTGTTTTGGCCCTTTGGTGAGTTTTAAAACATCCCCAGTCATGGAACATTTTCACTGCTCATTAAAATGGAAATGTGGTTAAATTGCCCTACATGGGGAGGAAAGGTAATGACGAGGGTTGACCTTTTTTCTCCAGTTTCAAATACATTCATTTGAGTGGGAAGGAAGAAGGAATGGCTGCTGGCCCTGTGTTAGGAACCAAAGTCTTCACACACCTGCAAGAGAGAGAGGGGAAGGGAAAAAAGAAAAAAGAAAACGACACAAATGCGCCCTATGAAAAGAACAGACTGGATCAACAGCTGGTGGGAGGGGGAAGCGAAGGCAAACCTTTTCACCAGGTCCTTGAAATACAAGCTGCAGGAAGCTAGAACATTTTGGTGGACTTCAAACTCTTTGCCTTCAACAATTATTTTCAGGTCTGTAAACTCTTTCTCTCTGCGCTGTTGGTTCAACTCCTTCAACATCTCTGTAGAACAAGAAAAAGAAACAGACAATGCCACATTTGGGTTTAGAATACATGTTCCTCAACAACAGCATGACAACAAACAGAACAATAATGTTAAAAAAAAAGGTTAAAGAACACAACTTTGCTGGCCAGTCACAGAAACAGTGTCCGTTACATGATAGACAAGAAGTGACATGCACAGATAGGAGTGAACATTTTTGGTCAAGCTTTTATGCAAATGTGTAGCAGAGAACTCTCTTCCCACAGGTAAATTTAATCAGTTTAACTGCTTTAAATGCGTTTTTACCAGTGGGATTATGTTTAATTGGCTTAGGCTGCGATCAGCATCAGTGTGAATGTCAGACCCAGGTGAACACACTCCTTTCTTCTTTGTCTGCTGAGTTTTCACAACTCGCATTCATCCTCCAGCTATTAGCAATGTTTGCAGGAATCCTTTCTTTTCAACACTCAGTATTATTTATTTAATTAAACGATGACTATTTTTTTTTAAAGTAAGTAGGAGATGCAATGTAGTGACTTGTATTTAGTGGCCTCTTCTTCTTCTTCCTACTCGTTTTGTGTGTGGTGCGTCCGTGACATTTCAATTCCCACACAGGTGACGCATGGGGTGAAAAAAACAACAACACAGACCAATCACTGGCAATGGGGTTGGTGTTAATTGCCTTTTTTTTTGTAACTTCACCCAGGTTTAAAACTCCCAGGTATACCAGCTAAGTTTAGTGTGAAAGAGGCTTTATTAAGAAAAAGAAATTTAAAATGAGGCATTACAAATGTATGCTGAAACCAGAGCCACCGTCAATGCATTATTCATAATAAAATAGAATATTTTGGCTCCTCACTTATGCCCTAGTCATCATAGAGTTGACCTTCAAATGTGCTCAAAGAGAAAACAACTTTTTTTATCCCCAAATCTCTCCTCTCTCTCTCTCTCTTTATCAGAAAAATAAACCACCCGACCTCGTCTCCCTCGCTGGAAACAAAACTACAGTAACACGGACAAAACACAATCTGAGAAAACATGCTTAGAGGAAACCACTGTGCTGCTGAAGGTCATAGTAACACAGTGTTGTGGTATAATCTGGTGCAGTCGCACAGTTAAGGCCTGGCCTTACTGTAGCGCAGGGTCGGAGGCCCTTGTTTTGATGTGTCATAATGAGGCACCATGATGGGATGCTGAGAGAGAAAATCAGCAGGAGTCTCGCAACTTGTTCGACAGCCTTTGGAGTGATAATTAAAACTGTAGCTTTGTTAATCTCTCCAACTACCCACTGCTAAGAGCGCCACTGAACCAAAAACACATAGATTTAAATGCAGTGGTATGCTACAGAAATATGTGCTACATTACAATCATAGAGGGAGTCGACTTCTCTACTTAGAGCTTGTATTTTTTAGAAGAGTTCATTTGTGTGGTCTCAATATCCTGCGTTATTGACCAACGCCAAGGAGGTATATGTCTGTCTGTTAGCAACAAACCTTGAAAAGTCACAGGTGGATTTGGACAAAATTTTCAGGAAATGTCCGCAATGGGACCAGGATTTTGGGCATGATCCGTAGCCGCTAGCACTATTTTTTAATATATTTTTATCGTATTTGCACTGAGCTGCCTTGGTCTGCGCTCTCCGAGTGCTTTTCTATTTTATTAATCCGATTGCCATTTTCTGCATATTGGTTGAATATTGCTTTTGTACACATTTCCCCTCACCTCTACACATTAACTCATTAATGGAGAATTTCACAGAGATTGACAGGCACTGTCGTAAAAACTTATTTGGCACAAAGTGCAGCCTGTGTTGTAAACAGACTCGTATCCCTGACGTATAGCAACAATTCTGCATGATATACAGTATGCACTAATGTAGCCACTACCTTTGCACAAGCATGTTTGTCTGAACAGCGAAAAAAACAAAGCTATCAATAATGTGTGACGAGAAAGATGTGCACGTGTGCACGGATGTATATGTGCTTTACACAGCCGTGATTGTTTTGGCATCGCCCCCAGCTCGAAATAGAGGACTTTATTTTGTTATCTTGCGGAAAAAGGTGAGTCTTCATGCCAGACTAGAAACCAGGGATTTAATTAACCCGGAATGACACTCGTCCGTCTATTTGGCGAGAATATCTACTCATTTAGCTGCTTCCATTCTCCTTATTGACAGTGGGAGCGCTGAATGAATCCTGTAGCTGAAATCATACAGTATAAAGACTTGTGACAAATAAGGTGTAATTTCAGACGTGTGCGTTTGTAAAAGCCTGGGTTATCCTTCAGAGTTATTGCATCAAGAATTGAATGGCCAGAGAGAATGACCTGGTTATTAAACACACTGAATGTGAGTCCTAGTTGGGGAAAAATAATAATAGATTCGACAATATGTCTGCTGTACTGGTTAGAGCATACACACACACACACACACGTACGCAAACACAAAGCTGGATTTTGCCTTTGTCTTTCATCCATCTCCCTGCACTTTCCACATTCCACTCCATTGCTGCTCGTCAGTTGGTCATCTGATTACTGTGTGGGCACGGACTGTGAATAGTGAATGCACACAGAAGTTCTGAGTTTGCATTAGTGAGACTCGAGTGAGCGATATGGCTCTCACCTCTAATCAGCCACACTGCATACCATCCATTTGACCCAACAATAGAGAAAGTGAGTGGGGCAGACAGAGAACTCCACTTGTCAGCAAACAATGGCCACCTCCCTCAGCGCCATACAGATACACCCGAATGCCCGATGGAAAAGCTAATTATGGCTTCTTGGGTGGATCTGTGAGCGCGCTGGAACCAACTCATCACCACCAGGGACCATGAAACTGCACATGGCGTCCCCATTCTCGGAGGGTTGGGGCGTGGAGAGTGTGAGGCACAGCCATGTTCAATGGCAGCTTTGAAAACCCAAACATCTCAATACTCTTACAGGGGAAAATCTTTGGGGGACTGTCAAGTTCTGCAACACAGAGTCTATATTTGTTTTGGAGTATATCATGGACCTGCAAGCAGTGATAAAATGTGCCAAGGTGGTTTCCTGCCCCTAAGCTGTTCACAATACTAACAACAGAGAGTGCTGGCTCTTCATGATTGGTTGACACATTTTACAGAGGGTACACTGAGCCAACTCTGCTGCTCAGCCTAGTAACTCTACTGTCAGACGTCGCTGAGCGCTATGGCCAATGGGCTCCTTGGGTGAGATTTCCCATAGCCAATCAGCATATGCTTCCACGACGTGTAGAAGAAGTCAATCACTGATCTATGATTGGTTGTTACGAAAGGGCGAAACGAGCACACTACTGCTTGCCATACATGGCGCCATTTTAAGGTTCTGCATGCTATTTGCACGCGTCTCCAGAGACCCACCATTTTGTGTTGGCAAAAAAAAAAAAAAAAGTTTCAAATTTGGAGATAAATATTCATGAGTTGGTATTTTCTGTGTTTTTCGGAGCAACTTGCCAACTGGCTTGAACTGCAGGGAAAAATAGATGAAAACAAAAAGGACAAATTTTAGACGTGTGCATTACAGCAACAAGCTTTGTGGTGTAAGCCTTTGTGGAGATTTATTTTTAAGCTTTTAATTTGTTTTTATTTTACTGTGAGCGTGTCTGAGATATTTTTTTAATACATATAAAATTCCGCCGCAGACACTGGGCTGTGTTTCAACTAACTTTTTAATCACATTACTTTTTAACATCATTATGCAGGGTTCACATTTTTAGGGCATTGTTTTTAATAAAGATGAAAAGACATAAACAAAGTCAAACTAAGGCGATACTAGAGTGACCTTTGATAATTCTTTCAAATCAATGTAATTATTTATTATTAGTTATTTCTATAGCACAACCAGACAAATAATTGCCCACATATTTACATTCAACTGGATGACATTCTACACTGCAGCAGAGAGGGCTCTGGTGTGTTCACCTTGGCCTTTTTGTTCTCTTTTAAACTTTCAACAATCAATTTCCAGCAACATTCACAGCTTAATTACGGAGAACAAACCATGCAAGCTGATCAATAATTCAATGTACAACTCTGCCATAATGGGTTTTCTTTTCTAAGACGACGAGACATCAGTACACGATTTTCAGTGTGACTTTCATTCACATATGAATAATTGGAAAATTACCAATTACTTTGTTGCCTTAAACAAATAAGAAACATTTAATTTTTTTGACCAGTTTTTTTTTTTGTAATGACTGAAACAAAATCTTGGAAAATATTTTTAAATTAACAGAAATTCAACAAATTAAAAAATAGATTATTATTTTTTTTATGTCGGTTTTAGCTTCCTAAAATAACTGTTCAGAAATACGCATAGTTTGTGCTAAATTAAAATCCCAATCACACAGAATGTTGATTGGGAGTTCCATGATGATGAAGCTAACCCTTTATCAAAATTCTTAAAACAAAAATACTTTTGATTCAATAACAACCTTTAGTTATGGCTTAAAGTGACATTATATAAACAAACTATGTGTTAAAAGCTTAATTTTCTTAAAATTCAAAATTCAATTAATTCACATTTAAAGGACAAAAGGAAATCTGCTTTTGTTATTTTATAGTGTTTAAGTTAGATAGTCAGATGGGACTGAGGTATTCTGATCAAAATGGGCTTCCATACACAAGAATAAGAATAATTCTATTTCAAACATCCCTTTAAAACTAAATAATCACACTGGGCCAAAACCAAGGTTCAAAATAAATCCACACAAAAGAAATCTCTCCAAGTGTTGACTTTCCCAAAAGTGTATTTTTCCCTGTGGAAAACACGAGGCCTGAAACGTTCAGTAAAACACTGATAATGTCAGGAGGATTTATGAGGGTTATTCCCATGTGAAGCGCTACACTGGCACTAAAATATAATTAAAATTAATAAATTATCTGATGCAAAGAGTGGGTTACTTGTGTTTACCGCACATTCGGAAACATCTGCGCAGTATCAGATCTATTTGGGAAAAAAAAAAGCTTCTTCTGCTGACTTTGATAAGAAATACACTCTGAATGGTTTGCCTGTTTCTAACTGCACACTGAGAAAACACCCACACTCACAGGCAGCGAAGTGGTCAGGAGTTCACCATCAAGTTGTTGAATAATGAAATCTCACTATCCTGCAACCCCAGGTGCCAAGCACAACAGAGGGAAAACAGTTTCAATTCCAGCTCTGAAGCCAAGGAAACATTCATGTAAAATTCTTGAAATTATAACTTGACTCTCTAATGGGAGTCGTTTTTTAAAAATTCATTTTTCTATCGCTTTGCAGCCCACGCCTCCGTTACTTATAAATCAGGGCCATCACACTATGAGACATAAGTCTCAAAAAGGAAATGAAATATTTCTCCAGTCATGGCCCAGTTGATAAAAAAAAAACGAGATGTCAAATAAAATTGGAGTTGGTTGAAATGAATTCATAAACTTATTAAATACATACTAAAGCTGCTTTTTGTGAAATATATTGAAAACATCTCTGAATTACAAGACTGACTCTAAATTCATACAATATTCAATAAATAAATAAATAAATAAATGATTATATATTTTTTTAGTTATCTTCTTAGCTGTTTTTACATTATCTGTTAACAGCCCATATTTAATTAAATCTGATGGGTTTTTTAAATTAAATTTAACTGATTAGGGATCATCAGACTTCTGTGAAAGAAATCATATTTTTATATAGTGTTGTTAACATCTTCAACACACATGAAGTGCAATGAAAACCCCCCACACACAAAAAGCAAAAATGAAAGCAAACACTTTTCGAAAAGGGCCGTTTCATCCGAGTCATTTTTTGTTTAACACCAGCGTCTCCAGCTCTGGACAGTTCATTTTAAAAGCTACGATGGCTAAATGTCAGTCTTTGACAGGTGCAAAATGTCAAGAGCACTATCAGGCCACTCATCTCGCTGCCATGTGCTGAACAAAAT
This sequence comes from Microchirus variegatus, assembly GCF_963457635.1. NCBI lineage: Eukaryota > Metazoa > Chordata > Actinopteri > Pleuronectiformes > Soleidae > Microchirus > Microchirus variegatus. The sequence continues at coordinate 11,872,243 of NC_139813.1, forward strand.
GATGCTTTACTTAGATAAAAGCCAGCACGTGTGGTGTTACCCAATCTAGCTTGAGTCTTCTTGAAGGCGCAATTACTCGAAAAACCGTCTCTGAACGTACCTTTAACAATCAGTGCCACATTCATTTCTGGAGACGTCTCAACAGTTAGTGACTATACTCCCAGCGAATGCACCTCACGTAAGGCCTCAGAAATCCTTGAGGGCCCCTCGAGTCTCGAGGCTGTCCTGATTTCAGTGAGTGAGAGCGCAGTGGCACCATGAAGCCTCAGAGAATAAGTCCATGATGAGGACGCTTTATTTTCTCTCTGCTCAAAAACTGCTGAGCTGAGCTGCAGGAGCCTCAGCGATGCTTTCAGCCAGTTTGGACAGAGCAGGGGGGGTGGCGGGCAGGGGGGATTGTGCCCCTAAGAGACATTGTCTGGGCCTTTGTTTTCTCCTCCAATAGGCATGTGAGGAAAGACACATTTAAGACATTTAACTACGGTGTTCCTGAAAGAGGACGCTAACACTTCCAAATAATATGGATAGGAGTCGATTTGATTTACTGGCCTAATCACTCTGTGCACGCTCCACAGTTCCTGCCACTGGGCTTTGACCAAGAAAGAAAAGACGCTGGTACACAGAAGAAGAAGACAACACGGCAAAATCCAGGGAATTTAATTTATGCTCTGCCAGCTGTAAGAATAAAATACGTTTAAATTCATGGATGGCAGAAAGATACAGAATGGAGCACTACATTGCACCAACTAGAAGCCAGCTAACGTCGGATTGTTCTTTTTCCATAATAGGTGAACTAGAAAATGTTTTATACTAACAAGCTGAAAGGGGGCACGGCGAAGTCAGACACACTTCATTCAATAAATCAATTCCCTGCGAGTGCTTTGTTTACAGGGACCGGGACAGTAGTCCAGTTAAATGTCGTCGTTGAGCTACATCCAAATCTCAACTTGCACAGACTGAGTAGCAAAAAAAAAAAAAAACACAGAGTTTCTCTCTCCTGCACTGAACACTCACACATTTACATACACCCCTCGCTGGTGAGAGAGTCTCACACACACACACACACACACACACACACACACACACACACACACACACACACAGTACAAGCAGGCAAACAATTGTCACTAGACGAACAAAGTCAAGGTAAATATAAGCACAGGCTTTAAGGAGGAAGATCATAAACAAAGAGAGCCCTGGGAGCATTTGTTGGCTTGTTGCAACACTATGACAGGATGTCATGCGATGTGTTCTCTCGTTCTTTGTGTTTGCGCGTCGAGAGAAGAGGAGAAAGTCTCCAGTCTCACCCGGTGCAGAGGCTTCCTCATTATCCAGGCAGGGGGGGGAACAATAGGTGACAAGTGGTCAAACACTCTCAAACAGGTTTTTATCAAGAGGATACACCTGTGGCTCGCAAACAAGGACTCTGTGATATGCCTTCATTCCTTCAGGCAAAAGAAATAAGAATGAAAATGGCAAAAGCGTCCTTGGATTTTGCACCCTGTGCCTAAGTAACCGCATTGCTGGTGTCAACATATTTATTTTCAAAGAGGTGCAAGTATTTTTTTTAAATTTGAAAATCACACGAAATAACAGTAAATCCAACTCATTTTTTATCCATTTCACCCTGGTGAATGACAAAAATAGAAAGAATATCTTTCTTTTCTCTTTGCAATCAGTGTAGCGTGAGTTTAACCTCCAACCGATTGCACCATGGGAGTTACTCTACCCCAAGAATAACTGGGACATGACTCCTGTTACAAAAAAAAAAAAAAAAATCCAAAGAAGAAATGTAGGGGGTTTATTCTCGCTGAAAGCACTTTAATCTACAAAAACATATCACACCATGATGTCTATATTCACTTCCAATTAAAATGTTCCAAACGAAAGTGAGACACTCCAGAATTAGTATAATTAACATGACTAAACTACGTTTTCAACCAGAAGTAGGTAGTGATTATGGTGGAGAAAGGTAACACCGATTTCGCCAATAGCTGTTCACCATGTCAGGTCACATGACAGGAAAGCAGGGTCGACTCAAAAGCACAAGATACGCAAGTAATGACGTGGACTTGTAGTCTGTTAAAGAAAGAGTGGAGAGAGTACTGTGATGTAAATGTAAGCAGTTTTAAAATAACTCATTTTTGTACAGGCTAAGTATATAAAGTATAAAGTGTGTCCTACTCTTACACTTGACCCTGGCTCTATTGAAAACCATAATTAATGTTACTGGAAAAAAACTGCATTTGACCAACTTTCAGTCACATCATTTCAATCCAAATGCCAGTGATCATCAAATTTGACATAAAAACAACAAAGCCAGTGGTGCCCTATGACTCTTTCCACATATTATTTTTCTTTTTTTCTTTTCAATAATGACTTACAACTGAACAAAGTGAGCGGGGCAGAAAGATGGACTAATGAGGTGTAATGAACACTGAGTGAACTAATAATTATAAACTAATTAGTTGAATTAACTGCTCCAGTGATAAGCAGCAGTCACTTTTCTGTCGCTTCAGCCACTGGAAGCAGAAAGAGGTGTGGAGTGTGGATGAAAAACGCTCTGATTGGTGGATCCACAAACCAACTGCGATGCCATGCTCCGACAGCCAATCAACCATCACAGTACTTTACACACATGAAAGTCCACAATTCTCCATATATTGTCTGTCTCTGTGGGCAACACATGTGTTTACATTGACATTATTCAGTGGCCAAATTGTCCCATAGCAATAGTCTCTGATTCACCACTTTAGCGTTACTTCATCACCGTGAGAGCATTCTGCAAACTGCAAAAACGAAGCAACACAAATCCAACAATTACCAGGAAATCTTCCAAAACTCTAACAGTGATTTGGAAAGAGCTGGTTGATTGTCACACTGACTCAATCATTTAACAACTACTCACACATGTGTCAGTATTAGGATTCTAACTCCTTATTTTTATTTATTTATTTATCTGTAAGCTTTATGGGCTTTACGAGAGCTTCTTGTAAGAGCTGCTTTTAGGAACTTGAGATAAAATGTCCAGTTTATTACTCTGGGCCAAGTTTAAGCCTTGAATTTGTGGATAGGCTCTTTTGTCATTGTGCCGAAACGGCAAGTGTGGATTTTATGTTAGATCTCTTTTTTTTTCGTTGTTTTACAGTAAGCAACATGAATTTTCGCTAAAGGGTGAAGTAATTCATCCACACCGGATGACATTGTCATACAGCAGCAGCACAGTCACTGATGCAGAAACACACACATGCATATGCAGAGCCAAAGCACATTCACCTACACACACACACACACACTGGGACTTAAGGCAAGACAATGTCATGAGAGAATAATCCTAATAACAAAGTTGTGCTCATGAAAAGTGGCTGGCTGGTGTAGATAACATACTGTATGCTTAGAGGGGAGTTGATTAGAACTGAGTGGGTATGTAACACTTCTCCATCTTCCCTTTTAATGAAAGTGCTACGTTGCTGTTTAATATAAATTACTGCAAGGGCCAGGCTTCTGTCCAACTCACATTATTAACCTTGGTGGAAAAACAAGTCGAAGTGAGTGAAATGAATCATCCGGACGGTAGTCGAGTGCATCGGTGTGAACGCAACCTTTCAGAGGAAATCTGTGAAAGCGTTTGTTCTTCACCACGACAGGGTTTCACTGGGCATCCAGGATCGTGTGGAGCATTCAGGTGTGAGTGTGAGTGTGTCACATTTACTCACATGTAAACTGAGAGCCTACACTGCACATGCACTGGTGTATCACTTGTGTCCTGACTCCAGTTTTGCACATCGAGAAGAAGACTTGACATTAAGCCATCATCTCCACACCCATAGTCATGTAAACAAGTCCCCCTTGACTTTTTATCCAAAGCCTGAGTGGAAATTTCATCTTCTTGGCAAAGCAATAAACATTTAAGAAGCAAAACAAGAGTTATAAATATATGTATGCAAACAGATGGCCTTCTCATACAATTGCAGCGGCTCACACTGACTGAGCAAGGACACAGGACAACAATGCCGTGCTGCATTTTCTTTGGCAGCATAACATTTTGCTATTACTGCGCGGATCCAAAAGTTTTCCATAGCTTGGATATACAACATTTCCCATTTTAAGCGACAATCTCTGAAACAGCCACTATAAAATGAAGGTATAAAATGTCAGTGTGGTTTACAAAGGATGTAGACTCTTCATTGCTGTTTGCTGTGGGCTATAAAATGCAACAGATCATACATATCAAATCAACTAAAAAGAACATTTGATTTGACTTAACTTTTTACAATTTTTATGTAATTACATACAATGTATTTTACTGTTCATTGTTCTACCCGACATGCTTCTTTCAGTTGTGTTTTCCTGCCAGGGAAGAGGTATATACGGCTTTTTAATTTCTAATGGTTTGAGCTGTAGTTTCCTTATGCATATTTTTTGTCATCGTTTTCCTATCATACATCAACTATTTTCACAGCACCCCCCGCGACCCTCTGGTGGAGGATAAAGCGGTAGATAATGGATGGATGGATGGCATTAACTATTTTTTTTTCCATTCTGCTAGGTATGTTTTATATTATTTTGTCCTGCAGCCCTTTCTGCTGTGATACTCCAGGGAAGAAGGGGGCGCCAGATGTGTGTGTGACTGGTGGTTTTCCCTTATTTTATCTACATTGTGTCCGAAATTAAATGGAAACTGCATGCCTCCAAAATCCTATACACAACACAGAGTGTGACACCACAGGTTACACATAAAGACTATACACGCAACATTAAAAGTCCAAACATGTGGTTGAACTACTCCTCGTGGAAATACAAGGTATGCACTCTTGCATTAAATATTAAAAAAAAATACTCTATTGAAAGTACATGTGTACCACCTAAGAATATAAGAATAGCTGTAAGCTTGTAATACCTTGCTGAATATAAGTACATACATGCTTCAAATTAAACAAAGTGCTAAGTCCACTTAAGAACTAATTAAAAGTTTAAAGTTGCTTTCTCCTCTGCTGCTCTAACTGCAGCCTGAAACCAAAGCCTAAGCCGCGCCAGACGCTCCACTCCCCTTTCACATTTAGGCACGCACTGATGGCCGAGGACAGATGCCAGGACGTGTGTGAGAGAATGTTGATGCGCCGCCCAGCGTGTCTCACATCTCGCCTGTATTTATTAGTGTACCTTCCTTGCATGCTTTGCACGTGAGAGATATTCGCATCCGTGGGCTGCATTTCCTTCAAATCGAAACCAAAAGAAGAGGAAAATGCAACTACCGACAACAACAAATTCCCATGTCACCAGGGCAGCTTTAGATAAATGTCACACATCCCCCTGAAGACAATATGTGCTTACTGGGTAACTTTGTGAAAGTCACAGCAGCCCAAGCAGAAAGGTTAGCGGTGGGGTTAGGTTGTACGAGGGAGTCTTCTCAGCAGACTGCACACCTGAGATGAGCTCCCAGTCTATGGTGGAGTCAGGCGAGTAATCTTTGCATTTCATCACATTTTTGTCACTGCTTTCTTTCTATTCTGCCTCTCTCTCCATTTCCATCTGCTGCCATCTTTCTCTCCAGGGATAGAAAACAGTCCATTAGACGACTGGATTGCCCCACAAATTCTGATTGTGCCGAGCACGCTCCAATGCTGATGTGTGGCTGATGTGTTCTTGTAAAGTTCTAATCCAAGTTTAACTCAAACTCAAACAATAGTTTTTCGTGCCGCAGCTCAGCAAGCAGCATTATATATAGAAAACAAAGTCTCTAAGAGAAAGAGAGATAAGGTAGTCAGACAATCAACACTAGAACTTAGAGACGTAGCCTCTACGACAAAAACACATTATATAAATGTAATATGGCACTAGCATATTGCTGCTTTGACTTCTCACCCTGTTTTGTCTTCCTGCAAAGGAAAACTTTAACTTACAGAGTGCACTACTAGCCTACAAAGATCTCCTGATTGCAGTTCAGGCCATTATCATTTGTCTTTGTCACAGAGGACTTATATACAGTATCTTCACATGTCTAGCCTGTTGCTGAATCTGTGGAATAATGAGATGGCGAGGGGAGCCACTCTTGTCATTAGTATTTATTAGATGCCCTGCATTCATTATCAAACCCATTTAAAAGTTTATACGTGAGGGAAAAGTTTGACCATGCACTGAGATAAGCGAGCACATTGTGAACATTAGCAAACTAATGCTGCTGAACAACTTCAGGATTTGTTTTTTTTTATTTGCCGAAATGTTGTGAAGCATCTGCTGCTGTTTTGGATATCGCGTCCCCTTCCTGTTGCAATTATGCCTTCTTATTAGAGAGAAACATTTGGTATCGACTGGCTTCCTGCTAACATCTGCTGTGTTTACACTCAGTCTCATTGATAATGCATTACAACCCATTTCATGGCTGATGTGTGGAATAACACATCGACATTTCACTTGTGGTAATTAATCTTGTCATATTAGATCGTCTTTGACATTACGTGTTTGAGATTCAGGCCCATTTGAGGGTGTAACCTACATTCACTTTGACACTCCTTGACATACAAATCAATTTGCTCCCATAAGTGTGGGTAACGCACATTTCATGTAGGCAAATTGGACTATTCCAGTTCGAGAGTCCCACATACTCGGTGCATAACATTGCAGCTTGGAGCAAGGGTGCCATCCTTTATCACAAATGCAGGCAACTCATTTGGGTTATTTTGTGCGAGGGTGGTATCCAAAAAAGTAAACTCTTAGAAGTAGAGCCATATACGGTTCTCCAGATTGTCTTCAAAGGAGAACCCTTTTTGGCTCCAGATAGAACCCTTTTAAAACCCTTTATTCAGAAGAGGTGTTTTAAAGGGTTCTCTGTATCAAAATTGTTCTTACTGGAACCATTAGTGTTACCAAGAACCCCTGAAAAGCAAATGGCTCAAAGTAGAACCTCAGCCCTTGTAGAAGGACCCTTTTGGAAGTTGGAACCCTTCTTTCTAAGAGTGTATGATCCAAACATTGCTTTAAAAAAACCTAAACAAATTAAACAAATAAATGAAAAAACAAACAAAAAACCCACTGCTATTAAGATTACTCAAGTACAGTAACCTCTGCGGCTTCAATATCAACCAAATCAACCAATCAACTGATCAACCAACAAATTCACAAACTAACAGTTGTGCCCCCCCCCAGCTACACTGTCCCTTTCACCCGGGTGAAGTGTGCATGTTTATGTGTGGTGGTGCGTCAACTGAAACTCATTAACTGCGAATAGAGTGGCGTCATGCATCGGCAAACTGCATTGCGGGTCAGTTGCTTCGCGCTGCGTGTTGCAGAAGTTCAGAAATGTTCCACTTCCCAAGCGTCAGCCAATCAAAACATATTTAACATTTAGCTCAAACACTTTCACGGCTAAGACAGAGCTCTTGGACAAAGTTGTCAGGGTTAGGGTAAATGTTTTTTTTGTGCACTCAACGATGGTTCCAATTGATTGTTAGCTACCTGCAGCACTAACATCAGACCCTCCCATCGTCAAGAGTTTGTTTCATTCTTAAATCTAGCATCTACAGCAGGAGATGCTGAAAGTGTTACCCGTTTCTCTATTACTTTCAAGAAGTTCTTTGAACCGCTTATAACCTTCCAAAGTGATTGCAAAGTGAAGAAGTAACAGAGTGAGTTGCACCAGAAAAAGTGGCTCACCTGAAGAAAAGAACCACGAAAAACAAAAAGCACTAATGGCTCCCTCAGAAAATGCTTGATTTTGTAAAGAGACCATTTCTAATGACCTGATTGCACTCTTGAGAGAGCTGTTCAATTTATTAATACTTCAGATATCCTTTTAAATTCAGTGTACACTAAAGGGGAAGAACATGTCATAAAGTGAAATTAATTATTAATGAAATGTAGTTAAACAAAATCTGACCATGACTTGCAAAGCTCATCTTCTGGAGTAGATTCAATGACGTAATTATTAAAAACTATAACTTCAATGAAGAGGAATACAAATCTTCACAGTTCCGCTAAAATGATTTAACCAACATAACTAACTGAAAAATGACAGAGCTGGAAAACTAGGAGGGCTGAAAACAATACAGTTATTTTCAGGGGGTTTCTTTTGTTTTTTTTTTTCAATCCAATCACCACAGCTTTGGTAGACAAGCTGTGGCTTTGGACGAAAAGTGGGGACATTTTGTGAGGATAGCAAAGTAAGAGCGACAGTGTGATTGGATGTTAGTGGTCGAAAATCACCACCTGACACTTTTAAGCCTTTCATCACTCAATTTTCTAAGTAATAAATTACCAAGCTAAAACAGAAAAAAAACAGAGATAAAGACAAAGGCATATGAGATGAATGGCTGACATCTCCAGCTGTAGCAGGGAATGCAGGAAGGTGCAGAAGGAGGGCAAAAGAAGCATGGAAAAGGTAGCAGGTACAGTATGTATGTAAGATGTAGAAGATGAGAGTGAAGAAAAAAGGACGCTTGGTGGATGGAGAGATAGGAAAGGGGAGAAAACGCAAAGGCTATAAATGGCTATGGGAAGCAGGTAGATGTAAGGATGAGGGGTAGCTGAGAGACAACAAGCATGTGGAGGGATGACGTCAGGAGTGCGAGGGTGGCAGAGTGAAAGCAACAGACAGACAATTGCAGTGAAGAGGACAGGTGGGGACGAGGGGGGGTATAGTATGAGGCAGAGAGGTATAGATATGGTGCCCCCTGTAGCGTGGCAGGGAGCCGGGCAGCTGCTCCTTGGCTGCACCGCATCTGTGATTATGCGCGTAGCAGCCGAGCTGTCAGGCTCCAGGTCCTGTGACTGTGCCGCCACTGAGCTTTATCTTGAAATCCTGGTGATTAATGAAGCCGGTGCTGCGTTCTGCATGGTGGAGGTGGACGAGGAATGATCAATCTTAATGAGCTATCCACCATCCCTATATTAACTGTGGGGGGATGTAATGTATGGGGCTCCTGGCAGGGCTCCTCTCCTTTAAAATACGATAACGAGGGAGAGGAAGAACGAGGGCAAGCAGCTTTCCTTTCCCCACTTATGACACAGTGGTTCTTCCCTCCTCCCCCTCCCTCTCCTTCTTGCCGTCTCTTGAGAGCTGGAGCAGTACTAAAAACAGTTAGACATCTCAATGGAAGCCATCCTTTTGCGAAGTTAAAGAGACAGCGTCAGGTTGCGTCCTCGGCTACATCTGAACATGAACGCAGCGGTCTCCAGACCATTCCTGCTGTTCTGAAATGAGACGTTTGAGTCAATATCATTAATATGTAGGCCCCATACGGGCTCGTGTGGCAAGGTTACTCAAAAGCACATCACTGTCATAACGCATGTGTTCACGCATTTAAGAGAATTACCTGCACATGCCAAGTCCACAGTGACTGGAATAAATTTCAAACTCATTAATAATTTGCAGCATTCTCTGCTGTTGTGAATCCCATTTCAGTTTCCACTAAGGCTATCTAGAATTAAGAAATAGTATGAGAGTGAGGCAGGAAAAAAAAACCTTCAAATCCATGCATTCCATGTTTCAAGTTAAGCCTTTGTTGGAATAATAATGACTACAGTTCTGCTTTAGCTAATCCTAATGTGGATAGCTTCAAGATAGTCACCCCGCACACCACCACCACAGCAACTTTAATTAATTTGCCACTGCTCATTCTGTGTACATTGATTCAAGTCAGCATATGTGAAATTAAAACAAAAAAAAAAAAATCACTACAACTCTCACACCACACCACAGCATCTATTTGTCTTGGTGAAAGGCAGACTTTTGTACAATTTGCAGTAGGGATGAACTCGGCATCCTCTGCACTCCATCAAGTAAGAGAGATAGAGACAGAGAAAGAGGGAGAGAAAGGAAAGGGGAGGGTTTAATTAATGTGCACGCTGTGATGAATGGTCTCAGTGTGGCTATCACAAACTGGTTGTGTTTTTAATAACTGGTTCGAACAGGCTGTCATGCTAGAAACACTTTCTTGCGGTTGAAAAATGAATATTTATGCGCCGTGATAATGAATAACATAAATAAATAATAAATAACGCTGATAACAGAGCGGGCTTTGTGTCTCCTTAATAACTGTAGCCGCGCTTCAATCTATAGAGTAATATTTAGAGGTGAGCGATGTCTCTGCGTGACCTGAAAATAAAATGTCACTATCACATCCGCTGACATCATTAACTCGTAATAAGGTAAAACCATAAAGAGCAGGTGAGGGTGAAATAACCTTTAGTGCGATACGATTAAGTCAGAGGAAAACAGTCACATTATCTCATGCAATTAAACATCATCACATACACACACACTGGCCTTATAAATAGTCACTATCGCACTAATTTGGAGATTTATAATTTCCTCACTTAGTGGCAATATTGCAGCAATAATGGCTGTAGAACCAATACATGTGGACAGTAACGCCTCAGTGCCAATATGCTCTGGCCAAAAGTAAACAGAAGTGAATACATAATTAAAGTCTTACTAAGACCTGAGTTTGAATAGGGAAGATGAGGCAGATGAAGTGGTTAGAACAGAAGGAAAGCTGAGCCCGGCTTTTGCAGGCGCCAGTCTCAACGTAGAAAAGAAAAAAAACACTGATCTTAACTCAGCAAGGCATCTTAATTGCATTCACAAGCAGCTCCAGAGCAGCTTGGTCCCAAGATGATGGCTGATGTGAGCTGACTGGAAGATGAACTTCCTGGGCAGAGAGAGAAGGCCGGGTGCTGCTGGGTGCTGCGAGATGCATGCGATGGTGAGAGAACATGACTAATGTGTCCCTACCTTACACTGTAGTGCGCTTCACCCCATGTGTACATATATACATGCGATTGTTTTTTGTGTGTCTATGAATCACAATGGTATGAAAATGTGTGTTTGTGTGTGTGTGTGAGAGAGAGAGTGGGACTTGTAAATGGCAGTGAGGTGGAAGGAAGCGTTAAAACGATGGTTGACACGTGAGAAGAGATGAGGAGCCATAGCACATGCTCTGTACTGCAGCAGGTGACTTCTAAACAAATACAGCCATTGTATTTCATCAGCTCTTTATTTATAAAACATTTTTACTGACCAGCTGCCATCAGCTTCAACCACATTGTCGCCACCAGCAGTCATTTCAATTCTGAGTTGAAACTAAGCCGGGAAAAGAATATCAAAGCCATTTTTTTGGAGTGGCTGGCATAAACAACAGTCGCATTTAAAAAACAGGCCTGGGTGTGTAAAAAATAATAGCTTCCTTTTGATATTAATGTGTTTTCCCAGCCATGAACTGCCTTTAAATGGTGCTCGATCACATTTGCAGTGAGGAAGTCTGTCCCTGCTGAGCTCGGCACTAGCTTCCCCCAGCTGATATTCATCAGGACAGCCATCGATTTTAATGACTTGGTCAATAGACACACAGCAAATCTGCTCTTGGCATCTCCCTGTCTCTGAAGTTCACACTCTCTCTGCATCCCCCTCTTCTACTTTCTCACCTCCCATGTTCCTTTGTTTTTAGTTTTTTTTCCTTTTTAACAGTCACATTAGTACGGAGCCCCCGAAGTGACATGAGAAAAAAAAAAAAATTACGAAAAATAACAATTTGAAATCTCGAGTTTCCAAAAAAAAAGAAGAAAAAAAAATAATAATTGAAAAAAAAAATTGAATTTTTTTGGGGGGGAAAAACTCGAGATTTCTACTTTCAAACTCTAGATTTAAATTTTTTTTCGTCATTTTTTTGTCACTTCGGGGGCTCCGTACTAATGTGACTGTTAAATTTTTTGGACACTCGAGATCTCGACTTTGAAACTTTCGAGTTTCAAATCGAGATCTAGAGTTTCCAAAAAACAGTGCTGAACCAAAGGAACATTTTCAAAAAAAAATTTTTTTTCAATGTCTCTATTTTCTATCGATGGGGATGTGTCTACAGGGTTCGCTAAATCCCAATTTTAGTCCAATAATATCCGTGAAACAAAAAAAAACAAAAAACAAATGCAAGGAGGAGGTGGTGTAAAGGATATTAACCACTGGCAAGATGGTGTGAAGTTTGATTTGTACACTATGACAGACAGGCATTATGAAAAGCCCTGCTGAGGATGATGAAACCAGGTGGGCAGATCACAGCCTGGTGACTGACATGTCTCAGTAGGTGATGAGGGTAAAGCTGCCTTCAAGCTGCTCTGTGTGAATCTTCACTCACACTCAGGCACACAAACATATGGCGTTTACACAGACATACACAAACACATACAGTAAACAGAAATGCAGGCAGATATGACAAATCCGTACACAGACACACACACACACACACACACACACAGAGGAGCACACAGTCGTTGATGTGCCCGCTGATGCAGTGCGAAGACAAATTGCTCCCTACAAAGGCAAAGCCAAATCAAACATGGAGTGTGATTTCTGTCACTGTAGTGCTTGGCTTTAAGGCTGTGAAGCTGACATCTGACCAAACATCCATGCAGTCACACCCGAAACGCTGTGGACACGCAAACACACACACGCATGCACACTAAGTCAGTGGCATGTTGTGCTGTTTTATAAAGGAGGAAGAGCTCTGTCAGCTCCTCCAAGATCCAGGCATTTGCTTTCAAAAAAAAAGCCACAAACTGCTCTGCACATCACTGGCACTGTGTCTGCAGACTCACCTTTGTTAACGCAGCAATACTATTATACAAGCAGCTTTGGTGTTTAAAACGATTGTGAAACATATCTGTAATACCAGCAGATGTGAAATACTTGACTAGAATTTAACTACTATAAGAACACACGACTCCTGACTTACAGTCTCTGTGTCCAAATGCCTCTGGATTTAATTTCCATCATTTGTTAGATTCATTTCAGGGTGATAATTCACCAGATACTAAGTATCTTACATGTCAAAGAGTGTGATTTTGGGCCCATTTATTTCATTTTATTGGTTTTACTGGTGAGGTCCATCCAATTTGAGTGTATTTTTACTTCATACTTTGATGCCAGATGTGAATGTAATGCCCCGGGATCAGATTTGCCAACCCTCTTATCCAAAAGCTCAGCCATTAGAGGACTGCAGAAACACTGACCTCTAACCTGCAGATGCTTTTCCCTTCTCACGTCCCACTTCTGTTACTTCAGATTTTATTTTATTTTTTTTGTCTGAGCAGAAAATGTCAACAGCAGGTACAAGATAATTGTAACAGAAGTAAACAAAAAACAGGTCGCAGGAGTTTACCCTCCATATTTTCACCCAGTTCAGCAGGTACAACAGACACCCTCGCCACATATATCTGCAGTGTTAATTGATTTGAAACAGAATGTATAAGACCTGCGGGAGCATGGGATTAGTGTCTTCTCTGAGTGGGTGAGAAGACACAGCCGAAATGGAAGGGCACAGACAGGAAGTACCAGACAGAACAACAGCAGAGTGTTCTAGTCTGCAGACAGGTCTGGATAAGAGAGTCAGTGCTGCATATTTCCTAGTGCTGAAAATGTTACCTATTTTCCTCTGTCCTTGTGATATTGCCCCAACGGGATACTTATTATTAATATCTATCCACTGCCACATAGACTGACAAAACAGCTGGAATGGTTAAGAAGATGTGAGATTCAAGAGCCTCTGTTTGACCTTCATAGAAGGTTACATGAGATTCTAAGTGTGTACTACTGTATGTCTTCGAATTGACACAGGGACGTTTCCTCTTCTGCTTTTCAAACCAAATATATCAACTTAATCTTTATACAAATCCCATCAACTGTGTTTCCAGTTTTACAATCGTTTTTTTTTCCTCTTCACTGTAAAAGAGATCTTTATAAATACTCTCATTCCAATTAAACTCCAGTTTATTTGGCCTGTAAAAAGAAGGTCAATATGTTTTGACATGTCCATGGTTAATGGATCACGACAGTCTATTCAACCTCTCATTCAACAAACCGGACCAACCAACAAGCTCATCTAATTATCCATTTCCAATTCTACCTGCAGTCTCATTTCAATATATTGCCGGCAGGCCCCTGAAATAATTGCTTTTTTGCAATCTACAAGTTCATTTGCACACATTTTATTGATCAAAATGAGTGAGGAAAAAGAAAACAATCTAAACCTAAATTAAAAGCTTCATTAAATGTGAAAATTGGTCGGGGATTGCGAGCATCTGTTTCTAGAGCCCTGCGTCATAAACTCCAAGGTTAAACCAAACACCAATTTATGGCTCACAGACTCAGGCATGGAGCCGGAGCAATGAAGCACCTTCACAAAAAAACAGTGCAAGTCAACATGACTTCAAACAATTTTGAGAGAGATGTGAGGGCAGGGACTGAAAGCTCTTCCTGCCTCACATTTAGTATAGGCCCTGTGAGCCTTGCAACTATGAGCGGTGAAAAGATAAACCTGACACACTTTCAACCAATTTCAGAGCACAGCAGTACCTTGAAACCAGTACCATTTCTTTTCTCCGATACATCAACAGCACGTTGTACTGTATCACAGGTTTTTAGAAGCCCACAGAGCATATATTCACACTTTTTTAAAATAAACATCATCTCTTTCGTTTTTCAGAACTTTTTAAGGTCTGAAACAAAAACAAAAATGCAACACCAGTTTCATAACTGACAAAATGGTACAGGTAGAAAAACAAACTATGTAAAAGTAGCAACAAGAATAATAAATAAAAGTTTACAATTTAGTGCACAACGCTGTCCGATGCAGCATTAAGAAAATATTTATGTTTCCTACACTGAGGCTTCCCAGTAAGAATATCAACAACGTTTCTGACACAAATTAATCCATCAAACTAAACACACACGTTCCTACAACCACATCACCACCTGCTTTAGTACGTGATTAATACAGATTATTACTGTTTGTGTAGTTTAAGATTAAGCACACTTGAGTTTATGCTGATACACCTGAGCTAGATGCAGGTCAGATAAAGGTTCTACGGTGAACAAATGCAGAAAACCAGGTCATTCCTGAGACTTCACAGAGTGTTTCTTGCCATTGCGTCTGCTCCCGAACTACACATGTAATGTTGCACACAACACAATAAATAAGGTTATAATTAAAACACACTCATCACTTCCTTTTCACATAAATCAATGTGTGTGTCGGAGAAAAAGTGCTGAATACTAGCGTTGGGGCCTGAATACTCTGCATTCGCAGTAGACAAGTCACTCCCACTATGCACAGCCAAACTATCAATGGTAGTGATCGCGTTGACTGGCACGATTTTATTTCCCATGCAGGTATTGTGCCTGTGTTCTTTTACATTTCAGTCCTCAATTCAGAACCTGGACAAACATTCCCTATTCTTGTTTAAAACTCAGGTCACTCTCCACAAGGTGTACTGCAGCTAACTGACAAGTAGAGTATATAATGCCTTCCAAAGTGCATCTGCAAAGACGGCCAGTAATGTGGGATATAAAATACCAGCATATCAACAAATATAATAATTATTAATACATTTTGCAGGTTATATTTCATATTATATTATATTTAACATCATAATGAATGCTTCCCTCATAGTTGAAGACATATTTAAGACCTTATATATATCATGTAAAAACAACATTGCATCAGGACTCATATCTCGGCTTCTTTAGCTGCAACTATGTTCTCTCTGACCTTGGAGAAGCTTTGAAGTGAATTGGCTCTGGTTGCAAGTTGTATTTTAACAACCCCTTGCTTTGGTGTTTGTGGCCTTGTTTATGACTGTTGGCATCAAAACTGCTCCGGTACACCGGCAGAGGGCAGAGGCCTGTGTGTTTCATTCCAGCGGGGCCTCACATAGGGGTAGGTCACAAGGAATAGAAAGCTAAGATTACATTGATTTAATGCCTGAGACCTCCCGAGCTTGGATTTACTTTTGAGCTTAGACTGTCAGCTGAACAGATCTGCTTTGATTTAGCCTTGGAAAGTTGGTCACGACAGGTTCCATATCTGAAGGAGAGTGATTTTTTGAAAAACCTTAAAGCCTTGTGTGTTGTGCAGCTTCAGCTGAGCCTGTCTGTGCTTACCTTTTGGATGTCCTGGGTCAGTGAACTTGTACTTCCCCATCCCGACTGTCCGCAGCATTTGCAGCCCATTAGGACCCTCCTGATTGTCTGCAGCTGTGGGATGAGCGTGCGCGACCGCGGCTGCCTGTCCATTGGTCAGAGGCAGGGAGGGGTGCTGGATAAGGCCGGGGTGAGAGGTTAGGTGGCCATTGCCCATTACGCTGTGAGGGTTTGGGTGAACCACATGGTTGGCCTGGGCAGTGAGGGCGGTTGGTGCAACAGTGGGCTGAGCTGAGGGATACGGAGTTTGGCTGTGCATGCTCAACACCATGGAGGGTGGCTGCTGCGTCGTTTGTGTGGTCAGCTGGAAGTGGGCGGTCATAAGTGGGTGATGCGGGAGCACTGGAGTCTGAATGGATGGGGTCACACCAATGATAGGTGACTGCGCAGTCACACTGTGGTTGAAGGAAGGTGGCTGAGGGAGGGCGTAGGTGTGGGGCAGGAGGCTCGGCTGGCTCACAGCTGCTACTGGTGCAGCCCAGTTCCCAGGACCTGATGACAAACAGAGGAACCAAAAAAAGGAATTAATCAACTAAATGCCCAGCTTTAGTGGTGAATGTGATTCCATAGTCGGGCTGAACAATTAATAATTTTCAAAATGCAAATGCAGTTTGAATAATGCAATTAGCAAACGACAAAGGCTGCAATCTAATTCATCTATTTCTAACAGTTTTATATTATAAAATATATTATATACATTTTAAATCTATGTCATGTTAGAAACAGTTCATATCTCTCATTACGTTACAGTAATTCATGGATAGAGAATATTAGTGAGCTTTGACGAACAAATATGTAAATACACACAATAGTAATCTGTCACAAACATCCAAATTAAATATTTTGCCCAAATTGTTCGGCCCTATTCCATAGCAGTTCAGTAAGCCAAAGACAAAGCAGAAACAAGGGCAGAGTTATGATTTGAAGTCTGGTTTTAGATGATTACACAGAGAGAGAAAACAGCAGACAGACTCCAGCTTAAGTCTGTTCCACTCCACGACACAACTGTCACTGTGCTGCTCCACTTCAGTCAAAGTTTGCTTTTGACTTGGGACTTAATGTGATACACACAAAACATTTGAAGCGATGCACAGATCTGCCCCAATATCAACATCATAATAACATGGAAAGATTTATTTTTCCACTCGATGAACAAATGCTTTTCTGAAAGTGTACAAGCTCAGCGCGGCAGAATTATCTGCGTAGGAGACCGTGTTTACCCAGCCAATCATTTCCCTATCCCGAGGCATAAGATGCTGAGAGTGTGCTGGGAGGATGCAGCCATATTGGACCTGAAAACTGCCTCCCTCCTTCTCCACTCCCTCATCTCCATCAGCTCATCCTGCCATAGTCAAGGCTCAAGAAACAGCGAAACGTCCAAGGGATAAATCATAGCATGCAAAAAGCCACCGAAAGAAGAAAATAAACTAAGCTAACATTAATCTTAATGCTCCGTTTTTACAATTGTTTGAGCATAGAAGGACAGGGTGAAGACAGAGATGAATAGAAAGACTGAGAGGAGGGTGAAAAAAGAAGGCTTCAAGGAGAGGCCAACGCAATTCATGATGATTCACATGATGCCATTGAGCTTATTGGCACCAAGACCATTTCATGTTCTCTCTTTTGATTCTTTATCTTAATAAAAGGGTTTCAATCAAATGGATGTGTATCATGACACTGTGTGGAACTGGTGCTTCCTGCAAAGTGAACTCATTGTACACAGTATTCTGATGGTTGTGTTTTTAAAAGCACTTTTTTTTTTCTTCAAAATTTGTGTCAGTCTAAAACATGGAATCAAACTTCTTTTTTTTTGTAACAGGAAACTAAACTTGAAACCAAACTTTCTTTTCGACAGGCGCACACAAAAGTGAAGTTTCCATTGAAAGAAATAGTTGATTAATTCTGGCACAGTTGGCAGAGAACTTTCTGGCAACACAGTTCAGTGAAGTGTGGAAAGGAGCTGGCGTCGTCGCAAACGCCAGTCACAGTTCGGAATAGCACACGCGTGCAAATCAATATGCAACACTATGCTCGGATTTGAGTGTCATATGCGACAGCGTGCCGGGACGGTGACGACTCACTCTCCTTGCGCTTTCCATTCAAACTGTGGTGTGTCTGTGTGTGTGTGGGAGGGAGCTGCGGTTGCGGGATGTTCACTTAACCCTTACACACACAATAATAATGTCTCCGGAACGTCATGGCCAATTCAGCTAGACCCTCAATGCACAGCAGGAGGCTGTGGCCGCACAGCAGGGGGGGTGCACAGTGACGGAAGGCAAAAACAGAGCTCAATGCTTTCACCTCACAGCAGCACACTTACATTGTAAAGGCACCGCAAACGGTTTGTCTCCTTCTTGACTCTGTAAGACGTGTGAATTATAACCTAGAGGTGAGCTGAACAGGCAGTGGCAGAGTTGAAAACATGTCTTCAGCGTGATGCTTTGCAGCCACTGAGTAGCAGCTGTCTGCAATCTGGATTTGCTGAGCCAGTAGTTCCACTGGAGCACGCTCTGTGCCCGCATTATTCTTAAATGAGACACATTTGTGATGAGCAGGAGGAGGCAGAGGCCAGAATAGCAATGGAGGTAAATTAACTGCTCTAGGGCAGACCCATTCTGGATGAGTTCATTACGATGCGACGGGAAAAAAAACTTAACATTGATTTAACTCTTTAATGCTGGGCTTGCACACTGCGCTGGGGTGCCATGATTGCTCTGTACATGTCCCGAATTGGCACGAACAGAATAAGGTCGGCATCTAAATTAGACCTGGTGGAGATCATTTGGAGGACTTTCAGTGTTTCACTTCGTGGGTTTAATTTAGACTAAATCAGCTTCAATTGGTGATACAATAGCATTAAGGACAATAGAATGAGTGCAGAATGATAGCGGTGGAAGAGTGGAAGAGCTTCAACATGGATTCTTTTTAAACATCTCGATATCACACCATCAAACTAATATTTCAATAATTCCGTGCACAATTATACTGGTTTAAGTAAAAAAACGGTGTTTGTGGATATACATTATGCATGACTGTGTATGTAAAGTGTGCATGTTGTGAAGGCAATAATGTGTGTTATGTAGGGCAAGGCGGCCACGATGCCTCATTACCATCGCATGCTACAGCAGCTGGCCAGAGCTGTTTCTGCTGTTAGCACATACATGTGTGGTCCATGTACATGGATACGTGTGTGTGCAATAAAACTATAACATCACTATAAGCTCACATTATGCGGAACCACTAGCTGTTTCTGTCAGTATGTTTGCTGTGCATGCGTAACTGCAGTGTGTGTGATTCATCACCGGTGGGCTCGCTGTCTCGATGTTGCTTGGCAGGGGGTTCGTCTGTATCCCACGGTGTGAGCTGGTTGATGGGCGTCTGTCCCCACCTCACCCCCGGAGCCAGCAGCAGTCCTGGGGTCTGGCTATCTCCAGGTGACAGACCAGAGACCTGCACAGCAGCAACAAAAACAACACCACTAATTAGAGCATAATATGAGGAAAGGAAAAACAGTCACAAAGGACTTAACACATTTAAAACCCCTGATATTTAAATTTGTGAAACTGTAAATCACTTAAAATAAAATGGTATTCAGAAATGATGGTTGACGTTGAAGTGAAATAGCTCACTTAAACTGTAAGTTTGAAAAATATTAATAATAAAAAATATTAATAAATCAGTGAATGAGGCCTGATTACAGCCTATACACAAGGAAAGGGATGTTTTTCCTTTAAAGAAGAGCCAGCATTTGATTTTTAGGAAGATACAAAAATCAACTTTCGTGACTTGAATGCACCTAAATCCAGATGCTTCCCTCTGAGATGTTGTGTTAGCAATGAATTAAACATTGTGTTCGGTCGAGTTAGATAAAAAAAAATCCCATCAAAATACAACAAATAGAAAAGAAAGAAAGACATCCTTTTGCAGTGGGGATAAAATAAAGAGTTATTTTTAGAAAGAAGATGAAAAAAATGACAATATGTGGATAGAGGTGCAGGGGCTACATTCAATTCAGCTTTACCAAGCCAAAAATAAGAGTTCTCTAAGCCTTTCAAAGCAGCAGTATCTCTAATATTTGGCCTTGGTAGGGGAGAAAGAAATGTTATCGGGCAACCCAGACTGATGAAAACACAGGGTTAATCACCACTGGACCCCTCAGCAATATTTGCTCTCACTATCAGTGTGGAAGCCTGGTCTAACAACGAGGTAGAGAGAGAGCAGAGCCAAGCCTGATTCCCCTGCTCACCCCTGCCAGCCTCCTGAGTTAATAGAAAAGACCTGGTCACCAGGCCACCCCTGCGTCTTGCTGGCTGAACCCTGCATCCTTCAATTCCATTATCCTCCCTGACCCGGCGTCCACTTCATCAAGCATGCCATCATGCATTCCAACAACTGCGCCACCTAAGCTGTGTGAGCCGACGGCACGACAACAAAAATGCAATCGGAACCACTGAAATTGCAATGAATTCATGCGCAGCTTTACATATCGGAGCCATTTGTGGAAGACCTTGCTGCCTGTTGTAATTGCTGATAGATTCATCCCAGCTTTACAGGACCTTTAACACTTTCTTCATTCACATTACCAGGACAGTGTGACTGAAATCCGATTTTTTTGAGTTTGATTTGACTCAGATTTGATTTTGTCAGGGCTGTGTGGACAAAGAAAATCAATCACTGAATTTGAAAATCAGATCTGTGTCACTTCAGTATGTGGTCCGAGATGAGATATATCTGATATGTGGCTATGCAACATGCAACTGCAACACACATGCCCGAAGCTTTGTTCTCTTCGACCTGCAGCAAATCAAACAAAAGTTGAAGAGAGTGACGTCCTCTAGAGCTAAATCACAGTTTGGTGCAATGCTGGGAATTCCAGGTAAATTTTATCTTACATATTTTGTGCTTCAATACCAAGTCGACTCATATCTATTTCTGTTGTTGTTGATAACACACGCGAAAAGGGTATCAGAGCGCATGCATGTTGTTTCAGAGGACGTCACATTCAGACACAACCATCTAATCTAATCTGTAATGAATCCCAAAAAAAACTTTACAATAACAGACCAGTTTACTAAATAGTAAAAGTTGTCTGGCAGTTTGTAAGTGCTGCAGGAAGAAGAAATAAAAAATAAAAAAAACATCTCAAGGCAAAGTAGAAAACGGGGTGATGGAGTGAACAAGCAACACTGGGTTTAGAGGTAGACGGGTTGTCAGGTCTTTCTGTCCAAGCTCAACCTGTTGACTTCAGACAAGAGAAAAATGCAATGGTTTACTCAGAGAATGCCCTAAGCGCTCAATTCCATCTGAGAGCCCAGGAGATTTAGTGAGGGAGAATTCAGAGAATTTTCAAGGTGAGGAGTTGCATTCTATAACCCACTATTTGTTTTAATGAGCATTTTTCCTTCTCCACTCTGTGCTTTGGTGAAGTCCTCTGCAGCCTTACCTTCTCATCTATACAGACTCCTCATTAACTGACAGCATTAACTCTCATACTCTCCTTAACCTCTTCACGTTTGCCTCATAAGAGCTTCTCATTAATACGCCGACCCATTTTACCAAAAATGGGAAAACAAAAATCTACTCTGCTGAATAGGAATCTGTCAGTTTTCATACACAAGGAGAGAGAGAGAAAGAGAGAAAATTGGAAGAAAAAAAGGTTCTTAGACGGCGCCATCACATTGACAGCAAATCAGCTAAGCTCAGAAACAATCCTGACTTAGAAATGATCAAGGTTAGATAAAAAAAAAATATACACACACAGACATACACACCAGAAAGTCAGGGGGCTGTGCACACACAGCAGGTAAAAACGCATGTGCACACGCAGAAGGCAGGAGATATCAGACAGGATGTTTATTAAGATGGCAGACTTGCTGCAGGCAGGCAGGAAGGCACTGTAGGTTCTGGGACAGCGCCTGCCATTTTCTCTCTATTTTATTTGCTCTCCCTGTTTTCCAGTCCCCTCCTCCCCAGCCGCCCATTATCACCGGGCAGCAGATGGTTTCCTCTGACTCGACAAAAACCATGCTAGAGAATAGGACAGGAGCCAAATAGATAACTTTTGAGTTGTGCCAAGCCATTTTGTGTATGTCGTCGAGCTGCCATGGGGGACGGGGGGGGGGGGGGGGGGTTGTACAGTCGGCAACTTCCGTGCATATGGACTGTCAAGTGTGGAATGTTGCACCTACACGCTGGCATATGCTAATGTGCAATCATGAACATGCCTAGCTGTATGAATCTGATTATTGCTGTGTACACATTTGTCCATTCAGGTGAAAAAGATGATGAGAGATGTTCTCAACCAGGTAGGACTGATATGGCCAAATAAGTGAAAATCAAAGTCAACCAATAGTTATCGCAATAAAAGGACTGCTAGTTTTGCACCTGAAGTAGGAGTGTGTTGTGTCTCAGTGTGTTGTGTCTCAGTGTGTTTGCACAGTGCAAACGCCTTACATGGAGAGTGAAATTTTCGTTTATTGACATTAAAGAAAATTACACTGCTTGATTATAATTATTGTGAAAAGTCTATAACTGGATAAGCAAAACAAAAACAGGAAATCCTCGCACAGGAGTAGGGTAAATAAAAACACATTGGCCTTTTTTTACAATGAGAAAATATCATCTTCATACATTTAGTCGGTTAAGAGGAGATAATAAAAGCATTTTCATCAATTAACTATGAGCACGGAAATATCTACCGGCGGTGTTGCTTCAAATTCAGCAGGAAGTGCTGTTCAATTCACTGTGGAAAATAAACAAAAGTGTATTTTTTTTTTCCCCTTCTCCTATACAATCCCACACGTAGATACACACGAGCGCTCAAATACACACACAGCACAGATATAGTGACTCATTCGCTCTTCTCAAACCTCTGGATGTTGCAGATATGTCAGAATCAGTGTATTGAGAAGAGGAAGATAAGATCGAGACGCATCAAAGTCTCTCTCTCTGTATATATATATACGCGTATATATAAATATATATATATATGCGCATATATATATATATATACATAGCTATTTTTCTTGGACATGCCAAGCACCGACAACTGTCACTGTGCCGTCCTTCAATAGCAAGCAGTGTTATTGTGCCTACCACAACTTCACCATCTGCTGTGGGTACATGTCGGCAGGGCCTCATGGTGATAGCAAAGGTTGTAGGCTTTGGTAGTTTTCGAGTCATCCACAGAATAAACAGAAAGCATTTGCACATGGCTTTGTGTTTGCCTTTGTTTTTTGTTTGAGCCAGCCCTTTGCCTGCTGGTTATTGCACTAGTTCAATCCTAAAATAACACACGGTAGGAAAAACTACCAGAAAACTACCACCATGAACATTCTGCACGGGCTCAGCCCTTCGTACCTACAGTGCTTCTGACATGAGCTAATACACCTAAACCTGAACATATATGCTCCCCTCTGGTTAAGAGATGGCTTTCCTTTCCCCCCAGAGAAATTACTTTATTGCTCGAGTCGAGAAGAAAATAGAAAGAAGGGGAGGCAAAATACAGAGAGAGGGAGAGATGAGTATGTCTATAACACCCAGGTCCCATTGCGGTAAACAATGTTACAGCACACACTGATCAAATCAACTAACTGCTATGAGATTTAATAACAGGACTGAGTGAAGAAGAGGGTGCTGGAGTAAGAGAAAAGCAATGTTTTGAGAAAGTGGGAATAAAAAAAAGGAGGTTTGAGGGAGAGCTGGGACGGTAAATAGTGAAAGGTGCTCTCATACAGACACACAATGCAGGTCACTAACAATAGTAGTGACAGGCTAATCTTGTGAAATGTCATTAATATGACTACCTGACACAATGTGAGTGCAGGGTGCAGGCCAGTGCTACGCGCTATACACAGGTTGATTAAGTTCTACCTTTTCTGGTCCTGTGGAAAAGCTCTTTAAACACGTGAGGAAAATAACAGACTACAGATGAGGAGAAGGTTCGGGGTTGTGTGATATCCCTCAGTCGTATATGGTAATCAGAAAAATCTGTTAATGTGCAGTTGTTTTCCTGATAATTTTATCCACTAATTTATTCCGGACCAAGAGCTTTTCCTGGTGATGTGTTTGGAGATGCCATTATGGTTTCATTTAAATGCATCCCAGGAAATACACCCCCACCATCTGCTGGCTATCTCTGGGGAGATACATGTAAACAAATTTAATCATAATCAAAATTTCAATAACAGAAGCCACTGCCATGCCATGCTATATGGTGCACACGAATACAATAATATCTCACTGCAATTGCACACCATGAACAAATAATAAAAAAAAAAGAAAAAAGAAGTATGTGCAGGCAAGGAAATGAAATGCAACTCAGACAGAATGGCTTTTTCTTCCCTTTGGCCAGGCATGGGCAGATACAGCGCATTTGGCTGAAATGTGGAGGGTGATGGAAATAATGGCTTTCCTCGGAGAAAAGTAACAGAAAGAATGTCAGGGACGGAAGGAGAGAAATATTGAGAGGCAGCATATGACACAGCCATCCATCACATATCCTTGTATCATTGTCTCTGACAGATCATTTTCAGCTTCTCCAAAACAGAGAGAAAAAAAACAAAAAATCAAATCCTAGTTTCCTCCTCTTGCTTCGTCCAAAAGCCCCAACCAAGTGTGGTCTGTAACTGTCCAGGAGCGTCAAGGCGTACACACAAGCGCACAACTCATTTTCTTTCGGACATTGTTCACTTACTGCATAGAGGTATCTCCTTTCCATGCCAACACGCTGACACCTAAATGTGAAGTGGATTCGTTCTGGACCTCCATCATAATGGTGCTGAACGCCGGGGCCGAAACACGGAGCAGCTGTGTCTAATCTTTTAGAACGGAACATAGCGGAGCATCTCGCGAGTAAACAAAGAGACTACACTGCCACTTTTTGGCAGCCATTTTAAAATGGTGCAGTGTACCGAAATGTCGAAAAAGTGCAGTCGGAGGAAGGTGGGGTCTTCAGCGTGATGGCTGCGCGGAAGAGAGACGGAGAGGAATTCCAAGTATTTAAAATATTCAAATTAGACACGATATCTCCACGACTTAAAGCATGAAAAAAAGGAGATCTTTGGAGTTGTTCAATAACGTTGTTTTGAATTAGAATAGATGAATGTCTCTATGGTGTAGGGTTGAGTGGCGGTTTATTTTGGCTGAAAACGCGATATGTACGCCATGCCCCACATTCACTGCACCCAGACACGCGAGATGCTTTTGCTTTACTTTTACTGACTTTCAGTAGCATACGGTTAACCTAATCATGCTCGTTAATTGCGCCTTTGATCGCCAGCTGAATCACTTTTAATGAGTCTGTAGATGTGTCTGTTGTCGGTGTGTGTGTGTGTGTGTGTGTGAGAGAGAGAGAGAGAGCGAGAGGGAGTGAGTGAGTGACGGGTAGAGAAAAAGAGTGGCGCCGAGAGATTCAAAGCTCCACGACTCGCTTTAGCATCAAATGAAATTTTAGCAATCAGTCGCATGTTTATGTTAATATCGTGGTTGTGGCGACTCATTATAAATTAAAGATTATTGTTTCGTGTAAAAAATAATTAATCCCGGCGACGCCACTTCCACTCGGGGCTGTGAGAGTGCAGCTCTGCTCTCTACTCGTCTGAAGAGATGCAAACATAAGGGCTGCTTTACAGTGATTCCATTTTAAGACATGGCATTGTTGTGAATCCGGCTGACGGTATTGTGTAAGAAAATACATCGGTATGATTTCAAAATACTGTACACTGCGCAGCCATACTATTGGGCATTTTTATACAGTAAAATAATCTCTTTAAAAATTCTGATTTTCTTACAACAAGAAACAGAAAATGCCATAACTCGCTCTGATTGAAAAAGAAAATTGTTATTAATACTTCGACTTCGGATTAGGTTCTATATTTTTCACGGTTCAGCTGCACGACCGTTTTCCTTAAAGACACATTTTGTGTAAAACCTCGAGTCATCATCTTTTTCTTAAAGCAATCTCTCTTCATACAAAACAAGTCTCAGCCATCACTGTAGATTGACCTGGCAGTCTGTGCACTGACAATTAAAAATCCAAACAAATCCCAAATCCTTCCAGACACCGACGCTTATCACTGACCCCCAGCAACACAATAGACAAACACAATAAAAGCCCACAACACAAGTGCCTGGCGGGTGTATGCGCTATTGATACAGAAAGGGCTGCGGATACAGACTCACATAATTTCAAGCCCCAGGCCAAACAAGTGAAGGGGAACAGACTTCACATTCACTGAAATTCGAGCTAAGACACTGCGAAGGCACGGCAATCTCCTGCCTCGGCGTACACGTTCTATGGTGAAGAAGCGTGACTGCAAGGGGTGAGGCCGACAAGCTTCAGTGAAAAAGAAGGACTGGGAACCACGCCTAATATCCCACAAGGTTGCAGGGCTTTGCCCTCGAAAGAGTACCTCAGCGCCCTTCTTTTCTTGTATTTTTCCTTTTTCTTGCAAATACTGCAAGTGAACTCAGACAACGTGACGTTTTTCTTACAAAGGGCGACTATTGCTTCGACATGTGAGCCGCGGAGGTTTCATCGTGTCATGGTAACACCTCCCAGTAGAGCGCGTCAGGGACCACACATTGCCCTAAACTGGCACTGACCGAGGCAGTAGGAGTCATAGTTCTGCAGGCGGGCCGTGAACCTGCCTGATATGGGGTGAGTGTTTGGGGAACAAAATATCTTCAGCCTGTCACAGCATCAGCTTCAGAAACGCAGAGACAACTGTGTGGCTCTTGTCTGTGGTTGAAATTGAGGTAAAGGGATTTTGTAAAAGGTCTATATTCATATAGTGCTTTCTTTTTCTAGTCTCTTCTAGACCACTCAAAGCTGCTGTACACTACAGTTTTTGCCATTCGCTCATTGTGTGTGGGAGCCTCGAATACATGTGTGACAAAATAAATGAACATTAACTGGGCAAACAGCCATTTAGCACTTAAGGATAAAATGAATTACTATTGATATCGCAATAAGAAAAAACAATACCTACTGTGCCAAGAGTGCAGCGTGGGGAATTTTTTTAAATGAGTTTTTTATAATACATGCTTTCTGCCAGTCAAATAATGGAATGCTTTGGCAGATAGGTCCAAATATCAGATCACCATATGGTGGTGCTGGGAATCAGAGGGGGAAAAGCTGTGGAAGTGGAAGGCTACCTGCAATGATGAACACTGGTGGAACCTTACATTAGAAAAGCTCTAACAAAAGAATAGCATTATCCTTCATGTGAATGCAGAGCATTGCCTTGATTTTCTGAATGTTGAGGTCACGCTGGAGTGGTCATTAGGTAAAACATCACAGAAGATAAGGTAAATATGAAAAGACCTTGTATCGTCAAGTTGCTATTTTACCAGATGTCACACACTTATTCTGCACTTTGGATGGTAGAAGGATGATGTGAGGGCAGGAAAGACCTGAGATCCTGAGAGATATTTGCTCAAAAATCTACAGTTCAAGGGTTTGTGTTTTGGCCTATAAGAGCTCAGTGTTGTCCAGATCACATCCTTTCCAGTCTTTCCAGCTCCATTCTACTTCAGTGAGTGTATGCCCAGATTCAACAAGAGGGGAAATAACAGCATCTGCGAAGAGCTGGACTCTAACAGGTCTGATGAGCACAACAGAGTGTTATAGAGACCCGTTCTGTGATGTGTTCATACACAGATAGATTATAAATGAGACAGAGCAGACAGGCAGTTAGATGGATGCTTCTATCCCATGGAGCCTCCTATTGACTTTCACTGGGTATTGAGAGATCTGGCAGACAAAGAGCCAGCCTTTGGTCAATAGGCATTTCAACTACAGAGCAGTCTGGTTTCTGCCTGACACTCAGTCTGATCTGACAAAATACCCTTTTATGAACACTGAAGTAGCTTTTATTATTTATTATTTATTTTATTTATTTGTATTTTTTTTTCTTTAAATAAAACAGGCTTTTTGTTTTATTTAATTTCCCAGCAGTATCTATACAATAGAGTTTAGTCCACTGAAATATACATTCTAAAGCACCACCTGGAAAATACTGTTCCAATTGTACAAGTGTGAATAATTAAACTGAAAATACCAGCACAGCTAATGGGAGGTAATTGCTGCAAATGTGCCTAATTAACGACACTATGCTACAACATTATGGCAGCGCAGTGGTCAAATTTAAAACCTTCTCTCATATGAACTCTGGAAATTGAAATGAATATGAGGCATGTGGCTATACAGCATGGCGCTCACCTTGCATTCAGGAAAAATAGCAGTATTAAATGAGATGCAGCCTATTCTGCATCATTACACTGTCAAATTAAAACCACTCATGAATCCACCAGCGTGCCAACAAGCCTGTTATTACGTTATTTTTGCAGCCTTCTCTACACAACTGTGCATTTTCTGGTAAAAGGGAATAAATGTACCTGAGAATGAGTAGGTTAAAAGGCACAGGATGCTCAGATGCTAAACGCAGATGTTTTCATGTGAGTGACTTGATGAGTCTGAGTGAAACAAGAAGTTAATTCAAAGAAATGCACATGAGTGACCTATAGCGGTGTTCCGCCTTTTGAGGTTTCAGTCTTGAAGCTCCAGTCCTGCTCCCCCAGAGTTTGCAGGAAGACTGAAAGACTGGTTTTATCCCACAGGATGAAGAGGTCAGTGCAGCTCTGTTCTCCTGCAGGCACAGGGGGGAGCCGACACAGAGCGCTGCTTGGGGTAAAATATACCCTTTAGAAACATGCTGGGATCATTAAAGATCCAAAAAAACCTTAAAGAAAGTGAGAAATAGCCATGAACTACACTGCGGCAGGTGGATAAACAGACCTCTGCTTGAGTTTTCAAAGCAAAAGCCTTCTCTGTCTGCCTCTGAGTGAGCTCCCATAGATTTTCTCCAATGTTGTTGGTTTTTCAAATGCAAATGCTGTTCTATACAGATGGCGAAAGTAATTTCAAGGCTCATATCATGTGTCGAAAGTTACAATTGACAAGTAAAATTAGGATGTTTTTGAGGATTTCTTGGTGTCTTTATTCTTGTTTTGCCCAAAGAATTTGGTAAAATAAAATAAATTAAAAACACCCGGCAAAACAGCTGCATAAAAATATTCCGGAATCTACATATCAAATTCCACTCTAAGACATGTAATCGCGGTGAATCCGAGACTTAAAAAAAGACCTTTTTAGGAACAAGGTAATCTATTTTTACCAGCTATAAAACAACAGCATCCTCTTTGTGCCAAAAAAAGTCAATATTTCTCTTTCCTAGTTTTATAAATACTGGGAAAAGTTCCCTCTTGTCTGTAAGTACATATTTCAAGAGCTAAAATTGAAGCTGTGCGCCTGTCAAAGTCGTGGTTCTTGCACATTCTATATTTCCTGTGTTTTTTTTATTTTGACACTGTCCAGCTCCCTTCAGTAGACTCATACACTGCGGTTACACCGCTGTTATATCACACAAACATTAAACTTGTCAACTTCCTCTCGGCAGTTGGCAGCCTTGTTTTCCTCACTATTTAGCCTTGAAACCGGTGAGAATCATCACAGTTTAGTCGATGTATTACAGGTCCTGGTGTGAGTGAAACGGGTAAATTTGGAGACTTGAACATAAAAAGAAATCCTTTTTCGTGAAAAAACCTTTTATGGCATTTATACAATTATTTTTATTTCATTACTCAGTTTAGTGATTTTGCTAAGTGATTATGTGAGAGATGAAAATGTGTCTTTGCTTAATAGATGCAGACCAACAGCTTTAATCACTTGGATGATTAATCACTTACATGGATGAGTCATGATAGATAGATAGATAGATAGATAGATAGATAGATAGATAGATAGACAGACAGACAGACAGACAGACAGACAGACAGACAGACAGACAGACAGACAGACAGACAGATAGATAGATAGATAGATAGATAGATAGATAGATAGATAGATAGATAGATAGATAGATATTATGTTACCAATGTGTCTTGAAGCGGCAATAAAAACAGTCTAAGAACCTCCAGAGATTAAATCTTTTTCTTTTTTTTTTGGTAGAAGCTGATGCAGCTATTTCTTTGCATTTTCAGGGGACTTCACCTAAAGGTTGCTCTTCTTGACCAGGACGGTGCATAAGCCCCTTTACTGTGTCTGAATGAGGTAATGATGCCACTGGAGGAAAGATTTAAAGACACTTTTGTTGTCAGCAGAAGCAGCAACTGTGCTTTACACAGGTTCATATTTCCCTTACACAAGCCTTACACACGGGCTCCCTGTGCACTTGTTGACAGGAGCTTGTAATCTGAAATAGTCTGCAGGGTTGAGCTGTTAAGTCCCTTGCAGGAATAGGATACAGTTATGGTGAGAAGGGGAGGACAAGGAAGAATAAGAGGGAACATCTTCCCTCTAAAGCTTATTGAGCTGTCAGGTTTCAGTCCCTATCAGGGACTATTGATTTCCTGTCATATGTTCGACTGTATGTGCTTTCACATTCGTATTTGACAAGAGCGCTTCAGTTAATGGACCTGCTTTGGCGGTTATGACCACATCAGGAAGCCCATCCACATATTGATCTGTGTTGACGCCAAGCGTAGTCCTTTATTTAAATTGATCCATAACAGAGTAGCCAAGTGCTGGTTTCACACTCTGATGTTTAATGGAAACTACCAGACTGCACATTGAGCCAGACAGAGTGGAGTCATCACCAACAGCAATGGCGGGGACACGGAGGCAGCTAATAGTGCTAATAATGTTTTGGAAACTGACAATAAACTTCTCCTGTTTGAAGTGTTTTCTCTGGATGTTGAAGAGCTAAGTTGAAATTACATTGTGGCATAAGCGTTTCAGTGACCTTTCTCGTGTTCACTTCAGCTGTCAAAAACCATAGCACTGGGCAGCAACATAGAAACGGATGAATTAAACTCTTGTGGCATTTACTAAACACAATTTTTTTTGTCGCGTCTGACTAAACCACGTTGTTCTGCAAAACCTATTGTTTCAAAACGTTGCCGAAATCATAACCTGTAAACTGTGTCGCATTAATATAAACCTTAAGCAATAGGAGAAGACAGTAAATAGGTTGTGTTTTCCTTAGAGACCAAGCTTCATAATGGAGATATACAATGTGCATGCATAGGACATCGCTTTGGAGAGCAGTCACAATCTCTTGGCCATGCCCAAACATTAGTAAGAGTCATTAGGCTCATTTAAATAAGGCCGTTAAGCTGATAAAATGAGATAAAAATGAGGCTGTATATTTGAGCGCAGGAACAAAAGAACAAGCACCCCCCCCCCCCTTACAATATCTCATTGGTATGCAAACCCTTCTAAGTCAAGTGCACCATAACAAAGGATGGTGGAAAGCGTTTGGTGGAGGCATTTGACGAGGGCAAATGTCAGTGGCCCCGGTCATTTCAGAGCGACCTCTGTGTCTGTGACATAAACTTTAATACCAAGAGTAACTCTAACAACAACCTCAACATGATGTTGTACACAAACCTTGACAATATGACTGTTACAACCCTTTAATTAGAACTGTTTTTATTTTTTCCGTCCTTAAAGCAGCTACTCCCTAGCATGACTCACCAGGACGACGGTTGATCAGCGGTAGAGCGAGGAACCTTTTTTTTCCATTTCAACCGGAAGGTTGTGGGGCTTGATTCGATTCCCCGCTCCGCTAGTCTACATTCCTTATGTGTCCTTGGGAAGGACACTTAACCCCCGTATTGTTCCTGACAGCATGTGAATGTGTATGGTGTATGTGGGATAGAAAATGTGCGGGACACACAGATGCATTGCATGAATGTGTGAGTGAATGGGTGAATTATGCGGGGATGGATTAGGGGCCAGTGGGCCCCTGGGCACAGCCTGGAAAAGGTGCACTTGGGGCCTGGTCCTGGTAGGCCTGTTCAGTAATCCATGCTTGAGTGAATGACAAAACTGTTGTAAAGCAGCTTTGAGTGGTCATTAGGACTTAAAAAAAGTGCTATATAAATACAGACCATTTATAATTTTACAATATCAGGGGCGGAGAAGGTCGGCTCTTGCCTGCAGCAATGACACAAACACACACACACACTAAGCTATTCCATACAATGCACTTCTTCTATTCTATGTGAATTAAATAGTCATATTTGCAGCTAATAAGTCAATACAGTGGTATAAGTTTGTACCTGCACGACCACAACAACAAACACATTTTTTTTCTAAGCTGAAGCTGCCATCCCCGAGACAGCAATATTGCAACAGTAAACTCTGATATGACATTTCTACGGTGAAGATTTGAGCTTTTACTATGGAAAGATATGATGTGACACTTTGGAGACTTTTCACACCAACTCTTCCTTTTTATGGACTTTGTGGCTTTATAACACCACACTATTTCCACCTTGGACGAGACATAATTTATAGGCAGTAGAAGGCTTCGTCGGGCGCATGTAAACATTCTCCGGATAAGTTAGGGCTGGGCAATAATTCTACAAAGATAAATATATTACAATAGGACTTTCCTCAATATTAATGTAATAAAAACATGTGTTTGCACATTTAAAAAAAATTACATTTGTTTATGCATTCTTAGAGACGACATAAAAGTTTTGCCTCAGATTTGTGAAATGTTTCTCTGTTTAAGAATTGTGTTGTTTTCTATCCATAAAGAATTTTAAAATTCAAATTAGAAGCGGAATAGAACCCTTTATTGTCATTGTACAAGGCGATGGCATTAGTGGTGGGTTCCTCTGAAAACTAGTGCTTATTCCAACACAGAAAACAATAGTAAAGAAAGAAACCTCTAAATATCTGACATTTTAGTGTGATTAATAGTATAATAGTAATAATATAAAAGTATAATAACTGATTTGAAACCTGATTTGTAGGTTTTTGCCACAGGATAAGTGTATGGAAAGGATAGGTGTATAGAGGTAGGGAGATAAACAAAAAAGCTCCCCAAAAATTAAAATACTAAATGCCAAAAGAGGAAATACAAAGAAATATAGCTAATTTCGAACATTTACTGTTACTCCACGACTGTGAGGCGTCTAAAAATAAAAATGTTGTGAAGAGACACGAATCGCTCGTGTAGAGACAAATCCCACTTCACTGCTGATTTAGAATTATGAATAATGCCTCGTTTTCATGTTCACTGAAAGACAGGGGAGGAGCTCCTGAAACAGTAACTGTAAACTATCTCAGGATGATAATGGAATCATTGCTTACCGGTATGTTTGCACCTTGTGAATCATGTAATAATAATAGTTTTTATGTGCATGGAACATTTACACATCGTAAAAAATATATTTTTCCTCGTGCATGGTTTTCCCTCTTTTTCTCACATTTCTGCAGCCCGATTGGAAACCTGGTGTATGGTAAATAGCCCTTAAATTAGGTCCCTGGCCTTCCAGCTTGGTTATCTGTGATGATCTGAACAGTGTGTGCTGCTTGAAAAGACCCATTTCCCCTCTGGCACATCATTTAACATGTCTCATTTACCAGGGAAATATGCAGGTCACACACTGGGAGATTTCTGGTCACATCCTTACCTCGCTCAATACAAATTTTTAAAAGATTTGAATTAGAACAACTATTACATGTTATCTTCTACTTGTGTTTTCACCCCGATAAATATTAATGTTGTCTTCTTCTTTGACAACAATACATTTGAAGCAGGCGCCCGCAGCAGTAGAGTAAGAGAGAGAGAGGGAAAAACTACCTTCACAGGTAGTGATAGCTTAACCTAGATCTTTGAGGGGCACCTTAATACAAAATAAAGAACACTGGACACGGCAGCAGAGAAATGTTGCCAGGAAGTGAACAGTTATTCTGTCCAGCAACAAAGAAGAGGGCTCTGCGTCATCTTCAGAGGTCAAATTACAGATTCAGAGTCAAACAATTGGATGATTTATTGATTTAAAAAAAAAAAAAACAGCTAAGAACAGACAATCACACAAGCTTTTTTTCTTCTTCTTTAGAAACAGTGCCAGCTCATAAAGACAGTACGTAAAAAAGTAATTTGAAGGAAATATAACCCCTTTAAAAAAACAGATATTTATTTGGAGTCAACAAGCCAAAATCCATTTATGCCGTGTAAGGTCATGCCCTGTTTACATGTAATGCTTTTATCCCGTCTGCTGAAAATGTGTAGGTGTCTGACATTTACTTCTGAAGTATTCAGGGTGCGTTCTTTTCTTTGCCGTTAGCTTTCAGAGCTGATGGATGAGTACACTTGAGAAAGTTCAGTGGAAATGTTTGCCTTTCACCAGCAAAAAGTCTGCCATGAACTTCAACATAATAACTCGGATCTTAAAGCACATCAGAGAGCGCGGCACAACACTGACGAGGTGTCCATTGTCACGTTTAATAAAAAATAAACCCACAGAGCAAAGCAATAGCAGAAATACCTGACCATTTTTCACTTTTACAATAATAAACATGAAGCAAAGTTTAATCACAAAAAAAAAGGGAAATATGTATTTTAAATGTTTCCTTTAGGTTATAATAAATACCTGCATTGTCCTTCGTCTACCATGTCAAATTCCTGAGTTTTATCAAGTTCACCCTCAAGTGTCACGTGACTTCTGTCATAATTACAGCCACGAAAGGTCACCTAAGAATAAAATTTAACTATGGGTCGTAACGCGCTGCTTGCATGGACAACCTATAGGATTTTACCCCTCATAAAAGACATGCTTGATTTATTCCTATATAGCGTCACTTTCTGTATAGAACTGCAAACTCCTCGGTCACAGTTGACGCACTGAAGGCTCGGTGCTACCCGATGATGAATTAGTATGACGTTTTGAGGCGGTTGATTGAAGTAAAAATAGCACGAAACAATTCAAATACACTCCTTTTTTTAGTGATCATACAATTTCATATTATTGTAGCAAACCCCCCCCCCCCAAAAAAAACAATTCAAATGACGTTAAGGAGGTTTTCTTTATTTTATAAGATGCTAAAAAATAGAAGCAGTGGTTTGAAAAATGTGTTTTCCGACCTGAAATAATGTATAAATTAGCATACAACTAAAACGTTTAAAAGTATAATAGTCATTACATTGAATACATGTGTAAATGTATTTAGTTACTGTGAGCCAGTGCTGTCAAAGCAACCCTAACCCGTAATTACTTTCAGCGAGTGTTTTAAAATGTACTCTAATTATTTAATTGTGACTCAAACACAGTTTGTCCTTGGCTGATGCACAGATTATCCGGAGTTCAGCGATTTGAACTGCACTAGAAATCTAAGGAAATTCTGTCTGTGTTCGTCGTGCTGTATTTCTATTTTCTTGTTTTTTTTGTTTTTTTTGTTTTATATGGCGGCGGCCTTGCAGATATTTGTGTCAGGCTCGTATTATGTGGGCTAAATCCGCAGCTGTAATTCAGAGCAACTTTTAAACTGAGACGTTTAAAAGAGAAATATTAAACGGAAATATTTAACTGCTCTTATTCATTTTCACCCACTTTTTCAACTGTCTTTTATACTCGAGAGAGAGACACACACACACACACACACACACACACATAGTGAAGTGTGTCATTTTCAAAATGGCAGACAACAGTAACAAAATGTTCCTTTTTTTCAATCTTTCATCTTTATTGTGAACTTGAAAAGGCTGAGATAATATGTCAGTCGATTTTCTACTGGGCTGCTCCAGCCTTTCTGTGAGTTAATGTGATAGCGCTTTGACTGCCCTTCAAATAGAATTAGGAAATATTTGCCAAGATATTTCAAGACTGACTGTCAACAAACAGTCCACTACAGAGTGGAATATGCACTGAGCTCTTTGCACACGCAGTAAAACTCAGCACATATTTCATTTTTTTGTCCAAGTGCTTTCTGACATTACATGCTTGTTAAAATAGTATTAAGAGTTTGTCCAGCAAGTGAGCAAGCACTTCACACTGAAAATGTCCTTTGGAGCAGAGATTTCTTTTTTTTTTTTTTGTCAAATCTGTGAGTCATAATGATAATTGATTATCTAATAGATTTGTGTTAATAGAAATATTGAATTATTTTAGTTCTCCTTTTCCCACTGGCACGACCAACAATATCATTTAAAAAAGCTATATGTAAGAACATTATTATAATAAAAATCACCAGTGTTTTAGCAGACATATTAAATTAAATTGAAATACTGGCTTCACTGACAACAATGGTAGAGCCAGTTTAAACTTAATTTAATTTACATTTACAGCCGGCTAATTCAGTTGCGTAACTCCTCACAGTGCCGTCTTTTGGTTCATGAAGGATTGGTTCCTCCAAATTAGGGGACAATTCTCACCAGTATTATCCATTTGGATTGTGGCACCCAGTTTAAACTGTAGTTGCATATCTTGCATATAGTGTATTTAAGAAACAGAATCAAAAACCTCATTTTGAACACTATGTGCCTGTTTTTTTTAACCGATATCTCTTGCGTTTATCATCCAAACAACGTCACGCGAACAGTTAGACAGTTATGCGATTAACAGGCAGATGTTCCCCGCATTTATAGATAGATGTGCATTATTTGCAGTTCAGCTTTAGACACTAGGTTAATTCGCCATAGTGCTTTTGTGTGAGGATTATGTGGAGCCTCAATAACACGAGGTAATGACATGGTAATCTCAGCCCAAAGTGAGGTACAAGGGGGTTGTTTTTAGTGTCGGAATTATTCCTAGGTGTGTTTTGGGAGTAACATCAATTAAGCCAATCAGAATTGCGCTTAGTCATTCCATTTAAAAGTCAGGTGGGTTTGTGCCTGGCACGTTGCTATTTAAATGATGAATGCAGGAATCTGGAGATATGAAGGATTCTCTGCTGAGGAGATAACAGAGCTGAAAATCAGGGCTGCAGGCCTGCCTAATAGGTACGTGGACCCTCTGTCCCATCAACGACTCCATTATACTGCACAGAATAAAGAATTGCAACCGCCATTTAACAGATGAGGAAGAGGAGGAAGAGGAGGAGGGGAGAATCACCGAAGTGCGTCCCCGTGTGTAACACAAGCAGAGTGTTTGTGGATTGTGAACCCGCCAATGTTTGAGCAACTAATGCTCAGCTTAAATAAGCATGACAATCCTGGGCCATTGACTTTAGCCCGAGGTTTTTCAATGTTGGTCAATGCAGTGGTGCAGTTTCTGCTGCGCAAAGATGGTAAAGTGCCGAAATTGGGCCTGACCACACCTCATTTTAAGATTTCATTTTAACACACTGATGAGCGCAAGTGCATTTTCTACATACACTACCTGGCTGCTCCAGTTGGAAACTAACCCCCCCCCACCGCCAGCGTGAGAGATTCCTTTTACTGAAATTAAATACTATAAAATATTTTTTCCTTTTTGCTATCATAGTCGTTCTGATACTCATTGCAATCAACTAATGACATAATAACAAGGCCGGTCCATAGATCTGCAACATTTAAACAACACTGCAAAAAGAAACAAGCCTCTAATAAATCCTGCCCCTAAAAATAACTGTGTAGTGTCAGTGCTTGGCTCGCATTTGATAATATTTATTGCTTCCTCAGATGCACAGCACTTCCCATAATGCCTCATGATGAAATGGTTCCAATTTCAATCTGACCTTGAGAATGTTCTCTTTATGCACTGTTCTGACATACTGCGCCTCATCAGGAGACACTCAAGATGTGGTGAGACTGTGCAAACACGCCCTTGAAATCAGCTTCTTAATTGAGATGGAAGCTGGAGAGTTTCCAACAACAAAGACAACCTCGGCGCACACACAGGCTGTATTGTCGGACAGAGACGTCCTCTTTTTCTGAGCAAAAAAAATGAAAATGTGACCCCAAGTTGGGCTGACATTACAGGCTATAGCTCACAGTAATGGCGCCCTGTAATGGATCAAATGAAAAGGGGATGTCATAATGGAAGGTGGGAGCAGGCAAGGATACAACAATCATACCTTATATTTTCATTTGTGTCAAGCCATGACACACGCGCTCTCTAAATGACAGACAATGACAGACAGTACCTCCTGGCACGAATGTGGAGAATGACACTCAATCATTCAGCTAAATCGGGAGGAAGAGACGAGCGCATCTTTAAACAAGTCAACACAAAACACGAGGAGCGTGCCGTACTCTTCCGCTGACGCTGCCGCGATGAGAGTCGGGACGCACGAGTCGCTTCGTACACCTGTAACAGCAATTTAAGTCATAATCACACCAGTATGTAAAGAAGCGCTCCACTCGAGCACCAAGCAATTATGAAGTAATTACTGCATTTAATAAAGCTGTTAGACTGAAAATGATTGATTACAGTAAAATTAGTTTACTTCCACTTTTTTTTTTTTTTTAAATAACTTTATAGCTGAAGTCAGCGCTCACTGAGTCAAGTGTGAGAGGAATACAAAGACAAGATAAAATAGGTAATTAATGCCAAATGTAAGTGGATGATACTTTAGAAAGCATAAATTCAAATTGCACTAATGTAGGTATTTATAAAAACAACCGCTCTTCTCTGAGATGTGCTGTAAACGCATCACCCAAGTAAAGGATTACTCGAAAAAAGTACTCTGCCATTACTTACTTTAACCAGTAGAGTAATCCGCCATATTAATCAAATTTAGTAATTATAATCTAATTGCTTTCAATTACTTTTGTATTGCTTTGCTTCTAGACTCAGTAAAATATTATGTTGAACAGACAATTTATTCCATTGCAATTTGCAGACTAATTTGAATAGGGATATTATCCTCCTCTTCAAACATTATCAACGGTTATTTCCCAGAAGTATCTAACCTGATTACAGTTGCAATATTGCTGCCAGTGCTGTTATTAGAGCAGAATACAAACTGTGTGGCCTTTTGTTTTTCCCTCAGATCATGAGCCGCATTTTCATTCTTTTTGCGCCTGGAAATATTTTTTAAAATATGTGCGAGGAGATTGGAAGGACTTTAAGTTGCAGCTAATTTTAGCAGCGAGGATTTTGCAGCCTGCACTGGAGAAAATTGCTATCACAAAAAAAATTGGAGAATTGATGCCGAGGAAAGTCAGCAAGTTTTTCTGATGTAAAACCTTGAACCCAATTAGCTCGTCATTGCTTTATTCATATATTGAAGTTGTATAACCTTTTTTGTCCAGAAAAATAAAATATACTGTCTGTTCTTTCACCAATTTATGGGATGTTTCACTGTCTTTTTATGGCACCAGGTAAGAATTATTGCAAGGTGCAGTTATATTTCTCCAGTATGCAGTCTAGATTAATCCTGAACAACGTTTTAAGATGTTATTCATTGTCATGAATGGCACAGCAGCTACACAGTGATTACCACTGCTGCCTCACAGCATGAAGGTCCTGGGTTTGAACCCCAGACACGCAGGTTGTGTCTGTGTGAAATATTGACTTGTGACTTCCTCAGCCAGTGCTTGCAGATGCACACAGTGGTGTTCAGCAGGACAAGGTGGTGCAGATTATAAACATGTAAGCTGAAAATCAATGAAATATTTGTTTATTTAAAGGTGCATTATGTAATAAATCTAAAGCAACTGGCCGTAAAATCCTCCTAATATGTCACAGAGACTCATGAATAATGTTCATATAACAAACTGAACTCACCAACAACAACAGTACAGCCAAAATATTTGCATTAAAAAGAAATCTTTTGCAGACTGCAAATCATGTTTATGTTTTGAAATCATGTTTTGGCATGTGGCGCCACCTACCGCCGTCTACCAATCATTGCAGTCAGTAGAGTCTCAGCTGCCGAGCAACCACGGGTTGCCAGTAATGTCAGAAATCTAAAAGACCCCGGTATTTTGATTTTGAATGTAGTAACCGTTTTTTTGCCACATTCTTACATATGGCACCTTTCAAATTCAATTTTGTTGAGTGCCGTGCATACATTAGCCAAAATGTTTCCAAAACTCTTCATTAAATCCACAGAAATCTGTATTTCTATTTAAGGAAACAGACCATTTTCATATCAACACCTCTTAATGATGCCTCCTGCTCTGCCCGTCTCTTCCAGTTAAGTGCACGGTGGAAACCAAAAAATACAATTGACATGATCCCAAAACCGCTTCCCAGTGTCATGGAACAAGGTTTTTGTTATTGTTTTGAGTGAAAGACCCCAAGACAGTATATACTAAGGATTACAATTTTATTTTTTACTTCATTTGTATAGTTTTATAGATTTTTACATCTGTATAGTTATTTTAAAGTTGCCTCATAAATAACATTTAATGTCCAATGGACAAAAAAAAAATCCATGTTCTTACAAAGAGTGTGTCCTAAAGTTCCACCAAAATCGATGATTGTAGGAGAGA
The DNA here is from genome assembly GCF_963457635.1 of Microchirus variegatus. Taxonomy (NCBI): domain Eukaryota; kingdom Metazoa; phylum Chordata; class Actinopteri; order Pleuronectiformes; family Soleidae; genus Microchirus; species Microchirus variegatus. Next base: position 11,912,428 of record NC_139813.1, read on the forward strand.
AAATGTCCCCTTAACAAAGAGCAACAGTGCCAGTATCACTCTGTATACTGCTCTAATACAAGCAACATTAGGCCGTTGCTGTCCATAAATTATTCATATATTATTCTCATGGACCACTGTAATCTGATGAGTGCGATAACCATGTCACTGAAAGTGTTGCTTCCAACTCGGCATGCCACTGAATACTTAAACTGTGGATAATATTGATTAGAAGAAGAAGAAAAAAAGAGTCACATGTAAAAATCATAAGTTGCTAAACAGCAGAAAGATGAAAGAACAGCATTTACATATAGGGTATACAGTGGTTGTGGTTATGGCAGAGAAGAGCACTGCAGTGTGATGATGCATGGAGCCCCTAATGAGAAACAACGAGCTCTCGGTAATCGGTTAGCCTGAGTTAAGGTCAGACCACAAATGCTGCATGATTGAGTCACCCCCAAAGTCCCTATTAGAATTTGCATTTAAAATATCTATTATTTATGTGTGTATTATTAAAATGGCCGGCTGTGGATCCCCTGAGAACAGTGCGCGGGGACGGCCCACAGCAACTGGCCACAATACTGGAGACTGACAATCGAATAATGGGCCGAGAGGAATGGAAGACTTATGAGAGAGAGATTAAAAAAAAAAGAAGTTGTCTGGAGTTCATGAAAAGCATTGGTCATAATGAGAAACACATTAAATTTAAGGGAAATAATCTAAAATTGAATATTATTACATGAATACTAACTTCAAGCAATTTAATGGAAGCTATTTTTTAAGCCAGCGCTAATACGATTTGCCCGTTACTATGACTATACGACAATAAACAGAATTAAACACGAGCACAGCAGTTGCATTTGGAGGATTTTAACCTGCAATAACAGTCTTAGAATGACAAAATAACCCATTTTATTCCCACCATTATTTGTCTAGTTTAGCAGCTATTTGCTCGTAAACAGATGCACGGCACAAATTAAAAACAGTGTTGGTAGAGGGAAAGCGCACCAATCTGCTATTCCAACTGGTCAATAATCCTGTGCTTAAACCATTTAATTCCAGGTCCATGCAGATTTTCACCAGTGGGAATGCGTTTGGTTGACATTCACTCAAATGACTCCAGGAATGCAAGCAGATTTGTTTCAGCTTCAGCTCCAAACGGCATTAGTGAGAACTTGCAATGTGTCATTTTAAGCTATGACTTTGCATTATGTGAGTAAGTATGTTCTGAACTGTCACAATAAAAAGCCATACAATCTGCATTTCACCATAGAATCTACAGAATTCATAGGCTTTATACTTATGGAGCTCATAAACCCCGACAATATTACAAGGCCATCCATCGCTGTTGCATTTATACATTCGGTTATATTTGGTCTGACTCAAAAGCAAAAAACTCCTCGTCGTCATTCTCCGCACTTCAAGATGAGTTCTTAAATAAAGACATTGAAGCTAAACAAAACAATGTCCCTGATCTGATATCAGCTCAGGAGGAGAGGAGAGCACAAAGTCAATTGGCTAATGATTTTGTTTCCAAGGATTTTCAAGAAAGCGCTCTTAAGCCGCGCTCATCGTCTCTGTTGTTCACCCAACTGAGAAACGCACCAAGTCGAGCGAAGACATTTCAAAGCGAGAACTGCCAATGTCTATTTACAGTCAAGTAAAGTGCAAACACTCTGATGGTCCATCCGTTTCAAATGAAAATGTAGTCGGCATACCAGTAAAACATGAAGCACCCTCAGTGTCCGGCGTATAACTGATGCTGTGAGCAGCTGAAGGTGTGAGCCGAAGTGTCAGATGTGCCAGATGCGACGGAGAGCGCTGTATTGTTTACCTGTGCATCTTAAACACCATTCTGTCTGCGTCCTCTGTGAAATACGACCTCCCTCATGACACAACTGATGCTTTAAAAGCCTGCATTCGCCATCACCTTTCGTACGGTGTTAACCTTAAGGTGGCAGTGCTTTGAATGTCAACCCCTCCACATGTGGACCTTTTTAAATGCCACTGCTTTTTTATTCCGCAATTGTGAAACAGGACAGACAAAGGGATGGAGGGCGGGAAGGAGAGGGCGGGCGAGAAGACTTTTTTTTCCCCCACTAGATGAAAACCAAATGACAGACAATCAGCTAAGCTCAGCAGGGGGTTCATTTAACACTTGAAGAGGAATATCAGGGGAATAATACTAAGTGTGGGTCTTTGAATGACTACAGAGTGGAGTCTCTCTTTTAACGATGTGCTCAGTTAAAAAGATAGATGAATGGCAGCCTTGTACTAGAGAGCATGGCGTCCTCCTTTTGGGTTCAATGAACTGGTCTACTGTAAAAAGTACCAACTAAAATATGCAGCACATACTTTCAGTATTTTCAGTGCGGTATGACCTTAGGATCTATACTGAATAGAGATTTGACATGAATCACAAGTTTAGTAATGGAAATTACTTTAAAAAGTTCTTTATAAGTACATGTGTTGAGTCCAAATCGTCTGTGTATCGAACATCATTAAACCCCTTTATGATAAGGTAAAAAAGTGACATCGGTACATGAATTTAGTCATATTTTGCACAACAATAACGAATGTTCTGAAGAAACTGAGTTGCTGAAGGATGGATGAGGACCAGGGCCGTTTCTAGCTGTTTGGGGGCCCTATGCGATATACTATTTGGGGGCCCCTATTTTTTTCAAACTCGAGGTAGAGATTCCTAACTTTTTCTGATTACCCCACAAACACTTACATGCTTTGCAAATATATGCATAATGAATGCATCCAATACATGCAAATAAAGAAAGGTACTTTTAAATTCTCAAAAATATAATGAAATATGAGTGAACTTGCAGTTTGGGGGCCCCCTGGTGGCTGTGGGGCCCTATGCAGCTGCATAGTCCGCATTTAGCAAGAAACGGCTCTGATGAGGACACACTCTATGCTACAAGAATGGTTTCCATGGATGTCAGGCTATTTATTTTTGGTAATAAGTTATACTTAGAAACACTTTCTTTCCCCTTTGACAAAGACCACTCACCGTATGATGAGGATAGAGAAAAGTATGATGCGGTGGTTGCAGAGATGACAAATGATAATAGCAAATGTAAGGCGACAGCCACTTTAAATTGCCACGGGACCGACACTGACCCCGTGACACACAGAAAAATGTGACAACCTTCCACATGCTGTGGAGTGCAATGTGCCTGACAGAAGCCTTGTGCGATTTTTTCCGTTTGTTGTTCGGCAGCGTTCTCCTTTACATTGTCATGAGATTTGCTGCAAGCATTTCCAGTCTTGGAGAGACGAGGACTCGGAATCAAGCGTCATTTGTGATCCCTCGGTGTCCTGTAACAGCTGTCTCCAGCATCAGAGCATGTGGTTGCCTCTATCCCATATTACATCTCTGCCACTCAGCGCCAACGGATCAGCAATCCAATTTCACACAAGCGCGCTCAGAGGGAGGCTACACTGACGCAGGAATGAGGATCTATGCTTTAACAAAGACGAGCAGTTGTTTGAAGAGGCTGGAGGGGTGGTGGTCTGAAGGAGGGAAGAGTTGCAGAAGAATTAGATAGAAATAGTGAGAGAAGTGTGATGCAGGGGAGATAAAAATAAAGAGTGATAAAGTGGGTTTCTGTGACTGTTACTTTCATCAGTCGAGCTGCTGCAGAGAACACGATGAGCTCCGAAATTCCCAAACTATCTCCGAGCAAAGCAACAGCGCGCACAGCTGACAGACAGAAAGACAGACAGAGGCTCTGAGACGAGCCCGAAATTTGTCAACACGTCCCTGTTTGTGTAGTGACGTCGCATGCGCCACTTTATGCTCAGTCAAAGACCAGCAAGACAATGATCTCTATGTACTGCTGCGAGAGCAGATGTACAGTATTGGATGACAGCGTACTCCTCAGCCCTTTCAATATCACACACTCACATTGCAGAGTCATTGTGACATAAATATAGAAGGGGCTTGCGTCTCATCTTTCACAAAGCAGAGAGAGTATTGAATCTGATATTCAATGAACGGTTATTAGATTGAGCCATCATGCCGTCAGTTTGGAGCCAGACTCATAAGACAGCTGGCGTGCTGAAGAGGCTGCTTTTAATTTGCAACCCCCACACACACACACAAAACACACACAGCAAAAAAAGAAAGGAGAAAAAAAAAAGAGCAAACTCTGACTGGACCAGCCAGAAACGTGTCTGCAGCCTTGTGTAAAGCTCGATGTAACCACCACATACGACTCTAAATGCTTGACTATTTTGGGATACAGTTTTTTAGAACAATAACTTGTCTGTGCTGCCATTTAATTTTCTCCTTGGGGAGTGAAATCCAGGAGAGGCAAGTACTTGGCCACGTTTGCAGACTTGTGATGGGAATTTCGGGTGCTTGGATAAATTGGTGCTGAGGTCTGTTGCTGGTACAAAAGGTCAGCTGGGAGACTATATCCGCCATACAGACAGACAGACAGACAAAGGGGTACCGGGGGAGAGGATAAGAAATGGATGAAACCTATGAAACATCCTGTCACTGTGAGATTGACAAGACAAAGATAACACTTGTCTCCACCTATTCTTCAACCTGTTGCATTGTTATCATCGCGCATCTGCCAACCGTTTCATTTCTGCGCGGATTTCTTTTTAATAAATCAACTGCTGTCAATATTTTCTGGGTACAATAAAAGATGACAATGTCCTGACTGTGTGATGAGGGGTAAATCGCTCCTCAGATTTGAGACTCCAATTTTCCACCTGATTTCAAATGCTGATAAGAAAAACGATGTCTGACAGTTCACTTTTTAACGTCCACATTCTCTGACAGTCTGTCAGTGAGTCATGACTGAGCCTGTGTGTCCTTCTCTATCTCTGTCTGTCTGTCTGTCTCTATCTCTGTCCTTGATTAGCAATCACAGCAGCATTGCCTGGCCTGATTCAGAGTGGAAAGCTTTAATCCTCCCCACATGGTGCCGAGACTTCCAGACCCTGCTGCAATTGCTCCAGGTAAACACACACAATCACTGTTAACACTCCAAAGTTTCCATAGATCATCTTGAGGAAAATCACCGCCTAATCCGTGCTGAGCTCCCTTGAGGTCCACTGTTTCTTAATGGCTCTGTTGAAGATGCCCAACAGTGGATTTGTTTGTCCACAAACATTACGATGATGTTTGTGTTTGCAGAGAATAAGATTATAAAGAACTAATGCATGACTAATGGAAAAGGAAAACAGCCGCGCAGGAAAATTATGATGCCTCGTTCATAAATTGTCAGAACAAATTTAAATCAGGTGCACGCATCTAACTAGACGCGTTGTGAGTGTGTTCCTTGGAAACATCATTTATAATGTTGTTGCCGGGAATTGAAATTCTGTTTGCCCAGGAAAAGAAAAAAGAAGAAAGAGCCATTTTGAATAGTGGCAAGTGTAATATTTGAAGCACACCCAGTGAGGGCTGTCTTTATTCAAACTGACATTTCAAGTGGACAGACAAGGCAGAGAGAGCTGACAGGTTCGTCTCAGCCTGGTGTCAGACAAGCTGACTTTTAGCACTAAAATACTCCCTGACAGATGCATCACTTAACCACTTACAAAGTGTGCAACAGACCTCTGGCCCTGCATATTTAAAATTGTATAAGTCTTCATCAAACACTGAAAGTCAGAGAAAAAAAAAAAGACACTTGACTCACCTATGAAAAAGCCTTCAGGTTTTACATGATGGCGTGCAGATAATAGATGAAAACTACACTGGTGAAATAAAGTATTTCTCATCAGTCAATTCAGTCTGCTTGTGAGGAATTGTCTTCCGAAAGATGGATTTTGTGACAGTTTTACTGTGAATGTGGATGGCACGCAGCAGGACCGTGATAGGATGACAACGCGCATATTAGAAGCTAATAAATCAAATCCGAGAAGCGGAGTATGAAGACTGTTTACCTCTCTGCTCCTCGGAGAAAGATAGAGACGCTTTAAAAACATCCACCACTTGTAATTTAGGTCTTTTGCATCATAATTTCCGATAAAACTGCCAAGCGCCAACGAGCAAGACAATATCCTTGATTCTCCAGATACACCTTGTGATCGAGATTTGTGGCAAGCTATAAAATTTGGGAATTATATGATGTAACAGGATGCATCATCAATTTATGTTTATCAGCATGAAGCAACAAAAGGCAGCCTGGTGATTTTATGTCAAGCTGTGAAGCAATCACTTTTCTTGCAGCTATGTTTTGTGTTCTTGGCTTTCATCATAAATGAACATGGATTTTTTTTTTGTAAGACCCCATGGAGAGGATGTCTGCTCTGGAAATGTAAAGTTTCATCTTATCTTGATGCTGGAGTTCCACTATTTGATGGAACAATTCAAATCTTTCTCTCCTATCTGAGGCAAATTCAAAAGCGAGTCTCACCTGCCAACCCCCGACCCCCCCCGCGCACACACACACCCCCGCCATCCTGTCTGCCACATCCAGCTTCCCGAGCCTGCGCCTTCTTAAACTTTAATCATCTCATATTCAATACCTTTCACAGCCACTCGTCACAAGGCTATACTGCTTTCAAAAGATTTCTTCCCCTTTTAGCCTCAACCTCAACACAGATACAGTGATTTCAGAATATCCCAGCCTGTTCATTACCCGGCTACCAGAGCGGTGTTCACAACTTTTTTATTTTTTATTTTTCCTGATGATCAGATTGGAAGGTCACATAAAAAGCTAAATAGAAAAATAAAAGAACAAAAGGGGAACAAAGCACAAAGTCCCATCACACCTTCAATTTACTGCCGTTATCTTTAAAATGTGGAATTTCCCAGAGCAAACAGAACACACTTTCAGCTAATTTGTTCACCTTAATGAAAATGATACAAATGCCTGATACTATTTTTTTTTATTTTTCCCCTTTGTGGTGGTGGTGGTGGGGGGGGGGGGCTCCTTTCTTTTTTCTGATTGTGTCAGAGTGAGGCCCTGACACCTGCTGTTCTCTGGATATCATGTTGTGTTGGCCCCAGCGTGAGGTCTGCTCCAATCCATTGGCGAGCTGACTTTTCTGAAATCAATGACCAGCAAGACACAATGTGTGATTTTGTTTCAAGACTAGCTGTATTGATTGTCAGCGCTTGGAAATTGTTTTCCAACTTTACCTGAGCTCCATAGAACTGTGAGAACTTCTTGAAAAATATCAGCTTTCAAAACAGATCTCCTTTTGAACCAAAATATACAGAACAGAACAGAAATACAATGATTTCTAATTTAACATAATCACAGCTTTCGAATGAAATCATTGACAAAAGGCAACGGAGCAACGGCGCCTTCAAAAGAAAATCATTGAAAGGTGGTGAGATCTGACATGGGAAAGTGATACCCTTTCATCATGACGTGTATGGAAAAAAAGCAGTCAAAGGAAATAATAAATAAATAAATGTATGGGGCTTTATACTGAGACGTGTTCAGCAGAACAGAACATTTCATTTAGTCTTGTTGAGAAAAGGCACATAAATCGACTGCCAGCAGCAGGTATCACATTAAATCCCTATCAGTTGAAGATCAAACTGCATGAGGTATAATCTCTAAAGCTGCACTAACACTTCTTCTTGAGAATAGATTTTAATAAAATAACATTAAGAGGAAAGTTCCTCCATCCCATTGTTTACCAATGAGCCACTGAGGTTTTAGTTAAATCAGCATATTTTACGACGACTATGATTTTTCATCATCGTCACCGTATGAGACAGTGCTTCGTTTTCCTTTTCTCTAGTTCTCACACACACAGTAAAGCAAAACTTGAAACAACGAGACTCGCCCATGAGAATAATACCGTCTCCTTATGATCAGCACAACGCGGACTTGCTCGCTTTTAAATCAGAAAATCATCAAATAACGACAGAATGCAAAAGGTAAACTCCACACACTCTCCTTATACGCCTGATATTGAACTTTATGTTTTTAAATTCCCTGATTGCATCATAGCACCTGACCAGAATAACAATAGCCGCCCGGAAGAATCACAACTTACGTGTTTTATTTCCGACAACATTAACATAATGGCATGCCCGCAGGCTAAACAGATAGTTTTTTTCTGAAGAACAGAGACTAAATTCCAGAAGAAGACATAAGGGAAATGAATAAAAGCATATACAGGGAAGAAAAAGGCAATGATATAGAGAAACAACATAGCACCGAAAAAAAGCCATCACTATCAGTTTATTATATCATATATATATATATATATATATATATATAAACTGTGGCTCTGGATTGGGTAAAGAAATTAAAAGACCAACATTAATTTTCATAAATATCAGGGGAGCATGGATTAAAACATTATTAATGTCGAGAAATCCACATTTGAGTGGGTTATCTGTGAGTTACCGTATAGATAAAATGTCCAGCTTGATGTTTAAACTCCATAATCCTTGATAACATTCAAGAAACAGGCTGTAACTTGGGAAATGTGAAATAATGTAACAGAGCTTTTCTTTTTCTTAATGAGTAGGATACAGGTACATAATATGTACTTATGTACTTATATGTAATATGTTTCCATTTTCATTAGACTTTATGTGGCCAATAACAAAACAAATATTATGCAACTATAAAGTTGAGTTTATCCACTGTCGATCACTAAAGTGACACGCACGTGCTTCGCTGCTGTGAAGTGCAGTGCGTTTTTAGCAAACACATGTAAACTCAAACATTTAATTACCCAGTGAGATGATCTGGATTCATTCTTTTTAAAAAGTGACAAGCTCTGTACATTAGTGGCAGACACAAATAGATGTGTTTTTAATTACCGACATGTCTGCGATGACTTTATATCCATGACAACAGGCACAAAAAATATATTAAAATTAATTACTGACAGCGGGAAAAAGTATCATGACTCTGTATACAACCAGATGGTACTGTTCAACTCAGCATTTACACTAGAGCTGAACTATTTGGGGAAACTAATTACGATTTTATTTTAGACAAATATTGATTTTTTGTTTTGGTTTTTTGCAATAACTTAAGGCAGATACTAAGCAGAGCCTTCCCTAGGCGCCACTCAGTTAGCCTTATTCATGAGTCTACCTTTCTCTTGCTTTTGACAGTCCTTTTGTAAGGTTGTCCACATAGACCAGTCAGATTTAAAGAGCGATGTACTCAAGAGTCTAATCGCAGCTTTAATTATGCGATAGGAAAAGTTGAAGAGCTGGCCATTACTTGCTGTCTGGCGTCCTCACTTGCCTGCTCTGTCTTTCTTTGTCATCTTCGATCAAAGCTGCTGGGGGTCACAAAGAGTCTGATGGGCAGATGCAGCGCTCTCCCTGTGGCCCTCATGTCTCAGCTCTGTCCATGGCTAACACTAAAAAGCTGACAGGCTTTTATTGATCTCTACTTTTCGGAGACTCTCTTCATGGACACGGCGGCCCTAGTGGGGACATAGTCCACTTGCTACATGAATGTGTGTGTGTGATACATTCCATATCGCTGTGTATAAAACTTTGAATGGAGCAATAATGGTGATAATGGAGTAACAATGTTCTTTAATGGTAAAATGAGGTGCAGAGCAGGCCATTGTATTGGTATTACTGTGGTGTTTTTTGTGGCTTTGCTTCAGTTTAATGGTCAACATAGGTGTTATTTAGTCGGTGTGACTGTGCTGGTGTTCCAAGTCTAACTCACAGGTTTAAGATTAAGATTAAGATTCCCTTATTAGTACCGCAGTGGGGAAATTTCCAATTTCTGCATTTTAACCCATCCGTGAGTTAGTGAACACACACAGCACACAGTGAGGTGAAGTACATGCTAACCCAGAGCAGTGAGCTGCCTGCATGCAATTAGCAAATTGCAAAATGCTAAATGAAATATGAAACATATATAGGTTTAAACTTCACTCTTCATGGTTTTAGTCATATAGATACTATATATATATATATTAAGGCTGTCAAAGTTAAAGCAATCTTTGCAATGATTACAGCCGGAATTAACACAATAAAATGTAACACAATTAATGCAAGTTTGTTTATTTCTGGTGTGCACTGACCTCTGACATGAAAGCCGGGAATTATCCGCGTGAGACTGAGATAGTAGCTGAAGATGGAGAGAGGTGAGGGATTGTTGGGTGAAGGATTTCATTTTAAGAAGCTGAGCGACGGAACCATCGATAAAACAAAAGTTACCTGGGTGTCACGGCACAATTTATTGACAATGACTAGACAATGCAATCCTTTGCCTTGACTGTCAAAAAAAACAGATGCACGACTAATTGCTCAGACCTGCACAGAAGAATTCCTCCAAATCGCGACTAGAAACGACTAGAAAGTAAGCGGCAAATTAACCACCGATAGTGCCAGTAATATGCTGGCAGCTGCCTGGAGACTTCCATTTGGTGTGTGTGTGTGTGTGTGTGTGTGAGTATATATACTTTAATCGAAGATTACAAATAAAGACGGAGAAGGCAATTGAGGACGTCAGACAGCAAGAAAGAACATGCAGATAAGCCTCTATAGTAATAATGACCAGGCCTTCAGGTCTCTGCATCTTTCCTATGGCATAATTAAAGCTGCGATTAGACTCTGACTATTTCTCTCTCTAAATCTGACTGGTCTATGTTGCCAACCTTACAAAAGGACTGTCAAAAGTAGAAAGGTAGAATCATGAATAAGGCTAACTGAGTGGCGTCTAGGGAAGGATCTGCATAATATCTGCCATATACACTTTCCCACATATAGTGAACCCTAAACAAACGTGCAATCACATGCAAGGTAAGGCACCTAATTGCTCTGGCAGCCATTGAGTGATGACAATGGCCACAGTGGGAGTTTGCCAGACTTTGTCAGAATGTATGTAATTATTCAGCTCAACAAAAGGAAGGGCAGATGTGGTGCCAGAGCAGATTTACTGTGTCTACGGTTACTGCATTCAGTAGGGTATATAATGATACACTTACAGGCTAAATTACCCGAGCATTGTTTACCTCTACTCTTAGAGTACAGGCCCCACTGAGAACAAGAGAACCAAGAAGGTGCTGGAGGGAGAAAAAAGGCCCAGATGGATGTGCTGAAGTTCCAATTAAAGTAAATGATCTGATTGTGGAGAGGAGAGTGTTGAATAAAGACAAACAGTATCCATGGAAGCAGAGAGGCCGTCTTCACACGCTGCAGACACAAGCTGTATGGGCCTAAATCAATGTTGTCCCAAACGTTTAATACAGGAAACTAAGATGATATATCACAACCCAATTCACAATATAAATCACGACACACTGATTCATGCATTCATACGCACTTTTTGTTGGTCCAACCAATACGTAACTAAATAAGCTCCAAAGTATTCAGAATGCTGCAGCCCGTGTAATAACCAGATAGCCAATAACATTCTGGCCTCTCTTCACTGGCTATCGGCAAAAAAAATAATAAAAAAGGATACATTTAAAGCACTACTCATAGTTTTAAAAACTTTAAATGGCCAGGCTCCATCTTACATCCCTGACACGCTCACTGAATATAGACCTGACAAAACTCTGAGATCATCAAACAAAGGTCTCCTTAACATTCCAAGAATACATTCAAATTCAGTGTTCGGTGCTGTCAGCCGCTATGGTCCTACCTCTGGAGAACTCTCTGTCTTGTGTCTGATGTGCTACAAAAAGCAAACTTAAAACATATTTGTGTTCACAAGCTTTTCTCGTCAGGTTAGGTGCAGAATAAATACCATTATTCTTCTCTCTGCTCCTTTTCATTCAAGACCTGGACAATTTTGTGTTTGCATTAGATTGTTTTTTATTTTTATTTGTAATATATATGTATATATATATATATTTATTTAATTAATTAATTAATTTCATATATATATATATATACTGCTATTTCCTTAACAAACAAAACATCTATTTTGGTGACAATACACAGGTATGTTTAATACATAAATCTTGTTTTTTTTTGTATTAAATATTTCTGAAAATATATGCACATTAATACTTGATAATTACGTTGTGCATTGTGTATATAGGTATTATGCATATGAGTTAAATGACACCTTACTAATATGATAGGTGGGCCTGCTTGATTTTAACTGATTATTGATTTAACATCTACAGTATAACAACACTAAAACAGTGTTTCCCAGTTCACAATGTAAATGTAAAATATTTCTGTAACACTGAATATTTGTAATTTAGTCCATCTCAAATAAAAGGCTAGAAAACATTAAGTTAATTAATTTGTTGACCCAAGAAAAATCTTGCCAGACCCATCTATGGGACCTGACCCAGTCTTTGGAAATGAATACAGTAAATGATGGCTATTTCAGTCACTCCAGACCTCATTAAAAGTGTTTTATTTATTTGGAATCACAAAGAGACACAATATTTGCCCATGTGGTTGCAAGAAAAATATGGGGTTTTTTTTGTTTGTTTGTTTGTTTTTTTGAAATCTCTGTAATGTAAAAAGACTCATGTAATGATGTGGACCACTATGTTTGTTTATTTGAAAAAACACCATCTCTTACTATCAGTTCTGATGGCAGCACCCATCTGAGCCATTGTCAGAGGTCATATACATAATGAAAGAGGAAATTACTGAGGAGGCAATGGCAGGGACAAGCCTGTCATGCAGCACAGGGAGAAAATGAAGATGGAAGAAAAACGGTTTGCCAAGAATAGAGCAGTGCATAGAGAGTGGCACCATTGGAGGGAGGAGAAGGGCCAAGAGTGCAGGAGGGAGCACAGGGGGAGAGAGAGAGAAAGGGAGAAAGTGGAGGGGCTTGAAGTTGAACCATGAAGACAGGCTTCTCAGTAAGTTGGACAATGCAGAACCATTCAGAGAACTGGAAGACAACAAGAGAGAAGGAGACGGTCGAGCTTCAAAGCAGGGGGAAAGTTGGCCATCATACTCAGCTGGGGGAGTTTTCATAAATTAAAAGGTTTTCAAAGGGAGAGACAAAGACTAGAAAGGAACCTGACAGAGCAGGAGGAAACGCTGACAGGTTTCCAAGACGAGGAAGAGGAGCAGGTGTCACTTTGGAAGGGGCTCTTACCTTGGCCGACGCCGAAGCAACTGATCCTGCTGCCGTGATGCCTCGCTTGACCGCTATGTCGCTGCTGGATGTTGTCACGGCAACTGTAACTGGGGTGGGAAGGAGGGAGGGAATGACTGGGAGGGGAAGGAGTCCCGGACGGTTGTTGCCATTGACGACGGCAGAGGCACAGCTATGATTGGCTCCTCCATTGTGGAGGCCAGACGGACGGATATCTCTCCGCTCCCAGGGTCCCCGATAGTCCCTCTCAAAGCGGTGGTGGTGGCGTGACATCACTTCCTCTTCGTCTCAGAGGGAACAACGGGGGCAGGCCTGCAAGAAATGGAAAGAAACGGGGTGGAATAAGTCAGGTTGAATTTCTTTTTTCAATGCGAATGGCGGCAAGAGACACAGATACAAAGGACAGGTTTCAGAGAAAGAGACAATCTAGATAGCGAACATGTTGACGCGAAGGTGTAAACGCTCACAGCATCTGCTCCCACCGCACTGACTGACATGGAACACACCGCAGCTCATTTGTTGCCTCTAATTCCTATTTTCAGTCATTAACAAGGGCTGCGACAAGAGGGAGAGACATGAGCACTGCTGAGCAGGTCTGCAACAAACACCATCAGTGCCAGCACCATGAGGAGCAAGATTTGCCACATGAAGCGTTTGGGTTCAACAACGACAGGTTAGAACAATACGAGCCAGCCAGGCGCAGACAGGTGCAGGCTCGTCAAATTGTCCCGAGGACAGTGCACCAGTATCGCGACCTTGCGGTCAATACCCATTCATCTGAATAGATAAATACCCTTGCAATTACAGCTCATCTCATATATCTAATGGCTGTTTAATTCAATCAGCTTGTCCTTGAAAGGCATTCGAGGGTTTCCCCGCCTTTTCAACTTCAGCGGGCTGTAATAGGCTAAAAGGCAACAGAGAGCTGGGATTACATCAGTATGGGGTATGGCACCATTGTGTAGCATGTAGCAGCGTATCACTCTATATTATATCATAAATCAAAGCCATGGAAGATCTGAGTAGTGAAATCCATCACTGAGGGGTTTTTGTAGAGCATTGTACTGCTCCTCACCAAAGGCACGTTATGCTTCCCAAGCCCTTGATAACAGATGAAATAAATAAATAACAACCTCAAACTCAGGTTCAGCAAGCCCCATGCAAAATCCCCTGGTCTGTGAGGAGGAAACGACAGCAGATGATAAGTCTTTATTCTGCACACTGGGGTCTGTCATGCTGCTTCTTTGACTCACAGGAGGAGCAAACGCCTTGAAATGCCGAGCCTCGCTCTGTGTGTGTGTGTCTCCGTGAGAGTGAGTGTACAGAAGGAGTATATCCTACAACCGAATGATTGTGTATGTGCGTCACGTTTTGACAGGTTGTAATGAGAACATGCTTGTCCAGAACTCCGGTGTACTCTGCGAGCAGGCTGTTGGAAATGAAAGGTTTGTTACAACGCTTTGATGCAAGCAATACATCTTGCAGCCTGAGGTGGGAGCACTGGCCCCACTGTAGCTTCAGCTGCTGTGACCATCCAATTGTTTACCCAGTGAAACATTCACCCTTTCATTGAACACTCTTTCTCTCTCTGTTTTCTCCCCCCTTTCACTCCATTTCTTTTATACATTTGATTCCACTTTTCAACCTCCCTTGTTTAATTCTGTCTCATACGAGGTCCACTCTTCCTGTAATAACCTTTCCCTCTCCACAGTGACCCCTTTTAATAACCTCACATTTTTCCCAAAAGTATAAGCTCGTGTTATCTTAAAAACATATTTGAGACAGACGGAAACAAGGTGCTGGTCCAGTGGAACAGTGGCAGAGTTGGTGCAAGGTAATATCCTCTTATCTGCCATGCTCCACACCTCAGCTCAGAGAATATGAAAAAAAAAAGCCAGAAAATTCTTCCACATAAAAACAGAGAGAGAGAAAAAAAAATAAAAGGGACATTATCTTCACAAAAGTTACTATTGGGGGCAGAGTGCATTTGGATTCAGTTCCTGACAATTTATTTTTATCAATCCTTTTTTTTTAGATGTCAAGTGGTTAAATGGTCACTGAGCTTCAAAGTTTATACTGTTTTGCAGTTTTTCGCCATGACGTTCTACTTTCTTTTTTTTTGTTTCCTCTATAATCCTCAAAGAACAAGGACACATTGTGGAATAAATCTGTTAGAGTGTGCAGAAAAAGGCAGCGGGTGTAGTTTACAAGTGCCCACACACAACCTTCAGTGAGGCTGCATTGTGCACTTACAGTATGTGGCACATCCAAAAGACATGATCTGAACATCATGATAAGGTAATTTAATCAGGTTTCCATGTTGTTGTTGTTGTTCATGTAATTACGTATCAGCATGTTCTTTATTTAAAACACAAGTATTGTGCAAAAGCCTGTTTCTGCACTTCCCAGAGCTTTCTCTTCGTTAGATTTATACTTCAGTCTATTTCTTTCTTTGTCCATGTGATCCAAAACTGCCTGCATAATATTCAGGTCTGGACTCTGTGGAGGGCGCAGTCCATGATCCAAAATAAAACAATTTCCATCTCAGGCTCTTTTCCAGAAGTAATACCTCATATTGAGTCTCCAGTTTGTTTGCCGATGTCCCTCTGAGAGTGGCCTTGCTGCTGCAAAGCGATGATTTAATGGCTATCGAATTCTACGACATTTGGTGTTTTGAATGGATGGATATGATTGAAACTGCAAAAGCTTTTTTACGCTCAAGCATGTCTTGAATAAACCTGGAATAACAGACCTTTTTTCACAGCGGCCACTTTCAACATGAAATAGTACAAAAAGTAAATATATATATATAGAGAGATGTTACATTAATTATACAAATGTTGTTATTAAGTGTGCCAGGAGGTCACACTGAATACTTCACAAATTAGCCCGTAGAAGCAGCTTTTCATGAGAATTTGCTGTTTTTAATACTGAATAATTATATTATATTATATATAGTTTGAGCAATGCTAAAACAACAATCTTGTGGTATCATGACAATGGGCGATGAAAGCAAAAATATCTCTACTGCCATTAATACTATGTGTGAACAGTCTGTTTCCTGGTGTGTCACACAGGGTGAGAACCCTGTGCCTTGTACAATAACATCACAATAATAGAAAGGAGAATACTGAGTTGTTATTGGACAATATGAGATGAAACTTTTGTATATACGAGTAACCTTCTGTGTTATGTTTTTAAATATACATACTCCTCCAGCATTTACCGTTCCTCCAGGACTTGTGAGCACTGCTGGTGTAATTAGGGGAAACTTAGATTTAATTAAATGAAACAAGTCAAAACTAAGATGCTTTGCAGATTAAATGGCCTTTGAACTTAGGATGCTCCCACTTGATATTATTTAATGAATGCAGTCTTGCTCTTTGATTTGCAGTAGTGCCCACAAGGGCACTAACCCACACCGAGACATGAAATAGGCAACTTTTAATATCTAAACATTTTTACATCCCCAACCCACATCACAGTACATCTTATTCCTTCATTAAAAACTCACGTGGGCCGCATTAGTGGTGTGTACATACTGTATGACTAATGCTGTTGATTTCATATAGAGAGAAACCTCTCACATTACACCACTTCAAATTCTTGCACTTACTAACTTACCCAAGTGGCATTTTCAGGATCTTTCAATATGTGCACAGTCCTCCAAGTAAACTCCTGTCATCCTTTCTGCTATGCATGTCAGCGTACTGCGTAACCTGAGGCGAGCAACCGATCCCCGCAGAGCAAGTGTCATTGAAACAAACACGACGACATGCATGGCCCCCATGGTGGGGGCAACGGTAGCCGAAAACCGTAAGACAGCGAAAAGTTCTATTTTTGGCTCCACAGTGCAGCACAGAGTGCTACACAAACTTCCAGCCTCAGAGGATTTATCTGTCCAGTGGATACATGTTATATATGACGGCAATGTGCCTGCTAGAGCCTACAAATGATCACTTTTCCAAATGCTAACTGCTGTTAGCTCCCACTAGCCTCTGTGGCTGATGTCATTTCCTGTCCCTTAAGTTTTGTGTTACTTTTTTTTAAGGTGGATCTTTAAGGTGGACCTAAAGCGATAATACTAAACCGAGCGTTCTTAAGAGGGCTGTTTTGGCAGGGTGATTGAACTGCTGTGGTGCCTCATCCTTATGGTATTTTGACCAAAGTATGTCACAGACATGTTCATTAGGACACCAGGGAACTAGTTTAACTTGGCGAAATAGGGTATAATACGAAACGCACACTTTTATTCATCAAAAGAGTTACAAAATTAATAGAAAGTATAGTCATTACATTAACAAGATTAGAAATATTGATTTTTATTCAAAATGATAATTTTGCCCTTTTGTCAAAGAGCTAACATAATTGCACCAGGGTTTTCTAATAATTCAATAGTCTTCTAACGCGATTAGCAAACACAACGTACCATTAGAACACTGGAAATGGGCCTCTATACACCTATGTACATATTCCATTAAAAACCAGATGTTTGCAGCTAGAATAGTCGTTTACCACATTAACAATGTATAGAGTGGATTTCTGATTCATTTAATGTTAAATTCATTGAAAATGTTGAAAGTGTTTTTCCTTCAAAAATAAGGCCATTTCTATGTGACCCCAAACTTTCGAACGGCAGTGTGTATGGGTACGCATGGGTGGGCACACGCTCACGTCACCTTGAGGCTGAGAGTGTTTTTGTGTCAAGAAGTGTAAAAAGAAATGTTGCTCTCAGAGGTGCCTGTGGAAACTAACACCCAACACACCTGTGGACTCTGCCAGACCAGATAAACACTTAAATACATCACATCTCCAATGACACTTAGCTCTGCGTCTCCCTGCTCTAGGGAGAAGGTGCCAATAAAGATTTGCCCATTTCCTTTCACATCCAATGAAGTCACTGTCAGCCCCGCACAAGACAATGGTCTTTCAGAGGGGAGACGATAACCTTTGCTGCAAGGCTTGCATATTAAGCCAGTCTTTTAAAGAGCCTTTTCACTTTTATAAGGAGCGTATGACAGTATTTCAGTCATACCCTACAGCAATTAATGAGGCTCTTCAGCTCTTGCAATCCTGTCAGCATATTAATAATCTCAACAGAAGGTATAACTTTTCCACACCAAATACTGTTTTCTCACTCTGGGTCTTACTGAAATAACAGCTGATGACAGAGAATCCTTTGCTCAAGTGTGAAAATCTAAATAAGTGATTAAAAAAAAAAAAATCACCAATCCTCTGCAAGCCCTAACAGTAACAGGAAGGCTCTGTTTATACAGTACAAACACAAAAATGAGAAATACCGTGTCAGTGATCAAGTCTAATGAGCTGAGTGACTGCCTGACTGGCATCTCCATTGTGTTGTCAGTCAAATTATGAGCTAAAAGCAATCGGCTTCAGTGGAGGAGGAGGGAGTGTGGTACGCTGGGGCGTTTTTTGACTCTCACTTCCAAAAATCAGCTATTCAAGAGCTGCCGTTGTGCCAGAATGTTCCACATGAAAGTACAAAAGTGAGATGATGTGGGGGAAGCAGATGTTAGAAAAGAAGAGTGGTTAGACGAAGAAGAAGAAGAAGACGAGAAGTAAGAGTACGATGTCTATGTGTGGGCGTGCGCTGACATCATCAGGAACGCTTTGCCATGCATATTCGTGGACAAGTTGGGGCACAATGTGTTGCACATCAGGAGCATTCCCATAACTTATGTTCCTAAACAACAGCGTGGTTAGGGGTGATTAGCCAAAATAAAAAGTTGCCTGGCAGGTGGGAACGTTCGAGTCATGCACCCTTAAGAACAGCATCTGTCACTCAGAGGCAGCATGCAGCGTGTCGGGTGTGTGTGTGTGTGTGTGTGTGTGTGTGTGTGTGTGTGTGTGTGTGTGTGTGTGTGTGTGTGTGTGTGTGTGTGACTGAGTTGTGTTAACAAAGCCATGTGGGAATACGCAGGGAGCTGCAGATAGATGTGAGGAAAGAGGGAGCGTAACAGATGGACAGAACGTGGCGACGATGGAGAGACAGTGAGACGGTGTGAACGGAAGAGACAAATGAGACATTACATATCAGCAGTGTGTATGAAGCCCAAAATAGATGGAATGGTGTTAACGGTGGGATCAAGAAGGGAAGGGTGGGATGGGTTGTGTCATACTGGGGTGTGATGTTTGCTGTGCTGGCACATTCCCAGCACTTACAACCTCCAACTCTTCCACCTGCGACAGATACTCCCAGAGTGTGCGCGTGTTTGTGTGTGTGTGTGTGTCGGGTACTTACATTGACCGAGTGACACACACACACACACACACAATATACTCATGGGTCTGTGCTAATGATCAATTCGTCCATCAGCAAGTTTGATGGTACAAATGAGGGCCAGCTACAGTAGGCATGCTGTAACTTTACGAGGACAAGATATTGCTTTAAATGAGCAGCCCAGTGGGACAGACACATTGACAGCCACACACACACACACACAAATACTACAGCAGAGAGTCACTGGTGCACATGCCTGCTCACACGCACAGCAGCACATATAAAGCAATATAAATGCACAGCAGTAAATTTGCTGACAGTTCCTCCAGGACAACAGAGGTATTCATCCAGATATTTAAATAATGAGAGAGACTGGTGGTACAGGAATAGCCCAAAGCAATGTGTGACAGAGTCACAGGCTTTTTTAAATTCTCCTCCTCAAGTAGACGAATGATGAAGACACTTTCTTAATTTGGATGTTGCATATTTCAGGCCATGTAGATACGCTAGTGGTATGGGGAACACATTATTACACGAAAACAAATGTAATTTTCCTATTACAAATAGCAAAAAAAAAGATTATGAGCCAAAACAAACTATTTTAAATTCAACTCAATGTATTAGATTACAATACAATACAAATGATATACAACGCAAAATAAATGACACTTTCCATCAAGCATCCAGGTTGTTTAAAATGAGGGAGAGTCAATAAAGTCAAGGAGGAACATTCATATTTATAAAAACCAAAGGTATGAACAAATGTTTCTTTCAGTAGGGGGAATCAAATTGTGGAATACTTGTTCTGAAAATGTTTAAAAATGCAGTGCACTGAATAGTCTAAAAAAAAAAAAAACCTACAAGAATGATTTAAACTTGTAGTATATTAAAACTGAATTTCATGGAAATATGTTAAAAAGACGCAAGCTAACATGATCATCACCATGTTTTTGTAAAAAATTATGATTTTTGTAAGGTAAGGTAAGGTTGTAAGGTGTTTTTTTTAAAGTATTGATTGATGAAGCAAGCCAATCTGCCAGGAAAGAACCTGGGCTTCCAGAGTATTTTTAGCTTTCCCTCTTCAAGGCATGATACAGGAGAGACCTAATTGATGTTCCAGAAGAAGGAAAACGTACAAAAACAACAGAGCAGACGCGAGAGGGAAAGTAAACACAGGAAAAGTAATGTGGAGTTTTGTGTCTGTCTCATGAGCTGGAGACAAGGTGTGGGGGTTACATCTTCGGGGAGATAAACGCAGTTACCTACTAGGATGGAAACCAACCAGCCTTTTGTCGAGATTGATTCTCAGCATTAGTGGGTCCAATTAATCCCAGTGGGTTGAGGGAGAAATTAGCACTTTGCTATAATTCATACATCTCATTAGTGGTCAGAGTAGAATCCAAAGACATGCGGTGCCATCAGCAATGCATCATAAAAACACAGAATGTCTCCAAACAGCAGCCAAGGCACCAGTCTGCCTGAAAATAGCTCCTCTTTTAACAAATTATTAGAGGCATATAGGCTACTTTTAATTAATCAGCTACTTTAATGGGACGACTGGGGGGCATTTGACACGCAAATATGCCTGAACCGCAGGGTAATCACCAGTCATTCTGTGCAAAATCTTCAACTAATCTGAATCCAGCACCTCACATTTCCTAATCTCACACTGCCTATTAGGATTTCCGCAGACACTTCAAAGGGAGACGATAGTGCGATGACACTACATTAATCTGACACCTTGATGGACGCAACACTGGTGAGTGGCATGCATAAACACACACTCGGTTTGCCTAAGACACACAGTTCCTGATCATCTTCTCTTTGATAATTCACGCAGGCAAAGGTCAAATCATTCAAAGTGGATAGAAAATGGATAATATGTGTTTGATTTACAAGAGAGAAGAGAAATAAAAAAAGGAACTGAGGCTATGAGGGTTATTTTTCCTTAAGATTAAGAAATATTGCATAAACCTGCGCTACTGACAGCGTACTCCTCAGTGTGCATCAGCAAAATACTTTTAGAGGAGCATTAATAAGTAAAACTTTCTTCACGTCTTGAAAATAGCAGTGTGTGTGCGTGTGTGTGCACTGCATGTGTGTGTTTGTGTGTGTATACTTCATGATGCAACGATTTCCAAGCCACGTGTTTAAAGTAGTTCAAACACCCAGGGTGTGATGTTACTTTCGCATGACGAAAAAACATGAGCCGACAGTCATTTTCCTGTTAAGAAAAATAAAAAATAAAAAATCTCACTGGCACCTGTGCAGAAAGAAATGACCACTGTGTTAAAAAAATACAGCACTGACTGAGTTAGTAACACCCTGCCAGTGTTTGGCTGTCAGTATCCCAGGCATGTCATTAGCCTGAGGAGCAGAGAGGCAGTGCTACCTCTACCGCTGCACACCGCATGCTGCTGCTGAGTTAATTAAAATACCGACTTTCAACAAAACACCACATTATCACAATGGCGAGACATGAAGCTGGAGAAAAAGCCCTGGGGGCAGTGTGCACACTTTCCCCCATCCAGCTTTTCTGCATGCTTTTTCTGCAGGGTGAGGGAGCATCAGATTTCCAGACACCGATCATTTCGTACGTGTGTGCTCGAGTCAAAGCGCGTAAGAATGCACGCACGTGTGCTTCTTGTATGTGCGCATGTGTATTCTCTTTGGCAGCTGTTGCCTTTTCTCCATTCACTGCATCCCTTTTGCAAATGCCTTTGTTCTCTCACAAAAAAACCAACAACAACAACATCAAAACCCACACCACTCACTGTTGATACAGCGCACACAAACACACAGTGAGGCTCACAGGCCTATACACACACACCGATAAGCACAGGGCAGTTTGAACTAAAACCTGACACATCGAATGGGCTTCCGCATCAATGCAGCGCGCGTAGTTCAGCTTTGCTAGCGGGACACGGGGCAAGTGCAAGAATAGTGACTTAATTATCTAAATGGCTGCAGCGGAGATTACCGAGGGCAGTGAGCATCCATCTCTTTCAACACCACCGGCTTAGAGTGCACGGCCAAGCTGGAGGAGAGATCAAGAGATATAGACATCAATAACAGAGACAGAGCGGCAATGAGAGAGTGAAAAAGAGACCAGGAGAATTGAACAAGAGCAAAAGACAGGAGACAATGTGGAAGAGAGCAAGAGGAGGGAATAGTGACAGTGATTTACAGCGGAGGCGTTTTGCGAGCTGACTGGCCCATAAAAAGCTGCCGCGGCATGAGGTTCTGTGGCTGCATCCTCAGCTACAAAAAAGTTCGCCGGCAGCAGGGATCATGACATCAGCCCTATCGCTATGGAGATACTGTGCACATTTTTCGATTTTCCTCTTCCAGTCATTACCATAGAGATGCTCCAGGGCTGGATTATATCTTGACCGCCACGCCTCCTCCCTGCAAAGCGATAAAAGCCCTATGTTTAGGTCTATCCCTCCCTTACATGTTAGCACGTTGTTGACTTCTGCATGGCCAGGCGGTTACAGAGGTCATCCTCAAACTGGAGAGCTTCAGGTTTGATCCGTTGGTGTCCTGAGACTCCTCGAGCAAAACATTTAACCCCTACCTTCTTTACAGGCCCCACTACTGGTGGTTGACCTTGCAAAACAACCAGACGGCAAGAAGAGAATTTCCATCTGCAGACTGACGAAAGCATATTGTATGAACATTTACAAAAAAAGACTTTTACTATGAGCATTCATGTGAAGCACTGTTATTCAAGACTGTAGGAGTAGAAGGAAATTTAGCGAAGAATACAGTTCCACAACCACCCAAGACATCACATTCCTCAGCATAATATATTACATTTCTCTATTAAATGTTTGTGTTAAGTTTTCACTTTGGAGGAAATGACAGCTTACGCAGCCAACATTTCCCGTAGACAGTCCCTGGATATTTAAGCTTTAGTTTCTGACAGGGGGCATGGAGTAAAAGAAAGCATACTTATGATTGGAAAGCTCAATGGCTTGGATCCCCAGACTGTGTGAGGAAACAGAAAAGTGAACAAATAAGCCTTTCTTTCTTCAACAGCTAATGTCAATGAGCCACTGAATGAGATTTACTGTACTAAGACGTGCCTAAGTCTGGCTGAATTCTCTGTACCACAAATTTGGCTGCATTCAAATTCAAGGCCAGCCAGTGATTTAGAGCTTTGCTCAAGAACACCTCAGCAGTGTGAATCTCTGGGGAATAGGAACCAGGTCCTGTGGGTGAGGGATGGTCTGTCCAAACAATACCTGGCTTTCCCCAAGTGACCCCCTAGACAACAGTAACACCCTAGCTGCGCTGCTCAGTTCCCTAATGAGAAGGTGTAGAACCGTGAGGGCGAAGAAAAGTCAACAGTAAATCAGTCTTCAATCTGAAAAGCAGCGCGAGAATAGACGAAACGCTGACAACAAATGAACAGACCGACACTTGTGGAACTCCAATTTCAAAAACAATAATGCTGATTTATCATGCATGTAATGACACACACATTCATTTGTTTTCAAAGTTACCGAGTGTCCATGAGCGCTTATGTTTTTCCTCCGAGTTGTGGCGTCTAAGAGGAATATGCAATCACTTCACTAAAAATACATCGAGTGCTGTTCGGATGAATACAGATGATTCATGATAGGATCAGGACCTACATGAAACAGTCCAGGGAAATATCCAATAAATAAAACTCTATCTAACCCTAACCTTGAACATCTAAACCCATCAGATCCAATACTTTGTCATGTTTGTAGCACGGTTAATGACAGAACCTTGAGTCAAGTGGCGTTCTTTTGTTTCTCACACACAAGTATCTGAGCACACATAATACATGCATTTATGAAGTACACCTCCTTAAATTCCCCTACTCCAAGAGACATAAACACTTTCCCCAACTCAAGTACATGTACACAAACGTACACCCAGAACAGTGATGACTCCCTGATTAAGCCAAGCCATCTGCTTGAGTCCCCTGTCACCACTGATGGCTGCCACTCGTCCAGGCCAGCAACAGGCCGAGCCAGAACCCCCCCCCACCCCCCCAGTTTGATCCAACGGCACTTTAATCTCCTCAAATCTCAACCTTTTCAAAAAGGGCAGCTGCCACGGTAACCTCGGTGCAGTTGTTCAAGGCAACCTCATCGCGCTCTCTAAAATACACGATTCTATCACTTTCGCCTCAGACGACAAGAAAAACAAAAGGACAGGGAGAGTGTATTTTCCTTCCCTGCGTCTCCTTTCTCTACAGTTGTCTCATGTCTGTGGGTGCTCTCTCTAAAAGCCATCCTCTGTCTCTGTCTCAGTCTGTCATTTCATATCTGTATGAACACAGTGGCCTTTCAGAGCACGCGCTGAATGTGCGACGCAGCCCTGGACCGGCCCATAGGAGCAGTCGGAGTAGTATAGATTAATGGCCCAGGAGACGACCGAGGCAAGTGGAATGAACAAATAGAGAGGCCCCTGAAATGACCAAAATGAAAAAGGGTAGGGTGGGGGGGTAGAGAGGGGTAATGATGAGGAGAATGAGGTGTGCATTGAATTGTATGAGAGGTACCATGTCAGGGAATGTGGTCTGCACACCGTATAGTTTTATATCCCTGTCACACTGACAGAATGAATTAAATATGATTGGGTCAATGTGTGTCATCCTCCCAACCTCAGTTGGATGAGGCACAGACATTGCCCAGATTTAGTAAACTGCCATCTCCATTAGGGAAGGAAACTTCATGTAAATTCAACCCAATTTATCAAAATAAAAAGTGACACCAGAGGAGAAATATAAGAGGACGTCCCAAGTGGACAGAATGATAATCTTTTTTTGCGTAGCACTTGTTTATTTTTCAATTATGCATGACTGTACCTCAGAGTAATTGTGTGGATTGGCCGTGATGAGCGTGGAACTAGAGTTTGCAGACTGAAAACTGACAGCTGTGTTATAAAAAATGGTGTAAAATTTTACTACAGCCACAACAGTTCGACAAATTGTCAGAATGAGAGAAAATGAATTGGTAACACGATGGAGTGTGTCGATCTGCTAACACGCTGATGTTTGTCATTATGCGTATGAGCAGCCTTTCACAGACCAAATGCTTCTGTGCTTTTGACATTTTCTCTAGGTTATAACAGTTGAAATAAAGAAATACATTTGGAAAAAAGTACCTTTTATGCAGTGAAACTATGTTATAGCCGCCAGGATCTTCTGAAGATTGGCACATACACAAGGAAGGGTGCAACTAAAAAAAGAAAAAGAAACTGGCTGTGTCCAAAGAGGGGGTTTGTGTGGAGTAGTGCTCACGATTGTCAAGTGCCAGCCATACTTCATGCCAAGGCAATTTACAGTTTTTTGTTCTAACAGTCTATCTATGAAGAATGTACAGCTGCATCAACAATCGACAAACTGCACAACCCGACAAGATTTTTCTTTATGGCCAGCAAATGTTTGGCTGCAATTACATGTCAAATAATCCACTGGTTCTGATCTATATCAGAGTTGTTGAGTGCTCTTTCTCACCATGAACGTATTTGTTCGGAAACCTGAAGTTTACCAGGAAAAACATTGAGTGTGGTAATAATTTTAGTGAAAATGTTGGTTTAGTGCTATATTAAAAACAAACCATCTTTGAGATGTATGAAAATTCCCAAACGTGGATCTCATGGTGTCGCTACATTTAAGGATTTAAAGATAAAATGCATTCAGAATGTAAGAACAATGGAAATACAATATCTGATCACTCACAGCATATATTACCCAACAAGCATCTAAAATGTGAACATTTTCAGATTGGACTATTGGTCACAAAGAAATAATAACTACAAGATAATACAGTTTAGGCAGTAATTAAAAATGATGTTTTTAATAACCTACAGGTTAACTGAATGTCACAATGATCTTAAACTTGACTTCCATGCTTGCTCACTCAGTCATTCATATTAAACTACATCAGAGTGTATTTGTCGTTTTATTTTTTAATATTCTTAAACCTGTCAAGTAAAACCATCGGAAGATCACTTTCCCAAAAACACGTATAGTGTCTGCTTTTCCTTATTCTAACCCTTATGATTATTTAAATGTGGAAAAAAAGTGGACTGTCTGTAGAAGATATTTTACAATCGGGAATTCTTGCACATTCTTTGTGTCTCTTATTTCCACTCCACACTCTGTCCCTCCCTTACCCATGCCTCAGCTGTACTCTCACACACACACACACACACACACAGAATCAGAAAGAGAGAGCGCGAGTGGTGGAGTTTGGCGACACACATAGAGATAGCGGAAGCGAAGTGAGAGATAAAGAAGGGGCGAAAGCAGAGAAGCAAGAGGAGGACGAGGAGCAACGACAGAGGAGGAAAATGAGAAAGCCCAGTAAGATGCAAGTTGAAAAACACACAACACACACACACACACACACGTCTTTTAATCAATATGGTGGGAGCATAGCCCCATGGTAAATCACTTTCCTGGCAATAAGAGAGAGCAGCTACTATCCCTCTTTTTAATATGTTGCCAGAGTGTCAGTGAGTGATACACACCAATATATATATATATATATATATATATATATATGTGTGTGTATATATATATATATATATATATATATAGTGTAGAAGAAGGAAGACAGTGGGGCCCCTCAGTGTGTACTGAGGGGCTGTGATCTATGGGGTTGGACAGTTGGTCTGCACTCGGATAAAAGAGGGGAATCATGATTAGGTTGGGTAAAGTGTCCACGCTGGATAGAAACCATATCTGGCTCAAGAGCCTGTCCCCTCTCGCCCCCCTCTCTCTCTCTCTCCCACAATTCCTCTTATGTCTTTTCTCATGAGTTCTCAATGCATCAAAACCTGCCCTCCTCAAAACCGGAATTCACTATTACATGACACACACAGAGAGAGAGGGGGAGAAAAAATCCATTACAGACTCAAAACTATCATTCTTATCATATCTTCTGGTCTCATCGATTAAGAGGATGTTGAAGGTCAGATAACTTTTCCACCTTGGTCCTACAACCTATCTGCTTGTCATCATCCACAGAGCCAGCAGATTACACGGTGCCCCTGAACGCTGACCTTCACTTAACTATCTGACCACATGTCACCTCATCCACCATGTCATTTATTGACTTGATTCCATCATGCTCAATTTCATCTTTGCCGGCTGTGTTTGAGGCCCTTTTGGCAAATGTTGTTACCGTAAACGAGAGCAGGTTCTCAATTGACTTGGGTCCCCTTTAAAGTGGTGCTAAATAAGTAATGGGGCGTCTCATCTGCTTTGACTAGCCAGTAGCTGTATGGGTTACAGTAAAGGGAGACTGATGCAAGAGCAAATGGAGATAAATGTATGAGCGCCCGATTGGCCTTTGAGGAGGCCCAGTGACATATAACATCAATACAGAACTGGACAAGTGTCAGAATGTCCGTCGATTCTAGGTAGGGTGCAAGATACTGATAAATGAAGCATCCTTTTACTAATACTCACCGACTCATTTTAACATTTAACAGCTATCACAGCATCACCAACACTTAGCCGGTAACACAATTTGTAGAATTGACAATAAAATGAGTAATGACAGTCTGGAGAAATAGCTTCTCAGAGAAAATTCCCTTTCACTGTCCATGGCAAAAAAAAATCAAACCCTGAGATGTGACTTCAGTTTCACAGTTGGTAGGTACTCAAGAGAAAGACTGGACATAAAACACAAACACAAATCAACACAAACGCAAATCAAAAAACACAAAAAAACAATTTACACACAGGAGAGCAGGAGGAGCGTGCCACTGGATCTGGAGTTAAATGTCTGTTGAATATCCAACCAGAAACTGATTTCACCACGGTTGTTGTGGCATATGTATGAGGAAGCGTAGAGCTTAACCTCTTATCCGTTTTGGTGGCAGGATTTTTAGATGTCAGCCTGCAAATGTGACGGACATCGGACACAAAGCCTTGTGTTTTGCGCTTGTGATTTGCATTTGTGATTTTTGATGTGTGTTTTGTGATTTGCCTTTGTGTTTTGCACCTCAGAGCCACCGTACAATAGGAACAGATCAATGTACGGAAAGAGTCAATCACCACAAAGAGTAAAACTTGATGTTACTTCAGAGACAACTGTTCTTAATACTGGAGCGCCTCAAGGCTGTGTGGTCTAGACTGTTCTGTTTTCTGATTAGACGGTTTTGCTCAGCCTCGGATAAGCAGGAACAACACATTCTCATCTGAGAGTGTCGCCTTACAGGGTATCATTCTGCGTCTGAAAGACTCGCACCTTTCAATTGACTCCAATGTAAAACAAAACTCAAGGCGATGATGACAGTGACAGAGTGGCGGTATATGACGCTCTCGGAATGAAAACAGGCTGAATTAGACTTTCAGAATATTCCACCGTGTTGAAGAGCTCATTAAATGGTGTGCGGACAGTGGCCTTTTTATTAATCAGACTAAGACAAAGGAGATGATCATGTGGAGGCAATCGTTTGTCAAAACACTCCCCTATTCTGATTCATGATCAGCCAGTTGAAACAGTATCAGAATTTAAATATTGAGGAAAACTTGCATTTGTATCTCATCTGAATACTGAGTTTGTATCATGAAAGTAAGGATATTTTAGAAACTGTTTATGCAAGAATCCCCAACATAGCCAGTAAAATTATAGGGAAAGAGCCTGTGGCGTAACGCAGTAACAACAGGCCCCAGTGCAAGCTTTTATGACAGGCCCTTATACATGGGAGTTACTAATAACAAACACACACACACTGTATACAGTAAACAACAATGAGGATTTTACTTTGGATATTGTATTGTAAAAGTAGCGAGGAGAGGTCAAAGGGGAAGCAATCAGAACCACGGACAGTGCTTGGTCAGAGTTCTGAGAGGTGAAAACAAAGTGTGAGCCAGAGCAGAGGAGCTGTTCAATGTCACGTAGTGCTGAAATGACAACTTACTGCGGCAAAAAGGGATTTTTTGTGCAATTACGTCACCACAGTGTTCCTACTTGATAAATAGGTAAGCAATCATATTGTAAGGTGAATTCTATAGAGCACAAGGTAGGTAGTGGTTAGCACTCTGGCCTTTGCACCTGGGTTCAAGACCCAGTCTTTCTGCATGGAGTTTGCATGTTCTCCCCCTGAATATGCATGGCTTTTCTCCAGGTTCTCCAGTTTCCTGCCACAGTCCACAAACATGTGATATGGGGAGGTAGATTGGGTCACTGGCTATAGCTGTGATGCTCCATAATGGTTCCACCAAATCTATTTAAAAACGAAGCCATCGACTTCTATGTTCCTTCTCTGTCTCTCTTTGGTTTAACATCTCTGCTTTGGATTTGTCACCTCTGCAGCCAACATTCACACATACTGCATCTTTCAATCATTCACACATTTAAGGCACACGCCAAACAACTGTGGTTTGAATTTTAAAAAGTTTAAATTATTTCAAAATAATAGTGCTAACACCTTCTCCTTCAGGTTGGAGACACCTACACTCCCGATGGTGAATAGAACACAAGGTAATTAATGTAAATCCACAATCTGTGCTTAACTACAGTTGAAACAGATGATGAGCTGTGCCCTCATCTCACCTCCCTGCTAAATTCTGTACTCCTACGACAGTGCTGTCGATGGGGAAAAACCACACGCAGCACACACCGTGCTAACAATCAATTCATTCAATTTAATCTTAATTAGCTGACCACAAAGAGCTGCACATCACCACTGATGCAGATGAAGCGTCTCGCTCTCCCCCCCTTTCACCATCTGCTTCTCTTTCAAAGACCATTTTAATGTTGCTCGAATTTCACACTACACGTTTTAATGACATGTGGGTGTAATGACTTGTGTTAAGTCTTAGCCTGTGACAAACGTGTGACACACAGCCAAGACTAACCACTTGCTACTGTTTCATCGGCATCAAATGGATGACTGCTTATCTTCTGATTGGCATCAAAGAAGTTGCCATGGACAACACAGGATCTGTCAATCCTGCCTTATAAGCTGGCTTTTAAGCAGCTGCTTCTCATTTCCAATGCATGATCTGAAGTGTTTGAACCATGCTTTTTTTTTTTTTTCATATTCCACTCCTGCAAATGAGCTATGATATACAGTAGTTCTGGCGAAATCTACCTTCTCTCTGGGACCTGTTAAAAGAAATTACCTGAAATCAAATGGCCTCACAGAAGAAACAGTTTGGGATCCTGTATAACAATCCTGTATACTAGGGCTTTGTAACCACTGAAGATAATGGATGTCTCTGTGGGCATATGGTCATAAATAAATTAAAGCCGATGTACTCGCTTGGTATTAACTGGACTTTTCACGTATAGAATGGTGAATCGATGCTAATGGAACAATGCAAAACAAATAGTGACGATCCTGCTGCCCTTTGACTTCTAGTGGCAACTAACAGAGCTGTGGATGTGGTGAGAAAAATCGGATCCAGAGAAAAATATATGTGAAGATAATATTCCCTGCACTCAGCAGTGTCAGGAGAAAAAAAAGCTGTGAAATGTAGAATTTGATATGCTGCAAGGGTCAGCCCCAGGTTCTCTGGGCGCAGTGGAGAAGCGGATCAGCCACAAATGGAGGGGATAAGGTATGTATGTGTACAGCAGGGAGAGAGAAAAAAAACATCACACACTCCTATGAATTCATACACTACATGTGGTTGGACTGAGATGTGAGCTACGACAACAGCGGCTTGGAAAAACATATTAATGCATAAAAGATACACCCGCTGCTTGTGTGTGTTTGTACGTCGTAGATCTAAATGTTAAGGCTGCTGGAAGACAGATACGTGAATTGTGTGTGGGAGGTCTAAAACAAGAAAGTTACAGAAACAAAGAGGGATGAGACTGAGGAGGAAAAACACTGTTGGGGGGCTTCAGAGCAAAGCAATAACTTACAGGTATTGTAAAAGCAGCGCTGGCGGGGACGTCAGTAAAACAAAAATGCCAAACCGCTCTCTGGAGGGAGTGTGGTTTTATACATTTCTACAGACATTTATCATCAGAGGAGAGTGGAGCACTCTGTCAAGTAGTCCCGCCAGAACATTCGTGTCAGGCAAAATGCTTTCTATGGAGCCGTTTTTTAATTGCTCTGAAAGTTCAATTCAAATAGCAACACTCTGCAGCCGTGAAAACGTTCTCAAATGTAAAGACATGTCATAATCAAAATGTAATATGATAATACTCAGTGTAGATCGGAAGTTCCAATTAACAATGTTTTTTTGGTTTGTATCTGCACCATTACCTCGTTTATGAAGCCCTAAAGTTCAGTTCAGCCACTGCTGAGAACGCAGTGACTGGGTTTTATTGTATCCTCGGGCTCTGCAAGCGCTCTGAAAAAGCCTGGAATCGTTACGTAAGGATCCCGTCTCCTGAACAGCAGATCCTCCTGCTCCGGCACATCCGGTTGCGTACATTGAACCGCAGAAGAAGAAGAAAGTCTGTTGTGGAGGTGTTTCACTTTTGACAGTGTCTTCTGACTCTTTGTCCTACCCCGGGTCAAAGGCGTGAAAGGGACGGCGGCGGGGAGTCGTGACGAAGTCATTTTTAAACATTGTTAAAACAATGTGTTGATAATGAGTAGCAGTGCATCCACCGTTCCAGAGGGGGGAGCTGCGCTTCTGAGAGCTGATGTGCAAATTAAGTCACCTCCCGAGGTGAGATTCCGGTCTGAAACAGCGTGGCTGACGGGAGCTTCAGAGAGTAGAGATTTTGATAAGCTTGTTTTCAGCAACTAGGATGTTTTGACCATAAAAACAAGTTAATGTATGTAAGTAGACCTCCATAACTCACATATATGTGTGATAGGACCACTCTATGGGAGCTTTAAGTGTTTAAAGTGGTTACTGCAATTCAAAGGATTGTGGATGCCAACATTTTTTTGAAATACGGAACTTACACTGTGTTTGCACACATACAAATTAATACATAACTGTTTCATTTGTCAAAACGTTTGACCATAACTGCTGGTGAAGTGAATGAGAGAGATTGTTAGCAAATTTTTCTTGTGCGGGGGAAAGATACCAACATAAGCATGTCTTTCATCAAATTAATCTCCTTTTTCAGACGTCTATATTTCGATGCATCTCCCCTGCAGAGCCTCATTCTGCTTCTCCTTTGTTTGAGAGACGTTTTTGAGAGCGGTAGTGAGGCTTTTTAGGTTCAGTAGCATTCAACATTTCTGACGCACAGATTCTCTCTGGTGGCATATTGTGCGTTTTCGAAGCACTATGAGCTGCATTTGTGCAAAACAGAAACAGTGTTTGTAGCTTGCAAATTAAAATGTATATTGTAAATATAATAATCAGTGAAGCCAGCATTTCATTTTAACATGTCGCTTAATCTAATCTCTGATGATGTAAAGTATATCATGGTCAAATTTTCACACTGCAAATTTAATTGTATTTGTTGGCATTTTGTTTTTGTTTTTCTGGTATTCTTCCACTCATGATTCACACATTCCACCTGCAGAACCCCCAGCGCAGAACCCCCAGCACAGAACGATGGATTAGGGGGCTGCTATTTCATGCTCTCCCTCTGGTCCCTTCTCTTTGATAAAGGTCGCATACCTGCAGGCATTTTTGAGAGCATTTCCCGCTTTCTCCTGACACTTCCACCTTGTAACCCCTGTCCCCTCTCAGCACGCCCTTTCCCTCCGGCACAGTGCAGTTTACGGACCGTGACACATCGTGCAGACTGAATAATCCCAGCGAGACCGTAGCACCATTAGGAAAAAGGGGACTGCTAAAATGCCAAACCACTGGTGCCTCCTCCACCTTATCCTCCTCCTCCTCCTCCTCTTCTGGGCTACCTCACTGTCTTTTTCTCACAGAGGGCAATGGGTACCGCATCTCTTCATTAATGCATTGAAGCTGGGGGAGGGTTTCTCACACACACACACACACTCTCACACTCTCGCACGCACACTTCTCATTCCGTCACGCAGCCACTTATCTATTGTGAAAAGCATGACTACACTGCGAGTGCCCTCTGACAGAGGAAGAGAGAAGGAGGTGTGTGTGGGGTTGTGTGAATGTGTGTGTGTGTGTGTGTGTGTGTGTAAGACCTCAACAGCAACAGTCTAGTTTAGAGCTAATCATGCTGAAGGTAATAAAGCTACCTAGAGACACTGTCAACCTGCGAGGTTAATGGAACACCTGTATGCACGATGTGAAAGGAAAAAGCGCGCAAGAGGCACAGTGTGTGAAAATCGTTTGTGTGTGTGTGTGTTTGTGTACACTCGTGTGGCGTGTGCATGTGACTGTATGTACATTATTCACTGGGAGTGCTGCGATTCCTGAGATGCCACAGCTCAAAAGGAAACGGTGAAAGAGACGCCGCTGAGCGCCGCCACCGCTCATATCTGTCAGCATCAGAGAGGAAGAAGAAGACGTTCTCTTTCCAACACAGGGGTGCATTTTCAGGGGGGAGAAACTGTGGGAGTGAGTGAATAGTGTAGCACACCTTGAAGGTGAAATGTACTAGAGGCCTGAGGTAAACATGTCAGGGGAAAAAAGCCAAACCTTTAACTTTCTGTGAAGCAGAATGTGGTCTCTTTGTAATCAGTGGTATTTTGAAGACATATTTCTATAATTCTTGCTTCTCCCTCTGAAACATCTATTCAAATCTGATCAAACAAGCCATTATGTTGACAGCTTTCAATTCCATGCAATGACAGAAGCGTCTGCAGGCAACCTTTGAGGGAGAGAAAATGGCCAGCTAAATTATGCAAATATCTGTCAGTTTAACGAATCAGAGGCAGAAAATTAGCAGGCTGTTAGTCTCTCTTAGACCCCGCAAATGCTCCTAATACGGATGAAAGGCTGGAGTCTGATTTCATTATGGCAAAGCCCAAAAAGGGAGGAAGGGGGGAATAGAAAAACGGAGAAAGAGAAATGAGAGATCAGGAGATGCAGACAAAATGTATGTAAAAACATGGGCCTCCATTCAGAGCCCTATCAACTCCAAATATCAAATTATCCAAATGAATGGAACAAGATAAAGGACAGCGCGGGGAGGAGTGAACGGCAGACAGGCAAATGAAAGGAGAAGAGGGAGAGAGAGAGTGAGAGAGAGGGAGGGGAGAGAAGCTGTGAGGGTGTGTTAAGAGTGGGGTTGAATCAAGAGTATTTCAATAATCGATAGAGCGTGAAGAAGTGAAGGGAGAGTGAGACACGGAGAAAGTGGGAGAGAAGCAGCATATCACAGTTCATTAGTCATAGCTGGTGACAACTAGAGACTGTAGCAAGGAGATTGTCACTGGGTCTTAATCAGATGAGAAATGATGGAACGCCAGTCTTTAATTCCAACGGCATTATAGCATCTATTGTCTGCCTCTGAAGGGGCTTATCACAATCTCTCTACCTCCGACTGCTGCTCCTCCTGCTGCTGCCGCCACTGCTACACCAGCAAACAAGCTGCCAGCGAACTCACCAGGGAAACTCTAAAGAGCAAGGGAGGAACTAAACTCTCCCTTTCTGCAAAGTCTCTCTCATACTCCTTTTTCTTTCTCTCTCAACCCTCATCTGCCTCTGTTCCCACACACACACACACATACACACAGAGTAAGTGAAAAACACGTGATGCTAAAGTAGCCCTCAGAGCTGCAGAAACCAGGAAATCAATTCTCTCTTTTTAAGCAACCCATTAAAAGGCGCCAAGGAGAGTTAAAGCACTTGCTCAAGACATACCATTACAGTATATTATATATTCTGTTCCCAGACATACGTTACACCATTACACGCAGCTGCACAATACAGGGAATATGCACATACACGTCAATGGAAAAGTTTTACGTAGCCTATGGAACTCCATTCCAAGCATAGAGTACACTAGCAGATGTGCAAACATACTAAGACAATCAAATGTCACATTCCTCCTCCTTTTGCCATTTTCCCTTGTACACAGGCAGAAAATAAATACCGCAACTTCCTCCTTAAAATGCACATCTCCACCACGTTTTCCTCTCTGAGGGTCTGTTCCTGTCAGAACCATGGCCCAAAACTCTCAGTCAGCCGGATCAGCTGGGGACAGACTCTCCCACTCAAACAACTTCCCTGCCTGGCTGGAAGTGTGTTTACTGTATTTGTACCACTACGCTGCACTGCCTGCCTCATTCACCACAACCACACAGAAACTACAGTCCTCATGCAGCTACAGTATCTGAGCCTTGTGTAAATGCTGCCTGCAGATCCGTTGGCCTGCGTACTGATGTGCATCCTTCTGTGCACCACTGTACTGGAGGCACAGCAAAAGTATGTTTTTTTATCAGCGGAAAGCAACTTTACAGAATAATAAAGAATAGAAGAAAAAGAGTTGCTGGGTCACGTAAGGTTGCAGTGAAAGTGCACCGCCTGCTCTTCATGCGAGGCATTTAAGAGGCACTGATGATTTACATCTATAAATCACCACAATACAAGGAAATTCTCAACTTATAAACACCGTAGATGTGCTTAATACCTTTGTCCCATCTTACAGTTTACTGCGGGTGAAACCAGTTCAAGTATAAATCATTGCCTGATTAAAAAGTGAGGCAGTAATATTGAGCAACCTAAAACAAGTTTAGTATTTACAGAAATTCAATGGATAGTTTGGATTTTTGTAACACTGAGTTTTATGTCACACACCCCAGGAGCAGAGTGGATGCAACGCTGTTAAATCATTTAAAAGCGTCTCCAGTTCTGAGCAGAGAAAATTAGTTCCCAGAGCGAGCCGGGGTCACACAACAGGTCTCAAACCACAAACATGCATGCATATTATGTTATGTTAACACGTTTGAACAATAAAACCGCAATCCATCAGTTTGTCAAATCAATTTGACACTCTTTAATGGCCGGTATCACTATGCCGTGCAGCCGCGCAGGTCACAAGTCACTGTCTTTTAAATGTTTTAGACAGAAAAGGAGTGAGGGAAATTACAGTGACAATAAACTTGTGATTTTCATGGCTGCAGCAACAAAAACCTCTCGAGCTCCATATCCCATCGTTTCCCTGTCACTCACTGACCATGCCCAGTGTGTTGCTGTTGGTTTAAATATTGATACCAAGCTTAGAAAGAGTAGAGCTCGGAAAAAGCTCGGAATATGTGGTGCTCATCGCACCGAAAATAATTATCCACCTCGAAATCAAAATGAAGTCAGAGCCACAGATGCTCGGGTGAGACCGTCACAACCTTTTGTTTGCAAAATGTCTTCTCGTCTCCATTTGCAAACAAAAGACACACATAGACACACATAGACTTCCTGAATATTCAGGAAGTCTAGAGAGACGGTGAGAGACAGCCTGAAACTGTGACTTCATGTGACGATTCACTAGTGTGTGTGTGTGTGTGTGTGTGTGTGACACTGCATGCAGAGTTTGGCACAGGATTCTGTGTGTAAACACTTTTCTCTGCTTGTGTCTGTTAGCGTGTGTGTGTGACTGCTTGTTTTTAACAGTGTGTGCGTGCATGCAGGGAGTTTGTCAATGAGTGAGAGAGACGCAGAGAGAGAGAGAGATTCTGCCTCACTTATTCGTCAGCAGTGCTGGTGTGTCACTTGGCTGAAAGGACTGGTCAGGAGGGAATAAAGCACCTTCCTTCCTGATAACACACTTTACTCACTGCACTACGACTGACCTCACACCGTACACACACACACACATTCATATGCATAGGCAAAGACACTATTTCATAAAACACAACAGACAATGTATGCATTTGCCCATGGGACAGCCACACATACGTGAATGCAGACGACACACATACAGTACAAACTCATCCATATATGAACGTGTTTAAGCACACATTACCTGTATAGACACGTGCGCACACACACACACAGAGCTACTGTTACCAAGGAACTGAAGTCAGTTTGATCAGGTTAATTTCACAGTGAGCACCAGTATTCAACAAACCATAATACAGGGCCACAGCTGTAGACCCCTGCGTTTGGTAAGCCTGTGTGTGTGTGTTTGAGTCTGGTCTCGAGTGCCAAACTCCACCTGGATTTGGTCTCTTTTTAAGGTTAAAGGGGTTTTAAGGTTAAAGATTTCACTTTATTTCAAACGTTGTGTGCACCCACATGCACATCTTGCAAGAGCAAAGGCAACATCAATTCATTTTAAGATTCCATGTAAGAAATGTTTTTTTCTTTAAAACTTGACTTTGTATCTCCCCAACACTATGAACTCAGTCTGGAGACTGAATTAGCCATTGCAAGCAAAAGAGACCCACAACAGTTGGACTTGCTGAACACACATAGCCTACAGCCATTGTCTTATGTGTGTAACAGCGTCGTCACTATACATTTAAAGACAAACACACAACACCATTCTAAAAGAACAAGGGACTAAAACTAAATGTTTGAGGCTAAAAGTTTATGATCCATCCCATGAAGGACCATCATTGTGAGCTTGTTAGCTCAAGGTTTACCCCTTTTTATACAAACATGACTGTTTATCTACATTGCATGTCCTTGTATTTTCAAACCTGAATGTTAGACTTCACTGAGGATGAAGTATGGTTATGAATGCTACTCACAAACTGTAGACGCTGCAGTGTACAGCGATGCTGAAATGCTCATTGCAAGTAAAACGGGAGTATGTTATGTTGTGAACTTGTGAGGTGGACCTGCAATAGTTTGCATATCTCAAATTAGGATAATTAACACTGTTGAATCCTTTCATCTCTATTTAGCCTTTGTGTGTCCTATCACAACCTTGAGAATCTACTGTTACTGATATCAATGTAATTCCATTTGAAACTATTTGGCTGTTAAACATTACAATCCAACTGTGTGGCAGCCATTTGCAGAGCTTGTCTCTTCTTACAGCATGTTACATTAAGGAAGCATAATATATGTAATATCAGACTGAAATGTTGGTGCAGTGATTTTGGCCAGTGTCACTGAGTTTTGAAATCGATTTTTACGATTTGTATGCCTTGTTTGGTCCACAAAATGTGAGAAAATGTTGTGTGTTGTGTTTATCAAACTTGGAAATTATGTTCTCAAATGTCTTGTTTGGACCACAAACCAAAACGATTCAGTTTTAATGATTTCTTTGTTAAGTAAAAACGAAACGTAAGGTACTGGAAAGTACATCAACCACAGAGGCTACTGGAAGCTAACAGCAGTTAGCATTTGGGAAAGTGATCATTTGCAGACTCTAGCAGGCACATTGCCGTCATATATAACATGTATCCACTGGACAGATAAATCCTCTGAGGCTGGAAGTTTGTGTAGGACTCTGTGCTGCACTGTGGAGCCAAGAATAGACCGGTTCGCCGACTTCGCAGACTTACGGTTTTCAGATACCGTTGCCCTCGCAAGCACTCTTGCGTGTTTTACGGACAAAGCGCTCCACATGACAACAATTTCAGGAATTTAGCACATTGTGGCGTCCCAGTGAGCAGAAGTCAGCATTGTGTGTTTCATCTCCTGTACTTAGACTGAGGAGGACCACAAAAACATGAGTGAGTCATCTTTTTTCACACTTTGCTGACTGATAGGACCTCCAGAGTCCCGAATATAAGGATTTAAATGATTAAGAAGTTGATTTTGCATAATATGTTCCCTTTAAATGGTTGATTAATCTCGTAATCATTGCACCCCTAACACTGATACTCACTATTGGATCAGCTCATCAACTGTTTTTTGTGCCATGAAATTCAAGGACAAACATTTCTGTTCATGTTGTGATCCAAACACTGAGTAAAACCAGAAATGTCAGTGCTGTGCTGTGAAATGTTACATAAACCGAACCAAGTGGACATTAGAAGTGCAAAATTGTCAGCATTAAAACAATCTCTCTTCATGGGAAGGTTTTAGTGAAAGGTCACCTGCATTTTATTCTGAATTCTTGATTTTTTTGTCCTCTTATATATTTTTGTGAAGGTATATGTACTGCAGGGTGACACGGGTTGCATAAGCTTATTTATGCACATAAAAATGAGCCAGGAGAAACTCAGGAGGCAGACTTGTGGGTTTATTTAAATATTCACCAAGGTTATCAGTTAGTCAGAGTTGCCATTTGACTATAAATAGGCTTATCCAGTGTTTATAATTTGAATTAACTGGCAGGGCAACAGCAGTCACACTCGAAATATAATGTTGCATGTTAGAAAAATGCATTGGCAACAGCTGCTTTGAAATTGACTTTATCTCCAAGCTGACTAATGCGCATTTGCCTGTACAATCAAGAATACGTGTTCAATGTATAATGTATTTGCCAGACCAATTCCTATCAAGAACAACGGAGAGAGTGAAATGACAATATTTCCCCCCCGTTACCAAAATGCAATTATAAAAGTTGCTCATGAAAATATAAATAATTAAAAGAAATAATAAAAAAAAAAGGCTGCACGCCTGAAAAAATGCATTACTTTCTTCCCGTGTTATGGCATCAACTTACCGCCGCTATGGTCTTCACTTAATACCGCTCTGATTTCCAGAGAGAGCTCCATTCTGTCCAGATACAAAGCTAAAAAGGTCACTCTCTGTGACACAGAGGAGTCTAATTACCATGTATTAAATGGCTGAACCCCTCTTCATTTGCATCTACCTCTGTTCGTCCCCTGACTTTCTTTTTTTCTTTCTTAATCACACTTAGCACCACATCTGTGGGTCTCCACTGAAAAGTTCTTACCGGCTCATAAGAAAACGAGTGTCACTGCTCCTTTAACATGCGGACGCGCTTGCCTTATGATGCAAGAATTACAGCAAATATTGTCTTTACTGTGTTTTCATTACTCTGCCTGTCTGTGAGCTCTTGTGATGAAAACATTCAGTGTCAACAGAATTATACCCAAAATATGGTGCGATACAAACAGAAAACAACCAAATCTGTTAAATAGTTCTCACTGTGACACGCTGAAAATTCATTACACTTTAAATAAACCTCTGTCAGGAAGGGTTCATTATGAAGCACAGTTGTTATTTCTGTCTTTCCATCAGCGGGATTATCGAAAAAAAATACTGAAATGATTTTCATGACATTTTGCAGAATGATGGGGGAATGACCCAAGGAAAAACTGAGCCAATCTAGAAAATGAACACTTTCTTCAGCATGATGAGATAGGGCATTAAAAATTCTAAATGCTCGCTTCTACACGTTTCCTGCTTTGGGGTTAAAGTTGTCGACCAGCAATCAAGTGTGGGGCACGTCGAAAATCTGATAGGGTTTCCCACTTTGTCTGAGTCAGCTCTGTGTGAATTGGTGGTGTCAGTCAAAATAATGAACACGCTGCTAATAGCTCTGCTAACTTGTCACTATAAACCATAATGGATATCTTGACATCACTTATGGTGAGCTGAGCTTGCTCTGTCAACCCATCCCCAAGTATCTGCACCACAAGTAAACACAGCCAGAAACAGTATAATATACTGCATAAGGCAATTGATGGTTTTCAACTACTCCACTGTAATATTACAAAATAAAGACAAAGTAACCTGCATCAGCACCATCAGCGACTAAATCCATGATTGTTTATTCAACCAATTATGTCAAAACTGCTGAGACGGGTTAAAACGAGATGAGGGGTGGAGCTGTGGGAGACGGAGTGGAGGTGGAGGGGGTCAGCCAGAATAATAAAGTGCATATTCACACAGCACATCGCAAAAGCGAAGAGCCATCTTCAAGGCAATAATATAATAATGAGGAAATTCAATCAGCAGTGCTGACAATGTCTGGACTGTGTGACTGCTGCTTATATGATAAGGTAGTGTAGCTTTTTTTTTAGTGCCACTGTTTTTCTATTGATTACCGCAAGTGAAACTTACAGAACTGAGCGGAGCAACGACGAGAGCGAATGTGAATTTTAATGTAGCGATCGCTCCACTGCACAACACACAACTCCGTGGAGGCCACTTGAGCTGTCCAGTGTCTGTTTGTTCAAAGAGCTCAAAAAAGATTTGATTCAATTTGATTGGGGGGGGGGAGAAACTGAGAGTGACACACCAGGGGCAGCGGAGAGGAAAATAGAACATTTGCTGCAACCAAATTAAAACACACACACACACACACACACACACACACAAACACATTATTGCTTCTCACACAGAGGCAATAAGTGGGGAGATTTACAATAGGCAGGATAATACCTGCTAATATACTTGTAATCCATGGGGCCTTTATTTTAGAAAATGGTGCCGTAAAAGAACTTGAAGAGAACGACTGTATTATATGAGCAGTTAGTGGGCCGCATTAGATTTAATCAAACGCAGAGCAGAGCCGTGGGTCAAACGCAGACAAAGTGACAGAAACATACAATTTTGAGATCTCGCGCTGTGGTGTGAGCTGGTTTTTGGGTTCGCGTGAAAAGCAAACCTTGACGTTCAGATTAATTTTCATGTAATCGGAGAACATCATTCTAAAGCAGCGCAGATCTGATCCCAAAAAAAAGAAAAAAAATGCACATGGGTGTTATGCTAGACTCAGATTGGCTCTCCATTACGCTATTGATCTTTTTTTAATCTGACTTCTCACGGTCATTTCTCGTTTGACAGTGAAATATTATCACGGTCCCAGGGATAAATGTTACCTCTGAATACTGAGCCCTATCAGCTTTTTGCACGTATATAGCTCGACTCTCCAGTGTATTCTTAAGAAACACACACTTTCCCTCGCTGCGTTGAACTCCTGCAACACACTGACATTTAAAAGCTGCAACTCTTACTATTGCTTTGCACGCTCATTACTTTCCCCGCACTATTTACCCGCGTAAGCGAAAAATATTAAAATAGTAGAAAATTGAACCATTTTTCTCCATCATCTGTTAAGCCTCTAAGGGATTCTTGTGTTAATTAAAAAATGTTACGGTGGCTTCTCTGTGGCTGGACAGCAACTATTGTGCCTCTGCTTCATATCCATGTAAATGGCAAATGAAGAACAGAGCCTTTTTTGTGCGAGTGTGTACCACAGATACAACAAGAACGATGGTTTACAGTGTCCATTATTTTTGTTATGGTTTATGAATATCTCTGGGGATGAAAGAAATAGGGCTTCAGGGAGCAGCAGATGGAAAAACTCCATCATATCTCAAGAGGTACAAACAGTGACTCTCTCGCACACACTCACACTGTGAGGTACACAAGCCAAGCACAGGGGCAAATACACAAAGGATTTCAATTTGCAATCAGAATAAGCACGGTAAACTCTACAGTGTTCGCCTCCAACGTCCCCTGTATTTGGCATCAAAGTTCCGCCCGGCCGTAAAAGCCAAATTCTCTATGACATAGAGGAGATTGCGCTGTCGAAAATGCAATCAGCCAAAGCCGCCTCAAGTGCTGATGAATTACTGCGACTTAGGAAAAGACAATGACTTGTCAGTTTTGCAGCGATTGGCTCCGTCGAGGGACAGACACGAGGGACCTGAAGAAGCAGGCCTGCATGCTCCAAACCTGAATGGATCAACATTCTTTAATATTAAGTCTGCCGCACATGGATAACTCATCAGAAAGCTAACTGTCTATGAAGGTGGCGATGTCAAACGTTTGTTTTTTTCCAGTGCAGAAAAATGGAGTTTGGCGATGGAAACATTTGTTCCTTTTGATTCACTGTGCCATTTCCTGAATGTGCTGTTTCAAATTACACTATCAAAATAAGCACTGCTAACATATGCCATGTTAATATGAAGTCGTACCTTTGCTGAGAGCGACGGCCCCAAAAGCAATTTGCAATTAAGCATCATTTGGTTTTAATTTAACAGAAACTTCCTTTTGGTTTGTCTTCATTGGCTTTGATGGCTTGTTGCATGTTTGCAGCTGGGTCTTAAAAAAAATCTCATAAACATTAATTCATGCAAATCGATACAGAATGGAGATTAAACTTCACTCACATGAATGATACTTTGCAAAAAAACGTAATGTTCACTTTTGATGTTTCTATGTTTAAGTGAATAGGAGCTAATTTGCTCGAGGAAATGGCTTAAGTGATTATAAAATCTCTTGACTTCTGGTGCAGGCATGAAGACGCGGTCCTGATTACAATTACAGAGAGGAAAATTTGAGAAATGAACCGATCAGCCTGGAACCAGCTTAAAGAGCATGTATAATAACAAATAGGAGTCAATCTGTAACAACATATATTTAATTCGAAATGAGCTGCTGCAATGTGAAGCGTAATCTTTAATACGCTTTTTGTTTACAACCAAACGCTTTGATTTGGCTTTGATGCAATTCACTGATTAACATCATTTTATTCTTCATTTCCTGAGCAATTTTACTCAGTAGTACACATTTCCTCTCCTGTCCCTCATTTCCTCAGTCACCTACAAATGCCTGCTGAGCGTGTGCAGTCATTTACATTAAATGTATCCTGAAGACAGAAGGGAAACCGAGGGGCCATATGGAAAAATGGTGCGCTATCAGTCACAAAGTAGGATGAGTCAGCCCTGAGCATGAAAACACTTCCCCCACTGCTGCATCTACTGTGTTTACTGTGCAAAAGTGCACCTTCAATAGCGTTCATGGACACAAAAAATAGAAAACATTGATATGACAGGAAATTGCCCTTGGGAGCTAAGAATGATTACCAGCGTGACAGGGATAATCTGCAAAATAGTTACAAGCACACAATGATTTGACTAAACAAACATGACTTTGACCACAAACCTGAAGCAAAACTCAAAATCAAAAAAAAAGTCCATCTACCCAATTATTTAGATAATGATGAAGGACAATGGTGGACTGAAATAGTTTCAGAAGGAGAAGCCACACAACGAGCACGGGCTCGGGTTTAACTCACCGCGCTTGCTGCCATGATGACAATATTCAAATGGGCCTCTTAGCTGCACTA
This sequence comes from Microchirus variegatus, assembly GCF_963457635.1. NCBI lineage: Eukaryota > Metazoa > Chordata > Actinopteri > Pleuronectiformes > Soleidae > Microchirus > Microchirus variegatus. The sequence continues at coordinate 11,956,389 of NC_139813.1, forward strand.
AAGAATATAATTATGGACCGCCATCCTTCCTGCTGTTCAACTTCTTGGATAACAACAGACATCCTGCTCGAGTAAACAATGATTCATAAATAGAAACGCTGTTAGTGAGCAGAAGTCTTTTTAAAAATGGATATTTTCCTGTTATGTCCCATTAAAAATGAAGGAGGGAGGAGGTCATCAAGAGTTGGTTTTGTTTTAAAACAAAAGGCGAGGTCAACACAGGCGACGACGTGTCACTTCCGAAACTCGCGTATCATAGTCGGGCAGTTAAGTGCCGACTTGCCCACGTTGCCTCTGTCAGCCTTCATCCGTGCTTATTCACAGAGGTGTGGGTTCATTCTTTGTGGCTGAAGAAAATGCACACGAGCCAGTAGGAGGGCTTGTTTCCAAGCCCGCACTCTGAAAATGGTCATTAAATAATCATAGGTCCCCTGAGCCGAGCCGTGCCGTGCCCGGCTGGGCTGGGCCGGGGCTGCCTCAGCCACAGTGCTCATCACTGCAGGGGTCAGGCAGAGTGCAAGGCTGCTGCTCAGATACGGGACCAGTTCATCGTCACCACGGGAGCCTGGGCCCACACCACGGCACGGAGAGAGAGAAAAAAGAGAAAAGGGCACAAACGCTCAAGTGCACTCACCTTGCTTTAACCCGGCTGTCTGCAAGGAGGAAGGTCACGTTACGGTCACTGCGCGGTTTGACACGTCACAGAAACACAGGACGAGCTCCTTAGATTTCTGAGGGGGAGGTGAATGTGTGTGTGTGTGTGTGTGTGTGTGTGTGTGTGTGTGTGTGTGTGTGAAGACTACCATCTAGTCTAATCTGCTTTGTCTCGATTATATATGGAGACATGGCCTAAAAAATTTGATTTTTACGTGTTTTGTTTACTCTCACTTCCTGCTTCTTTCTACAGATTCACAACGGAAGGTAAAGCTGAAAATCATGAAATGGTGCATTTTTGCCTCCAGTGTATGAGTATGGGGAAAAAGTTCAGCTGTTTCTTTCCCACTCTCTAACTTTCATCAAACCTGACTGAGGGAGCATCTGTGTGTGTGTGTGTGTGTGTGTATACTGGCAGCATAGGGAGGGGTGTGTGTGGGGGGGGGGGGGGGGGGGGGGACAAGGAACATTTATCTCGTCAGACTGCTGAACAGCTGGGTTTATTCAGCAGCAGAATTCACTTCTGAAACATTTCGTGGGCGCTTTCTTTGTGTTTTCAGTCATCCTCGAACCTGTTTACTGCCATCTCACTTTACTAGCACAGTGTTGCCGGTGCTTCTGTCTGCCTCGACATAAAACAAATCACTTCCTGCGTGCACCGCAGCAAAGTAGTCACATTTGATAATGGCTTGAATCTAGAAGTCATTTGTTTATATTTAAAGGTCATGCACTATGGTTTTAAGTACTTTTCTTTTTATTCATAGGGTAGGATAGCCACACGCGTGGTGTAGTGGTTCGCACTCCTGCCTTTGCAGCAAGAAGACCTGGGTTCGCAACACGGTCAGAGCGAGGACCTTTCTGTGTGGAGTTTGCATGTTCTATACGTGGTTTCTCCCGTTTCCTCCCACTGCCCAAAGTGAGAGTGGATGGGTGTTTGTCACTATGTGGCCCTGTGATGGATTGGTGATCTGTACAGGTGTGACCCCGCCTTTCACCCTACATCATCTGAGATTAGCACAGCAACCCCCCAAGACCCTCGTGTGGAGGATAAAGTGGTTGGATGGATGGTAGGATACTAATGTTTTGGCTAATTAAGTTCCAAATGATGAACTGATTACAAAGACCAAAGGCTTTCATCTGATAATAAATGAGTCAGTGTGGCCAATGGCTATAGCTTCCATTGTAAATAGAAGACAAAAGACATCCTAATCTCGTCTAACTAGTGATATGAGAGTCTTTTGCTTTCCACACGGACTCTTTACCTGTGGGAACCCAAAACCTGCTCTAACATGATTTGTCAACCTAGAAGTCTTCCAGCTTTGCAAAGTCTTCAAAATGTTATAATCAATAAAGACACCCCCCAACTTCCATATTCAGCCAGTCAGAACATCACGTAGGACCATTTACGTTCCTTCCATTACCCCGGTGTGTTTCTCTGCACTGTTCCCAGCTCCGCCTTCAGGCCCCAGGGCAGGCATCTTGCACACTCAACATATAGCGAGAACTAAAGCAGCGACGTGATGAATGATTTCGAACACACTGTGGACTCAGCAAATGTTAAATATTCTCATTAGCTGGTTGAGAGATCACACACACACACGCAGCCTGGCAGCAGTGCTACCGCCTTTAACCACCCGAGCCTGAGGCTGTCCAAAACATCCAACCCTAACCCCACCCCCCCACAACCACACTCTTGTTTTCCACCTGCCTTCGTCGCCCCTTCTATTTTTCTGTCTCGTTGTAATGGCCGAGGCTTCATATGCCGCCGTGACAGGCTACACAGGCGTCAGCACTGTCGCGTGTGCATGTCTCTGTCAAAAGACAGGCAGCGGGGCACTGGAGAAGAACAGACACCTGATCTCTCCTAACTGTTGCTCCCTTTCGGGACCACCGCTCTGGCTTGTTAGCTCAAGACTGAAGATTTACAGAAACAGCTGTCCCGACAAAAATGCACTAACGTGACAAGTGCCGCATGCTTGACCTCTGCTGTATCAACTATATTTTCAGGTTCTGTCATGAACGTGTGACCGTGACTTACATTTTTATTAAAATTAGCCTGATTTTGTTTCTTGCGTGTCCTGTCCTGCGTGCACGAAAGAAAAAAGCATGTAACACACGACATTCCTGGCTCCATTTTCTATTAAACTGCCAGCAGCCGGTGTGTTTAGGAGCAGGGTCTGGGGTAAAGTGAGAAGAGGAGCAGAGGAGTCACAGAGAGCACATAGTTCAGGGCAGAGGTGGCTCCCGGCCATCCATCTGTGGTTTCAGGATTCAGAGAGTGCTGACAGGTCTGGATCCCCCCGGCACAGGCCTCTGGGCTGTAACCACGGATACCCAGACAAAACAAGAGCTGTCACTCAGGCTGTACCAGCTAGACAGAGTCACAGGAGATGGGAAAAACGGGATAGTCAGACACCACTGGTGTATGTGTGTGAAATACACAATACAAGACGGGAAATGCACAAGCAATGAGTGCAGACAGTCTTTGGTCTAGATACTGTATCATCAGTCACTCTTGGGAAACATACGCAGGCATATAAATTCATAAAAGTGAAGAACATTTTGAGAAACTCCAGACTTAGACATCGTGAAACACGGTGATGGCCGCACGCTGCTACTTCATACATTTTGCAAATGCCCTAAATCTTCCTGACATTGATACACATGGGTGCTCCACCTCTGGAAGTTTCACAGAGGACGGATGGTAAACAAAATAGTTCAAAGTGGATAAAGCAAGAAAATAACAGCTGGCAACGGAGACTGGAGATGGTCAAGTTCAACACCACAGCAGGAAGCTGTTCATAAATGAATAAGTGTGTAGGAGGGAGAAGTTGGGAATGGATAAAAATGAAAGTCATGATAGTGTCGACATCTATTTCCAAGAAACAAGAAAAATGTGCTGTTATTTTATCTGAGTCACTTGAGCTGTATTCTATAGTATAGATGATATTTTCATGGTTTAGTTATTTAACAGCTGGAATGCAAAATACAATAAAGCTGCACTATAAATTATCATTTTTGCATTAGTGACAACTGCTTCATTAAGTCTATAGCTCTATTATACAATTATTTCGAACAGCTGTCTGAAATTTTCCTGATAACCCTTCAAGCTGTGCTTGATTTCAGAGATGCCTGACGGTTACCTCCTCTCCAACAATATCCTTCTGCACATTAAAGGACAATAATGGCTGTTTTTTTCCTTCACCAGTGTTTTGCACTGTATCAACACGACATCCGAAGCCTCAGGCTGCAGCCAACTCACTCAAATCCAGCTGCCTGTTCTATTACTGCATTTCCTCAAAAAGTCATCAAGGCCTTTATTTACATCCACTGCAGAGGGCTTTCACTTGAACCAGTTCTGCTGCGTTCTTGATGTAAAAAAACGAACTCTTAGACCTGTGCCTGTGTGTGTGTGTGTGTGTGTGTGTGTGTGTGTGTGTGTGTGTGTGTGTGTGTGTGTGTGTGTGTGTGCTCGACGTTGTATGTCTACATGGTAATTTTTGTCATGTCGTGCAGAACACGTGAATGTGTGAATGTTGTTGGACACCATGAGAGTTTTTGAAATGTCAATGTTAGTTTATCTGCCGGCGATGCCTCGAGGCACCGGCATGTGAAGTCGGCGCCCTTCTTCCTCACTCGGTACACACCAGTGAAGGCGAGAGAGGTGTGTGTGTGTGTGTCGTTCTTACAAATCCCACTACTGTTCCCACACACACACACACACACACACACACACACACACACACACACACACGTGGGTGATAAAGAGAGACAAAAGTGTGTTGTGTCTCTTTTTCACCTTAGTGACTGAGGAAGCAAGTCACAACATGTTCCTCTGTCGGAAAATACTATCAGACAGAAAGAGAATGTTTTCATACGTGCAGTGTGTGTGTGTGTGTGAGTGTGTGTGTGTGTGCACTTGCACTGCGAGGATCATTTTGATCATTTTTGGACCCTACAGCAGTGGTTCCTAAAGTATTTCTGCCAGCGCGCCCATAGACAGCCTTAAGTTAATTTTAAGCCCTATAATTTCCGGATCTAATTCAGTTTTTTTTTAAAAAGCGCAAATAATATTCAAAGCAAGAAATAATTCCCTCCCCAAATAAAATAAAGACGTTGTTTTCAGAGAGGGAAACTTTCAGGGAAAGGGAAACTTAATTTAAAAATGCAGCGTGCCAGGTGTGTTTCAATCTCGGGGGCTTAAATTATGGAACAGCCGAACAGATGAATGAAAGCAGAGTAAAAACATAAATGAGTTTAAAAGTACAAACTTTAAATAAATACCAGGACGGTGATGGAAATGATTGCGTTTAAAGCCAGACGTAGTTTATAATTCTGCCTCCTGTGAATGGATGTGAAGAGATGTAAACCTGAATGTGTTGTCATTGTAAATGTTAGTGTTAATAAAAAATGATCTGTCTATCTATCTATATATATATATATATCTAGAAAAAATAGTATAATACACAATTCAATCCTAACTTCGGACCAGGCTTTAGATTTTGTGAAGACAAATAGTACTCACAAGATCAGTGTTTCTGCCAGCAAAGGTCCTGAAAAGCAAAAACAAGTACACACTCACACACACACATATATATACATACATATATAAATGAAGATATATACACTGAAAGCACATCTTACTAAGGCTCTTCAATGTAGTCTACATCACTGCTTAATTTAAATCAAACTCTTGAGCCTGGGAGTCATTTATCTACATGAGTGTGTGTGTGTGTGTGTGTGTGTGTGAGTGTGTGTGTGTGTCTAACCTTCAGGCATCTCACTTTTTGCAACTGGGAAAAAATCAATATCAGGGTGTAGAACAAAGAGAAAACCCCCCCGTGACTTCACCAAGGTAAATATTTGAATAATTTATTTATCATTCTTCTGCAATTCATCAACGTAAAAACCTCTATAAATGTGCATTATGTTTTGTGCTCGGCTGTTTTCGTGATAGCTTTTTTTTTTTTATTTGGCCTCTTTTGCGTGCCCTTGTCTGGTGGCTCACCTCTATTCTGAATACACTCTGAAAACATAGCTTCAATATTTCTAGCTTGGTAATTTTGTTTCCCACCAGTATCCATCATAACTCTGCAACAGACTCAATTTCAGACAAAGCCATGAAAACAGAGGGGCCTCACCTCACAAACGCATGCCCGTGTCTCTAATTTTACACAGGTCCCTCTCAATAAAATCAGAAAATATTGTGGGAGGATGAACCTGGTGAAGTGAAAGGTGACAGTGACTGAGATGGTGCATTATTTCAAATAAACAAGAGCATGTCTTGTTACAGGCTCAATTTAATCCAATTCGAGGTTGTCATATTGCATCTCGCTTACCAACCTAAAGCGCCTCAAACAAATTCCAGTGTCACAGATACTTGTAATAAATGTCACAGCACCATTAGGCGTGACATCTATGTTTTTGGTTGTGTCCTCAGCTGCAAGGCTACTGAAGGGTGTTTTTTACAAGGATGTGGCACAGCCACACGAGTGGGAAAGGTGAGCAGTAACCACGGAGACCCCTCAAGCTTACATACTTCTCCGCCGTGGTGACGGATACGCACTGCAATTTCCCGCCCGATCAGTAGGGGTCGCTACGCAAGGTTTGTTGTGCTTTTGGCGACAGTGAGCGTCCGAGAGAGAAAGACTGTGGAAGCGGAATAACATTGAAACAGTGGCCGTTTCTCACTTTTCTGTGTCACGGAACGCAGTTTTAAGATAATTTGAAGCGAGGAATTGGCCATTTAGAGTCTAAACATGTGCTGTGTGTATTAAGATATAACATATTTATAGTTTGGCAGCGGCGTTGTCGGCCGTGATCAGCTCCGCCTCTGTGGACGCTCGGTGCGCACTGTGAGCCGGCACAGAGCAGCTCATCTCGGCCTGTCCTGAGGACCAATCGCAGCCCTTGGCGTCTCCGTTGTCCCTTGACGGAGTGACAGACAATTTATACACGCAGGAGTATAAATTGGGCTTAAGGATACATGTAGGACCTAAACCAAAACTGGTATACTAATGAGATATAGAACACGTTTTGTTTTGGGTCTAAATTTAACAAAGACCTGATCATTAACCCTGCATTTCACACCAACACTCACAAATGAACAAATTCACTTTGATTGCAAGACCCATTTTGTGGAAAAGACAAAAATAGCTGGTTCATCCTGGGCCAAGTTTCAGTGTAAATATGAGGTTTTCCAAAATGTTGCTGTCCTCATTGCAGGATATTCTATTAAAACACTCACACAGCAAAACCACCGTTTATGCCACTAATACTGTACGTGTTTCTAGGGTTGGTGTTAATGTCTAGCGGCTAATGGTGTTATACAACGTATACAGATATGATAGATGATGACAATGAATATATAAGTTACATAACTGTTTTTCCTTCAGTCAATCAGGGACAGAGAGCAATTATAATAATTAGTATAAAGCCATTCTTCATTTTTGCACTCGCTCGCTGACACTCATTAAAATACACATTCATCAGCTCAATGGCTCCACTTGATCCCCGGGGAAATACCCGCAAATAAGTAATAAATAAGAAATAAGATATATTCTACGCCTAAAGCAGAGACACTGAGCTGGTGTGTGTAGGTGTGTGTGTGTGTGTGTGTGTGTGTGTGTGTGTGTGTGTGTGTGAGTTGAGTCAACCCCACGTTTCTCTGTGTCAGGATGTGCTTCTGTATCCATGCGTATAATTAGGTTAGTGCTCGTGTTTTCCTCCCTTTCACCTACAGTCTAAACCTTAATGATGTTTAATGCATGTGTGACGTTTGTGTGTGTGCGTGCGTGCGTGTGCACACGTAACAATACTTAATGTTTTCCTCCCTTCCCCTCATGTAACGGCCCGACAGTGTCCAGGTCCGCGTGGCGCAGCGAAATTGGCCTGAGAGGTTTGGGAACATTTTGCCCTTACAAACAGGGGCAAATCGATAACGTCTCGGTTGAGGGAGCCACTCTCCATACGAAGGTGAGCTGAGTCAGCGCTGCCAGAGGGGGCCGAGGGAGGGAAGCGGGGATGGAAATGATTGCTTTACAAGCAGTAAAATGCACAGTGGTGTTGAGAACTCTCTGTGGACACCGGGCTACACGCCTTCTCTATCCTCTGGTGGAGGAGCTGCATAGACGGGGTGGGGGGGGGGGGGGAGGAGAGCGCACACATAAATGCCTGGCTTGTAAAAACAAAAGCTTAGCCTCTTTTGAGCCGCAAGTGTAATGGAGCACTTCTGGTTTCTCAATTTCTTACTCAAACTTGCTCCCTGTCAATCTGCTTCGACGGGGTTTTTAGCCGTTGCCAAGTCAGTCATATCTCTATATGGACACTGAATCAATAGGGGAAATTATGAGCGATTTCTGCCTTTTCTTCAGTCTATTTACTCCACCAGCCGTCACTGGGCCGATTTAATGTGGTAGTTTTGCTAATTAGAGTATGATAAGGAGGGAGAGGGTGTGCAGCACATGATGTTCTGATGTACTTTAGGTAGAGCAGTGAATCTAACGCAGCAGTTATCGTTCATTAGTCCTCAAGCTCTGAATCTTCTCTCATCGTCTTCTATGCAGCTCCCTGTAGGTAGATGATTAATTGGTTGGGCCGATTAATCTGCTCAATGTTTGCCATTTTTCTTTAAATAATGGCCATTGCCTAATTATTATTTTATGAACGGACCGGTAATTATAAATGATGCCGTTTTCTGAGAAATTTGATAAATGTTGCAAAACCACTCAAACCTTTTTTTTATCATCTAGTTTTTTATGACCTGTTTTGTGTAGTGAATTTAGTTTAAGCATCATTTTTATTGAAAATACTTCACAGGGAAGTGTTATTTATTGTCAGTGATATTTTATAAGATGGAAGGGGAAAGATTCGGCTAAATATATGGGTCAAAAGAATATCTGCATCAATTATCGGACATCTGCCGCCCCAATTTCTAGAAAATTGCTTCGGCCCCAGGAATAAAACATCAGTGGACCTCTACAGCTCCTGTATACTTTTCCTTTTCCTCCTCTTTTTGTGTTCGACTCTACTACAGATCCTCACATACCTGCCTTTGACATAACGCTGCAGCTCTGAATAAGCCACTTCACATCTGGCACGAGAACGCAACTCCACATGCATCTCGAGCGACCACTTGTGATCCGATCTCGCTCCCCCTGCTCTGCATGTTAATTAAAATTGATATCACTGTTCCTACTCGAGACCTCAAGCTATTTTTAGTCGACTAGGTTCTGACAGATGGGTCCATTGGTGTGTTTTTGTGTACATGTGCGATGTGTGCATGTGTAAAAGGGGAGTGTGGCAGGGAGATGCTCCAAAAAGAAGCAGGCTGTTGAGTGAGAACCGTTTGTATTCACACTTTACGAAGAGCGTGTTCACAGTGTATGTGTCCCAGACCATCTCCTAATAATTGAATCTACAATGTCTCCTCAGTGTGTCCTTGCTGTGGTCACACTCAGTAGGATGAACAATGAACTGATTATTAATCTATTACTAATTTAACCAGCAAATAATTTTGATAAAGGAATATGGTATGAATATCTTTGCAATATGCATTTTAACTCAAGGAAATAGTCTAATGATTATTCAAATTAATTGTTAGTTGCAGCCCCAACACTGTCCCTTTTTGTGAGCCGATCACAATGTACGCGCATGCATATATAAATGTAATGTTAATATCATTCCCAAATGTTATATTGATTTTCTATTCCATGGGAAGCTGAAATGTCTTACAGATAGCTGATCTATCACAGTAAAAATCGTTTTTTTTGGTTATTCATCAATTTACTTTGTCATGAGAACAAGAACCATCTTGAAAACTCTGGTCAAGGACACGCGAAAACATCCTGGTATTTAAAGGTGCATTATGTAATAAATCTAAAGCAAATGATCGTAAAATCCTCCTAATATGTCACAAAGACTCAGGAATAATGTTCATATAACAAACTGAACTCACCAACAACAACAGTACAGACAAAATATTTGCAATTAAAAAAATCTTTTGCAGACTGCAAATCATGTTTATGTTTTGAAATCATGTTTCGGCATGTGGCGCCACCTACCACCGTCTACCAATCATTGCAGTCAGTAGATTCTCAGCTGCCGTGCAACCACGGGTTGCCAGTTACAGTACGTCTGAGCTACAATGGTGGAGAAAACGTAACCTAAAAACCTTGGCATTTTAAATTTGAGTGAAGTAAACGTTTTTGGCCAAATTCTTACATATGGCGCCTTTAACACTCGCCTTCTAAAAGAAAAATACTGCACTCATGAGTTTTAAAAATTAAAAATCAGAAAGAGCATTTCTTCGCCCGTATAACTATGATAACAGTGTTTCCTGTTTTTTTTTATTTTTTAATACTGAAAACGAACAACTCTGATTATAGCACCACAGGTCACTGCTGCTGCTACAGCTAGAACTCGGCTCACTCACATGTACATGTTCTGCTGATTGGTTGCAGGGAAGGTAGTGGTTGGGTTTTGGCACCAGTGTTAGTAACAGGAACCAGGGCATTAAACATTCTGTGAACTGTGTTGATAAGCAGTGTGTTGTTCAGTAATTGGCTCTGATGTAAGAAAGTGAAAGGGGTGGTGGCTTAAAGCTTACAAGACCATACCAGGCTAACTGAACATAGTTTTCAGATTTCCGAGTGATGGTATTATAGAGCCAAGCAGAAAAAGCCATGAGTGGATTGAAGTCCTGAGGCATAGCTGAGAGGGAAGAATAAATGAACAAGTAGGGCAGAGTGAGTGAAGCTGTAACTTTGACAAAAAACTAAAGGTGATGAAATGCTCTTTGTGCTGGATTACTTATTTCAATCCAAGTTTAAGTTCCCGCAAGTTGTTTTTGGTTGCTCTGGAGAAGGAATTGGATCGGAGTGATGCGTGTAATTTCAATTTAATGGTCCAAAACACAGAAAACACTGGTATGATCGTTTAAGTATATTTTCCTGAAAGCTACACTGACTCAAGAGGGGATCCAGGACATATCAGGGGCTGAAGGTGAACAGCTGTTTCCCTCTTTTGCAGTAGTAATAGGTGGTTGTGCGGTGATGTGCACTCTTCCTGATGACAGTAAATACAAATGGCTGGCATCAGTCTCTCACATCACCACTGTGAGAATGGCAGCAGTTGCCTTTTTGTCGCGCGGGGAACAGAAAAATATGAAGGAATGTTCTCCGTGACAAGCGGAATGCAGTCAGCGCGCCCCTGTCCATCATTTGAATGAAATGTTAAACGACATATGCACGGCAATATGTCAGAAAGTAATAGCCTATACTGCCACATCTCCACCAGCATGTTGGTGTGGGTTAGAGCAGGTCTACGGTGGATCTGTGTGATAAAGAAATAGAAAGAAAAAAAGATGAATGTGACAATGTAAAAAATACTTTAGCCGCATACATAGTTTGTTTGAGTAATGGATGTTGGATACAGATAAAAGAAAACACCACATTTAACTAGAGTTTTAAATAAAACATGAGGCCCGTGTTCCTGGCTTTTCACTCCATTCAGCGTTGATAAAATCATGCAGCCTTGCTACGGCACGTCGTTGAAAGTGTGAGAACACTTGTGCACTTGGTGCACATAGCCTTCATAGCAGCTGTCTGCTCTGGCGAGGACTGGATGAGCCAGCCGAGGTGAATACATTACTCTCACTCAGTGAATGTCACAAATGCCATTTCAAAATGCTGAATGTCACAGAGACTGTTGGGATGACTGCTAACACCCAAGGTCTAACACTGATGTCTACATTCCCACTGTTAACATCCGGAATCTCTGCTTTTTTTTGCAAATTATACTCAATGTGAGCCAAAAAAAAATCACTACAACAAGGAAGAGTGAAGGGGATTGGAGGGTGCATGTTTGCTGATTACTGCTGGACCTTTAAGGGGCCTCCACTCAACAACATGTAGAGCTTTTTCAACTGAATAAGAGGCTTTGTTATTGATTTTTTTTTTCCCCATCCAAACACAGCAAATCATATCAGTGCAGGAAACCAACACTTTGTCACAGTAAACAAACAAACATTACAGGTGAAACTTCAGCAGGCGATGTTATTTCATGGCGAGGCGGCCATTTTTAACGAGGGACCCCTTTGGCTGACAAAGTCACGCAAGCTCTGGAACGCACAAAGGAGAGGAAAAAGGCCAGAACAACAACAAAAGAAACTGAAGCGCATCGCTCTAACACACACACACATACACACTCCTGCCTCAGTGAATTTCATTGTTTGCAGTGCAGTCATCAAGGGCGTGCTGCTGCCGAGTGCTGGGAGCTGATGCTGATTATTTACCACATCTTCCGATATGAATGTTTTGACGTCAAGGTCATTCTCCTCTACGTCTCATTCAGCTGTCACTCATTGTTGCGACGAACCATCACGGAAGCATTCTCTCTCTCCCCGCTTTTGTAAGCAGCACCGATTTAATAAAAAAAAAACATACATTTCGGCGAGAGAAGTGGAGTTTCTGCAATACGGTCTTTGAAGCAAACTTTTATAGCACCTTTCACACAAGTAAGTGTAGTTAAATGTGTTTGCAGAAAAAGTGTAGATCATAATATGAATGAATTAAAGACTTTGTTGTTTGGTTCAGATTTGCAATAACCCTGAGAGAGAGAGAGAGAGAGAGAAGTGGGAGGAGGAGGAAGTGAGGGAGAGAAAGCGCTCCCGGTTAAAGTCATCCTTGTTTGTTTGGATTCAAGACTGGCTTCATTATTATTATTCTTTTTTTTCAAAAAGATTAAAGTTTTTTTAATTAAGGTTCATATCACATTTGAATATGAACCTGCATAATTGTCTTAACTATTCTGGGTAAATGTTGAATTTACACCGCTGATACCTTCCTGCAGCAAATAAACCACAGCAATGCTCGAGCTGCGAGAAAGGAAAAAAAACACCATTTCTCTTTCTTCCAGCTTTGAAAATATGTATTCCTCATGACGCCTCTGCAAACATGAAGAACGGCAAACTGTGACGGCCAGTTGTGTTGAGCCGAAGACACCCAGCCATCAATATAAACAATAATTATTCTTTCAGAACATTTCAAGATTATATACAGCAAAGAAAACTAATTTCAACCAACTGCCAAAGCGTCTGCCTTATAAATCATCTATCAATCTCTGCGCTTGCAAAGTCAAACCATGCTCATCTCCAAGCCTTTGTGCATCTGTCATGTACAAAAACAGGACATTACTTTCCAAAAAAAAAAGAAAGGGGACACTGTGTCCACCAGCATGTCCAACACAAGAGAAACAATCTCCAGTAATTGCCTGCTATCAAACGAGGAACAGTGATTCAAAATGCAGGAGAGAGGGAGGGTACCTTTGCACAAATTGCAAACCAGTCAAGGACATTACAACCATCCATCTTCTGAGAAACCGCAGAACCAGTCAAAGAGGAGAAGCTGCTGCTGCCGCCGCTGCTGCTGCTGCTGACGGTGGGGGTGGCGGTGTGTCAGCAGTGGAGGTGAGGTGCTCCCAGATGCTGATCATTAGAATCGGACATGACACACACTAAACAATGAGGGGTTAAAAGACTAGGATACCTCTGACCTTTTGAAGGCAAAAGGAGGGGAGGTGTACACATGCAAGCATTATTGATTTCAGAGAGTTTATCTGTATCACAGGCAACAGCCCACACACAGGCTGTGCATGAACAACATGTGCACCGGTCAGGATTAGGACTATAGAGTCCGAACTGACGGAGACAAGAGGTAAACATGGACGCACTAATCTGATATCTATGAATCCATCTATAACATACATGTAGCTGGACTGTGAAGACGAATGGAGAAAATCGAGGTACTGTACACAAATAGAAAAGGGACATACTGGTATGCTACACATTTAGCCAATTAGAACACATATAATGTGAGCAAAGATTTCTTATGGTCAATACTGAAGCTATTGATCAGTTTGTTTCCACTGCACCAATACATAATTCATCATATGTTGGTGTGTATGCTGATACACACGGTATGTGCGTGCGTGTGTGCTGCCAGGGTAAACCATCAGTCAAAGTCAACACCTCTTTTCACACAATTACCACAAGCGCTATGGTTAAAAACAGAAGTCTCCTTCAAGAAAAAAATGCAGCATGCTGCAGAGATTCCCAGGACTGAGGCAGCCTTCGTCATCTCCCCACTCTCCATGAGAGGTTATAAAAGGTCTGAAACTAGTTCATGAAAGAATTAAAAAGCCCGATGCGATTAAGAGACAAGACGAGAAAAGAATGAAAGCGCAGTGTCTTGCCTGGAGCAGTTTTTTTTTGCCTACACAATCTTTTAGCTGGAATTGAGTTTAAGGCAGGAGAGTGTTTTCCCCACAGGCACATCATGGCCTTCTCTACAGATCAGGGATCATCACACCCATGCACTCCATCCAAACGCCTGGCAACACTAGTAAAGAGTCGCCACGTCATCACAGTAGTCCTGGGTCAGTGGTCAGGGGCAGATTCTGTAAAGTGTTGCTCATATCACAAGGGCACTGTACTGCTCCGGTGAACAATCCTGGATATTTACGTTCAGTGACCAGCGCCTCAAATACTCTCCAGCAATGATTCATTGACATTGGTTAATCTTATCAGGGACTGCCTGGACACAGCAGTAATAAACTGGAAATTGTCTAGTGAATCTCATAACAAATCACAACCATGGGGAAACCAAAGCACCACAGATGCTCAGAGCAAGAATGGACCAGTCCGCGGGCTGTTATTGTCAGCAAGCTATAATGGGAAAGTGGTAATTAATTATGTAATAAAAAAACATAATTGTTTATCATTTAAACATGTCCCTGACTTGTTCTTTTACTCATTATTGATCCATCTATGTATCCATCTCACTATCTCTATCTATCTATTCGTATTAGTTCATAAAAGAATGTGAGTATGAGACACATTAAAGCCTTTACAGCAGTAAATGGCATGGCTTTTAAATGAACCCTCGGGGTTAATCAGACACGGCAATGTAATAGCCTCAGTCTCCACCCCTTTCTTATTGAAAACTGGCAGTGAGGGAGAAAGTTAACTGAATCTAAAGGTTGTCCGAGTGGTCACAGTTGGAAAATGAGATTATGACGAGGACCTGAGTAATGGAGGAAGCCGCCTGTCCTTCCGAGATGCGACTCCAACCCTGTTCGCCTCACAGGAGGCAGTAAAGGCACCTGCCACAGACATAAAAAAATTACTAGCCACTTCAATTAGCCCATTAAATTATAATGTGAAACACATCTATTTAACATGACCCGAGGACAATGGGGAGAAAAGAGCTGTCCTGTTGTTCATTAATGAAATTTCAAATTCACTGCCTGGGTCTGGACTGGACTTCTGAAAAATAGGGGTCAATGAATTAATGGATTTTGTTACAATATTTAACAGGAAAAGTGATAATCTGAAAAATGCAAATATAAAGCTCTATTTATTGAAGACATTTTTGTGTTGATGAGATGTGGGATTTTGAGCACTGGGATACTCTCGCTACTAGGTTCGCTCTGAACACAAAAAGCCAGTTATTTGTAAGCGAGAACTACCTCAATATGTTTATAAATGAGTATTATTAGGCACAAAAGAGTCCACGGCTCTATTAGCAGTGCTGTCAGGTTGTACCTCAACACACCGTGCTAACACATGCATGTCAAGCAGACGGGAATGTGATACGTTTCGCAGGCATTAGGTCGGTAGCCAAGGTACTAAAATTCTGATCTGGTGATGAGGTGAGAGCAAAAAGTCAGGCATGTTATAATGTGTTCTGACATGAATTTGTGCAAATGATATGGTAATCCATCCAATACCGATGGTGCTTGAAGAAACCAAAGTCATTAGGATTCATGCACTGCAGATTACAAACGTCTGTACAAATTTGATGGTGGTTCAAGGTTGTCTGTTTATTTTGAGACACTTTAAACTGGACAACTGTGGTGACGATGTGGACTTAAACCACCACTGGAATCCCTACAGTGCCCCCCCGAGTCTTTGACTCTTTAATTCAATGTAACACCAATTAAAATTTGATTCACATCCTCTTTGACAACATCTGCCAACCCATTACGTGTACACTTATATCAGTCAATAGTTAGAAAAAATGTCATCATTTTCTTTCAGATGAAGAGGACTTTATTTAATCCATATTTTTTCAAAAAGAGCCTGCAGGCCAGCAAAAGCCCTTCAAAATGAGGGAACAGCTTGATGTCCAGAGTGAAATCAATTCTTTGACCATTATCCAGTGAGAACTCGACGGCATCTCACCTCCGGCTGTGCATGTGGATTATTGCAAAAGTTCAAGAGGACTCACAACACACAGGTGGCACCGTCAGCAGTGAAACACACTCTGAACTCGCCAGTTAGAGCAAACACACAGAGATCAGCGCGAGTGACGCCGCTCGTCTCACTCTGCATATGTCAATCCTGATTTCAGATTAACTGTCGTGTTTCTTCGAAAGATCTGCATATCAAAACGATCGTTATTGATGAAAGCAAATTAATTTAATCTGCTTTTAAGTGAGCGCAACAAGCGTCTGAGTTTGCTGAGATCCTGGGAACACGTTCACCTGAACGAAAACTGAACCTGGTTGGTAGGTTTGAAAGCAGTGTGTGTGTGTGTGTGTGTGTGTGTGTGTGCCTCTTTTCACTCCCACATCTTTGTGAGTGAAGCTACTTCTATCTACAAACTGAGTCAATTGGCAATGTCAAACGTGATAACTGGCAGTTTGCTGCAAATGCATATACTGAATCTACTTCACACGGGCCACTTCTGGCTAAAAAATGAGGTTATTTAAAAGGGAATGGAAACATTATGCTAACATGGCCTCGTCATTGATCATTTCTTGTAGATTTTACTGTTTATTTTGGCCCTGTGAAGATGTGGTCTTGCATAGCAAAAAAAAAAAAAAAAGGAAATAAAATTGAACCTCACAGTGTTCATGTCAATGCTTTTCTATCTGATTGTTTTGATTTCCATACAGGAATGCGATGAGTAGTGTGAGGCCAAACACTGAGGCAGTGAGCTGCAGATGGT
Organism: Microchirus variegatus; assembly: GCF_963457635.1. Taxonomy (NCBI): domain Eukaryota; kingdom Metazoa; phylum Chordata; class Actinopteri; order Pleuronectiformes; family Soleidae; genus Microchirus; species Microchirus variegatus. Next base: position 11,973,053 of record NC_139813.1, read on the forward strand.
GCTCCACTGAGAGGCTGTGTGGTGAAAAAGCTGCCACCAGACAAGCTGTGGTTAATCAAGATGAGAACACAGCTGAGCGAGCCGAGCCCTGCCGAGCCTCGTGTGCTGTTTGGGCACGGAGCAGACGGAGATGAAACAATGTCTTGGAAGCACCTGCACAATTTCCTGGACTTGTGCTCTCTGCCACATTCGGAGTGCGACGCTGTCTCTGTGAGACAAGTTTCATTACAGTTAATTTCTCCTGCGGGAAGATTATTTTACTCACAACCCGGAGCTGCTGTCTATGACAGGAATTACAAGTTGAACTGTGACATTTTTATTACGCTGCACTTATTCATTAGAAATGAATAATCCACCGATTTAATTGTTTACTCGCATTTAAAAGCCTTCAGTCTCATCTAAGTTAGTTCAGTGGTGATGATGTTTGCTCACTGGCAGCTGGGGCTGATGGGAATGTCGTTATTTTTAATTATCAGATCATTAACCAGTATTGGAATTGAACAAATTTAAATATGACCTTGTGATGGCACAAAGTTAAATCCTTGTCTTTAAAAAAAAAACTGCATGGCAAAGCCTCCAATAGCTGTTAAGATATTTCAGTCTGGATCTAAGCAGTGGATCGACCAGCTAACGGAGCAGAACCGCTGTCCTGAGGAAACTATTAAACTAATCTCTGTAATGAAAATTTGCAAAAGTGTGTAAATTCAGTCCGCATTCACAGACTTGAAGCATCTTCTCTTGCAATTTGCTCATCAAGCTTCTGGCCTTGACATGCTCTTCAGGACTCAAGGCTTGGTATTCTCTCAAAGAGTAAAAATAAAAAAATAAAACCTCTATTCAGTACTATTTAACTTATTATAACAATAATTCTGATAATACCGTCACCAATTAAAACAACAAAAGCTGAAATAAGCTTGCAGACTTTATAAGACGAACATGCAAAATGAGCAAAAGTGAGCTAATGTGGACAGAACTCTACCAATGAATATACCAATTAAAGCCTTCATTTGCTCAAAGTGGTATCTGAGTCAGTCGTTCTCTGGAGATAATACGTTTGGAAGCAGTAATGAAGTCAAATTCCTGATATCATGAGGGCAGAGCGGTGTGCAGTGAGCAACAATGGACACTCAGAGAAAAGAGGCAAATGTCGGCATAGAGCAGGGCAGATAAACTGGTGAACTTGAAATGTATCTGAGACAAAACGCTCATTACAACTAAGCCTGGATGTGGCTTGAACAATAATACCACAGATCTGTGAAGTCTGGGCACTATTCCCAACTATAGCAGTTCAAAAACAACAGTCCGTGTGCTTCCCAATGGGCCCGCTTCTATTTTTCTACCGAGATCCTCCAAACCAAACAGTTTGGATGTCAGATGGACTTTCACTCTTAAGAGAGGATTTGTTTGGGATTTGAGATTGTGGGCCAGTAGGCACAAGATTACAGCCCAACACGGGATGAAGATGTTGTTAAAAAATCTTTGCGTAGGCTGCCAGGGAAGGGTCAGTGGACTGTTTGCTACAACTTCAAAAACGCTCATTTGCTCCTGGAGGTGTGAATGCAACACCTAGTCATCAGATGTACATTTATACTGCATCAAAAAGAACTTGAGGCACAAAACCGGGTTATTGCTATGGTAGGTCATGAGGAAAGGTGTCTTACTGAGGGAGCAAATGTGGGGCAGTGAGGCGAAAATGCCAACCTCCAGGAAGGGTCTTACACTAATGTTTTCTCCAGCTGCTCCACCTTAGGCTTATTGTTCCACTGCGCCTATCACAAAAAGACGGGAGGCCGTTTGAACAGAGCCTAGGCCGGGGCCAGCGGAGCACACCTTGGCCCTCACATGCTCCATTAACCAGAAGAGGGTGGGGAGGGGTGGAAGTATGAGGTCTTGACAGTTCCTGGCTCAGAGCCTTGCCACTGACACAATTACTAGCCCCTTGTCTCTCATCTGTGCTTTACTACCTTGTTTAAAATGGCTGCCTGTAGCCATGAATGTGGATGTAAACAACAAGAGCTGCACACAAATGCACCAAGCTGTCAACGGTGAGAAATGTTGCTTCTTTCCTATGGATAACTCAATAATTAACTCTCTTGATTGTTACATATTTTAGATTGTTGGGTTGTTTTTGCCTGCCTGTTCAAAATATCAGTACCAACGCTGCAGAAAGGGCTTATCCAAAATATGCTCAACTTGGGCAAGATACTTTAAAGTCGCACCTTAAAAGGAGTTGCACAAGCTAGAAGCACAGTAGACCGTCTGAGGTAATAATGTGGTCAAGTAGAGGGCGCACAAATTAGATTAATTTGAATCCATCAGAAAAATACAGAAAATAATACAATGACATTATGTTGTTTTGCTGTGAAAATGGGGGACACAAGTAAGCGGATCTGTCCACTGATGACACCAAAGCATCTGAAATCGTAGATTGCAAAGTAGCAAACAAACCTGCAGAGCGATTTTATTTTTTTGTGGAAGAAGTGACAGCGCTACTGTAGAGTTAAACCTTGGTAAAACTGCGAGGTTTAGTGCTATTTTCTGTAAAGGTCAAACAGATATGCAAAAATTCAAGCTACAGTGGACAAATGGGAAAGAAATACCTTGAAACATAACAGACTAATAAAACCACACCGAAAGCAATGTCATTTTCCCTGAGGCAGAAAACAGCTGCTCTGTGCTTCATCCCTGACACTCACATAATATCCTCCCTCTCCCGCAGACGCAGACTCCACTGTGCCTGTTTTCTTTAGCCAGGTGATGGTTTGCCAAGTAAAGTCGAAAAGCGAAATCAGGTTTCGTCTCAGAGGACGTTTTTGTTATGCAAACTAACTCGATAGCAAAAAATAACCCGAGCGTCAACTGATTTAAGACGGAACACTGTGGTGCGTTGGCAGCACTAACTGTTAGTCTTCTCGAATTCATTAAGCTGTTTTATACAAGTTAAAGAATAAAAGAGAGTTTATATTTGGATTTATCAAAGCTCTGCGTTTCAGCTCTTGTGTTTCAGATTTAATGACTCAACAGTGACTGACGTCTGCCTCGCACATGCTTTACATTCATTTCACTTCATTTAATCTCCGACATATCATCCGAACCATCCTCCGCAGTAAAACAGGCAATCTATTTTTACTGCCTCTAAATAAATGGTGATGTTTAAAAATCATTGATAGCCACTTTAAATATCCTGAGAACTGCTTTACGCTGCTAAACAACATCAGTAACAGTGACTTCTTACTGAATCAAATGCATTTAATTTAGAGTCCACTGTGTCATGCTTAGCCATGTTTTGATGAAACACTGGGTGGTATGCAAATGCATAAAGGAATGAATTATTCTTTAATTCTCAATTACAGAGACCAACAAAACAAACAGCAAATTGGGTAATTGCCTTATTTATCAATGTCAATCTTCTTTTTTACTAAGAACCATTATAGTCTGACCCGACGGTGCCAACAGCACAAAGATGGTCGACAAAGAAAAAGCAGATCCTGCATCACCTGAGGGAAATATAAAGGTTAATTCTGGTGAGCCTATTTCCCATCCCAGAATAGAGCATTGTGCATAAATGATTATCTACTGCTGGGAAAGAAAAAAAAAAAAACACATTTTCTGATTGGATTAATCAAAACCCAGGTCATCTTGCAAAACAATGCATCTTTCTCAAATTCTCACAGTATGTTTTTTGGGTCTAATTGAGATGAGCCCTTAAGGGGAAACAAGGAAAAAGAGCAGAGTGAGGGAGAAGCCATGAAGACGGACAGCCTCGAGTCAGCTCCAGCAGAGGAACCTCGCTGACCTAGTTCCAGGCTGAGTGGGGATGATATTAGCAAAGCAATTAAGGAAGATGACAGCCGTCAGGCAGGGTCAGACTGACAGGGATAGGAGTCTGTCTTCCTCCCCTCTCACGCGTGTTCTCTTTCTTCGTCTCTTTCTTCGCCTTTTTCTCTTCTGTAATGGCTATTGATTTTTCACAACCAAAACAAGAAGCCCTCTCAGCCCTGAAGTGGGCTGAATTGGTGGAGAGATTTATTTTTAAACTTTTTTTTTTAAAGGAAGAGTGCATGGACGAAATATGACAGACGGCAAGAGTGCAACCTGCACTGCGACAGGTCGGTGACCCTGTCGGCTCTTTGCATGCATGTGCAGAAATCACTGGGAGCATGTCAAAACTCAAATTCCACAGAGTTGATAGGGAAGTACAACTTCCACCTTCAAAAGGTGTTCCATGTTTTTCGCCATGGGGTTGAAGGAGATGAACGCACTTCGGAGTCAAGTAAGGCAAACTAAAAACTTGAAGATGGAGGCTGGACATTACAGTTAATTCACTCCCAAGGAAATCGAAAGTAAAGCATGTGGTTTCGGACGAAGCTCAGTAATGAAAAATTCTAAACGTGAATTTTTTGGAGGGTTCTTCTCAGCACTCGTTTGTTTATATTCCTATTATGCTTCATTTTCATATGAGGGTCACAGGGAGAGATGTGCCAATCTCAGCTGACATAGGGTGATGCAGAAGGGCCCTTGATCCGACCGGGTTGCAAACCCAGGTCTTCTCGCTAACCACTACACCAACCATGTGGCCACTTCACACACGTATGGATATACAAACACCTCCTGAAAAAAAATAGAAAAGGACAGACGCCTGACCTTTTCCGATCATGTTTTTGAGCAACATGTGAGAAACCTCTTAGGCAAACAAAAGAGAGAAATAGACAATGGAGAAGGACACGTGTGCGGCAGCAAACGCACAGAAAACAAGATTATGGAAAAATCTCATAAAAACCTTATTATGATACGGCTGCGTTAAAATGCCCCACGAACCATACATGCAAATCAAATTTACATCAATTACAGGGTGGGTGGATGCAAGTTTGACAAAAATGTAGACAGACAGACGACAATTTCCACAAAAACAAGCAAGTAGCACATAAGTGACACAACAAGATGAAATTACAGCGAAAAAGGTTTGTGATGGACTCGAGTAAATGCACATTGGATGCTTTTAAACTACACCGTGTTGTTGAAGAGACTCTTCTTCAATACATTAAATGAAATCTGTAGGTGGCGTGTCTGAAGTAACACCTGTCCGACGAGGTATTTAGATGACGCTCGCTGGTACGAGCTCGTCTTTCATCAGCAAGCCGAGCAAAAGAAGGTCAGTATGTATAGACATTAGACAATGAAAGCCTCCTTTTCAACTGCTCTCCATGGCCAGGAACACCTGCTCGCTGATATCTGAAGTACACTTCAGACAGCAAGCCAAAGCCAGGTACTCATCATGGCTCGGTTTCTATGTTCCCCAAACTTTTCATATGCACAACTTTTCACATAAGTATCACAGCCTGTGAAAATATAATATGACGTGCTATGGATTATAACTTAAGTTATTTAAAGCCTTTGTGAAAATATGGGTTTTGAGGATTTTCATATATATATATATATATATATATGTATATATATATATATATATATATATATATATATGTATATGTATATATATATATATATGTATATGTATATGTATATATATATATATATACCATTTTTTCTGCCATTTGTGCAGAAGATGTTTTTGTGAAGCAAAAAACATGCTGCAGGAATGCACATTCACAGGTATGGGTTAACCTCTGTTGAGCCCCTATAGAATCCCTTTGACATCTGTGCCCCATCAATAAAACTGCACATGGAGCCCTTTTTAATAGTCCTGCATGTCCACCAAATGTGCAAGCTGAATATCAAGAGGTGTGCGATCCCTGACAACGCTTTCCTGACAATATCATTAAGGCCGGAGAAGAGACGAAGAGCAAACCTTTATTTCAAGAGCCTCGGCTTAATGCATAACTGCAAATGACCTGTAGCATGCCAGTAATCGCTCAGCTGCTTAATGTCTTTATTAGCTCTGCCATCTCCGCTGAAAGAATTCTGCAATAACCATTCAGATAAATGACACCAGGCTCTCGTGTCCCCGGTTAAATGGAAAATACACTTGTAGTTTTTTTCTGTGCCTCGTGCAGAACCAGTGTGCACGCTAATTTTGGCACCTTAGTCACGCTTACGAACAGCAGTGGAAAACACCATAAAACATCAGCGACTTCTCCTACAATATGTACAGACAGAGATGTGTGTGCCATAATGAGTTGCACACTGCAGATGGCCATTAAGGCTTATGTCAACATTAGGGAGACATCCAAATAAAAATTTGGCAAACGGTACTTGCAAATACTTCAAGGCAAAATTCCAGGCAGACTCCCTGACCACAGAATATTACAAGGTTCATGTGAACTCCATGAAGAGAGATCGGAGGATTTCAGCATCAGAACAGAGCTGCAATGTTAAAAGAGTTTTGACACCAGGCATGGAAACCAGTTCCTCTCTGATGTACAGGAGCTAGAGAGGGTGTGCACACAGCGCTGTACAGGAAGCTGCTGCACACTGTGCAGCACGAGGCAACAATGGAGAGGAAATCATATTTGCATCTCACCAAACACCTCGAGTCAGCTGATAATGAAAAGTCTTAAATGCTCAACTGCACAACCTCATCAAGCAACAAAAGAAGAAATAAGCGTACGTTTTTTTATCGCAGGAACTGCATTGAAACCCAGACAAAACGGCATCAATGTGACTCTTGTTGCAGTGAAATAAAACAATATCTCACTGGCCAGATGCGAAAACGTGGGAGCAAACAACCAGACCACGTTCTGCAAACACGAAATGACCTATAACTCTCCTCTGCCTGAGCCATTAAACGAAACAATATACCAGACGACCTGCTGTGATAACCAACGTACAACTGCATGGCAACTGGCACACACTAAAATTTGATATGGTACATGTCATAATGTGTCTCTGTAGCAAAGTATAAACCAGTATAAAAATCAATATGGCATCACTTGCATGAAGGCCGAGCACACGGGGGCACTCAGGTGTAGATATCATTAAGTAAGACAGCTGAACTTGACAATCACAGTGTTTGCCCTGAGACGGCAGAGCCTGCTGCTTGATAGCATCAGGCTGCAGGACATCGTCACCAAAGCGAGGAAAAATGAAGGTTTGGCAACACAAGGAATACTGCGGGAGGAACAGATGGACGGACAAACAGCAGGTGATTCTTAAAACTTTTTTCTTTTTTTTGATGTCACCATGTTTCAAATCACATTCCTCAGCCAAATGTTCACTTTAAAAAAAAAAAAAAAGAAGAAGAAAAGGATATTTTTTGTGTTTCAGTGGATGAAATACAACCTGATAATATATTACTGCTGGCAATGTTGAAAACAAGAATTAGTCACGCGTTCTATTTATTATTTTGGCTGGAGTTGTCACTCATATTTAGCTCAATATCACTGTAACCTACGACTGACTTAATTTCACTTCCTACTTAACAAAAGATGCCAAAAGATGTTTTAAACTATTGCTTTTTTTTTGTGAAGGTTCAGACTAGTTAAAATGTTGGGCTGTTTGAAAAGCTTATAATGAAGCTCTGCTAAATTAAATGGGCTTTTTTTTGGAGCCAATTCAATGTACAATGTGCTATTCTGCACAAATGAGCTTATAAACTGATTGAAGCTAAATAACAGTGTACAAGATTCTGACATGGAGAAACCCTGTGCCTTTTTTTTGTAACTGCAAAGTAGAGACATATTATCTTCTGAACAAAACACGATCCGACAGTTAAACTTAAGTGACTTTAAATGTGGGAGTATTGTCCTTATTCTAGTCTCTTCTCTTGAGTGAGGGCACTACAGAGAAAGTAGTTACATACTTTTTTTTTTTTTATCTCTCTTATGATGTGTATATGCTGCGCAGTCCCTCAGGGCACTTGAGAGGAAAGAAAGAGACAACAGTGATAGCATTGCTCAAAGTGCCAGCATGCCCCATTCACAGATATTAGCCTCAATGGCCTGGATAAGATGGCATGCCAAACCCCTGCTGTGCATGTGTCTGCATGTTTGTGTGTGTGTGTGTGTATGTGCGTTCGCCACAGTCACTAAGGATTCTATGCTCCTTTAACCACAAAGCGACCCCCGCAGTGCCTTACGTCTTAATCACTCCAGGGGCGTGCGGGAGACAATGTCTCACTGTTTATGTGACAAGAATATAACCAGGTACGTGTGACAGCGCGAGCGGAGGTCCGCGTTTATGGACGTGCGTTCGGGGGTCCCGCCTGTGTTATGGTCTAGTAACGACATGTGAATGGGAGCCCTGAGCGCAAGAGACAAAGGAGGAAGCCATTTTTATCATTAGAGGCAGAGAGCGGGCTCTGTGCTGCGAGAGCGAGAGGTCGTCTCGTGAATGGCAAAGGGAGAGGCTTTTAAAAAGCCTGACCTTGCTTGCCGCTTCCCCTCTCCTGTACACCTGATCGCTCTCAGCAGCAAAGACAGTATCAAACACACAGCTCATGCTGGCTGGTGTGAGAGGTCAAGTCATTAGCAACACTACTTCTCTGCTTTGAGCATACTTTTGTCCAGAACTACCTTCATAATTTTCTGTCTGTACAGCTAAATACTAGGCCATGCTCCATCAAGATAAATGCCTTTCTCAAGGTTTTTTGTCAGCACGTGGAGACTCCTTGTGTTAATAATGTTGGTTGGTGGAGGTCGATCCTCAAGTGGACTCAAAGGCAGCACATTTAAAAAGACCATTTGACACTTCACACACGGCGTCTTTTGCTACATTTACCTGTGTTAAAACAACAGGCAACGTGTGCACGTGAATAAAAATATTATGATTATGAATTCACAATGTGCATACACCTACAGTATATAATATATAATATAGATATTGCAACAACAAAAAATAAACTGCCTACGCAAAATTCAGCGTTATGTAACTAAACTGGAAATAATTTACATCACACCGCAGCATGGTGTGATGTACATGCATGTGTGAAATAATTTAAGGCTGTTTATTGTTTCAAGAATCACATAGATCCTTTGTAGAATGTTTTTTTATTATTACCCATGAAGTTTGTAATTATTTATTTATTTATGAATTTATTTGCTCTCCATCAACTCTAAGTGATCAAGTAGTAACAGAACTAAACTATGCATAGTCTGGTAGATCTCACTGTATTTCACAGTATACCAGCACTACAGTGAAATCTGGTGTAACGGCAAAAATTTTGGTGTGAGTAATTTTTTTTTTTTTGGCTTTCTTTGCTCCATATAACAAAAATATCACTTAAACTAAATCACGTTGGTTTGTGGACAAAACAAGACATTTGGAAACATCCTCATGTTGAGTATTGGGAAACACTGCTCAACATTTATTTGGTATTTAATGGACAAAACAACTCATTGAATAATCATGAGATGCAGCACTAAGAAAAAGTTGTTGTTTTTTTTTAAAAAACATGAAGTAGAAAAAGGTGATTGACAGCAAGGACAGATTATCCTCGTTGCCAGTAGGGTGGAGGCAAACGTTCCACACTGCAGGTTTAATGCTCTGTCCAATGTCAAAGAAAATCCTCCACACCGGCACGAATTTGAAATTCTTTTTCAGCTACTAAAATGGTGATTAGTATTCACTGACAGAAAAGACCACCACCATAATTTACTGCGCTCCTCAACAGGGGAGATGTAGCTTACGGTCTCATTAGTTGCCGAGTCGCCTCTCGTCTTTAACTCACCACCACACCCCCTCACCTTCCATCTATAACTAGTGCAGCAGGCTGTCGGCAGCTGATGGCACCTTAGTCTGAGTGGCTCTGCATGCAACCAGAAGACTTGTTTTCCTCCTTACCGACGCTTGTCATCTATCATTACTCGAAGGTGGCCTCGAGCATGGTTCTGACAAACAGCTCCAGCTCACCGTCTGGAGGGGGGAGGGGAGGGGAGGGGAGGGGAGGGGGGGAGGAACGTAAACGGCACAATGCTGAGAAAAACAAGGGTGATGATGACCACTGCCTCCGCTGTTGGATACAAAAAACAAGTGTTGTGTTCCAAGTTGAATTGAAGTGACTCTACAGGCAGTGAAGTATTTCTGATCAATTGACACTAAGAGGCTGTGGGTCTATTTTTTGCTTGTTCACGTCCAGGATTTTGGCCACAGTGAAACCAGCAATGTCCGTGGAGTTTTTAAAACCAATTCTGAGTAACTCGCTCTTAAGTTGAAATGAGAACAACAGAACTCAAACCCAGCTCTCCAACAACTAGCCACACCAAGACTGTCTGGCAGTAAAAATGCTGAAAGGTCTGTGTCGGCTACTCCAAGCAAAATGCTGTGCATTTAGTTTAGAGCGACAACAGTCACACCAACTAATGGAAAAACTCCAGACCGGTCCAAGGTTTATGGGTGCACAGAGACGGATAGTGACACCTTGTAGCCAGTGGGTAACCAGTTTATGTTATCACATAAAGACGTGCTGCAAACATCAGATGCATTAAATGTTGTTTTGGCTTTGTTATATTCAGAGCTGAAACTCTTTAAGTCACGCCACAATAAATCTGAGACACAAACTGGGAAAATTGGTTGTTCTTGAGGTACAATTAGCCGTCAGATTGTGGCAGCTTGTGGGCGACAAACTGGGAATATGCTAAAACCAAATTAAGGCTGACTGTGGCTGCTTTGGACAGTAGGGTGACAGCACATAATTCCTCATCTCTACACAGCTGGTCAATTGCAAGTTAGTGGTGAGGTTTACAGACTGAGGTACAAAAAAAAGGATTATTTACAGTATATCAAATTCAAATCAATTGGTCCTCATCAACTTGTAAAATAGCAGTGGTCAACTGAAACAAGCCTGTGTTTATGCGTCGAGTTGTTTTTAACAACTGACAACGGGCTTCACAATCACATTAAATGCAGCTCCTATGGCTCGAGCTGCCGTTGTAATCTCAGAGGAGCCTTTTAAAATGTACACAGCAGAGTCCGGTTAATATGCCAAACAGGGACGAGCTGAACTGGACGTGGACTATCAGAGCTTCAGACACACAGGCTGCAGCTTTGCACAACAAAAATATAAAATATTTTTACATCTGAAGCCCCACTAGTGATCGCTGAACCCCGGCAAAGCGAGCACATAGTAAGAGTCCAGTTCATCAGCGATGCACTGAACCAGGACGGGCACACACACGCACTAATACACACACATATTGAAAAGCCCAACCCCCCCATATGTCTGTGACGCCTGAGCCTGGTCACCTCGCTGAGGGATCAAAGTGAGAATGTTGTTCTAATCAGTCCTCACAGTGGGCAACCCCATTAATTCAATTCTATTTCATCAGTGTTGAGCAGACCACCAGAGGGGTCTGTACATTCCTGGGGTCCTGCAGTCCAGGAGTAATCCTATCTCCTAATGACCTGAGATCAGACTCTCTAACCCTGTAATTGCTTGGAGACCGATTTGGATTTGCTTGCCCGACAGAATTTCGAAATCTTCGCAGGGTGGAGAAACAAAGACAGACATAGTTCATTTTCTGGACACAGCGGGGAAGTCAAGCAGAATTAATGACGCCATATATCAAATGATTCTAGACCATCAACCCCCAACTAAACCAGGCCAACACCACAGAACACCTACACTTATGCACAGTCAGCTGTATCAGAGGCTCAAGTGCCGCACATTAAGATTACAATGGTGGAATTGGTCAGGTTATATCACAGCACAATTTATTATTCTACTTTCTGTGGGAAAGTGGAGATGATGAGGCAATATATGGCTGATTCTTATTTTATTGTTCTTTTGTATCCAGCTGTGTCTTGTCAGTGGCATAATAAAATGTTTATAGGGACATAAGATAATGAGCTTTTCATATCTTACCGTACCTTTGGTCTCTGGTGAATGGGGATGCTCATCACAGACAAATTAGATCTTTTGAGTATTGCCGTCTACACCTGCAGAAACAATAACAGCTCGTGAATATGACGGGGCTTTAAAACAGAAAATGAAATGAACCGTCTATAAATCTGATACTAATATCCTCATGTGTGCCATCTGTTAATGACGTAAAGCCAGGCATGCCTTCACTCAAAAGAATGGGGGGAGAAAAAAAAGAACTCCCTACCCATTCAAGTGTGGAACAGAGTGCATCAAGAGATTTATTAGTGTAATCTTTGGTCTGGAGTACAGATAAACGACTCCACAGAGACGACGGAGAAAAAACTATCAATAACTCTCCAACTGTCCTGAGAGAGCGATAGAGGTCAACGGCAGATAATTCAGCAGCGGAAAAGGTCAAACTGAAAGCATATGGCTGTAGATGAATAAGCTCTCAGGGAAATAAAATAATTACTATAAATATATGCTAAATTAAAGACTCCACTGCTTTTTTTGCACGACAACAGCGGAGAGAGTTTTCATGCGAGGCGACACTTCAAAGGTCCTCATTGTCAGAGGTAACAATGGCGCTGGTGTTTCGTGAAAACAGCAGTCATGTGACTACTTCACTGTGGCAGCCAATGGAAGACACCACATCTTGGTCATTGTGTGTGTCCGACTGTTAATGCGTACACAAAGGCACGACTTGTCAGGGACAGGTCCAAAAAGAAAAGGGACCATTATCGTTTTGAATTATGACTTAATCACAGCAAATTTAAAGAAATACGCATTAATGCGGCAAAACCGACTACTGTACGTTCAATCTGATGAGATCGTGCATGATGCTGACCATTTCTGATTCGTTTTCTGTCGGTACAAATGTACCGCAGAAGAAATACAGGGGACATTTTAACCCCCTGATAAATCTGTGTGGCAGAGTCCTCCCACGAGCAAATAGCAAGAGGGTTTCTTTCTTAACTCAACTGTGCAGACAGAGATCTATCACAGATCAGGAGGAGATCAGCTCTGGAGGGCCCTCAGAAAGCAAGTCCTCCCTAAACCAGAAACCAAAACACCCATGTGGATTTTTTTCATGCTGTGAATTCTGCATTTACTTAGCGAGAAAGACCTCTGCGAGTACTTCAACTTTTTCTCTCCAGTGACACGTTCAACTCAACGCTGAATTTCTCAGGTGCTCTCATGGACCTCTTTTGGGGTTTTACAAAGTCACTCTGGGAAATGCAGGCAATTTCATCCTTAAGTAGAAGTAGATGAAGGCTTCAGAGATTAAAAAAAAAAAAAAAAAAATGGAAATTAGAATACATCTGTTGTTAGAATATGGTTTATTGTGCCTCTCTCTTTATTTCGTCTTTGTAAATCCCATGCAGCACTGCAGGGATGAATTCTTTTACCAGGCTGTGATTATGATAGGCAATTAGTAAGACAACCATTTGCATTTGAACTTGCACATTTTATTCTCTTTCCTTGCACCACGCTGCCAACCAAGAATATGTTTTAATCCATCGCTAAAATTGAAGCATCTTTTCTTCTTTACAATAATAAAACGATGATATAGACAGTTCTAAGAATAGACGTATACATCTATATGAGGCACGGCAGACAGGGGAACCTTTCCAAAAGCCAAAAGTTATTGATTGCTCATTCATTACATTTTGCTGACTCGTGTCAGACCTCACAGTCTGTGGGACGACAGAATTTCGACTGCGCTTCTTTCCTGGATGAAGACGTGTTTCTTCATTCTTAAAATGTCGGATTTCCATTGTGATGATTTCGCAGGAATGGAAACAGCTACCTTCGCCAAATCTTCCTCCGGAGGATGATAAAAGACAGCAGCTTCCTGGTCTAAAAACCAATTGTTTCCACCATCACTTTATGGAGCTGAAAAGCATCTGCTGTTGCAGAGAGAGAGAGAGAGCGAGTCTAAAAAGAACGGGTCTGACATGTGGCTGTTTATGTAACAGCGGCAAAATAATCCTGAGTGAGAATACAGTATGTCCAACTGTGACAACGCGGGAAATATTTCCTCTGAAGTGGCAATAAATGTTACATATCTTACATTATAATATTCTACATATATATATATATATATATATATATATATACTTACTGTATATATATATATATATATATATGTATAAAATAAAATGATTTGAAACCACTGAAGCAAAATAGTTTTCTTTGCAATGAATTTAGTGATGTTTTCAATTAACTCCAAAGAGACATCATTACCTACCTAATTCACTTCTCATTACATTATTTTGACTCCTCTTCTTTTTTTATCAACTCCTTCCACATTATCCGTAATGAAAATGTACAGTTTAAACACGTGTGATAAATAATGCTACAGTTTGAAAAATGTCATCCTCTTTTTTAGGATCTGGAGAGTGTACAATAAACTTTAGTGGAATTGTTGTGTTGCCCCTTCAGCATTAATACACTGTTAATGCTGATTGCCCACTTCAATTTATCTCACACAAGAAGCTACTCACTCTCACTCAAAGCATGCACAGAAGTTCTACCGCGCCAATTATTGTAAACTTGTCACGATGAAACCCAGCAATAAATCATGTAATGTAATTTTCCATTGATTGAACCAGTTATCTAAGTGTGAAAAACACATGGAAGCATAATAAATCAATTTTAATGCCGTTTCTTAATCAGAATGCTCAGCAATCAGCAAAGACCAATTGGGGCCTGAGAGATAGAGAGACGCCATTAATAATAAAACTTGGCGGCCATCACATTGGCTCCATTCTCAAGAGGCTGCTGGAGCTGTTTTTCGAGTGGACGATTAATTTCTGTGTGAAGGTATTGTTGCAAAATTCAACATGACTGCAACAGAGGAAGAAACAAAAACAAGCAAAGGAACAATTCTTAAATTGCAAATTTTGAGCAGCTTCTTTGTCAGCAGCAACAAATTCACGTCCTGGAGAGAAGCGGAGGATATGCCTATCATGCAAATGCTTTAGACTCTGAAATGTCTGTTCTGGAAAAGCTATAAAATTACACCAAGGCCCACAGGCAGCGAACACTGACAAAAGGTGTCTGTACAGTACCTAAAGCTGAAGTCATATTAACATTATGGTCACTTTTATCACTGTCAAATGGCTGTGTGTCTGAGCTGAAATCACTTCCCTTTATGTCTTTCCAAGCAGAAGTTTACGTGATTTTCTGATTTTCACAGTTTAGTTCGACAATGGAAATGATTAAATGTAGTTTGAGAACATAAGCAATTCTATTTCTGTATTTGGGTGACACAAATAGCAACATTTCAAATACTACGGTTAATTGTTCCATGTTTAATTATTGTTTAAAGCTCACATAGAGTGGTCCTGTTGCACATATATGTTAGTTATGGAGGTCTACTTACATACATTAACTTGTTTTTATGGTCAAAAACCTCCTTGTTGCTGTAAACAAGCCGATAGAAATCCTCTTTTCTGACGATGTTTCCCAGCCGCGAGATTTGAGACTCAACTCTCACCCCGGCTTCCCAACTGTCTTGTGATTGGCCAATACCCGAAAGTGCCATATTCAGCACCCGCTCTCAGAAGCGCAGCTCCCCCCTCTGGAACGGTGGATGCACTGCTACTCATTATCAAAACATTGTTTTAACAATGTTTAAAAATAGCTTCTTCACGACTCCCCGCCGCAGTCCCTTTTATGACTTTGACCGGGAGTCAGACCCAGAGTCAAAAGACACTGTCGCTCGTGAAACACCTCCACAACGGAGGTTATTCTTCTTCAGTGGTTCAATGTACGCAACCGGATGTGCCCGAACTAGTGCCCGGAGCAGGACGATCTGCTGTTCCGGAGAACCGCTGTTTACGTAACCGGACCGGGTTTTTCAGAGATCTCGCTGAGCCCGAGATTACAATAAAACACAGCGTTCTCAGCAGTGGCTGAACTGTTTGTTTTGAACCTTCAGGGCTTCGTAAAAAAGGTAATGACACAGATACACACCAAAAAAACAGCGTTAATTTGAACTTCCAGTGTAGGTCCGCTTTAAGTTTTCCTTCTTGCATTACTGTATCAAAAGCTCATACTTGATGGTATATCATGTGATAAGTCTCCATCTTGTTTTAAAATGATAAAACACTCAATCTTGAACTGAAGATCGGCTCAAAAAGAGTTATCATGCAAATCAAATTGCATCCATATGCCGGATAAATCGCAGTTAGACATTTCACTGGAATTGTTCAGCCTGATAACCTGATACGTTTCATTCATTCTTCAGCGTCAATGACAACAGCTGGACGCCCTGACAGACAGCGCGAGCACATTTTGGAATAAAACGGCTTCTATGAACTGTAAATTCCACCTCCAGGCTCAGGCAAACCGGGTTGTAAATAGCATGATATTACAGATGCACATTACACCTCCTGCAAACACATGATTTATGAATCCTCTTAACTCAAAAGCCACCTTTAAACTTGCACTGTTGGAGTATGCAAATCAGACAATGCCGCAAGTCGTCCTTATGTATACTTCCATTAGCTGTGAACTATTTACATATTCATTCCTCACTGGAGATGAATGATTTAGAGTTTTACAGTTGCAGAATGAGCGGATAACTTTAAGTGAGAAAACACACGTCAGAGGATGAAGAAGCAGTGATATTGTGGCAGTTGCCCATGGTTATTTCTTATAGTGTGATTTGAGTCCATAACGGGAAAAACCTGCTTGATATCAAAAACCTATCAAATGTCACAATTAAGGCAAAATCACAACATAATTACTGCAACACAGCCGCTATGGATGCTATAACAGTAGCCAAGCTCAGACAGGTAGGTATATTATAATTTCCCATGGTTCAGAGAAAGAAAGGCAAGGGGAGATGAGTTCAAGTGGCTTCAGTGACCGGTGAAATTTGTTTTCCTCTTAAAAGTAATTTGAAGTCTGGTTTCGCCTCGAGCAGCCAGAGCTGGTTCAAGTCTGACATTCCACCTCAGAACCTGTTCCAGCAGGCCACTCTTTAAGCGACGCTTCTCCTCGCGGCAGATTCAATTATTCAATTTCAAATAAATGATTACATAATACATCCATGTCCTTCGAAAGGGCCGGCGCACTCTCAAACAATGTCTGCTACATTCTGCATATTTAACAGCCCAGACATGCCTAGAATAGATATTGCATTTTATTATAGATAGTGTTTATTCAAAAGTAGAGATAACATAGTAAAATACACCTTATTAAAATGACTAAGGTTCATAAAAGAGATGCCAAGGGAGCTGTGGCTGTCAGATAGCCGCAGAGCAGAAATACTCCTGTAGCCGGGTTTAATGGGAGTATAAACAACAACAGAACAAAAACAATAGCTCTAGCGTTGTCACCGAGGTGTAAGGTTTTCAAAAAGTGGAGTATTCAATGTCCATCCCCTTTCCATCTCTCTCTCCCCCGTCAAACTTGCAGCGTCATCATGTGGAGCTCACAGTCTATATGAAGAGCTCATTGTACTGTATATACTGAGTGCATTTAGTAGAAGCAGCACAGAGTATTGGGGCCATGAAAGTCCAAAACTAAATCCTAAACCCTGTCCCCCAAAGTATAAAGTTTTTTTCTGCGGGCAATACTTTTAAGGTAATAGCTTTCATTTTCCTCCAGATAAGCTAAAGAAGGCTATTTTTTAGAGGAAATCACATATTCCCAAACACCATGTGGAGTGACACTGGGTTAAAGCTACTGCTACTTTTGGAATTGGTTCTTTGATCTCATAAATATGGCCTTTGGCCCTGGCTCTCGGTTGTCAGCTTGCACACTCAGGGTCTAATGAGTTCCAGTGTTTTGTCAGGCGGCGAGGCTTGGCACTTCTTCCGAGGAGGCACAGCTGATGGACTCCAGGCAACAACAGCACACGTGTTGCTCTGAACTAATATGATCTAATATGACACGTATGCGTCACAGTATAGTGCTGGATATGATGAAAGGCTCCATAAATCAGAAGCTTTTTTTTTAAGTTAATGGATCCAAAACACATGATGGATAACAAATCTGCTATAAAAAAGAACATTTATTTGGCCTTGGGACACGGAGTACACTGGAAGTAACCCCTTGTGGCTGGGATCAAATTAGAGCGTCCATTTAACAATGGGGGATTGGGTACATTGCTCAGAGGTACCCCAGGGAATTGAACAGCAACCCTTCAGTCACAAAGCCAAGTTCTCTTTCTGCTTCACCATGGTCTGCCCAGATATTGGAAAGATAAAAATAAAAAAAGAAAGAAGTGAAAACTCAAAACTCCAACGCCTATAAATGGCATGCACAGACTGTAAAAATGGGAAAAGTTGAGTCATGTTCTGGGCTGTTTATTTCTTCACAGCTGGAGAATTATGTCTCTGTAACTGCTTGAAAAGGCTGCGAGTGATAAATGCACCAGCACAAATAAGATGTAAGCAGTTTAAATAGGTGCAGAATTACAGTAACGCACTGATACTCACATTGGTCAATTGGCATTTTGATCAAACACAAAAAGTGATATAAAGCCATACCAAGATAAAACTACTCTTTATATTGTACAAGGTAGTCAAAGAATAGACATTGGTCCATTAATTAGTCTTTTCATGGACCAAAATAATGAATCCAGAGAAGGATCTACAGATAAACTGATAATGACAAGAATCTCAAGTGTGCAGTCCTAAAAGAATCTAAAGCAAAAATCACAGAATTTGTATTGTAGCACTCTTGCCTTTGCAGCAAGAATACCCGAGTTTGAGCCCTGCATGGAGTTTGCATGTTGCAAGTCTCCCCATGTGTGCGTGGGTTTTCTCCGGGTTCTCCGGCTTCCTCCCACAGTCCAAAAACATGCGATATGGGGATTATGTGAATTGGTCACTCTAAATTGACCGTAGGTGTGAGAGTGTGAGTGAGTGAATGGTTGTTTGTCTCTATATGTGGCCTGTGATGGACTGGTGAACTGTCCAGAGTGTACCCCGCCTATCGCCCTATGTCAGCTGAGATCGGCACAGCACCCCCTCGACCCTTCGGTGGAGGATAAAGCGGTAGATGATGGATGGATGGATGGATGGAATGATCAGAGATCAAAAAAAAGTGTCATTAGTCATTAACTAATACTTTTACTAATACTTACACTTTTTGCAGCTGTTTCAGTATACATTTGAAAAGCGTAATATAAAAAAAATGGCCCAAACCAAGATTTAAAAGTGAGAGACCAATCTCTGTGGACGTAGGCGGTTGAGAGCTGAGTGCATTTTGAGACCATTTAGGTCTCTTAACAAGAAAACTGCAAGCTTTTTAGAAATACGACACCAGCATCACTGGCCGTCAGAGACCGTGTTCAAAAGGGCAGCCTGCTCACTGATCTCTAAAGAGCATGGGAACACTGCACTTGTTCATGGACTTCTGCCCCATGCACATTAGCACGTGTATTATGCTCGAGCCTCTGATCAAAACATATTCACGTTCAAGCAAAGATCACGCCGCCGAGCCACAAACCCAACAAGAGAAGTGTCAAGGCTGCAATTGAAAGAGTACGCTGACAATTGCTGCTCGAAAAAATATATTTTTAAACATGTCATTTATCCCTTTATCCTTTGAAAGTGAGGAAAAAGTTATTTTTCTTATCTGAGAAAGTGTTCAATTTTACAGCAGATTGTGAACATCCGTGTCTCAATAGATGCTTATTAAATAACAGCAGGAATAGATATTTTTTTATTTTTTAAAAAGGTATTTAAAATCTGCAACTCTGACAGATGATTCAGGGGTGTAATTTTGAAAGAAAAACTTCATAATGTCCCCGTTCCGCTTTGTCTAAACTCTTTCATCATCTTGGTATCAAAGCAGCACATAGCCATGCACCTCGAGACAGATCGAGCACGCTCTCAGATCTTCCCCTACCAGGCTTGTTACCTTTGATACGCTAACAAACATCGCCACGACATCCCCGAATCCCACCGTGATCAGTCAGAGAGTGGTTCGCGGTAAAAAAAAAAAAAATGACTGACATTTTTCTTGGTTTGGTGCCACTAGAGAACGATTAAGTGACTGCGGGCCGCAGGTAAAGCCTGGATCCGGCTGTTGTCTCCAATAGATAGAGATAATCTAAGTTGGGTCCTGCTGTCATTTAACTGCCACTCTCACCACATCAGCATGAAGACAAAAAAGTGCCTTGATAAGCATGGAGCACTCAGCTTCCTGTGTTCACCACTTATGTGGCTGTAGCAATTTCGCCATAATAGGTCGTATGCAATGCTTAATAAAGGAATTGAAACGAGAGATTCTAATCAAACGAAAACAAAGTTTTTTTTTGTAAATAAGGTCGGCAGCTCATATATGATGCTGTACTTGTCAATTATATATTTTTTTCCTCCTCCATCTGATGGAAATAATACACATTTGTAATCAGTAATATTACACAAAAGGACAACACTTATAGTCAGTCTCTCCAATGTGCAATTTATTATAATAAACATTAAGTACATGAAACAGGTCATCAAAAAAGCGAAAAGGTTTTCAAATAAATTAAATAAATCTAGTTTTTGTGCACTTAGTAGCATTTTTCAGAAGGACCTACATGAATAATACTCGGCTGAATAATTCAATATAATCAGCCAGTAATAATTTAAAGTGTACCTCCAGAAGCAAACAATAAAATATGATGATAAGCAGATAAACCAAGGAATAGAATACCAAGAGTGGAACACTCTGGAAAACTGGAAATTCTTCTTGTCCTACATTAGATACAAAGACTGATAGAGATCTTTCAAATGTGAAATAAAGCTACTGATTCTTAGCTGAGCTCAGTGCATTAGTTAACCTAGATTAACCTGGTCTATCTAGTGTGTATGTGAGAAATTCAAAAATCAAAGAGTAAAAAAAACATGAGGTTTTACAGGACTGAGCTAAGCCATTTCTTTTCTCATTTACTCACAGCAGACACAGAAAGAAGCATATTTCCATTATAAACGCACTTATTCTACAATAAATAACAACAACGAGGCTCTTCCTGCTCATTTAAAGAGCAATTATTTCACAGACGATGATATGAGGCTCTAACCTCTCCATCTTTGCTCGTTTGTTTCTAGTCGCGGATAAAAGTGACTTCAGATTTATGTGATTCATGCATTTCAAAATCATCCAATTCAAGTGTAAGCGGCTGTTAGTTTGTTCTTGTGATTAAGTGCCACAAATAAGTGCATCATTCTTCTCCGATGCCGGAGGAAATGTCTCAGTTTCTATGTAAGCAGAGCCAGTTGAGTTCATCCAAAGATGCAAATATTGAAAACTGAGAATAAGAATTTGATCACAACGCCACAGCTCGTCTTACCTGCTGATTCACACGTATTGAATTTGTGCAAATGAAGGCAGATTTTCCTTTTTTTCCCGCTATCTACTGGAAAGCTTCTCCTCAAAAAGACAATACACTTGGATCTCTCAATTAATTAAAAATGGAGTGTGAGACGCTGGTGTGTGCAGGAGCCGCTCTTTGCGTTTATACGATTATTACCTTTGAGCTCGGTGAGCGATGGACAAAACAGGAATTACAAAAAGCGTTTGCACTCCACTGCTTTACTCTCTCTGAAAGGCCATTGACCAGTGCACTTACATCCCATGACATGAACTTTAATTAAAAATCTGCTGGAGCGTGCATTTATAGTGTGATTACAAAAACAGTCAAAGTTCCTTGCCTGGCAAAGTCACAAACTACATAATCTCTGTTTTTTTGTTTTTTTTTATTTGGGGGTGAATTGGCCCTCAAAAAACCAGTCGCTAAACCCCAAATCAGTGTAATTGCCAGCTACATTCACACATTAATACTAGTGTTAAATATCGAACTGTTATAGCAGTTTGAGTTGCAGTATAATGCTGTAAAGTCAAGCTACACAAAAACCCTGCTTAAGTGACATATTGATATTAGTGATCGTGTGGAATTTAACCAGCATTGTTCAATAATCCAGCAGCAGTGACAAACCGCTGCAGACTGAATGAAGGGCAAACGCTGGTGTTGTATAATTTAAAACAAGATAGAGCAGAGGTCTCAAATTCAAATGCCCTTTGGGCCACTGAGCATCGAGTCTTGTCAGGAAAGGTGGAAAAAAAAGCCCAAATTCGAGCAAACTATTCAGTAATGGTGGGCGATATGAACTTAAAGGAGGAGAGGATTTCAAAATAAAAGTCTTTTATGTTCATATGCAACGATATATTGCATACGGTTTCGTTTACGATAAATAAATAAAAATGTATTTATGATGCAAAATGAATCTATTCATGATAAACAACATGCATGAATAACTCATGAGAACTTGACATTGCTTGGAGGGCCACATGAAATCCATTGGAGTGCCCTCAGGCTGCGAGTTTGAGACGTCTTAGATAGACCATTACCACATGGGATAACATCAAAATATTAGCTGCTATACTCTCATGCATATTGCATTTTAAAGTGGCACAGAACATACAGCAGATTTGCTGAGTTTTCATTCTAAATTGCGATTTCAGTTTTTTTTTTTTTTCCACATTGCGATTTCCCCAATCCATACATTAATATTTAGCGTTAAACCGACTGATCGCGCGCACGTTCTCGCAAAGTGGAAAATGCCTCCATCTTTTCCATCCACGGTGCTTTCTAACAGCAGCTGCGGCACCATCGTGTTTATCTGAATGCTGTTACATGAAAAACACTGAGAGCCCGGCTCTCTCTCTCTCTCTCTCTCTCTCTCTCCCTCTCTCTCTCTGTGGTCTTGTTGCTTGGCAAAACCTGGCAAAGTCTTTTTTATCCAACTGTGGGGCATTAACCGAGGTCAGAATGACAACTCCATCCAAGTACAGACATACACTGTAGACGCTCTCACCTGTACTGTTTTTGTACTGCACGACTGCACTGCCCCGGTATACACAGCAATCAAATTACGCTCCATCTATGCTCTCCTATTTGGGGTGTGTGTGGGGGGGGGGGGGGGGGCAGAATGAAACTAAAAAAAATTACATAAACAACCTTGAGCTCCAGTATTGTACCTTGCTGCCCCCATAACAATGGTTGTTTTTCACTTGGCCTTTACTAATAGGATAAATGCCTGGAGGTAATTTCTAAATGAATTCCTCCGGCCAAAGCCGTTTCCCGGTCACATTTGATATAGACGGATTATCCCTGATTGAATTTACAGTAAAGAAGCTTGTGACAAACTAGAGAAACCACAATTTTTTTCCATGGAGCTGTGCCTCGCCTGACAATGAGGCACTGTGGCAACGGCATATATTATACATACATATATATATATGCACAAATATACAACTCTGTATTCTATGGTGTTGCATAATAATCTACCTACTGTGACTGTTTTTCTTTTTTCTTTTTTTAAATATGCAGAGACAGTACTCCTTCTCACGCAGCAGATGAGGCGAGAAGACCCCTGCTAAATGGACCCGGCTCTGAGGCAAATGCATTGTCTTACTTCATGGAGTACAGAGCTCCCTGCCTGTTCAGGGATGACTAGGACTAAAGCCCTTAATCCCTGCCTTGATTCACGATACCCTGCTAGCTTTTAAAATGTCATCAGCGGGGAAGTGTGTCCTGCTCCTGCACCACGTGCTCGGAACCATTAATACAGTAACAACACCAGAGCACGTCCATGTAGGAGCAGAAACACGTACAGTGGAGTTGCTGTTTGTCCATTTTAAGTGACAGTAACACATGCTTTAAGCCAGGGCGCCGTAAACAGAATTGACAAGTGTGGTGTTTTTTTGTTTTCGGGGTATGAGAGTTGATCGTAAATCATGCTCAATCTACAGACTACAGATTAAATAAGAAGACTGATAACTTTAAAAAAAAAAAAAAAAAATGTTCACAAGCTTCCAAATAATGAAAACAGTGCTGTTCATGGAGGAGTGAGAGCATTTCTAAATTTCAGTATCCATCAATAACTTTCTGTGAGGGGCAGTGTCACACTGACACACACACACACACAGAGAGAGAGAGAGACACAGCAGTGCTCTGTGGTTCACAACCAAGGCTGCAGCAATTCACAGTAACAACACATGGGACTTGTGATGAGTAATGCTTTGTTGACTGGAGGATGAGACTTGCACTGTGAAGGCTCGAAGTTGTCTTCGTCTATAGAAGTTACTAATTGGATTTTAGAGCATCGATAGAACTTTAAGGCACAATGGGAAATAACATTGAAAGTGCTATTTCCCAACATTTTAGCTCAATGGATGTGTCCATTTAAAAAAAAAAAACAACAACAAAACAATTACCTAACATTTTCACTGCTGTGGCACAACGTGTTTGACAGAGAAAGTGGATGGAGTTAAATACCGAGATGTTATCAGAGAGATGGAACCCTCGCTGACCTTTACGTGGTCCGCCACTACTTCACTACACTGCCCCACTTTCTCTCACAGTCTCTGGGACGTGAAGTTGGGAGCGCTTGCGCAAAAGGTGCGCGCCGCACACACACCAACACCATTAGACTGGCTGTGGTCCAGAGGAGACCGATGATGCTCCTCTCATTCATTCGTGATAGGACAAGTGTTCGTGCGCCGCGGTAAAAAAAAAAAAAACTCCTGAGCGACACAAAGCACGTTCAAAATCATACACACGAGCAGTGACAGGTCGCGCCCACGCTGACCGAGCTGTGCGTTCACCTTACCCGGCCGCTCGCTGCTCCTGTCCCTCCGGGCGTTTGTCCTTGTTTCGCTGCGACGCCGCTTAAGTGTGAACGCTGTCTTTATCCCGCACAGACTGTTGTTGCATTTTACAGCAGGAGGAACAGCGGTTGTGTTGGTGGCGGCGGCTGCGGGCTTCTCTCTCTCTGTGGCCTGGCTCTGCTCCGCGCTGCACGTCACCAAGTGGAGTGGCCAGGACTGGACTTGGCAGACGCGTCTCTCTCTGCGCTCGCAGCGCGGCGGCGGAGGATCGGAGATGGAGAAGCGATTGCCTGCCTGGACGGACTGGCACACCGTGTGGCCACTTTACTCCCCGATGCTGCTCCTCCCCTTTCACTTACTTGCACACAAGCCCTACAGCGCCTCCTACCAGCCACTGGCCGCAACTGCATGCACCTGCAGACTCGCAACACCGCTTCTCAGCATCCAGAGAGGACATCAGGGGTTAAAGTTATCGTTTATTTCGTTGTCACATTAAAAAAAAAAAAACTTACATTATGCCTAACAATACAAATACAAATGGAAACAACAAATAATTCACACATAAATTCAGAAAATACATTTGGGGCTGCTGTGCGTAAACATTTGGTGATTGTGTTGATGTTATTCTGTTTCATTGCTCTGTCAAACAACATAATCAAACCTGGGCTTGATGGGGTGTTTGTGTGTACACATTAAAAAACAACCTTACATTACAATACATACACAAATGTAAACAACAAATAAATCACACATTAAATAAGCCGAATGAACATGATCAAAAAAGGACATTACAAAAGACACCAAACATTTGGTGATTTTGTTGGTGATGTCATTCTTTTTCGTTGCTCTGTCAAAAACAATAATCGAACCTGGGTCGAGGTTGTGTGTGAGGGTGTGTTTGTGTGTATTCAGCAGCAGCAGATCACGGGTGGGCGGGGACAAGACATATTTATTCCATCAAAACTGCTGAACGAACTGGTTTTTCTGAGCAAATACACATCTGAGAGTTTTCGTAGGCGCTTTTGTGCGTTTCTCATTGTCTGTCTTGACATAAAATTAATCATTTCCTGTGTGCAGAGCAACATGAGAGATCTAAATACTGCTATTCTGACAAACACAACAGAGAGATTTGTGTTGAGCTGTTAGGCTCAATCAGCTTTGTGTGAACACTCATGACAATAGTTTGAATGTAACCAACATTTGTTTTTATTTTAATTACACATTGTATAATAAAAAAAAAAATAGTTATTGCATGTGGAAAGCTTTCATATAAAACTCAGGGCCACTGTTCAAAAAGGCTCCATTGCCTCTGTTTTTGGCCTGGATTGTAATCTTACACGTGCTGTGCGTGCAAGAGCAAGCTGTAAGAGTTCTCTAAGTTCCTGTCAAATAAATCATCACAAATGAGTGCCGGACATTTCCTTCCAGAGGTAAGAGAGGCAACCACCATAATTACTATTATAAATTAAATACTACTTCAGATCACATTTAAAATGTCCATGGGTGGCTTTCCTCAGGTCAAAACCTCATCACTGCTCCACTGTCTTTTTTTTACTGCTGGCCTTACAGTGTGCAGAGCACTGCTGTTTTTGCCATCTTACCTGTTAGTTAAGTGCTGGCAATTACATTCACTTTGCATCCTAGTTGTAAATCAAGCCCAGATTAGAGGGCGAGAATGAAAATCAACAGAGCTCTCTCGGGCTGGATACAAATTGCCCAAAATCAATGTGCTTTCTGCTTTCCTAACCACTTCTCCGAGAGCACACGTCCAGCAATGTGATGCGGTCAGGCAAAGACAAGAAGAAGGAGTTACATAAAGTTAGGAACAGAGTTCCCACAGTACACACAGAGAGTGGATCTTTTCTGTTGACGGTATTCCGACATGTAAGGGAGGGAAACACGCATGCACAGTTTATGGAGTTTGGACACATAAGATCAGGTGTTCAAAAAGAGAAGTAAAGGGATACTCACTGCTGTAAAAATGAAGTTGAAACTGTATGGAGGAGACAGAAGGAAAGTGGCAATAATAGGAAAGAGAAGAAGAAGGCAGTCGTGTAAGTTTGCAAATGCTGCTATAAAACACCAAGAACGACAGAATCATGAATCAGAATCACTAGTTTGATGTTGTAATGCTTATTTACTGTCTCCATACTGTGCATCTATGGCCTATTCACATAGTTTTCTCTTGCTCGCTTGATTAGCTATCCCCTCAGGACTGTGTGGGCATGTATTCACACTTTGATTGACATCTCTATCAATCAATTATGGCAGGGGAACTTTATCACGGTCATTAGTGTTTGGTGACATCCCGCCATTTGCTCTAAAGCCCGACTAGACTATACAAACTCAGCAGGGATCTAACCAGCATGGAGTTAAAACTCCTGTGTTAAAACTCACGATTGTCATAGTGACTCTTTTAATTATTCATTTCAATGGGTCTTTTCATGAGACACCAAGTCATCTGAAAGTATTCCACTGGACCAAAAGATGCAATAATGTGCCAAGAAACATGTTTACAAACGCACACATTTGCACACGTAGTTGTGCCAATAGATTCAATGAAAAGCTTGTAAATATGGATGTAATCCATGCTCTGTTTGAAATATTTTGTCAGGATAAGGGTTTTCTTTCCAAGCAGGGAAATGTATTCAGCACTCAAGGATACGAAATGTATTTAACATTGAATGTAAACATAGCTTTTATTTTACTGTATTGATAGTTTCATTGTTGCCTCGGTACTGCAGGGTTTTTTTTGGCTACATTTTAGGACTGCACAACATTCAACCTTATCATTTTTATGATTAGAAGTTAGAATTGTGTGAACGTGGTCACCCTTTGCATTTCAACGGACTAATTTAATATCGAGGTGTCAAGGGTGTCGTTTCTATGTAGTTAAAAAAAATGTAAAGCAGGGTTTCTCACTCCTGGTCCTGCGGAGCCACTGTTCTGCATGTTTTAGAGGGTTTTCCTGCTCAAAAACACCAATAAATGGCTTGTTATCAGGCTTCAGGCTTCTAGGACCAGGAGTGAGAAACCCTGATGTAAAGCATAAAAAAAAAACACCTTTAAATTGTTAATAACCTATATCGAGACATAGAAGCAGCTTAACATAAACTGTTAGTTTACAGATGACTAAAATAAAAATACATTTAATTAATTAATATCATGTTAAGCCGCGTTCATCTTAAATATATGCATTTTAGAAAGCCTTGGTAAAATACACTCTTAGAAATAAGGGTTCCAAAAGGGTTCTTCTACAAGGGCTGAGGTTCTACCTGGAACCATTTGCTTCTGAAAAACCCTTTCCTGAAGAAAGGGTTTGCAAGGGTTCTTGGTAACACTAATGGTTCCAGTAAGAACCATTTTGATCCAGAGAACCCTTTAAAACCCCTTTCCTGAATTAAGGGTTTTAAAAGGGTTCCAGGTGGAACCTTTATAAAAAGGTTCTGGAGCCAAAAAGGGTTCTCCTATGAGGACAAACTGAAGAATCTTATATGGTTCTACTTAGCACTTTTATTTCTCAGAGTGTACCTAATAGCAGAAAAGATAGTTGCCCTATCAGAGATCACATTCTACATCGTCTCTGAAGTGTCTTTTAGCCATGGCAGCATGTGAGACAGTGGGCAGTGTTGTGTATTAATTTGTCACAGAGATAAGGGAGCCTAATCTGAGCCAGCAGGTACGAGCTTGATTTAAAAAAAAAAAAAAAAAAAAAGGTTTTAACACTGTACAAGTGCTGCTTCCTTTATGAGATCTGGGTTTTTATGGAATGAGTATCATGTTCAATGATGGAGCAAGCTCTGTGGGACTTTTTGATGATGATGGGCTCACATTTAACAGCGTGAGTCACAAATCACAAAAGGGTAAAGATGAGGGCGAGCAGCTTGGGTGCGCAGTGCAACTCCACACACTTACTGGCAGCCATTATGAAGACGCAACGCGCGAAGAAAAGGGAACGACAATGGGCCATTGTTATTGCACAATTAACAAAATTGTAGTGTGTCTGTATCTGCAGTGGAAGATAAAAACAGCCCCATTTGGGTTTTGCAACATTAGACGCTTTGGCTTTGGGTTGTAAATATTGTGACGTGGAAAAAGTAGAGTTGTGTTTTATCTTCAAAGGGAACAAACAAAACTTTGAGAACTTTGTCTGAAAATCAATGTCAACGGTTTATCGGAGTACATTTTTCGTAGTCCACGGTTTGTGAAGACAAAAAAATTGTTATCTTTTGCGGGTTACTTTGCGATCACTTATCTAGAGTGTCAGTGATTCTGCAGCGTACTGTTGTTCGTGCCCTCTACTCTAGCCTATATGTGACAAAATCTGAAGCCAGTAAACAACAATAATTGGGCTCAGGGGGCATTGGCAAAAACAAACCATTTCTATGAGTCGTACTGTCATTTTGTCCTCCTGTTGGTGGATTTATTTATTGTATAATATATAGAAGTAGAAGAGTAAAAAAGACCAAAGTTTGTTAAATAAAGAAGATAGCCTTATACCTTCCCCGCAGGAGTTTGTATCCAGAGCAGTGGAGGTTTTTTAAGTTGTATAGGAGTTAGTGAACAGCAAGGACTGTATGTGAAAACAGAAACTTGGGAAACTTGGTTCTTTAGTTCACTCCCACAGAGTATCGATCAACATCAGTCTATCTATAATTTACTTTAGGCTACATATACGTATCAACCTGGTTGTACTTTGCAATTCAATGCCGGTTCACTTACCAGTTGTGCTAATGCTGTTGTTGTTTTTTTACGGTCAGTGTAAAGCATATCCTTGTCCGACAGTGGGAAACATTAAATGCTGATCCTAGTAGTTTGCACTGTGCCAAGTGTGTCAGTTCCACGTTGTTGAACCGCCTCAACAAAACAACTTAAAGTTTCTGTGCAAATCTTTGCATTTTTGCAAATGTTGCAAAAAGTGAGTGATTCTGAGTAAATGCCTGACGGGGTGTGAAATGGAGAAATGCAAAGTCTGTGGCAGCAGAGTTCAATAAATGAACCTCCGGGTTGGGTCTATAGAAGTATTTTAAAATCAAATCACTTGAGATACTGCACAGTGTATGGTTGCACACACACACACAGCCTGAGCCAAAGACGGAATATGCAGTTTCAACTGGAAACGCATGGATCCGTGCAGGAGGGAGTGATCCTGTGTTGCCTCATAAAAGTATGTAAAATGTAAAGAAAGTTGATGGAAGAAATCCCTCCATCCGTCCGTGGACAGAGCAAATATAGGCGATATGGAGAGCACATGCAGTCAATCACAGGGCCGACAAAGACGGAGCTGCAGAGGAAGTGATCATTGTGTTGTTTTTCAATCACCCCACCATATGAAACGATCTAAAAAATAATAATCTTAATGTTTAAAAAATACAATTCAAGGCTTTTTGTGCAACATTCAGTTTTAAAACATTGTAGAGTGAGAGCCTTGTGCTATTTGTTTATTGATGAAAAATTAAAGCTGTTTCTAACTTTGTATTTTTTCAGATCGGAAGTATCTGGGGTTTTTTTGTGTTTACAGTGCAGCTATAGTGACTAGTTGGTAATATTGTTTTAGAATTACAAAAACAGGAAGCGTCAACAGATTTTTTCCATTAGAGGGGAATGAAGCAGACACTGAGTCTGTGTTTATCCATTATGAAATCCATATCTGTCTGGAAATGAAACATCATTGGTTCAGACTGTGAACCGCTTGTTTTTTTGCAAATCATGATCTGACCATCAAATATAATTTGCTTCTTTAAATGATTAATTAGCTGCTAAGAATCTTTGATCAGCCTTGGAAAAATGAATGCATGAGCAGCGCGTTTCTCAGCGTTCAAGGCATCTTGGAAATTGGATTAGCAGCATAAAGAAATGTATTCTGAGTCAGGCATTATTTATATTCAGGAGGATTCTTCTCCTGTGCAGAGAATGAAGCGGGAAAGTTGTCAGAAATGCCGATGTTGTTAAAGAAAAGCCTTTGGGGTGGGAGGAGGAGGAGGGGGGGGGGGCTGCATTAAATCACAACGACATTTCTGCCACTCACCTTCTGAAACTATCAAAGCGTTCTTTGCGACGTCTTTTGTTTTTTGATGTAAAATAATTCTCCCGTCTAACCAGATGTTCCTTATCTCCCTGCTTGTCAGGGGGTTTCAATGTGATAATGAGTTTTTCTTTATATGAAGTAGATGAGCGTGAATTTAATGAAAATACCCTGTAAACTGACCACAGTGTCCCTTTATAGCAGTCTGAGGTGTAACTCGAGATTGTACTGTAACATTCTTCCTCCACCATGGATGCCTGGAAACCAAAACAATTAACAGGCTCATCCATTTTCTGTGGCAATGACCACAAACTCACACTCTCTCGCTCTCTCTCTCTCTCTCTCTCTCTCTCTGCCGCAGGTGGCGAAAGGCTCATTTCCAATTAACAAGTCTAATTACATCATGACTCTGCAGCATTGTCTGGCATCGATGGTGTCTGACTGTCCTTGTGCGCCTGTGTGTGGGTGCTTTCTGTGTGTGTGTGTGTGTTCTACTGTTCACTGCAGAGCATGAATTTAAAAACACAGCAGAATGATTACTGGAGTCAAAGGGCAAAACTCTTTATTCTTACCAAGCCGGATAATTGGCGTGAAGAGGGCTCAGCAGTTACTGACACTGAACACACATTGTGCATTTAATATTTTACGCGAAAGACCGAAAATTGCAGGGCGAACCCATTTAAACTAAACCAAATGGGAGAAGTAAAACAGCATCCCAGCTGCTGCAGTCACGATTTATTATGAAAAATAACAATCTGCTGTATTAATTGTGTATATTGCTTGTAGTGCTATTTGCTTTTGTTTACTAATCACAAGGTTACCATTTCAGCTCACACTCTCATGCAGCGTTTTGGAGCAGGTCGTCTACCCTGGGTCCTCCAGTGTACGACACTGAACCCTGAAATGCTCCTAATGGCTGTGCTAACAGTGTGTTGATTATGTGTAATACAGAAACAGATGACTATGCACTCACTGTCCATTCTATTAGGTACACCTGCTCAACTGCTTGTTCATGCAAATCTCAAATTGGCCAATCACGTTGCAGTAATTCCTGTAAGTCCTGTGTACCTAACAAAGTAGTTCGGAGGATGTCGTACGTGTGAGTGTTTGCGTGAAGCACTTTAAGATGACATTCAGACGAGCGAATTGTCGTGTAAGTGCTGTCAGTCTGTGAACAGCGGGCAGTTATCTAGAAGTGTTGTATAGAGACGGCTCTAAAAACTGTACGCAAATGTTCCATTTCCAATTTAGCAGTGATTATAGGTGATATCACAGAGTTTACAGTAGAGCTCACCATATGTGCTTGTTCTATTGTTATGGTTCAAGGCTAGGGTTAAGCATAGAGTCATTAAAGGTGCATTATGTAATAGATCTAAAGCAACTGTCCATAAAATCCTCCTAATATGTCACAGAGACTCAGGAATAATGTTCATATAACAAACTGAACTCACCAACAACAACAGTACAGACAAAATATTTGCATTAAAAAAAATATTTTGCAAAATCATGTTTTTGCATGTGGCGCCACCTGACGCCGTTTACCGATCATTGCAGTCAGTAGAGTCTCAGCTGCCGAGCAACCACGGGTTGCCAGTTACGTCAGGAAACGAAACCTAAAAGACCTCGGTATTTTGAATTTGAATGTAGTAACTGTTTATGGCCACATTCTTACATATGGCACCTTTAATAATCGCAGTAATAATTATTTTCCTCCATGACACCAAAATGTAATATTCTCGACTACAATTCGAGTTATATTATTAGATAATTATAGATATAGAGATATATTTGGAAATAGATCTAATTAGTCCTTTAACTAATCTTCTAATGAATCTCCTTAGATCCATTAAGAGATTATACTCCGTTTGTCTGTGACTAAGCAGTCGACTATAAAAATTCCACTTGGTGCTGTTACTGGTCAGATTTTTTTATGCGGAACATAATTATTTCCAAAAGAACCATAAAAGCATAACGTTGTTACCTCAAGTTGGTTGAGCGTCACTTTCATAAGAGATCGTTCCTGTCCTGCTGCAGCAGAGGCACACAAAAAGTAATAACAATAATAATAAAGATTATTGAGAGCATATGATTGATTATTTGGCGTTATAGTTGTGTTTTTCAAGAAGACAAATTGCAGGTTATATGTTCCTAGAGCACGTTTAGATTAGACCCCTACCATATCACACATTTCACTGTTAAAGTCAAATGGGTTTGGACTGTTGAAGCTGGTTTGTGTTTTTCTAGATGAATGTGCTAAAACAGCCCCCAGCCATGCAGGATGTTACAGTCTCTCGACTATCTTATTGAAAAAGCCAAACTCAGCCTGAACAAAAAAAAGAATCTAGACACTGCACGCTTCAGAGGTTTTATCTAAAATGAGAAGTCCGTGTTGTTTTCTTTCCCCAGCTCCTCTTGTACCTCCGTAAGGCAAAAGAAAAACAACCTGTTTCACCCAATTATCTCTCCCACAGGGCACAGTCAGGCAATTTGGCTCAGTCAAGACTCTGATTCATTGAGCCAGATGATTTAAAGCTTTTGGGGTCCACGAGTCAGCCCACCAGGACTGAACATGCCTTATGATTCTCAGTTGATACTTGGCAGGGTAGGTTGCTCCGCTATAGGTTACACAGACAAAAATAGCACGTCTGTGAAAAAACATTATTTAGAGCAATAACGGGAGCATAAAGTAATGTTTACCACCCTGCAACTGGCAGATGAAATCTGCTAATCATCTCTGCTGCAGATATTCAACTGCATTTATGTGTTTTATTATATATCTTACAGGATTTATATATATATTCACATATGGAGCATATCTTCAGAAGCCAGTAGATGAGGTCACATATATCTTAGTAACTAATATAATGAGCAGTGAGACAAACACAATACCCCTGACAAAGATAGAGGTAATTATCACAACATTAGTTCCTGCAGAGCTTACAGTCTCATACATGCCTGAGGTCCTTGGAGAACTGAATTTCCAGTAATTATTATATGAGATTTAGTGTTAAGGGACTTAAAAATGAATACTTTATCTGATGTATGCAGTCAATATATACGGCAGCAGCTTCTACATGTGTAGTGTGCATACCAAGTACAGATTTAAAGGCCAATGAAAGAGCTCACTGTAGCCATTTTTTTTTCTTGTTCAGGATTTGTGAGGAAAATCAAGAACAAATTAGCCTACAAAACAACCAACAGTGAGCACAATGTCCTGTGATCTGTGTCACGCTCCTGCCTTCCCTCGCCCCTCCACCGTTTAAGACCATTAATGGCTGATCAATGTGTCAAGTCACTCTGAATCGTTGCTATTAGAAAACAATGCGCCAAAAAGCTATTTTAAGTCTGTGGAGAGAGCAACAGAGGCGATAATTGGGTATTGACAAAAGAGTGTGAAAAGCAAAGACAAGCACGCATGACCATTCTCCAATTTACTGTCATCTTGAGGGTCTGATTATGCTGTTTACTGACCAGATAATTTGGGCGACGCGTGGCAAAAACAAACATGCCATGGTTATGTGTCAGTTACAAGCAACTTCCAGTAAAATATTCCCAACGCTTAATTGGTATGATGCAGATTTCCTGCAGCTGTATGCAAGGTCTGACACACTCATGACTTTCTCACCCGTTCCCCAGAGTGCAATACACTGTTATTCAGTGGGCTGAGCAATTTTTAAAAGCAGAGGACTTTTCATGCTTCATTTGGTGTAAAAGGACACTAAATGTCTTGTTAAGAGTCTATTAGTAGATTCACACTACTGTGGTCCCCACGACATAAACATTTAAAGGGCAGTGATCTGTCTGTGTTCTTCTACTGTTAATTGTTTTGAGTGTTAAAGGCCTTGAATGACAATAAAAAGAAACATAAAAACTACCGACAGTTAGAACAGTTTATGTATTTAACATATTACATTTCTTGTTTGCTTTGACTCATTAGTCATTATTCAGCAAGATTCTGAGCAAAAGTGGTTGCCAGTCTAATCTGATAGTTGCACAGCCGAGAGGGCTTAACTGTTAAACTCACAACAAATATTGACAAATGCACTTTTCTAAGCTTAATACTTCAAATTTGACACAGAGTTTTAAGACTTTAAAGGGAACAGATCATGGCGGGGGAAGGATTTTTTGCTCAATCTTGATTGTTATTTAATTGGCAGATAATGGTGATTTTCCACCGCGGGCAAAATCATAGCAGCAAACCATGTCGCACCTCTTATCAATAATGAAAAATCTCATTTTAATCCCCCGCATACACATTCCATATATTTATTCATGCATATTTATCCGTGTGTCTTTTTGAATGAACCCTCTTCTTTTTTTTTTTTTTTAAAGTACAGAACAAATCAAACATCGCTGAATATTATGAGCAATCTGTGATGAAAGCTGTTCATGTGTGATATAACCAGCTCCCCACTCACTATGTGGTGTTGCTGAGTGCCATCTAGTGTTGAGAGCCTTTACACTCTTTTCCCCAACACTACAAAACAGTGGGGTATGTGCACTATTCTGGCAATGTAAGACTGAGACGAAGAATATGTGTTATACTATAAGTTTGCCAACATTATATCACAAATGCAGTATAGTTTGTTGACCATGTACAGTGCAGTGAAACTAGGACACATACGACTCACATGCTCCACCTGACAGCGCTCTGCATTTGTCTGTTGCTCAGTTGGTTTTGCTACAGCCAGAGCCAGCAGAAGCCTCATGGCTCGGTGGAAGACAACGCAGGCCATCTGTCGCCTGTGTGTTGTCTTTGGTGCGCTGCCACAAAACTCTGCTGCCAAAACACCCAAGGGTACCCGTGTGCACCTTGCCGTGCCTGGGGGACCAGCTCGCTGAAGCACCTTTACAACCTAGCAGCTCTACTGGGAGAGGCCTGTATTGTGCCAGAGCTCAGATACAATAACAGCCGTGTTTGAAAAGGGCCTTGTTGTGGCAGGATCGTTACACCACCGTGCCATTAACCTTAATTGAAGCAGTCTGGAGGAACATGGAAAAAAATAAAGTTCCAGTTCTGTTGTTCCCCTGAGTTGCATAAAATTCAAAACGGACCTCAGACTGAATTAAGTGAAATGCAGAATACTAATTCCTGCTAAGGAGTCGAGGAGTAACTGAGGAGTAAGTGTTATAAAACAAGACATCATTCTCTGCTCCAGAACACTTATCACCATAACATAAAATGGCTTAATTTATGGTGAATCACGTTTTCTCCTCTCCTCGCTTCAAGGTTAACATATAGACACTGACTGATTGAATTACTATATTGGATGTAGTCAAGGAAACGTGCTCATATGAGGACATACAGGGAGACAGAGACGGCTCATTCTAAAACTGGTCCCACTGTAAGTTTGTTTGTTCACCTTTTAATGATAATGACTTGGCTTCGAAGCTGAATAAGCCTTTTCATATCAACAAATGACATTAAAACTGAACAAACATTTGCTTTTCCTTTCACATCCTGTGTCAGCTTTTAGGACTCTGTGGTCTATTCCAGCTATGACTTTGGAGATAAAGTTTTGTTATTATCTCCCATTCATCAGAGAAACAGCCCACAGTACACCCCCCTCCCTTAATCTGGTATCTCACACTGATATTAAGCGCCATAAAGATTGGATTGCAAAGAAGATTAGGTCTGCTGTGACAGCAGGATTTAGCAGGACTGCAGGTTACCACACATGTTTTAAACCCACACAATTCCTGGAAGCTGAAAACATCCTCCAGTTCTCGCACGGGCCAGACTACTCACCAGGACGTGTTTGGGATGCTCTGGATCGGCTTATACGACAGTTCTGTTCCAGTTCCTGCAAAGGAGTGGACCAACATTCCATAGGCCACAATCAACAACCGCATCAACTCTGTGCAAAGGAGATATGTTGCACTGGTGGTCACACCAGATACTGACTGGTTTTCTGACCCCCCACAGATCCTAATAAAGCAAAACTGCACATTTCAGAGTGGCCTTTTATTGAGACCAGCCTAAGGCACTGCTGTGCGATATCCATGCTGTCTCATCAGCATCTTGATATGCCACACCTGTGAGGTGGGATGGATTATCTCGGCACAGGAGAAGTGCTCACTGACACAGATTAAGACAGAAATGGTTATTTCGTGTGTCTAGAAAAATGTTTTAGATCTTTGAGTTCAGCTCATGAAAAATGGGAGCAAAAACAAAAGTGTTATATATATATATCTGTGTTTGTATTGGTTTGTCAATTTGTCATTTTGACAGAAACACATTAGATGAGCGCGTGAGAAGTGCCAGAGAGTGAAGAAATGATTTTCCTCATTGAACTTAATTGCTAAAGCAGTGTCCTGGCATTACTATGAGCTGTAAACATACATTAATTATTTGGCTCCAACAGAACCACAGTTTGACATGTTTTTTTGTGCATGTGTGTGTGTGTGTGTGTGTGTTTTTCCGAGTCTTTGAAACGGTCTGTGAACGTCGACAGCTTTCACTGTCAACTTGACAGATTGTGGAAGTGCACTGTATTAAATAGAGACTGTAAACATGTGATGAATCATTTCTGTCAACACACACAACACAAGCAACCGAGGAAGGGAATGTGGCTGTGTGCAGTTCTGTTCTGGTCTTGACCTGCACCAGCCGGTAAATGCATTTCTTTGAAGCCGTTAATGAGTTTTATAACTATAATTCTTCACATGTATCTGAGAGAGCGCTTCAGTTCGCTGAGGGAGCGTTGGTAAATTAGTGTTTCATATTATGTTTTTATTCAGATCCTGAACATGAACTGATCCTTTGTCAGTCATTAATGGAGATATGGGGGCGTTTGAGGGATGTGGCTGTTTTTTTTTTAGACACAATTGTTTAATGATGTATTATGGTAACTGAATAGTTTCTCAAGTGCTGAGGTTGTCCTTGCTTTTGAGTCATTAATAGTCTCATAAATGGTTTCCCATGTTATGATGGGCCATCACACATCTGTTAACAATAATCATGTTGTCATTAAAGTCCAAGCGGTTATTTGTGTTACTAATGAATTTAAATGCTAAAACAAACAGCAAATGTAATTCAGAGTTTGTATTAGCTATGACTGATGTAAGTGGATTTGTTTAATTATTTAATAATGATGCCACTATTACAGCTTATCTGGCATTTATGAGAAAACGGCACTTACATTCACTGCACCGTGCGAAAATATCCACTAATGTATGTGATCATCTCACAGCAAATGGGGCTAGAAGGGGATGATTATATAAATTAAATAATAATTACTTTTGCAAATAATGTTCTGTACACACTTAATGCGAGTTTAAATGCAGGGTTATTGCTTTAAATGGTACATTTACCTCAGGGATTTCCCTCACTGTAGCCACTAGAGGTCAGTCTAACATTCACTCGAGCAACATTGATGGTGTGATCCATCACACCATCCTTTTGTTTGCAGGAGAGTAAGCTATCATATGTGGATGTGTTGTGACACAAAATCAGAAGACACAGAACCACAGTGAATCCAGTAAATTCTTTTGATGATAAAGAAACGGGTTCGTTTGTTAGATGTGGAAACAATCGGGAACAGGTGTTTGTTATTTAGCAGCGACCTATGACTTTGTACTATCGAGGTCTGCCAAAGGATTATCACTCGTCCTTTATAGAGCAGAGTCAATTTGGGCTGAACAGTCTGACGGCTCGAAAATACACATGCACAGATGTTGACACAAATCCTGACACTGTGTTGTGGACTCTGATGTGAATGTTGTGGTCTGAGGGACACAAAGATAGAACGGAGAGATTCAGCAATGTCCCCACGATGTCAATCTTTTCAGTGCCATTAGGACATTTATTGAACTCAAAGGATTATCCCCCCTACCCGAGTTTCTGATATATGCTGTACCTTCCATAAAAGACTGAGGCAGAGTAAAAGTCACTTCCTCCTCATTCATTTTGAATCCTCTTTGAGTCATTACAGGCACTCTTATTACAGTCCTCTCTTATAACATCTCTTTCACCATGATGAGCTGCTTTTGACAGAGCGCACCAGCTAAGAGCAAAAAACGTATTATTTCATAATGTATGTAAGAGGTACGTTAGAGGTGAACCACTGAGCTGTGGCACAAGGATGAAAACCCTCTTTATATGCCTGAAAAGGGTCTTTGTGATTAGTATATAGTGTGCTTTCTCTGCGGACCATTCTGAAGATATAAGACGTAAGCATCTTACAGTTCAATTACAGCTCAGGCTTTTACTGAAATAACTTTTGTTCAGAAGCTTCCGTTTTGTGCGGATGAGAAAAGACAAATTCAAATAGCAGTTCACAATTTATTTACTGAAGAAATTTGGACAAAACACCAGAATCTGTTACAATACAATCAGAACATCTGAGGCAGATATCCCACCATGCACCACGCCCCTCCATGAAACAAAAAGGACTAAACATTAGCACCAAATCAGAAACAACTTAAATAAAAAGGCAGCTCAGTCTACAAAACAATAAAAGCAATGGTTGTTTTATTTTTATTATCATTATTATTATTATTCTTGAAAAGAAACAGAGAAGTAGCAAATTGAGATTTTTTTTTATATTTTGTTTAACTTTCCGTAAAAAAAAACCAAAAAAAAAAAAACAAGCACCCCCACCCTCCCCCTTCTCCCCCTGGCAGGCTATAGCATTCTTGGGGCACATGCCGATGACTAGATAAAAACACAAATTCAAGTAACATTGAGATACGACATAACATGTCCACTGGTACCCATTCCGAGCATGACCTTTTCACAGAACCTACGCAGGCAGCACAAAACTAACATGAGGTCCTGGAGTGAGCACGTCATAGCAATACTATCACTGAAAAGCTTGTATCAAGTCTTTAAAAAGAACCAAAAAAAAAAAGGGGGAGATCCGGTGGCATGGGCTGTCGGGCCACAGGAATACTGGCACAGAAGACATTATGTACTCTAAAACTTCAGACAGACATCTCCTCTTTGTGCCTGTCCTGTGTCAAGATATTGCCTACATCATACATGAAAAAGGAATCTCTGAATAAAGAAAAAACCCTGCAATGTAGTTTTAAATATATATATTTCTATTTATATATTTTTTATATTTATATATAACTGTTACAATTTAAATAAATGTTACGTCCTCATTTCTACAACTGAAGAATGAATTTAAATAAGAGGAAGCTATTTTTTTTTTTTTTTTTTTTTTAAGAGGTGGATTTGTCTGTTCACCGAACACACCAAGTGCATGACGCCATGTTTGGAGGCTTACCAAGAATACGGTTTTAAGATTGAGGTTAAGGGAGTGACATTAAAGCAGCAGTAACAAGAGACTGGAATAGCTTAAGAACAAAAAGACAAAACAAAAGGATTATGTGGAAAAAAAATAATAATTGAAAAGTGTTGGGACGAATGGTGTGGTAAAGGCTTCGGAGTACGAGGAGGCAGACAAACTAATTACAGAAAACAAGGCGGTCAAGCAGTTTGGTGACTGTCGGAACTTTCTGTAATATGGAAAAAAACAAAACAAGTGTAACGATGCAAAAATCAAGGTCAAACATGATGACAAGAAAAAGCCAAAGGTGCTCCACTTTTAAACCAGTGATCCCAGGTAAGCTACGATGACCTTATTTTAAGTTACCGACAAAACCTCGGGATTGTGACTGTTGACGCTGGGTCTGTGGTTAAAACTGGTTTCACCTCAAGCTATGAAGACAAAACAAAACAAACTCAGAAAAGGTTGTGATGTTTCAGTTCATTCAGAATTGTTCTCCTTGGTTTCTTGCGTTCTATGTCCCCTTCATGCTTTCCGTAGTGTCAAAAAATGGTGAAAGTGTCTACTTCTATGAGCACCACATTAAACAAAACAGATCCAAAAAGAACATTTGCTACATTATTTGCAACTTGCATGTCGGGCGGCAGCATCCTTGTTCGAGAGGGTGCGTTGCCAGGTGATGTATAGATGCCATTTGTCATGCCAGGCTCAAGGTTTTCCATGAAATGGTGGAAAAGGAAACAGGATGGAAACACCTTTATTATGAGTGACAAATGTTCACCATACAATCTCTAAACTACTGTTTTTGGCTCTGCTGTGAGCGTGGCGAGTGGACCGTGGCAGAGTCATCCGTTTGTGCTTGGTGTTTGCTCAGCTGAAGAACTGCTCCAGCTCCTCCTCCATGTTCACCTCCGGCACCATCTGCTCCTGATCCCTTTCTCCTCTGCCGTGCACTGGAGTGACCCCCAGAGCCCCAGAGGAGGCAAACCAGGGGTGCTCCAGTATCTCCCGAGAGGTGAGGCGCTCCGCGGGTTCCCGGCGCAGGATGGAGCGGATCAGGCACTTGGCCTTGGGTGTGAGCGTTTCAGGGATGTTGAAGTGACCCCTGCGGATTTTGCTGAACAGAGAGCCAGGCTCGACGTCGTGAAACGGGTAGCGCCCAACGAGGATGGTATAAAGCATGACGCCCAGACTCCAGACATCAGCTGCTTTACCGGAATAGCTGCCATTGGCATTGAGGATCTCAGGGCTTACATAGGCTGGGCAGCCATGCTTGTCTGACAGAGAGTCATCATGACCGTCCAGGATATACGAGTCCTCAAGGCTCTCCAGCTTCACGAGGCTTCTAGAAACACAACAGAGAAAGGAAAAATACTTTCAACATAACGATCATATGAAACTTATTAAATGATGATTCAAACCATAGTCCGAATGTTTAGACAACACCGGAAAAGACACTGAAATTAGGTAATCTGTTCTGGTGGACATTAAGAGTTTTAGATCCATCACTTGAGGGTATCAGGGGAAGTAGAGCACATAATGCTCTGGGCTTAAGCTTGACATTTCCTTTCACTTCCTCCCATAGATAAAAGCCCAGCCAAAAAGCATCAGCGTACAAAGAGGCGTACCAAAAGACCTCCACAATTCAAAAGAAACACAATTATGGGTGAGTGCTCATCTTAAGTTTCCTGCATTCAACTGCTACACTCAGGGAAGTTCCTCCCCCTGCTCTGCCCCCCGTCAAAATAGCATCTATTTGCACTTTTCTCTAAATGCCACAATAGCAGCTATGATACCCTTGAGGGCTGATAATAATGGCTGGTTGTTCAGAAGTATTGTCACTTAAGTATCTCGAGAGGCTCAGGCAAGAACATTTTCCGCATGCATGGTAAGAGACACTGGTGGGGCTATGCAAATGCCATCTGCGTGTGAGGTCCATGATACATGATGCATCAAACAAAGAGTGTGTGATAGTATCACTATCTACGAGGTGCCACTTGGAAAAAGACAACCCAAGAAGCATTAGATTAGACAAGAAAATAATATATTATTGTGCTGCTCCTTGTTCCTCTGTGAGAAAAATAGTCAAGTACTAATTTAAATACAGTATAATGATTCCTAAATTACAGCTCGAGGACAAACCTGCACTCACTGTTAAAAAGGAGCTTAGAGTGACAAAAACAGACTGAGCTTATACTAATTGTCTTGTCTTTGTCTTTTTAGTTTATACAGAACGTAATATGAGCTGATCCTGAAGCTGAACTGTGTGATGAGCTTGTTGTAGAAGGCAGAGATCAACAAGACTGTTTAAGTGCCTCAACTCAAGGCCAACCTTTGACCAAAACTCTTCAACAGGGTGCTGTGAGGTCAAAGGCTGCCAAAATAAGTCCAGGAAGCCAACACATGATGTGAAAGCCTACTCGGGTATCATTTTATGCCTGGTCTCATTCCTGTCCTTCCCCCCCATGCACACGCTATATCCTTTTGTTACACACTTGGGTTCAAGCCAGAACGGTCTCAGTCTCTAAAGCGGCTTCGCCTTGTCATCTCTATGCTCTCATGCCAAAAAGAGGACTGAGAAGTTGTTGCAGGATTCTTGACAGGCCATATAGTAAATGTGACCCAATAGTGTCCTGCACCATCACTCTTAAAATTCACCCAACATCAATCATTTAATGGGAGGGACCGGGGACTTGGCATCGCAGCTCATGAGCAGTCTAGTGTGGCATTCAAGGTCATTGGACCCAGAGTGAGTATGTGAGGCAGCTCCACTTCCCTTTTTCCACAGTTTGCGCCAAGGCATGATGTCACACTTTTAGATAGAGGACAATTATGTGCAGCCTGTACCTCTGCCATGAGGTGTTAGATAATAGTTGGCAGAACTTAAGTTAACTTCAAAAACTTTAGCACCAGCATTGGCTTATAGACATCAATGACTAAGAGTGATAAAATAGTTTGCATATGATTCATAATCCACTGAAATGTAAATACAAT
Organism: Microchirus variegatus; assembly: GCF_963457635.1. Lineage (NCBI taxonomy): Eukaryota > Metazoa > Chordata > Actinopteri > Pleuronectiformes > Soleidae > Microchirus > Microchirus variegatus. The sequence continues at coordinate 12,015,684 of NC_139813.1, forward strand.
TTCTTCATTAATTTACAAAAGCTCTGTCTCAGGTTGCTGTGGCAACAGATGCCTGATATTAAGGGTGTAGTTCTCACATTATGCCATGAGGGGTCAGTAAAGTTGCACTACGTCTGTGTGGTTTCCACAGACTCCTCATGCTGCTCACTCCACAAGTGCAGCAGTGGCAAAATATGAGCTTTGCAAACATCTGTCTTGGAAAATCTAGTCTTGGACATTTCTATGTGGACGTCTATGATTCAACAGAAGTCCCAGGTTGGATTAGGTGCAATTACTTCACTGCATTTAGCCTCTATGTGATTTAATTGCATGAAAATAACCGAGGGAGACACAAAAGGCTTATGTTTCCTGTACTCTGCATAACAACTAGGGGAGGCACACATGTCAGTCCTCTTATGTTGTCTCAGTTTACTCTAACCTCCATGTAAACTGAGATCCGAGACTGACCGTTATATCACATACCATGTCACATAATGAAGCAGGGTGGAAAAAAAGTAAACATTAAAACACCATTTCTTGCACAACTCACCTGTCCTCATTCTTGAAGACAAACTTCCTCAGTTTGAGGTCACGGAGAACCAGTCCGTTGTCGTGGCAATGTGCCACAGCCGAGGCTATCTGATGGAAAAGTCTGGCAGCTTCATCCTCTGGCAACTTCTTGCAGGTGCGGACAAAAGAGTGCATGTCGCCATAGCTTCTCTCAAAAAACACGTAGGCCCGTGTCTCCCCAAGCAAGATCTCCAGGATTTGGTTAATATGCTGGTGCTGACCCAGAGCAAAGTACGCTGCCAGTGACTCCTGGTATTGGCCAATGTCAAAAACCTGCAAAAATAATAATAATAAAAAACATTTATGCTTACAGTTTGCTTTCTAGCCAATTTTTTTCCCATCTCGGGTGACTTATGAGCACAATTATCTCATTAGGTTGTTTTGGTGTCAGGATCTTAGGGTGAGAACATCTGCCAAACAGTTTTCCCCCCTTTTCCGACTGTGGAGAGACACAATTAAATCCAACCGAGACGGTTTCAAATTGCACTTTAATTAAACAAAATGTGACCAAAATGTGAGCCATCTACCACATTATCCTGACACCACACTTGTGCTTAATCTTTGGACAGACTAAGGCTTCATACAGGCAACGTGAAGGCACTGTGTATGGTGCACAGTATTATACTGCAGCCTGGGGGTCTCTTTTGTTTCCATAGTAACCCCCAACTGCCTTTCAGCACAACCACTTCAGGTGAGGGGTGGCTCATCCGCTTGCAGTCAATGCAGATACACCTCACAGTTTTAGATCCCAAGTTGCGACCGAGGAGTCCAGCTTGGCAGGAACAACCAATCCTGGATTTCAGGATTGACTGATGTCATATTAAAACCGACAGAGCAGATGAGGTCAAACTGCCGTTTACTCACAGGCTGTGCAAGAGGCCATTAATCTGCTACTGCCATGATGAAACATTATCTCAAGTCAAAAGGTAAAGATTATTGGACCCGTCTTGCCTCATGTGTCCACGAGTGCATGTAACTATTGTCTCAATTCATCAAGCCACTTAGGTCTTTTTTTAAAAAGGTGGAATCTACTGTAGCACAAGGTCAACCACGCCGCCTGTTGAAGCAGTTATATTTTCCAAAGTCACTGTGGGCTATAAATTGTGTGGAAAGGCCACGCGGTTGCCCTCGGCCCTATGGGAATAGTGGTTTATTTCTTAAGGTTAGGGAGGACATTGCTGGAGCCTATGTCACAGGAGCTGTATGAGCTTGTAAAGTTCCCTTACCCTGTGGGCTTTCCTCTCCTCACAACAACCGTCTTTAAAAAGATCCCAGCTAATAATATCTGGCACTAGAGGCAACATATGACTATTGCTTATGCACCGAAATTAAAACTGAGAGGCTGAAATCATACGATTATAGGGTTGCACTGTAGAAGAGACTGGTCATGGTTAGGCAAGAGTAACACCGAGTGTGTGTGTGTGCGTGGTTACTCACTCCTTTGTCAACGTTACATCATGCAACCCAAACCACGCAGCTCGCCCCATTCACTTTTTCCATTAGGCTGCTCTGCCAGCTCTCTATTTACAATGCAAGCAATTATTTAAGCTGCAACAGCAAACACCTCAGCCCTTCTTTTTGCATTATGTGCAATATATTAACATAGAAACCGATGTAGCAATGCAAATGCAAAAAAATTTAAGGCATTATGAATGTGTTCATATTAGAGAGTATAAACGTTCGTTTGACTGTAACTCAGTGCATACTAACCTTACACACGAGCTCTTCCCCGCTGTGGAGGTGGGCGGCTCTGAATACGTGGTCTCCCTCCAGCGGCTCCAGCAGAAGGTAGTCCCCGATGCGGGAGATACAGTGCGAGGAGTCCGGGGTCTCCGGCGGGCTGGGGGACCCGAGGTTGGGACTGAAGCTCTGGTGCGATTCTGTAGTCCTTAAACAAGACAAGTCTTCGAAATCGTGCGATTTATGTCGCGATCTCCCATGACGTGAAATGTTAATTGGATTTGATCTCTGTATGTTCATGAGGAACAAGTGTGATAACTCCACAGTATCAGTGGGGACCTTCCTCCTCCTCCTCCTCGTTCCTCTGCTCCTTAATGCAGGCACCACTTTGATTTAAAGTGCAATATCACAAAATCGTCCAGCACCTCAGTGAGTCTTGGAACAAAAGGACCAAACAAACAAACAAATAAATTGGTTTAGCTGCAGCCGGCTGCTGGAAACTGCAGGTTATCACCAGGCAGAGCTGCCTCGTTGGTTTGCATACAAGAAAATGGCTCTTTTTGTAATAACAGTTCAATGGTTAATTTACCTCACTTTCCATGCAAGAAAAAAAGTAAAATTAACTGAATTACTGCCCCCACTTATCTGAAAAACCCTCCGCAAGTGCAACAAAGGCGACAAAAGTCAACGAACACAATGAATGAGGAGACCCAAGTTAACCCGCAGCTTGTTTGTTAGCTTATCTCGCCGCCGGTTAATGGCATTGAAGGCTTCATACGAAAGGAAACAACGTGTTGAAAATATCTTACAGGCACGGAAATTAACTAAACAATACAGGCAAAAAAAAAACGTTCACAGCAAGTTTCGCATTCTAATTAAACACGACTCGGTTTAAAGCCGAAATTTGACTGTCAAAAAAAATGATGGCTAGCAGGTGCAGAGCTAACCAGTTAGCTTCCTTGGCTAACTAGTATCAGGTCAGTGCACGGCCTTGTTCCCCGGGATCATATTATCCGTGCACGGTGATTGTCATCTAATACGTGAGGAGAGAAAACCCCATCCGGAAGAAGAAGAAGTAGGGGAAAAAAAACTGCTGCAGCTATTTATGTGCGGGAGTCGACGTCCTCGGTGTTTCTCTGGTCCGGTGCGTGGAAGAAGAAGAAGAAGAAGAAGAAGAAGAAAAAAAGTGGATTATCTGTCGTATCTGTGGATTATGTCTGCTGCTGGAAGGTGCTGGAAGGAAGGAAAAGGAAGGGACGGCCGGCCGACTTTCCCAGGCCAATCCCTGGATTCAGCAGGACATCCTCTCTCCCGTGGTGCCGCTGTGCTTCTTACGTGGCTGGGAATCTAGTCCACTGAGTGCGGGGGGAGGGAGGGAGGCCGGCCGAGCTGCACACACTGACTGACTGACTGACTGCTCACTCACTCACTCACACACACTCTCTCACACACATACACACACACAGTGCGCCTGTACAGGAGTACAGAGCTGTCTAAGCTTCTTGCACATGCACGCGAGCAACACATACACACACACACACACGTACATACACGAGCATGCCGATCCGCCCCCTGACGTCACCTCCACACCGAAATCCCATTGGCTTCCGACCTGAGTTCTAATGTGCAGTGCAGTCATGTGAGAAGCATGTAGTGAGGCGACACCCCCAGTAATCTAAATGCATCGCATGCTGGTAAATTGGATGCCGGGGAGGAGGAGGAGGAGGAGGAGGAGGAGGGTTGCTTCGGGGAGAGAGGTGGGAGTGAGAACATGACTACTGTACGTGCTGTGATACTAACGTGTTTCCTCCTGAAATTCCATTCAAGGTAGAGCGAGAGGGGGGTTGGGGGATCCCTCTCTCTCTCTCTCTCTCTCTCTCTCTCTCTCTCTCTCTCTCTCTCTCTCTCTCTCTCTCTCTCTCTCACACACACACACAGTAGCATGCAGATAAAACCCACCAAGCATGCACACACAGCGTATTGTTTTTGCATCAGTGTAAATGACGTTATGTCAGACTATGAAACAGTTTACATTTCAAAAAAAAAAAAAAAAGGAACTGAATTTGCCAAGATTTGTCTTAAAGAACATGTGCATTGATATTTTTAGTAACACCTTATGGCAGCAAACACACAGGACTCCTCCTTTCTTTCATCCCTGCCTTCACCAAACACAGGGATGTTGATCGTGTTTCTTTGCATAATACGCCTCTGCTTCAAAATGCAAAACACATGCTGGCTGGTTTGTTCCTTTCAGTGCTGCTGTAGAAACATGGCAGTGCACGGTGACAGCTTCCATGAAGCAGGGCCCTTCCCCATAGTACAGACATATGTTAATTTACAGTATGAGTAACTTGTATGTGTATTTATATATTTTTCCTTGATCTAAGTATGTTTTCCTTTCTACAGTAGAAGGGTATAAAGGGGGATAATGACGGGCAGGCATATATATATTCTCTCTGTGGCTTTTTCAGTCACTGTGTGCAAAACTGACTTTGTTAATGACGTTTGCATCTGTATGACTTGAATAAAAAGCACTACTACTACTTAGAGGCATGTTGTCAGGCTACAGAACCTTTTGTTTTTATTTTAAAGCACTCTATTTCTGCAAATGATTCCATCTAAATGTTCCACAGTGAACCCTTTAAACTCTACTCACGTCAGCTGTTTGTGCCATTTTTTCCAGTACAGTGAAGTCCGGAAACTGGAGTGACATTTTAGTCGCTGAATCCATTTCCACTGCACTCGTGCACATTTTGTTCCTTTTAGTGATACACCAAAATGTTCACCATCAGATGAGCATGGACAAACACTCTTTCTGGTTTCTGGTTGTAACAGATCACCCATTTCTGAAACTCTCCTCCGATGCTGAAATGTTGTATTGCATTTATTCTGTCACTCTCTCGTGGATTCCATTACATTTAGTCGTGAGTCTGTAAACTGTGATATCAGCTCAGAGGAGACACCCGACGTGAACATTCAGTACATTTCAGTCCTTTATCCCAGTAATCAAGCATAAGTGGGGGATGGATTTGTGGAATGAAGCAGATCCGCCTCCACTACACGAGGTGAAGATATACTCCTTTTTATGATTGGTTAGTATTTAGCGGTTTCTGGTTTAGCTGGCAGCTAATTGGCAACATGTCGAGTCTTCCATGAACTTCTAAACATTCAGTTCCTTGAGCAGGCAGAGCATAAACACAGTCTCCTCGTCAATGCAAAAAAAAAAGTACCAGCCTGGATTTTTGCCCTGTTTTTCTTTCTTTAGTGGTTACTTCTATTATTTCCATGTCAAAGCCCAGGGGTGGGAACTGTGGAGCATACACAGAGCGCCCCCAGGCCAGCGTGAGTCCAACTAAACATATACATACAGGAACAATTAGACTCTCATCCACATTATCTGGGTGTGTTCATTTGACTTTCACAAATTCAGTTTAGTACAATTTCAGTGCGACTGACGTGTCGATTTCTAACGTTTAAGTAAACATACTGATTATGCTGAAAGGTTTTCATGGAATTATTGATGAATAATGGGGGAAAAAATCTGACCACAATGCCTTTAAGGACATAAATATACAGTAAACATAAGAGTATGACAGTTATTGACAAAAAAAAGGACAGGAAACGGCATAGATGTTTAGTGCAGCAGCATTAAGCAGTGATTAAAGCTCTGACCTTGAGGCAGAAATTGCTGATGTGCATGTATGAAATGTAAAAAAAAAAAAAAAAAATAAGGATTCAACTTTGATGTGATACAGGATTATATTCCAGATATTGTGCCAAAGGGGAAAAAAGGGACCACAGAATTCATTACAAGCTTGCACATGGCTGTGTGCTTTTTTTTTTGTATAACAAATTCCTTTCATGCAGAATTTTGCCCCCGTAATAAATTACAGAATGAAGGACGGAAGAGGTTCATTATTCATTGTTCTTCTTAGATTACTGGGGGGTGCGACAGCAGGATTGTGCAATTCCATGTAGGAATCCGGGGCGGTGAGAGGAATGCTTGCAGCTGGATGCAAGACACTGACAGAAGTGTTCGATTTAACCTTTATTCCCCTGCTTGCAGGCAGCAGTAGTGCACACACGCGTTCGCACAGAGTCACATGCACTATTCTAAATCTCCATTTCTTGCTGCCTGCCTGAGTAAGCCCCCACAACATGGAAATGTATTTTTCACACAGAGGCCTCTCATCTCTGAAACGGTGGTTCACAGTTGCAGAATGTGGCTGCACCCACAAGATTTTATATTCTAGTTCTCAAGCTTATGTGTATGTATGTTCCCCGGCCCTGTGATATCATCTCCGTGAGCCGCCCACTTTATTCTTTCTTATAATGCTTGAGCATTCTTCACAACACAATAGCTTCTCTCTTGCTTCGCCCATTCAACTGAGAACAATATATGCACCATGCTACTGAAGTACAGAAAAGTTGCAGGTTATTTTCAACCTGCATAACTACATACACTGTATTCATAGGCTGCCTTAGTGCTTTCCTCTGTCTTGCCATTTCTGCATTTGCACATGATTCTAACTCCCAATGGAGGATTCTGTTAAGCTTAAACCACAGCTGTGCATGAATCAGAACAATAATCCCCCAAAGATTTCTTTTGCCCCCATTCTCTGACACACTGTGTGATTCATTCGCAGTGAAGAGCTGCACTCGAGAAAATCCATTGAGGTTCATCAGCTCTCCAGACACGCCTATATGCCGAGGAGTAACAGCACGTTGTCCCAGCAGTGCCTTCCAGCGAGAGCTTTCGGTTGTGTATACCACTGAAACAAGACGTGTCCAATGGAAGACTGGAGAGGTCAGTAATGATGGCTGAGCCTCTCTGAATCCCTGCGGTGATGTTACTCATGCACTAACCTCCTAATAGGCTGTGCTGTCCTGTAGACAATGATCTTAGGTCAGTTTCCGCATGTATTGTTGACATTACAGGAAGGCCTAAGGGCTCAGAGCCACCAGACGTAAGCGCTTTCCATCGCGCATTGCAATCAAATGCAATTTTTTTTTGTGTAATGTATCATGAAACTGACTCATAGGGGAGTTATTTACCATACATTATACATTCAGAAAATATCCCACTGTCACATAGCAACAGATCCAGCCCCGCTACTGTTGACACCAGCAAGAATCAGGCGCTGTCACATCCACATCCTGCGGGTAACTTCCACTGAGAAATTCGATCATACGCAAGACGATAGATGCAGCGGCACAAGAGGAATGAGCTCACCCAAGTGACTGTGAGAGGGGATGTTGTGAGGGAGAGAAGGGAAGCAGGCGGACAGAGGATGGAAAAACAAGCAGCAGAATGTGACGAGCGGTGGGGGAGAGTGGAGGAGAAAGACGGATGAAAGTGACTGGAAGTTGTTGTTCCTCGCCAAATTTTCATCTCTGGAAAGCACAGGAAATACTTTCCGTCAGGTGGTGAGACGCCAGCTGGAGAGTTGCACAACTCGGAGGAACAACATGTTTAATACAAAAGTGCTCAGAAGTATGTGGGAGTAAAGGGCGGCGAATCAAACCAAAGATGCTCAACAAGGCAAACATTTCGTGCGCTGTCAGTCATAATGAAAGTGCTTACATCAGAGGTCTTGTTTTGACTGCAGACCCTGCTCCCATGCTCTTATTTTTGTATTTACTTTTGAGAACTATAAAACTCCCAGGGCACTCTTTATTTTATGACCCACAGTGAGTGTGTTGATATGGGGTAACAGCTGCAATACCCTTCAATTTTAAGTGAGAGAAAAAAAAACAAGTTATTTTGGGGATGGGTACATGTGCCACATTCTGCCCTTCATGGTGCTTTGGGACCTGAGGCCTGTTTTAACCAAGGGAATGAGGGACAGAGCCACAGATTTGAGGGCAGCGAGGGAAGGAGGAAGGGAGGAAGAAAGCAGGCAGTAGGGTGGATAAAGTTTCACTGATTATATGATGATGCACACACTTCCTCCCATTCTCTCCAAATCATCTGCTCGATACAGCAGCTCATCCCAGTTGCAGAAATTACAAGGTGTTTTTTTTTTACCCATGACAATGACATGCACAAAGAGAGAGCTTCCATTTGTAACTGTAAAGAGACCTGCACTATTATTCTCTTTCTTTTTCTTAAAAGGATCAAAAATTTCACTTTTTTTTTAATCGTAATGGATGCAGTATCCTCATTTTTACTCACTTTAGTTCTTCAGTACATGTGTGGAGAGACGGCCTCTATTAAATATAGAATTCAAACTCCATGTACATGTGCAGAGTAAGGACAAATGAGGCAAACTTAAATTGGGTCAGGAAGAAACGGCCAGAGCCGAGAAATACATCGGAACAGGAAAGCTTTGATTCTTTCTGCTCAGTTAATAACTTCACCATCACACGCAGCATGTCTGCTTTAACCAGGGCAGTGCATGTGTGAGTGAAAATTAATGAACACATCGCTTGAAAAACTGTCCCGTCAGCTTTCGAGCGAAACCCAAGGGGTCGATACGGCAGTGCCACTTCCGCTGACCTCAATCCAACCTTCTGACCAACAGTTTATGTGCTGTTACATTAGATAAAATGAAAATGCCATCATGTACTGATGAATGCAGAGTGTATTGCCTGAGGAGGATTTTTTTTTTTTTCTGTCGTGGGGGGGGAAGGAGGATATTTCCCGCTTTCCTCTCTGAGGCAAACAGGAAGTATGAGAGGTCGTGAGTGGCAGGTCACGCAGATGAGACCTCTTCTACAAGGAGAGGAAGGATCTCTGCTTGAGGGGGAGACAGGATTGGCGTCACTGGTTTGGATCTCTCTTTCATGGAGTCAGACAGCTGAGTGAGGACTTGTGGCAGCTCTGTCACTGGACAGGGTGACTCACCCGCTCATAAGTGGGGAGGTTAATAATAGTCATACATTAGATCCGCAGAAGAGAAATCACTGGGCTACAGCGGCTTAAGCCCTGCAAATGGCTCATCTGCAACGCAACAAATGCACCCCCTCCCCCCTCTTTTCCTGTCCCTCATTTATGTGACAGCTTATTCGTTTAAGTGACAATAAAGTGAACGATCAAGACAAATTACAAACCGTTATAGTGACACGAGGACATTTTCAGGCGACAGGCACATCAAGGTATTGAACGTGACGCGTCAAAACTGCCAGGAAAATGGAAGCAAATAGCAGCAAATACAATATCAGCCGTGTCTTCATTTGTGTTTTCTTTCTGTTCAGTCTGACAGCCGATATTGTCTTTCCTGTGCTGAAAATATTTCTTGGCTCCAGTGCACCTGCGTGGAGCTGCCCCAGGGTACAGGCAGATTAATTAAAATTCCTGAACACTTGACACTTAGGAGATGGCAGGTGAAGACGCCGGCGTTGTACTGCATCTGCTGCTGATGAATCAGTCACTCGACTCTGTTATTCCTGCTGTTTGGAGGGAAGTCAGAACAGAGGAGCCAATAGAAGCGGGGAGCTTCACTCATAATCTCGCAGGCTCTTTTTCCCCCTGCAGAAACACATATATCGACAGATCACACTGTAAATATTAAATTGGTTACAAATTGAGCTCAGGTGATTTATTCTGTTCCGAATAGGAAACCAATCTGCAGTGAACGCCTTTATTATTTTTCGTCGGGGGGGTGAAGCTGTGCTCAGCGGGAGAGCAGGTCGTCCTTCATCGAGAAAGTTCAGGGTTTGATCCCACCATTCTATATGCTGATGTGTTCCTGGGCAAGACACTTAATCCCAAATTACTTCTGGTGGCTGAGTCAGCAGTGTGAGAATGAGTATGACAGACGAGTGATAGGAAAAGAACTGTATATAGAGGTGATGCATGAATGTGTGTGAATAGGTGTGAATGAGTGTAAATGGCAAATTTGCACCGTGCAAGACAGACCATTTACCATTTATTATCACCACTGGAGCAACAAAGGTGATTTTTGTGGTTTGATTTTTTTCTCCATATCCTTTACGCAGGTAACACAATCCAAAAACTGGCAGCTCAAGTGAACTGCAGAATTAAAGAATATGTGAAGTTAAAGGGGACATATGCTAAATCAACTTTTCAATAATTTAAATCCTTATATTTGGGACTCTGGAGGCCCTATCAGTGTGAAAAAAGATGACTCACTCATGTTTTTGTGGTCCTCCTCAGTCTAAGTACAGGAGATAAAACACGCGATGTTGATTTCCGCACTGGTGGGGGGCAACGGTATCCGAAAACCGGAAGCCCGCGAAAAGTTCTATTCTTGGCTCCACAGTGCAGCACAGAGTTCTACACAAACTTCCAGCCTCAGAGGATTTATCTGTGCAGTGGCTAAATGTTATTTATGACGGCAATGTGCCTGCTAGAGCCTGCAAATGATCACTTTTCCAAATGTTGACTGCTGTTAACTCCCAGTAGCCTGATGATAGATGTAATTTCCTGTCCCTTAAGTTTCGTTTTACTTTTTTTTTAAGGTGGACCTAAAGAGATACTACTAAACCAAGCTTTCTGAAAAGGGCTGTTTTGGCAGGGTGATTGAACTGCTGTGGTGCTTCATGCTTATGGTATTTTGACCAAAGCATGTCACAGACATGTTCATTAGGACACCAGGGAACTATAGGTTAACTTGGAGAAATAGGGTATACTATTGTATGTCCCCTTAAAGAAAATGTAACAGGCTAAAACCATAGAGGAAGGAATCAGACACAGTAAGATCAGATGTGCAGGAAGAGCTAATAAGCCAAGGGAAGCATGTCTTGAGCACAGCTGGATTACTAACCAGGCCAAATGGATGCTGATGTCACTGTGCTGCTGCTTATTACTATTATTAAAATTATTATTATCATATATGCAGCATTTTTTTTAAACTCACGATCAAGGTGTTTCTGCTTTTAGGGTAACTGTCAAATTTCAAAAGCAAAACAACTATAGACAACTGAGAACTCCAACTACTTAACTCCTTTAATGGTAGTTGTTATTAAAAACTGAGCTGCACAACATGGAGCTGGTAGGATAGTGAGAGTAGCAGATGTTATAAAATCTGTGCGATGGACTTGTACCATGCGCAGAGGAATCTGAGAGATCTCCTCTAATTTTGTTCTCCGTGGACTGCTTTTCATTACATGCTCACAACAAAACAACACTGGCATGTGTGGACACACGCAGAGGCACTGCATGTTTTAAGATATAATATAAAAACCCTGCACAATATCAACCCAGATGACGACACGCTCCCTTTCATTACATCCCCTGTATTGCATGTTCTATTGCATAGAACACAAATACATTGCTGTAAGCAACTGCATCTATTAATCTACAATGTAGGAACAAGGAGTGATCCAATCAGACTAAATTTCACCATGCAAGCGCTCCAGGTGGCTCATAAGGAAACATGAATGTGGATGAAAGTAATTAATTTCAAACAGCATCTCTGACTACAACATGCAGGCAGCTATTGTGTCTGACATGGCTGCGTTTTGGTCACACGGGGGATATTCACATCGTCGAAGGTCATTTCAAAGCAGTCGTTTTCCGGTGATTCAGAGGCGAGATGATAAGCTACAAAAATGACGAGAGCACGCTGTCCTTGTCTGGCCCCTACATGAAAATACACACTCTCCTCTCCCTCTCTCTCACACACGTACGCACGCACACACTTCACCGCAATTCACACAACATTCAAGCTGCTGCCATGGCAACCTGTCTCCATCCCCCAGGGAATATTGTACAGGACTGCAAACATAAACACACACACAAACACACACACATACAGGGAAATACACACAAGGGACGCTATGCTCTAATCTCCTGGGAAAAAAAACTCTGCTCAGTTTATTGGCGTTTTTTGTGCCGAGAGGTATGTTTCATGTCTGCTTGGAAATGAAAATTACGGCGAGGAGTCACTCTTCTCTCACTATACAGTCCCATGCATCAAGTCACGGAACTCCATCATGGCGTGATTACAGTTGGCTTAGTGCCACGTCCGTCGTCTAAAGTGAATTACAGATTCATTGGGCTGTGTTCGTTTCGTATGCAATAACACGTCTCCTATGTAGTTTTCCTGAACCGTTTTAGACCATGCAACATTACGTCTGAAATCCATATAAAATGAAAAGCATTCAGATGAGGCAGCAGCTTGTGCACTATTCAATTATAGAACAATATTGTGCGCAGATGTCACACTTTTTTTTTTTTTGCAGAACTACTCGAGTTGAGCCTAATATACTATGTGAGAGCAACATATTTTGTGGTGGTGGGGGGACGCCGGAGTGAAGTAGACGCTGATGAAGTGCTAGCAAGGACATCACTCACTACTTCACTTCATTCCTTTTGCTTCACTTCCTGCCTGTGGTTCTGCTCTGTCTCATGTGACATGCTTGGCCTCTGTTTGCACCTACCAGACACTCGCAGGTGCAGACTCACATACGGCTGCTTTGAGATCCCACTTCGGTGAAATCACAACCTACACCGCTGGTGTCAAATAACCCCCTTGTTGAAGGTATAACTGCAGCATGGAAAAATCATTTCACACAAACATAGCACAGGTTTTTACGCTAGACGCTGTATAAAATTGAAATGGCAGAAGCTTCCTATTGTGCTTTAAAATCTGGAGGAGGACGGTGCCAATGTAAATGAGAATCAAGGTCAGGCATGCATCATTTAGTTTAAAAAATATGAATGGTTTGATGAGGAGATGAAGGGAATAACATAGAAAGATCTGCACCTATTAAGAAAATAATTGACTGTCATTTCCAAAGCACATTCACTTTGAGCAAAATAGCCTCAAGACACCAACAAAGAGTGTGAATACAGGGAGAAAGAGAGGAGCGGAGAACCTGCGATTACTGTCTCACTAAGCAACATTAAGAGTATTGGCTGTGACAGTAATGATCTGTTTCTACTATATCTGGCGAACAGAGGCTGTCATGTCAAACAAACCACGCCTGTGGCAATCAGCACCGGGCACGGGTCAATGTATTTAGCATAACAATCACAGCTCAAATGACTGCAGTCGAACCAGTGCAGCGTTTTCTGGAGGACAAGTGCAAAGAAAATGCCTCTGCTCAGTGCTATTTTGAAAATGACGGCTTATAGAATTAGACAATGAACGGGGGTTGCAGGAGCTCACAAAGGCTCAGGAAAGCCCTGCTGTAGTGACTCAGATAACCATTACCATATCGTCTGCCTGATAGGCCCCCGTAACTTGTTTTAAGTTCGATAAGTCTCTTATGTGGTTTATCATAAAGAGACAGGGGGCGAACTCGGGTGGAGCGCTGCAGGAGACGTCTGAGATGTTATCTCGGTGACTGTGATGGTTTTTTCTTTTTTTTTTTCGCCTCATAAGAGGACAACTCCGACTGCAGCTGCACACCTCTGCAAGTATAGAGCACAGATCGGGAGATAAGGTGGACGATGAGAAAGGCTCAGCTGCTACTTTCTCAGTGTAGTACCTTAGCTCTTCCTTTCTGCTGACGGCCACAAGCTGTGCTTTAGTGCTGACCTCACCTGATGTGTGAGTTTGTGTGTGTGTGTGTAGACTTGTTTTTGTTGTCTGGGTTAAATAAACACAGATATATCCAGTATTCCTACTGGGGACCAAAGCATGAGTCTAATGTGGCAGGGCCCACTTTTTGAAGCTCTTGTATGTTTAAGGATTAAACAAAATTGTTGTGGTTATGTAAAGTTAAGGATTAACTGGTTGTCGATGAGGTTGTGTGTGCATGCATGCATGTGTGTACTTGTATGTGTATCTTTGTGGGGACCATTGTGACCTTTAAACGGTGGGACAGTCATGGCTGGTCATTACTTCTGCCCTTAAAAGGCCTGTTTATTGGTTAAGGGCTAATTTTAGAGTTAGGGTTAGAATCAGGTTTAGGTTAGGAGCTGGGAGATGTGTGTATGTGTGTATGTGTTACATACACACTGACTGGACCAGTAGTCCTTATGGGGACCAAAAAAACCTGTGTGTTTGTGTGTGTGTTTAAAGTGAAAGAGAAAGTTTTGCATAATCACATTCCCACCAGGTTCCTTTGTTTTCAAAGGTCATTATCTAATGTCCTCATCATGGGTCGCCACCACCATCATCATCATCATCATCATCATCAGTGTGTCCTGTTAACAACAAACACATGCATGTGTTCATGCAAACAAAGTCAGGAAAGGTGATGCGTTCAGGATACAAGAGACTCCCTCCAGTGATTCAGACTGATGCATTCCCACTTTTATTTGATTTTATTTTCTCTCAAATCTAATTACACTTCCTCGCTTTCCTCTCGCTCACACACACTCACACACACACACACACACACACATGCACATACAACATACGTAAAACTCACACACACACACACATGCAAATACCACAAGCATGATGTAATTATTGCAGGCTTGGAAAATTCTTCCCATTTCCTGCTGAGAAACGACCTGCTAATGAGAACTGTGGTGGTAACACAATTAAAAACAACCCCTTTCTCCCCAATAATATAATAACGTATTATATTATATTCTGTGAGGAGAAAAACACTGGAAATTGTGTAGTTTAGCCAACTGCTCCTCCCTACAAAGTTGCTGTGCGTGTACTCTAGGAAAGAAGGGAAAGAAAGATACTTCCTTCACAGCGCTTTCCATCAGACTACACAGATGTTGCAGTAACATTCAACTCCGACTGCAGACATCACAATAACCTTTTCCGCAATAACGCAGCTGTGACGAGCCACTTTCGCAAACTATCCATGATTTGTGAAGGAAATGTAATTTTGCCTTTTGTACATTCTCAAAAGTGCCTCTGAGTAATATTCGTTTTTGATCATGAATGACAAAAAAAAAATGTTAATAATGATCATTGAGATAACAGTGACTACAATAAGTACAATGCAGCGAGAACAGATGCCACTTATGCTGATAATGATGCTAATGATGGTGATTACAGTGAAGAGACGCTCACATGTTTGAATCCACTTTTCAGCAAAAAAAAAATCCCATCGCTGTGCAGAAAAGAACACTCACCTCTAGTGTCTGATATCATCGGCCAAAAAGTGTCCTATTGTAATGCACGTGTTGTTCGTCTGTCGGTGATGTTGTGGTGTAAATTACTTTGGGGATGTAGTTTGGATGCGGTGTAATATTGCTCTGAAACGAGTGGCAGCAGGCCCACTACATACGAGTACATATTTATATGAAATCCAACAGATGGCTTTCTCCAACCTGTGCAATATGTCGAGGTGACCTCGCCGACTTCAGATGTAATAACTGCCAAAGAAATGAGCGAGCCTTCCCAAAAAGCAATCTTTTCATACACTGATAACATCACACTTTAAGGTGCAGAAAACAAAGGGAGCGGGGATTAAAGAAATATCAAATATCATACAACAATACTTGGCAGATGTCGGTGTAATAAGGCTTTCTCTTCGTATCGATTTCAGCTGATTGAACCATCGTGATACAATATGATGGAATATTGCTGTGAGGCCGTGAAACTTGATATTCAAGATGATTTTTCATGCACAATTCGTAGGTAATGTTGCCAGGTTGATACTGATAATAGCATCAAGCAGGGAGAGTAGTGATGCATAATGCACGACATGCAGCAACAACATGTTTGCAGTGTAAACACAAGTATGGGTGCTTTTTCAACATGATCTAACAAAGGTTATATTCAAACGGGGGGAGATGTGGTTTATGTGGTCGCCACTTAGGTGGCTTCATAAATGCCATGTGCAAGCGAGTACACGCTTAGAAATAAGGGTTCCAAAAGGGTCCTTCTACAAGGGCTGAGGTTCTACCTGGAACCATTTGCTTCTGAAAAACCCTTTCCAGAAAAATGGGTTTTTGCACGGGTTCTTGGTAGCACTAATGGTTCCAGTAAGAACTATTTTGATCAAGAGAACCCTTTAAACCCCATTTCCTGAATAAAGGGTTTTAAAAGGGTTCCAGGTGGAACCTTTGGAGCCAAAAAGGGTTCTCCTATGAGGACAAGCCGAAGAACCTTATATGATTCTACTTAGCACTTTTATTTCTAAGAGTGTAGGCCTGGGCAATATGGCCTAAAAAACATTAGCATGATTAAAGTCTCACATCAGGCTAGATTAATAAAATTAATTAAAGCCTATATGTAACTCCATAATAACATTTCACAAAACATTGAGACAAATCATTCATCGCAATTATGTGTTCCGTCTCAGACTTTGTATATTGAATCTTTTAATATTGATATTAAGGATATACAATATATAGGATATCCCTCTATCTATATAATAGATATATCCACATGTGTATTGTTTGAGACACATTTCTATATCTTGTCTTTTTACAAAAACAAAACAAAAACAACGTGGGATGCATTCTCTGCATTATTGTGCTCCAGTGAAACTGGCTTTTCTGCAGGGATGATTAAGATGAAGCATTAGAATTAGCTCGGACAGTAGCAGCTTTTCATCCAACAGCCTGTCAGCTAATCTGTAAGCTCTGCTGAGTTGCATTTTACGGCATTTCTTTCTCAAACTGTGTGATGGAAGCTTTCTGCAGGAGACGACTCGCGCCGCTCCATTGTGGAAAAACTAACAAGCCCACACTAGGCCAGCCCCCAGCCCTGTCTCTGTGTTACAATGAATCCAGAGGAAGAATGAATGGCTGCTGCCTGCTCACCGCTCCTCGCTCTTATGGCCCACTGCCAGAGCTCTAATTTAAGCTCCAGGCCTTCTGCTGGGAGAGGGGGAGTGTAGAGGAAGCCTAGCCCAAGCCGAAGTGCAGAGGGTGGGGGAGAGAGCTGGGCCCCGCTCCCTAGAGTGGAATTGATGGCTGTTAAGCTCATCAATGGGGATGAGTCATCTGAGGCAGCCAGCCACTTCATTTCTCCAGGTCTGCCTGCCTGAAGTGAAGGGGAGTCAAAATACTCACTTATTGCCTGCTTTTTCGTCTGGATCGTGGCACGTAGGAAACAAACCATAAGGTGCACGGCCTTGAGACTGAGTTAGTGATTACAGCTGGTACATAGCTGTCGCTGCAACACATTTGCTTAGTGATATTTCCTGATAGTTTCTGGAGTGTTTGTGTGTTTTTGCCCATGTGCATACTCGTGCAGGCTACATGTTAAGCAACATTTTCCATAGCTGTCTAATTCTCAAAGGTCAGAGGCTTTTCGGCAGTCAGCAGTGGGCTGATGGCGGTTGGCTGCATCTGATTCCATTTGGGCTGGTTTCAGTTTCAAAGCCTCCCACCTTCCTGTCTCATAATCACTCCTACAGATTTTCTGATCCATTCAGCTTAGTTTGAGATGACTCCTGATCAACAACTGGCAATCATGACGCCCAAATAATTTGCACCGTGGTTTTAGAAGAGTGTTTGGTGTTCCCACAATCCTCTATGATTGCTTGAAATGACCTGAAGAAGGCCGCAACGCGAACTCAACAACACTGATTGGGTCTAAAAAAATTTTTTTCCATTCCTTCAGCAGAATCTAACGGTGTTTTTCTCATCTTCATAAGCTGCAGTATATCCGGCTGGTGACTGCACTATAAATGCTATCTTTAAATTCTGTGGGAAGCATGTTACCATGACTGCTAGTTGGCTGCCAAGTGCTGTGTGATAGCATCGAACTGAACATGGCTACGAAGCAGGAGCACAATGTTTAATGTTTTATCTACATTAATTTTTTGTGTAGGCATCCTGCTTATCAAACCACTGCAACCACAAATACACAGCCACAGGTCATTTTGCCCTCTGCAAATCCCCTTAGCTGAATGTGTGTGTGCGTGCATGCATGTGCCTGTGTGCATTTGTACAATCTTGTTGGTGCCACAGGAATCTTAAAAGCCCTCATTATCTCTATGGAAAATAAGTGATTGCTGACCAGAGTTGCGTTGACATGTCAACCCTATTATGTGCTATCAGAATGCATTGAAACTCTGGGACTGATCAGTGTTGTTGGAGTAAGAGTCAGTGTAGGATGTGTCGAGATGTAAGAGGTGAGCAAGAGAAGGATGTGTAAGAGGGTAAGTAATAAGAGAGAAATAAAAATCCCCCTCCATGTTGCTATTTGCAGCATCCTTGACTGCCTACAGTGCAGCCTTCATCTGTAAGGCAAGCTGCCTACCAGACACGTGTTTTGGCTTAAGTCTACATTGAAAAGTCTCTTCTCTTCTCTAATCAGTCACTTGAAGTACTTCAGCAGCACAGGATACCGCATTTCCACTTCGAACATAAAAGGAGTTTCCTCTCGATCTTAATGTACATCTGAGCACATGCTGGGAACACACACACACGCACACACCGTGTACATCAAATGTGTTGTACTGTAAGTGCCTATACAGTCCTCAAGCACATGTCTGCATATTAAGGGAAGCATTGCAAATGAGGCTGCGCATGCATGCGAAACACAACTGCACACATGTTTAAATACATTTTAGTTCAGCCTGTAGATTGTGTTTGTCCACACTCACACTTTCAGACATGCACATGAACACACAGGAAGCCTTGTAGTGACTCAGTGCCACAATGATTTAGGTTCAGAATGGCAAAGGAGTGCTCATGACTCAGAGTTTCCATTGTGGCTCCCACTCTCCCAGTGCAGCTCTGCGTGTGTGTGCAGGTGTGTCTTTATATGTGTGTTTGTGGTTGATGTGTGTGTATTGCATGTCTGCTGCTGTTCATATTACCACAGAGGTTGCTCTGGGGCTTAACCAGCCAAAGTGGATCACAGCACGATTTCTCCTTTCTTTCTTTCAGCCTCCCTAATGTTGTGCGTGCTCTATTTATTCTCCATGTATGTAAGAGATAGCGAGGCCGTGAGCACGGGGCAGGATACAGCATCAGCGAGCATATGGTGGCACACTGCACGGAGCCACGGGGTTTAAAAGAGAAATCTTTATTCACACTCACACAGAGCTTCAGCTTTCATGCTTAAATCCACCACGTGACACTCAACTGCAACTATCAGAACATTAAATGAATTTGCGATTGTGCCTGCACAACAAGCAACTTCAAAGTGCAGCAGTGCTTTCTCTGAGAGTTCTTGGCTCAATACATCAAATGTGGAGTGGAAGCACTGCAAGTTTGCCATAGATTAAAGAACAGGATTTTCCTTTCTGTATAATACCTGGAGAACCCTCCACACACACACACACACACACACAGAGAGAGAGAGAGAACAGCCATCTCTACCAATCACATGTCACTGTGCAAGTCAGATGATCATTCATGTGAAAAATTAATGCCCACCATAGCTTTACTTATTTACTCACTGACTGTTCATTTCTCAGTCAACAGAAAGCTAGAGGGGATATTTTAAGTTATATGATGCTAGTCACAGCATTATGGTTTCTGACTGTGCATTGTGCAGACTCATTGTTCTTTAAGTCTGATGTCAGGCTTTGGTCTAGTGGTTCTGTACTGCTGCGTCACATGGTTTCCTGCCGGCCAGGTCACGCGGTATTGGGCGCTCCTTACTGGAAGACAGGAAGTGCTGGTCTGTGGTGTCTCACAAGCCTCACATGTCTCTCTGAAGATGCTAGTGGGCTCATTTATAATGCATTAATGAGCAGGACAACAGGAAAGCGTGTCTCCTGATGGGGGAGTACCGGAGCACTTTCATTCATTACAGCTGGTTACAGACTCACAGCAGACAGACTTACGATGTAGCTGCGTGGCTCTATCCAGCAGAACAGTACAGCAATCAATATTTTTTTTTTTTAGGCCATTAGGCAAAAGTACAACTGTATCACCGTAGAAAAACCCAAAAGTTTGACATGCAACTTACTCCTACATTGCTTTTTTTCGTACCTTTCAGTAAATTCGGACACACCCAGTCTAAAAACTGATGCAAAGTTTTGCAGTATTTGCCTCAGCCCCCGAGCAATGCGGCTGTCTGTCTTTTCAATGTCTCTTGTTGTGGCTATGATCAGAACATGATGCAAGGCAGGGCAGTGAGTGAGAAACATGTGGCCTATGGCTCAGCTTTGCCTTGGGAAAAGGACCTCACCTTGATACTAGCTGATGAGGTCTGACTTCACTCCAGGGCCGTAAATGCTAAGCTTACACTGCAGCAGAGAGGCGAAACAAGGCACATAAAGAGATTTAGTCGAACGGATGGGACAACAAGGACGTCCCATGATTTCAAATAAACTGCTAATATGTCCTGAATCCACCCTCAGAAACACACCCCTGCTACTGCGATGTTCGTGCTTATCGTCAACGTTTGCATGACAGAGATGTGGTTAAACTCATGTTATGTGCTCACACTAATTATCACTTTCCTTCTTATTATACACTTGTCCTGGTACATTACAATCAGTTTAAGGGTGGCTTTAATGCTTGAATGGGAATTGCCGTATTCATTCCTTCAACTCAGTGAAAGGCAGAGGCAGGATATGAACTGCTGACCCACACTTCACAAGAAAAAAAAAAATGTTCTGCTAATTCAGTCGCATGAAATGCTAACTCCTAACTAACCAAATAAATACATTTGACTTCTAACTACATCCACACTTTTTTGCATGGCTAAAAGAGGACAATTCTCATCACAATGTTTCTAGAATATATAACTTTGAGACGTTTGTGGTGTCAAATAGGTTTAAAACTTCTTCTCTATCACCTAATACAGAAAATGTCTTTTCATTCGATATTTGGTATATAAGAAGTTCATGTCATTAGTGAGCCAATAAGTATGCAGCAAGCTGTTTGATAGCGATCTATCGGACCGTGCTCATGATTATTCTATAGAGGTGTGCAGGAAGTAAAGACCAGAGCTCATTCTCCACAAGAGAAGTGGAAGGTGTGTCTATGTTGTTATTTAAGTTTCTCAAGAAGACTGGAATACATTTGAGAACAGAAGGTCCAGCTAAAACTGAAGAATTTATCAAATTGTGTCTATAAAAATCAATAATGCTATAGTGCTGGTGTCGTCCTCTGGGTCTTGTAAAGAAAGACAGCTAAGTAATTTGCTTTTGCTTCTTTAGTTTATACTTGTTGTCATTTAATGGGGACATAAATGACATACCCTATTTCTCCAAGTTAACCTAGTTCCCTGGTGTCCTAATGAACATGTCTGTGACATGCTTTGGTCAAAATACCATAAGGATGAAGCACCACAGCAGTTCAATCACCCTGCCAAAACAGCCCTGTTCTGAACGCTCTGTTTAGTAGTATCTCTTTAGGTCCACCTTAAAAAAATGGAAAAGGAAAACGAAACTTAAGGGACAGGAAATGACATCAGCCACAGAGGCTACTGGGAGCTAACAGCAGTTAGCATTTGGAAAAGTGATAATTTGCAGACTCAGTACATTGCCGTCATATATAACATGTATCCACTGGACAGATACATCCTCTGAGGCTGGAAGTTTGTGTAGGACTCTGTGCTGCACTGTGGAGCCAAGAACAGAACTTTTTGCGGACTTCGCAGACTTCCAAGTTTTGGATACCGTTGCCCTCACCAGCACTCTTGCGTGTTTTACGGACAAAGCGTAGCTCAGCGTGACAAGAATTCCAGGAATTTAGTCAACATCGCATGTTTTATCTCCTGTACTTAGACTGAGCAGGACCACAAAAAAATTAGTGAGTCATCTTTTTTCACACTTTGCCAACTAATAGGGCCTCCAGAGTTCCAAATATAAGGATTTAAATTATTAAAAAGTTGATTTAGCATAATATGTCCCCCTTAAATGTGCTTTTCGTATCAATTAGTACTATCTAATGTTAAGACACCTCGCTCACGCTGGCTCCTCCTCCATTTCCCACACATGTCAGGAACTACAGTGACCTTTACACACCAGTAAGGAGGTTGTTATTCTTTCTTTTTGCAGTATGGTTCTGCTTCAAAATGCTAAATGAACACTGATATGTCTATTCGGGCTGCTGTAAAAACACAGCATCAGCACAAGATGGTGGTCCCCTGTAAAGTAAAACCCTGCCTAAAGTACATAAAAATATAATTTTTTAATTGATTTATACCATCATACCTGTGGGTAGTTTATTAAATATCCACCAGTAAGCGCTCCGAAATATTACACAGTGAACCTTTTACTAGTTAGTCAAACACAAGTGCTTCAAAAACCCAGTCACTCTCAAGAGGAACATTACCCTCGCCCCTGCAATATAGTTTATGAGTTAAAGTTAATGCATTACCCTGAGGGTTCATGCTTAGCATAAATAATTATCTTGAGAGTGTATGATGTGTGCCTTCATAATGACATGATGAGTGCTCATTGACACGCACATAAAAACTCAGTCATACATGTATGTACATGCACGCTGATACACATTAATGCAGGGGATGCAGCTCATAAATGTACACAGGCTCTCAGATAGTTAAGTAGAGCCAACGGCATCTTTGTGTGTGAGTGGATAGAGAGAGAAAGAGAGAGAGAGAGAGGGAGTGCAATAAATGGATGTGGGTTTAAGGTACTGACACCCTGAAAGAACATTTGTGATTTACAGACATTAGGCCTGTACAGCGCAGACAGCAGAGGTTATATCAGTTCAGTGAGCACAGTCACTGCTGTTCTTTCACATCATCACTCTCACAATAAGAACCTGCTCATGTTTGACCTCTCCATGCTCACGCTTTATAATCCTGCCTTTCACCGGGAGCGTGTAATTGCCTTGAAAAGTGTAGCCTTTTTTTTATTTAAATAGATCATTTCAAGGTCAACTTTGATGCTCAGTAATTAACACGTGTGAACTCGTAAATGCGCTGCAACAGGGGGGAGGTGACACCTTGGTAAAAATCAACCCAATGTTGTTGTGAATATGAAACTTATTGAATTCCAACTTCTTGATCTGCTTTGCATATTCTGTACTCATTATACATGGGGAGAAAATGTCTCCTTTGCATATTTGAAGGAACAAGAATAGGAACAAGGGGGTGAATCAGGGAGACTATGGTGGAAGGGGGAAAAGGGAGTAGATTATATGCTGCTGGCCTTTATAATAATGAGATTGTCATCATATATTTCAACCAACCTTTATATTTCTCTGCACTGTTTGAAGACTGTGTTTCCATGTGGGTGAGCATGGATGGACTGATTAATCACTTTTTAATCAAAATTCCTCTGTGAATAATTCACCCCATTCAGCGTTTTTGAAGCACTGGGGCAACAGTTTCAAATGTATTTGGTCTCACTTCCTCTGCTTCCAGTATTTATCACAGCGACAGAAAACTATTTGATTCCTTTATAATGTTGCAGTGATGATATACTGCATTGCAGTAAGGGATGGCCAAAAGCCAACAAATGACAGCGTTTTACAAAGTGCTCATCGGTTCAAATAACTAATAACCTTCCAACAAATATATAATACACTCACTCAATCACTGGGCCTCAGCCTGCTTGTGTTCTTTGCGGGTGCAAACTAGTTAATCAAGAAGTCTTATACATGCATTAATAGATACATATCTCTGCATTCACACTTTGCAGGCTAAAAGAAACAGATCATATGCATCACTCCAGGGAAGTCTGGTGTACATTGTACACATATTTACATCGGTTGATGTCGAGAAATTATCTCCTGGCAAAAGATGGCATGCTGGCAAAGTGTGATAGTGTTACAGAAAATACATGTGTCTAAAAACTGATCAGCACTGATGATGTGATTTATTTGCATATCTGCTCACTTTAATGTAGTGGGGGACGCTAACATTATGTGACACTTAAATTAGTCTGTGTTTGTACTCTGACCTTTTTGGGGGAACTGCTTTATCCTCCACATGAGGGTCTCGGGGGGAGCTGTGCCAATCTCAGCTGACACCCAGTGCTGTCCTCCACAACAACTTGGTGATTTCTTCAGAAATACAGTCGGAGTCTGACAAGGATGCCTTCTCTCCCCAGACGGTATAGACTTGATGGCTGGACTCAAAGATGAACAACAAGAGCTATCAACCCGAGTGGAGGGCAGTAGTACTGCCTATGGAATGGAATTCAGCACATCTAAAAGCAAAGGCATGATCGACAGCCCAGTTGCAAGAACTACGGTGTCCATGGTTGGCGAAGTCCTCGAAGACGTGGAATTCTTCAAATATCTCGGCTCGATCTTTAACAGGGACGGCACTTCCACGCAATAAATCAAAACAAGAATTGCACAAGCAACAGCAGCACTTCATAAACTCAGGTCCATCCTGCAGAATATGAACAGCCTGCCAGTCAAGATCAAACTCTACAAATCACTCCATCTTCCTCTATGGCTGCGAAAGCTGGACCACAATGGCCGAAACTGAGCGCCACACAGAAGCCTTTCAGATGAAATGCCTGCAGAAGATCTTTGTCATCTCCTACCTGCAACGGAGGACCAAAAAGTCGGTGCGGTGGGAGGTAGAGGCAGTGTGTGGCAAACAGGAACCACTCCTGTCGACGGTCAAGCAGCAGAAGCTGAACTGATTCAGGCACATATGCCGACACAACAGTCTTGCTAAGATCATTCTGCAAGGTACGGTAGCCAGAGGGAGGAAACGAGGAAGGCCAAAGAAGACGTGGCTGGATAACAAGGAGTGGACTGGCCTGAGCGCAGCGCGACTCAACAGGGAAGCCGAGGACAGAACAAAACGGACACGGATCACTGTTGCTGGCTGTCGTGAAGCCCCTACGACCACTGCGGTCACGGATATGAACTGAACTGAACCGAACCACAAAGGTATTCCAGTTCGATACCCAGTCCTATTCCTGCATAGATGTTTGCACAGGAGTCAGTGTTCACAAGAGAGTCTCATGTGGCCTTAATCACAGGATTGGTGTTACAAAACTACCAGGATCATCAGCGGTTACCAGGTTGAGCACCATCTCCTCATTGCTAAGAGAGCAGATCAGTGTCATTGACTCACCTTGGCTCACTCTGCACTCCAGGGGAGTGCACTCCCCCTTCTGTGATTTGTTATTCTGTCTACCTGTCACTCAAGACAAACTGTCCAAACTTTATCTCTATCTAATTTTAGTGTCTCTGTGGCTGTCAATCCACATTTATCACCGACCTGTTTTATCACCTCCCTCTTTCTCTGAGCCGGAGCTGGGATGAGATAAAATTAGTGAAGCTACTGTCAGCCAATCAGTTTGAGCACGAGTCTTTCACTGATGCCACAGTCAGAGAGACGGGAAATTCACAGAGAACGAGCAATAAAGACAGGAAGGTAGTGCAACAAGAGGGAAGGCGACAATAAAAGATGTCAAAAAGATGGCACAATGTTAATGCAGCTGGCCATTTTGAGGGGAAAAAAATCTCTTGGAGGGACAAAATCAGCAGCGGTCGAATATCAGATAACGATCTCTGCCTATGATTAATGGACGAGTTAGGAAATTGAAATTAGAGTCTTCAGCATCAACCTCTAGCCATCAGCGTGCTCTCCTTTATCACTGCCATCTTATCAGCTTTGTCTCCCCCCTCCCCGATGTTGAGTGACTGTATTTTGCATATACAGCCAACAGGTTTTGCATGTGTGCCACATTATTGTCACCTCACTGAATTGGATTATTGAAAGTAAGTGATGGAGGCTCCGGTGAGTGAAAAAGGAGAGGGAGAGATGTTCTTCTGCTATAGGCAGGGGTGAATTCAATGTGCACTCAGTGAGGGGGGGGGGGGGGGGTTCTGTCCTGCTCTCCTATTCATTAGCCGTCAGACTTTAGTAAGCTGGTGTCTTACAGCACTGTTAGGTGTGTGTAGTACACTGTGCCCTTTTACTTCAATTTTACCACCACACTGATTAATCACAGCTCAATCTGATTCTCGGCTAATAAAGCCTTAAGGTGGACGTGCACTATTTCTTGGACTAATTAACAGTAGAACTTGCTGTTCTGGCTAAATGTAAAAAGACTGCAAAGATTCCACGTGATGTGGAAGAAAAAAAAAATTGACTGTGGGTTTTTTTCTCCTCACAGCCTTTGAAGTCATGTGGGATGTTGGCCTAGATCGGACGAAATCAAGTCAGCATATCAATGTATGGATGCAAGTGCAGACTTTCATTTAGGACTGTGTCTCAATTCGGAGGGTTAAGAGACACGTGGGAAAGCTCAGCGCATCGAAAATGACTTTAGAGAATGTCAGTAGCATTGTGTGTGTGTGTGTGTGTGTGTGTGTGTATACAGAAACACTGTTTAGCATAGAGACTCGCACTTGACCTTGACCACATCTGTTACAAAATACTCCAGACTTAAGAATTATTTACTACACAGACAAGGGGAGAAAGAGGAGAAATCCTCCCCAACTTCAGACCAAAACAACAGCATCTGCCTCAAGAATCCAAGTGGGAGTGTTTCATGTGACAAAACGTCAAAACAACATTTATCACAAACTTTTCAATGCGTCTTTCCTCTCTCCGGAGTTCCTAAAAATTCACTTATTCAAGAATTCAATAAATAAATCTGGGCATATCCCCATAAAAGTATGAATTGTTGTATTTAAACGTTGTTTTAATCCACTCTGACTAATTGTTTCCTCTGTCCCGTCTTTATTCGTGCTTGCGAGCTGCAGCTGGTTGTAGCTTCTGTAGCATTCTTTACTGCACTGTGGGATTTTGCCAAAAGCTCTGGAAACAAGCTCCAGTATATTAAATGAACCTTATAGAATATATTATCAAAGATAAGGTGCTGCTTATGCAGAGTTCAGAACAAATGCTGTCAGCAGGTTTAAAGGTCCAGTGTGTAGAATATAAGGCCTTCTATTGACTAATATGCATAATTATGTTTTACATTAGTGTTTAATCACCTCAAACTCTGTCAGTCGGTCAGTTTATATTATAAATAAACAGCATTTCACATCAGCTGATCAGACAGCATGTTCTTATTTACCTGTGAAAGGCCATGTTTGAGTTACATTTAAAATGTGAATGTTTTTTAAATGATATTTTGCTTTGGGGCAGGCCTGCTCACTCGAAAAGGTATATATTTGATATTTAATTTTGTAATTGGATTTAAAATAAAAACAATGTCCTGTCTGCCTATACCCATGCAGGCAAAACAGTCTACACACTTTACTTTCTAATAAGTAAAGGTGCATTAATTGTTCTCCACTCTCTGTTGTCAAAGATGTTGATATGAAAATGGATTATCAGTGGTTTACGAAAGCAAACTACAGCGACACCTCTTCTACCAGAAAAACACACTGCTTCTACTCGTCTCCATTACCTCATTTAACGGAGAAATCGCAGGTGTTATCAGTGACAATACATTTGAACTATTGTGTTATTTGTTGCTTTTGAATTTTAAGGTTTCCCATTCAATCACAGCAATGATTCATACACACGAATTAGCTATGAACTGGAATGGTCTTGATGAAACACATAGAGGAAAAGGAAATCATCTTTATTGTCATTGTGCAACCGAAACTGCATAACGAAATTTCGAGGTCAGATGGAGGGCTGATCAGAGCCGCTGCGACTGAGCGCGCAGCCACAAGGGACCAACGTGACAGAATGTGTGTAGCATTCTAACATGATTTGATGTCTTCTATGACCAAGACTGAGAAAAGACTATATTGAGAGACTGAAACCCTTAAAAAGTGGTCTTGTTTTCAGAATGCATCATTAATCTTACAGAATGAACCTTTAATATGTGGGCTTTTTTTTTCTATGTTGGAATGTAATTCCAATGAGTCATTATTTTTCTGGTAGAAAAATATGGTTATGATGTTGAGGGATTAAGACACATGCGGGTGAATAGAAACCACATTTTTACAAAAGAAGAGGACCCTAATCCAGGGCTAATGTGGAAACAAATGGAAAATAGTCTTTTAATGAAAACTACTTTAAGGAGAACGAGGCAAACTAAATCCAAAAATCATTTCTCTTTCCACGGCAAAAGCCAGGGAAACAAACAGTGAGCACAAATACAGCGGGGGGGAAACAAGATGGAGGGAGTGGAGATAACAAGACACAGGTTACACACATGAGAAACAGGTGGAACTTAAAGGGAACAGGTGTGTTTCATCAGGGCAGGTAAAGGTGGAATATGGGAGGTTACTTGGGGGGGGGGGAACTGCAATGAAAGACAATAAATATAAATCCAAGGGGGGTACTTTTTTTGAAACCTGAAAGTAAAATAATCTTGTCCAAACATGCTAAATTCAAAAAATCATATTTGTCCACATGAAAATACAAAAACCCACTTTTAGGTGCTGTCACAAACATGTTAAGTCAATAAGTGGCGATGCTGTATAACCATCTGTAAAGCTTTGTTGGCCAATCAGAAGAGTGATGAACAAAACATCACAATATGCCCCAGTCTGTGTATGTACTGTACATGTCAGCATGTTAAAGGTTCAGTGAGCAGCGCTAAAACTAGCAGAAGTTCCCCTCATGTAAACAAATGTAATGACGTGCACACTGTGCGGAATTCAGAGATTTATGAACGGCCATAACTCATAGACAAAGCTATGTTTTTTCAAGAATACCAACCGACATGTGGAACGTGCCTGAATGTGTCCAAAGTCCAAATCGATGAACCTCAATGTGCAAAATACAATTATGAACAAATTTAAAGCACATTTGTGACCACAAATTAGCATTTCATGTGCACATTATTTATATATATATATATGTATCTATAAAGCAAGTTGTGTTTGTTTGTTTGTGTGTCTGTCTGTCTGTGTTGGGCATATCTCGCTGACCGTTTGTCAGATCGACCAAAGATTTTGGATATGGGTTGAGTATGGCGCGATGGTGTGCATCCTTGATTTTCATGTTCAATATAAATGTCAAATATAAATGCAAAATATAAATTTAAATCTAAATGCTAAATACAAATATAAATGTTAACTCTAAATGTAGTTAGCTAATATTCAAATTCACACTGCCGGTAACCGAATGTACCAAAATAAAAGCTCGAGGAGGTCAGGCTGTGTTTATACAATCAAATAATTAAAACCACCCTAGCGGAGGAAATAAACTTGAACATATACAATCGGGATAATAACTACCTAAAATAACAAATTTAGAGATTTAACATGTATACTTATATTTAACATTTAATATTTAACATATAGATTTTTTTATTCAGATTAAACATTGTGATTATATTTTCACAAGAGAAGTAAATATCACAAAATTCACAAATATTGCTATAAATCTGGTCAAAACAACAATAAAAAAATTCACAATTTTTATCTATGTTTTTTTGCTAAATGTGGCAAAAAGTTGCTGTTTATTTAGCATGCGCAACTTTACAATCGGTGCCCCATAGCGTTGTGCCTCACGAGGTTGCACAGTGTTTGTATTATGTTAGCCTTTACGTTCCTTATCATGCATTACCATAACTGAAAAAAAAGGAATACATACTTCCTACGGGCACTGCACTAGTATGTTTTCTTGTTTCAAATGTCCAAAGAGAAAATGTTTCAAAGGTCATACTCTCTTTCTGTCTGTAAAGTCTGTAAACCTGCCTTTATATGTTATAATAATGTATCCATTACCAGACTGAAAAAAACACACATATCTAGCTTAGTACTCGTTTTTGCAAGTGTGTTTTTTCTGAACTCTGAGAGTAGGTCAGAATGATAAATTGCACCCAATTCCCTTCCGCTGGATTCACACTTCTTCTTCTTTTTGGCAGGTCTAGGCCTGATTTTGCGTGAAAACGTCTGAGCTGATACTCATAGTGTGAGCGTGAAAGGGCAGCAGTGCCTCCTTTGATTATTATTTTGTGAATGGAGCAGGGATGGCACCCTCTCCCCTCCACATGTAACACAACACGTACGATCGGTCCGGCTGGCTCGCATCTCGAAGCTCAGACGACGAGAGCTGCGTGAGTGACAGGTAGAAAAGAGCAGCAGACATACTGTACATGTGACAGCCTGCCAACTCCAGAGATGCTGAGAGAGGAACAGGCGCCTCAGTAGCGTTAGTATAGAAATGCACTGAACTCATCCATCCTCACGGCTGAAAAGCAGAGCTTCAAACAGACTGAGAAATCCACCACAGCTCCTCAGTTTGAAGGAAGGAGGGACAGAGTTTGACTGAAAGACACAGAGAGACAGACAGGAGATGATGAGAGAAGAGAGAAAGTGTCACCAGCCTCAGCTGTAGTTATTGATGTACTCTTGACTTTGGAACATCCGAGTGCCCGTTCGCTGTTGTTAATTGTATAGCACCGATTTAGCACAGCGGCAGAGACAGGAGAGGAGATGCTTGGTGAACCGCGGAGCTCCTTCGTCTCATCTCCTGCTTTATCTCCTGTTCGAGCTGTCTCGTGATGATGCTCTCAGCCACTGTACGTCTCCATGGTAATTATGCAGCTCTTTGCGTGGTTAACTGCTCCATTGTCTGGAAATATTACCTACCAACTGTGGGAGAGGCCTAATTTGGGAAATGAAAGACCTCAAATGAACTCTTCAGGCTCCAAAATGGAGAAACAGGAAATCTCATTTCACTTTATTATTACCCCCCCCATGCTGATGCCGTAGTATGTTAGCTGGAGTTATTACATTTAAGATAAGCAAAATGTATTTTTTAATGGAATTCTGAAGCTGTTTTTTAATGAAGTGTGATCCAGCCCATGGAGCAGGGAATATCTCAGCAACGATGCATGAGCGACACCTGAGTGAATCTCAGCCATACACACGCTCTGAAAGTGTCTGTGTGTCTCTGACTGAATGATGAAATACGAACCCAAACGGAACGGCATCCGTCGAGATAAATGCGTGGTGCGTCGTGATTGGTTATATAAAAAAGAGCATACAGAGAGAGCAATTGTACACACACACACACACACACACACACTCTTATACAGACCCCAGAGGCCTGTGTTTGCCTTTCCTGTAATCTGAGCTTCCGTTCTCTGAAGAGTGATGTAACTGAATGCCAGTCCTAAACCAGGAGAGCCAGCCAGACACAGTGTGCGCGCGTGTGTGTACGTGTGTGTGTGTGTGCAAACATGCGTGCTTTCTTTTGCTATCTCTTTACATCACCTGTGTCACAGTTTAGTACTAATTGCAAAAGGTTGCAGGACAAACTTGCA
Organism: Microchirus variegatus; assembly: GCF_963457635.1. Lineage (NCBI taxonomy): Eukaryota > Metazoa > Chordata > Actinopteri > Pleuronectiformes > Soleidae > Microchirus > Microchirus variegatus. Next base: position 12,046,782 of record NC_139813.1, read on the forward strand.
AACATTCGGGTTCGCCCTCCGCAGACTTTGCTGCCATAAACATGGTAGTTTATTGCATCACGTTGCCCTGCGGATACTTTTACAAGGTCACCGATATGTGGCAGTGACTCAAGACCCACATAACTCCTGTTATGCTGAATCCTTTGACTGGTTTGTGGACCATAAACAGTGTTTTGCGGCCAAGTACACACACGGTCTCAGACTCCAAATTGGTCAGGAGGGCATCTAGTCAGAGATATTAAAAATGAGCTGCCTTGACCTCCTTTTCCTTTCCTCTTCTCTTCTGTGTAGCCCAGTAATAAGCATGTGGGGCTCTCCCTCAGCTTAGAGGCCAGTGGTTCCCTAACTCTCTTCTCTCCTTCTGCCTCAGCATCACCAGCAGGAAAGCTGAGGCTGCCTTGAATGTTAATAACACAAATGCTCCTCCAGATACTTTTCTTTTTCACGTGGCTTTTCCATCCTCCAAACCGAGTCATCTAAGATTTTAATAATAAATAATTAAAAAGGAATGGTTAAAAGGAGAAGTGAACTATCCTTTTCCAAGGGCCAAATAGTCTTTGCTCTAACAAAGCAAAACAGATGGTTAATAGCTTATACTTTAACTGTATAATATGTTGCAACATAAGCATCTTGCGCAAAAGAAAGGGACTCATTATTTTGCCTGGTGGTGAAATAGGTCAGGGGTTTCTTTACTTTGTAACCCTGCACTTGATGCTAAATAGGTTGCCACATAAGTTTGAAGTATACGGTGTATGTAAGTGTGTGCGTGCTGGTCTCTGTGCTTGTTTTCCTCTCCATATGACCCATTTGCTGATCAACCACAGAGTTCCCCCACTCTGCTGGGGTTTCCATGCCAACGCAGCCAGTGGCAAGACAAAAGAAGAGGACTTGGTTATGATCAAAGAGACCACTGCTTCAGTCTGCAGCTCACGCTATCTAGCAAGTGACACAGTATGAGCGTACACATGGAGATATGAGAAGAGATAACACTGTACACCAGTGGGTTCTACCCTTATCATGAGATACACCGTCAAAGCCCTGTCAGATGAGTGTTTCCTTAAAACCACTTGTCAGTATTTTATTAATAGACTACATTGTATTTTCATTCATTCATTGTCTACTGCAGCGGTCATCAAATGGTGGCCCGTGGGCCAAAATCAGATTCACGTTGCTTTTTTCATGCAGAAGTCGGAGCCTTTTATTCTGAAAAAATTATGAATTGAGTCAAAGGGCAATTTGAAGACACCAGTAACAGTCTGTGGCAAATTCAAGTCAAGTCTCATGAATTTTCCATTTTTGTACAATAGAACAAGGTTGGTCGAGGAAAAAGGTAGTGATGTTTTGGCCCGGTATTCCATTTCTGAGAAAAATGCTGGCCCAAGGCCAAATTTACTTGCCGACCTGGTCTACTGCTTTATCCTTCACATGAGGCTCACGGGGCCACTGCAGCCAATCCCAGCTAACATAAGGTGAAAGGTCTCCAGTCCATTGCAGGAACAACACACACCTACAGTCAATTTAGAGCGTCCCATTAACCTCTGCGTGTTTTCAGACTATTTCAGACTTCAGACGAGGAAACAGTGAACCTGAAGCGCAAACCTGGGTCTTTTTGCTGCCAGGCAAAAGTGCTAGACATTTGATTCCATCCATTAGATAAATGTGGATATTTGTTGCAAAAATAACCCATGTTGAATTCACAGGGATCGCTGATGTCGACCATTGCTGTTGATTAATTGGTGTATGTTTGTGCACTGTGCCGGACTAATAGGTCACTAAATGGCCCATATTTAATTTTGAGCGGCACAGGAAGTGACATTTTAGAGGTGAAACAGGAAAACGTGTACTAAGCCGCTCAATATCCAAATGTGCTAATACAGAGAACAAAGGAGGAGTTCTTAGAGAACTGTGGAAAGGCGATCAATAAAATGGACCGAGTCCAGATTACACGCGGAATACAAAATACTGCATTGACGAGAACAGAATGTAAACAAAGCTGTTAATTAAAGTACCAAAGCCAAAATCCATAATCTCTTTAAATAATACTCTCTCGCTGTGTAATTAATACTCATCGTCATGCATAAAGTACCATTTAACTGCTGCACTTACACTTTACATTATTCAAACACTCCCAGGTTTCCATGTGGATATATGGATGTATGCTGATGGCAGTTACTAAACAAGTGCTTGTTTCCACTGACAGCGTAGCCTGCAGGAAATTAATCGTCTCAGCTACTTTGGTGAGACAGCAGTATCATTCTTCCTAAATGAAAGCACTTTCCAAATTTCCTGCATGTCAGCCTGCGCAAACAAGCTTATTCACTGTGACGATAAGTAAAGCTGCAGTTGTGCATGCACATGAACGGCAGAAGAGGTTTGGAGAGGGGAGCTGTATTTAAACGGCTTTGTGAACGAGCGAGGAAAGAAACGCACAGCAGCTGCATTCGGTGATACTGCGGGACAACTTTTCCTCTCCACTCGTCAAGTGAAAGAGGAAGCAAGGAGCGAGTGAGTAAGTGAGCGAAGGGAGAGGGGAGACAAAGATGAAGTGACACATGAGAAGGGGATACAGATTTGATAAATGAGAGGGGGATTAATAGAAGAAAGAGAACACAAGAGAGTGCCCCTAAAAAAAAAAACAGGAGAAGCTGCAGAAAAGGCATCATGTTTGGAGAGAGAGTTAGGAGAGTGAGCCGAGTTCAGACCTTCAAAAGGATGCAGTGCCTGACTAATTTGTAACCACTGAGACCTCAACCAACCAAAGCCAATTTGTGCAGCTCAAGGTGACCCTTGGGAGAGATAATAAGCGAGTGTGTGAGTGTATATGCGAGGGACACACCAAGACACAAGTATTCCCCTTTTTCTCTTTTCTTTTTTTGACAAATCCTCATCAACGCTGATGTGAATAAACAAGCACCGCGTTCACCTATCAAGAAGACACCCACACTGCCTCCTCATCACGGCAGAAGATTAACGTCTCTCCATGAGATAACCGCCTCATCATCGGCCAAGAATCCTGCCTCACTGATCAATCGCCTCGCTGTGAAACGATATAGACACCGACTGCTGTGACCACAGCCACATTCACCTGACGACCACTCATTATGGCCTCTGTGAACTGCTCCTGTAACTGCCGTGATGTATACACAGTACAGCCCAGAACACATCAAAGGGATTCTATTGATCTCTTCTTCTTCTTCTTCTTCTTCTAATATTAATCATTTCCGGCAGGCTCAAATGACGCCTTTGACGCAGGGCTTATAATGTGTCAGAAGAATCTCGCCCATACTTCTTCTTTTTTTGATTACTTCATCATTCTTTTTCACTTTCTAAGCGTTTTTTTTTTTTTTTTTTATGAATGCCGCAAAGCTGCATGATCAAATTGAATCATTCAGTAATCCCATTGTAGCCTCAGATATTCTGAATAATAGAAAAAAGATGCAGATACGTAGCCACCGGAATATCAATGTGGTCCCCCTCAGCACTGTGATATCTTTGATGAAGTCCCTCCCTGCTGCAGAGTGTTACTCTCCTGCCTTGAAGGTGTAGACATATCTGACAAGGAAATAATGAGATCACTTCAGTCACATCCGTGCGTACCTGCCTGGCAATGCTTGCCTTTGTGTTGCCATGTTGTATTGTTTCAGCAGGCTGATAAGAGTGCGGGTTTGGGGCTGCTGCGTGGTGTGGAATGAGGAGCTCACTCCTGCGAGCTGGATTGATGGAGTCAACAATTCCCTGTGGCGTGTCTTTGATTATGCATATAGCGACTCTCCCTCTGCAGGAAGATAAACAAAAACAGCCCAAAGCAGAGCAAGCTGTTACCCATAGGACACATATACTGTATACGTGTGCGCACACATATACAGTACACTTGTAATGCTAATTTATGCTTGTTTACAGAAAAGTGAGCGCATCCAGCAGGCTACATATTGTACACTAAATATGGATATGGATGCACAGATTATACTGATTCATTTAAATGCATAGAATAAATTAATACACGACACACACACACACACCAATATACACACACATCTTTTCTTTTCTTTTTTTTTGCAGGGGTGATTCACCAACCTGCCCGTCTTCTTCGGGGTCTCCATCCGTATATGAGTCATCCATCAGACAGGAGCCCTGTGGGAAAATCAACACACTCTCAGACATAGCTGCACAAAGACGTGTGCACAGAGACAAAGTTAAACACAAAGGGCTTCCCTTTTCTTTATGGCTGTGAAGAATTGAATGCATGTGCTACTTTGCCAGCGAGGGAAGCCCCTGGCATTGTGCGCGCGTGCCTGTGAGCGTGCGCGTGTGTGCATTAAGAAAAAGGATCACATGCTCCATGTGATGAGTCATACACAGGCGGCTTGTTTGCCAGGGAGCGGCTGGCTGGCTGACTGACTGGCTGACTGACTGACTGACTGACTGACTGACTGACTTACTGGCTGGCTGGTGAATGCAGTTAGGCAGGGAACTCATCATCTATGCACCGCTGAGCCCAGGACTCTTCAGACAACACTCCGACTTTCTTGTTAACTGTTTGATTTGCAGTTGGCTGCAAAATAGCCGTCTTTACATCTCACATGCTGCTCTGTTATGGAAGCAGCCCTGCACTTTCCAATCAGTGATTTTAACAGCCAGTTTCACACCTCATTAGTTAATTTAATGTATTGGGAGATGGATGGAGACGATTCTGGAAGGAGGCAGTTGCAAGATGGCACAGTTACGCGTGCATTCCAATGAGCCAGGTTTTCTTGATTAGGTCAAGAGCACGGAGAACTTTTATTCCCAAAGTCCTATTATTTTTTATTTTATCACTTTAAGATAATGATAAACAATCTTTGATGTTGCCTCAAAGATGGATGGAAATCTTAGATTTAATATTAGATTCTTAGTGAAAGAATCCCTGAGGGAAGGGCTGTACTGTAACACGAACGGCAAGAGAAACCATTTAAGTCAATAAAGGACTTGAGTGAATACATATATATATTCTTATATACTGTATATATGTATATAGGAGAGAGAAAGTACTGAACTATCACGTTCAGTAAAAAGCTGAAATATTCTATGTGTGACTTCTTCTCATCATTTTAACAGTGCCAGATACTTGACTTCTGAGGGTAAGTTTTTGAGCAAAGACGAGCAGGAAAACAGAAGCTCCACAACCGCCATCCGCTTTGTGACAAAAACCGAGATTTAATGGGACTGTGGTCTCATTTACAGCGGATATTGCACAGTGAAGATTTACTATTTGTTCTATAACGATACCTCAGTTTCCTTGTTAAACGATTCTTGCTGAACGATTAAACACAAACCCGCCGAAAGTCTGGATTCTTCGAGCATCTACATTGAAAGCACATGGACTTTAAGTGAGGAGGAGGAGTAACGGGTGATGTTACAGTAGTGGGATTGTAATGATTAAAGACATTTCTCACAGAACACAGATTCAACATCAAATGTCTGTTTTTATCTTCCTTCCATATGTGGAATGTAAAGTGCACTTAAGCCATATGTAGTCAGTGTCCATTTGACGGAGTGTATGCATGTGTGCATTCATGTGTGTGTGTTCTTGTATTTGCTGCCTCTTTAGGACCTTCTCTGGCACAAACACTGACCTTGTCAGGACCAGTAGTCCCCATGGAGACCAAAACCAGGTCACAACGAGGCAGATTGTCATTTCTGGGGGACTGATTCAGTTTAGGGTTATAGTTAAAGTTACATTGGTTTAGGTTGTCCAAATTAATAGATGTCAGTGCAGTGTCCCAAGAGGAATAGCTGCACAAACCTCTGTGTATGAGCGTGACTGTGTGTGTTTGCCGAGCCACCATCTTCAACTCAAATAAAAATCACCTGGTGTACCTGAGACTGTGCCCCTCTCACAACCCCATCCGCAGACGGCCTTCTCCTTACAAAGTTTCCCATTCTCTTCCACATCAGTCATCTCCTCTCCTGGCCTGGTGCTGAGAACACTGTTCTGGCTTTTCACAAAGCCCTGGATTTTGACATCTGGTGCCCTAGATAAGCAGGAAACACATTGAGCACATCAGCTGATCTGTGCGACTCAAGGGCGATTAAAGCACATAATCTACCTGACGTATAATGAGAGGAAACAGCCCGGCTCACAAAAGCAGAGAGACATGAAGATAAACACTCAGGAACGAGAACTACATGGCGAGGTGAACATCTGTCATGTGCTGTCGAAGGCAGAAGAGCAAAAACCTTTGGTATCTACGCTCTCAGACTTATTTGAACATTCATGCAACACTTCAGTGCATGTTTGCAAATGCCTGCAGATTATTTGGAGATGGTGAGTGTGTACGTGTTCTAAGCCCTGCTCATTGTGTGTCTGCATGTGTGTATTATTCTGGTTCCAGCCCTTTCTTTTTGCTCCAGATGCAAACCAAAAAAAAAATTGTGAATGAGTCATATCCTCGTGGTGTAGAATAACAGTGATCCGAGTGTCCCTGATGAAGAACAAATGTGGAGAGACAGACAGGCAGACAAGAACCCCGCGGAATCAGTCGGTGACAGTGCCGCCTGATTTCCATGACAACCCATCTCTGCAAGGCTCAACGGGAACATAGTGCTTTTCTCTAATGAGGCAAACTGGATCGTTCTGTCCATCTACCTGTGTACCTAGTCGTCTTTCTCCCTTCCTCGTGCCTTTTATCACTCATGCACACAGCGTGAGGGGAAAGGAGAGAGGTGTAGAGAGGGAGGGAGGGAGGAGAGGTTATGACTGCAGTTTGTGTGTTTACTTTTGTGCTGTGCTGAGGACGTAAATTGCCTCTCTGTGCTCTGATGTGAGACTCGCTGGACAAAATCTTCTGCGACTTACTGATTTGCACCGCCGTGGCAAAGTCACGGTGACCCCCACACTTCTGCTTCGGCTACACAAACACGAGTGTATGCACAGTGTTGTGACAACACACACACACAAACTAATGAAGTGTAAAGTTAAACGAGCACCTGGCGACCAGTGTCTGTCTATGATGAACGAATGCTGGTGAAAAGGTAAAACATGTACGATGTCTAGAAAAACTGGAGGTATTGTCATCGTTATTAGTGTTTCTAGTAGTGGTAGACGCAGTAGTACATTAGGACAGTCTGTGCTGTACTGTATTGAGTGCATGAGCGAAAACACTTTCTAATCTAGTAACACAAATGACTCATTTTTTTCCACACATCATTCACTGTCACAGTAATGTGCAATGTCTAAAGTTGTCATTACAAAAAACACACACAACCAAAATTAGAAGTGCAATTAGCTGTTACTTCATTAACATGACTGACAGCTTATGCAGATTATTCAAGGCGAGGCAAATATGCTACTGTCATTGTTTACTTGAATTTAGATGGAAGACAAAGCTCATGTGGAGGCTTGCTAATTTGATTAAAAGTTATATAAACCGTGTTGGCCTCAGCCAAAGACCACAAGAAGGAACACTCCGTGACTTTACACACAAAATAAAAAAAAGTATAGGAAAATGTTTTTCCCCGTGATTGATTGCCTGTTTCAAGGAGGTTTTCACGTTGCCGCTAAATGACTTTCACACTGTATTGAAATAAATGGAAACAGTGGCAGCCTGTAAGAAGGAGATTAATCACTTAACACTTAAACACTTATAGTCTTCTTTGAAAAATGGCAGCGGTGTGAAGAATTCGCAGATCGTAGTTAATAAGCTAAGACATGCAAAAAAGCGCTGATATGATCCTTTTAATGTGTGCACACGAGATGACTGTCCTGAGGCCCAGCTCCAGGTCTAATGCAAGGGGATGATCTCACCATCATGCCCACGATAAATGCTGGATCATTCAATTACAGAGACACTCATCTCACACTCTGCCACACAGAAGAAGTGCCTGCTATCTCCAAACATATGGATAAACTGTGTCTCAAAGTGGAGGCCACTTTGATGGCAGCAGATCAAATTAGTTCATTTTGGAAAAAAGTGGGATGTTGGTGTCTACGTCTGTGGCACGGCTTTACAGTTAGACTGTAAAGAAGTCTGCTCAGATGACTCGAAAACTCCCAGACAACCAGGAGGCAATGAAATTAGTGAACGTGAGGTTTGGTCCTGTGACTCCACTCAGCTGACAAAAAAAAAAGAGACGCTGTCTTTTAGCGTTTCACTTTCTCTCTCTCTCTCTGACTGCCATTATTTCCATCCTTTCCTCTCACTCCCCGTGTCTATACCTCTCACACGCTCACATACTTGTCTTGTTCCACAGTAAATGTGTCAGTCATGGGTCTTACTGCTGGAACAGCCTGTCAGATCTACCCCCGCCAACCCCCCTCACTCGTTTTCCCTCTCTCTTCTCTCCATTTATGGACTTTTTCAAAGGGATGTTGAGGGAGAGAAGGATTCACATGAAAGGATATTGGTGGCTCTTAAAGCAAAGCTGTGTTTCCTTGGATAATCAGGATTTTGTGATTATCCCGTTTTTTTTAAAGAAGGAGAGAATAAAAGTCAACATTCAAGATCTTACTTCAAGGTCTGGATACAGCACAACACCTCCCCCCAACTGTGAAACGTTGTTTAATCTCCGTTTGTGCAGTAATAACTGTGGCTGCAGAAATTAGATGTTCACAGCATATTTGAAACACTAAACCGTGACAAATGAGCAAACCTTCATGAGAGTAATTAAAAACACTCCCTGCCATGTTACTGTATGTCCACAGGCAGGATACATTATGTGGGTTGAGCCAGTTGCCTGTATGGCTGGGCTTCATTTCACAGGTATTTTCATGTCTGTGGTTTCCTGCACGTCTGGGAAACCACCCAAGGAAAATGGACAAATGCAGTATAAAAAAAACACAGACCGTAGGCTACTCCAAAGTTAATTTGACACTGTATATTTGACAACGGCTCGCATATTTGAAAAACAATCCGTCTTGAGCCGTTGTGTCAACAAGCCAAAACCGAACAGCAGGGTGCAGTGTTTCTCGAGAACTATTTGTGGTTTATTTTACAGGGAGAGTCCTTCTTCTGCTTCCTCGTCAAAGTATCACTTGGACGCAGAACTGTGATTAACAAGGCTCCTGTTCCTACATACAGATATTCCAGCAGGACAATCCTGAGTGCACATCTGGAGGATGTGCGGATTAAGTTGATGAAAAATTCCAAAGATCTTCCATGAGCATTCAAATAAAGGAGGAACACGGCTTTGTTGAAAACGTCTGTGTTAGCGTGATTGATGCTCAAACAAGAGTGCCTCAGGATCAAGGCTTTAATTGGGCAAGACTTGGTTTTCCTCCATCCACCCACAGATATGAAAGGATGACTGGTGGAGCTGGCATTCTTTCAGCCAGCCAAGGTCCTTGCTATTGCACAAGTGCTGGATCGCTGCCATGTTACACAACTCAGAGAAGCCAGAGGAACAGGGTTAACCTGGCTGTGGCCAGTGCAGTCCACCGACTGTGACTCCATGGGAAGGAGTCAAGGATCATTCTCTTTTATTTAGTGTCTCTGAACCACTGGATTGAAGACAGATAAAGTCTTCAGAAATGACAACACCAGCTTAGAGAGCTGTGATTGTTTTTTTTCTTTCTCATTCTTTACCAAATGTTACATATCCGGTAAGCCTGTTGACCCCTGAAGGGAGCGTGTGTGTGTGCGTGTGTGTGTGCGTGTGCGTGTGCGTGTAATGGCAAGTCACACAGACCGGCCCATGCTGATCCCAGCATGTGTTTCCTGTATTAGAATACTTTGAGTAGAGCAGTGTGCTTACACAAAGTGTGCATGTGTCTGAGCGAGACACAAGAAAGACAAAAACCAAGGCAGAGACAGAGAGAGAGAGAGAGAGCAAGGACATGTGTAAGGGGATCAAACCCAAACCGCAGGACATTTCTGACCTTGAGGGCGACTTGGTATAGGAGTAGGGTGTGGGTGTGGGGTGGGGTACAGAGGAGACTGAACAAAGGGATGGAGGGAGCGAACGAGAGGAGGGCAACTAGAAACCCTCTACAATCCCCTGCTCAAACTAACCATTAAATTCCATCTGAAGCCACGAAACCAGCACAAGAACTGACGAGGATGCCTTCTGCTTAGTGTGTGTGTGTGTGTGTATCCGTGTGTGCGCCATATGTGATTAAAGGGTCTGAGCAGCAGAGGAGGCCAGGAGGCAGACAAGTGATGCAATCCTCGGAAGCAAAGGAGAGGACAAGAGGGCGACAGGAAGGAAGGGAGGGAAAGAGAGGAAGGAGGAATTGTTGCTTCTGGGGGGGATCAAGCTCTCCAGGAATGTGCTGATGGTCCTGTCCCACGCAGTCGGGGGGAGCATTGCATGCTGGGAAACTCTGAGGAGGTGACACCACCTGTTTTGGTGTGCAAACCGAAGTAACAAATCACACGTTATAAAGAGACAGACTCTGTGAGTCATCTTTGCTAATTTTTCAACAACAACAACAACAAAAAAGCACAACAGCCATTCTTCTCAGTGAAATCTGGTCATTCTCACTACAGGCTGCATACACCCTCACACAACAGCAGCAGAGATCTATTTTGGTGCAACCTACTCAGTGTCCATAAGTACCCACGCAGGCTCGGTGGGTAAGGTGATTGGTAAGCCTGCACAAATGGTCTATTTATGAGCATCGCAGGAGTGAGTGGTTGTCCTTGAGCTGGTTTGTCTGCTGTCTGAAGTGCTAAGTGGTGTATACAGTTACAATAGATACAGTAGAACATTCACAAGGACAAGTGAAGGTGGAGAGGGAGGTGAGGGAGGGAGGGAGGGAGAGAGGAAGGGAGGGTGTGAGAGAGCACTGGGAATAGAGATGGTGAGTCAGAGGCCATTTGGAAAGTAATTTCATCTCTGAATGCCGTATATCTTTTCATCAATGAAAGGAAAGTATTTTCCGAACGGGCAGACACAAGAAGAAAAACATCTCTGTTTGGTGGAGATGGAGTCTGTTTGAGGGGGATGCGGCAAATACCACTCACAGGTTTATTATCTTGGCCCTATATTTACTGCATGTGGGTTAAGTTATTGTGACAATACACTGCGGCTAAAAGGGTCTGGCAGGTGTAATGTTTACTCCGTACACCATGTTACTGGTTTTGCATGATTACATGCCAACGTTTGATATTTACCGTTCAACACATGGTTTGTCATTTCTGCCGCTAGGGGGTTTCCCAATCATAACAACATAAGACTTAGTTTGATGATGATGATGTCTGGGAGCAGTGTGGGATCATGGGAACTGTTGTTTTGACCACCAAAGATACAGCACAGACAGGTAGAGCAGATTTACATTGAATAGTTATATACTTCTATGGGTTTAAAGGGTCATACAAACATTATTATTGGATATTTTCCTGCAGAAAAGTTACATATTATATCTTTAGTGCAGTATAAGTGAGTATGTTATTTTTAAAGAACTAATTATTAACCAATGTTATGGAAAATAACAATTCTGACTGGATATGACAAGACCAAAATGCCTCATATATCTGGGAATCTCTAAAAACAATGGAGTCGCGAGCATAAGACTGTGACCTTTTGTTGCCTTCTTACGCCATGATCATATCTGATCATGTGTGAGGCCGGATCTTTAAGTAAACACTCTTCCCCTCAGCCAAGAAGAACATTTCGAAACGATCGCCCAAAGAGGCTTCCACAATTTTTGTGAATCATTGGCTTCTTTCTGTCTGATGTTACTCTGAGGTTTTAGTGGTTCCAACAATATTCTGGATAGGCTGAATGCGGTGTGGCATTCAACCAGTAGAAAAAGGAAGGGGAAAGGGGAAGGAGGGGGGTTGTCGGCATGAAGTATCATGAGGAGAGACGACCACAGACAGGTCTGGACGGCTGTGTGCAGCCTGGCACAACAACCTTGGCCTTGACAAGACTGCACAAACATGTATGATATTTGACTCCTGCTCAGTTTCTTTGGATGAAGTCCACGTCCATTTTAAAACAAAATCTGTATAACATCTATGAAATGTTTCCCTTTGTCAGAGTAGAAGTATGCTCTTGATTTAAATGAAGTACTGGTGCCTGAGGATTATAGAGGATTTACAAAACAGTTCATGAAACATGTTTTCTCTTAACCGAGTTAACTGACTGGAGGGGAAGAGACAAAAGGACACCACAAATACGGAGCTGGACTTATTTTTGATTGGTCTGGCATCAGTTGTGTGGTTGTGTGGGTAAGCACAAAGAGAATGCTGCGGTTATCCTTGGGCCACCAGGCCCTGCACTTCCATGTACTGTTCAAGTGTTTACCATTGATAGTTAAGTTCATCTGCTGTGACTGTGAGTCAGCCATGTTAAGGAGCAGCGGAGAGGTCCTGCAAGGACACAGACTGACTGACTTACCCTCACTGCATCCAAATTAGTGTTTGCACGATCCAGCACACAAACCAAACCGAGCTACGACCCATCGCCACCAAACTCCCAAATTCTTTTTGCTTTTTTACTGTGTACACTGCAGCCTCAAAATTCAAATCAGCCTCAGTTGTGAATTCTGCTCTTTCTCGCTCACACACTGCTCGCGTTGTAATGCTGTTTGTGCACCGTGAAACGTCAGGACTGATATATTTTCAGTCCTGCGGAGGAGTCTGCCCGTAACAGAGCAAACATGACCCATCCGTCAGCAAAGCGTTTTTGTTTGCTGAGCCCATCACCTTTCTGCAAGTATCTGCACCTCATCCATTTCACTGACAACGTGATGATGAATCTGTGTGAAGTGAATGTGTTGCTGGACTGCCTTGTGATGCCCACACCCTCAACTACAGTAATGTGACATCCATTTTTTCTCTCTCCAGTCCACATTTGAATAACACAGAATGCCCTGGGGTAACGTAAATAGTCAGCCAGTATCACTGCTGAAAGTAGATTAAAATGACGTGTCTCTGAAATGACTGTTTGACCTTTTGTTATTTCAGTGATGCGGCATAGCGTTTGTTCATCCTCTTTTGATTACACGAGTCAACCAGTGGTGACATGCACAAACCACAAGTCTGCTTCTCTGCCATGTCTTCAATCTGACAACCACTGACGCGGCTCTGAGTCTGTAGCTGCTGAACTTTTCACATAGTTACAATTTTACTGCACATGAAAAAAAAGGAAATGTCAGCCAATCATAACTAGAATAATGACTGCCTACAATGGAGCTGCTATTCTAACATTTTACTAGCACAGCTTCACACATTGACTATAATTTTAATAACATGCAGACGGAATCCTGTGAAAAACAACATGAGAAATGCCCGTGCCAGAATGACAAATATTTTCCTTCTCCAGTCGTGATCTCAGTCGTGCCGTGAGTTGTCCTAATGGAAAACTAAGAATCAATTTGTACGACTTGTCGCATTCATTTGCAAATCCTATATTTCATTAAATGCCAGGGCTCATTTACCATACTTCACACCATAATAATGATTATGCAAATACGTGTGATTCCCATGAGCAAATAAAGTCACAGCACATACAGATGTGTCACAAAGGACCAGCTGTATGTTTGGTGAGCTATTGTTGAGCTAGTGTGTGTGTGTGTGTGTGTGTGTGTGTGTGTGTGTGTGTGTGTGTGTGTGTGTGTGTGTGTGTGTGTGTGCGTGTGTGTGTGTGTGTGTGTGTGTGTAGTAATGTAATAAAAGACAGACGAACACAGTGTTCCAGGTCAGGGCTGAAATCTGTGCCGCTCTGGAGCAGCATGAGTCACCGGAACTGAGGAGATTGCTAGCTTGCAGAATTCATTAAGACAAATGTAAGGTATATGGATTTCCTCTGGAAGGGGGGAAAAGAAAATTCCTCTGGCAGCTGCAGACCTGCTGCACCCCAGTGAATCTACAAGTAGCTTTCCATACACCTTCGGAATGACAGCATGCGTTTTTCATTTCTGTCAATGATTCATGTTGGTCTGTAAATGGATTAACATTAATCTTTCAGCACGTTCGCACGACAACCATTCGCACAGAACTACAACTACTGCAATTCGATTTTAATAAGTACAAACAGATACGTTAATACCTAATGACAATTACTACTCAATTAAACTACTAAACTTATAGTTAATTAATCGATTTGACAGCTGATAATGCCAAAGAATGTGAATTGAACGTAAGCCTACCTTTCCAGTCCAAAATACGCCACCACATCCTGTCGTGTCTCTCTGTACAATAGCTCCTCCCTGTGGACGCAAGGCGGTAGTGCATCAATGAACATACATCTTCTAGTTACGGTAACATTATTTGAGACATAAATACCAATAGTTCAGCAGTAATATTGACGTCAGAAATGTGAAACTGACCATGCAGAGACTTAAGGCAAAGCCAGTTAAAAGTTGTTTTTCGAGTGGTTTGTATAAGTGAGCTAATAGCTAACTGAGCATGACCGTAAACGCTTCAGGTGGAACGTTAAACATTAATCAGAGGCGCTATTTTTCCAAGGTTGCTAACGTTATGCGCCTATAGTCAATGAACTGACCCAGGGCCAGTTGTTGTATTCGGCTACTCGTACATTGAATATACCATAAAGATGAAGTACTGATTCCAAGTCAGCCACCGCAGCACCGGATGTCTAGGGAGCGATTTCTACAGGAAATACCTTCCGCCGTACAGAGCATTTGTGAAGGGCTGCCATTTTAGCAAGCTTACGGTAAGAAAAACTTGCTTCGCGTTGTTGTGTTCGTCCTTGTACAGTGTTCCGTGCACATGGTGCTATATTTATGTCTATCTCGTGAGTTGCTGCGCTGAATCTTTACAGTTAATTTCAGTTCGCCGTGCCCGTTCAGCTTTATGTATGGGATTTTGCTGTTAGCACTTAGTAATCCTAGCTGTGGATATCACGAAGACAACAGCACATAAAGATCACATCTAGTCATTTGTGACTGTAAGATTTAGACTTAAGGGCTGTTGTTTATTTTAGATGTACTCACATCAGAGAGGTTGTTTTATGCTCTCTAAGTTTAAACGGTAATCATTAGCTGCTCGCTATGGCAGTAACATGAGAGCGCTATAGAAATGTACTGCATCTTCCACGAAGACCCACTTAACAAGTGTTTTCAGCAATGAATGGATTCAGACAAATACAACAACAAAAAACAGAAATAAAAAAATAAAGGACAATAATATACATACATAAAAATCTGCAACATCACAGAAAAAAAACAAAATCAAAACAGAAAATATAGCTCCATTGTTATGTGTTATTGTTGTGAAACAGTAATTTTAAGTGGAAAGTTTAAAAATGATTCTTTAGAAATATATGCATATATATTCATGTTCAATATCCCATGGCTTCTTTTTAAAGATTTGTTTAAACCTATATATAATTGATAATTTGACTTTGTGACAATGTTTGGCCTTAGTTGTTTGTTAAATGGGCCTATTCCTCAGGCCACATGGGTTTTGAAATCAACCAGATCCTTAAAAATGTAGTCCTTTTAGTGTGGGTTGGTTGTTCCTCAACTAATAACAAATAAGTTAAAGGTGCATTATGTTAAAATCTAAAGCAACTGGCCGTTAAAATCCTCCTAATATGTCACAGAGACTCAAGAATTATATAACAAACTGAAATCACCAACAACAACAGTACAGCCAAAATATTTGCATTAAAAAAAATATTTTGCAGACTGCAAATCATGTTTTGGCATGTGGCGCCACCTACCGCCGTCTACCAATCATTACAGTCAGTAGAGTCTCAGCTGCCGAGCAACCACGGGTTGCCAGTTACGTCAGAAAACAAAACCGAAAAGACCTCTGTATTTTTAAGCTGAATGTAGTACCGTTTTTGGCCACATTCTTACATATGGCACCTTTAATGACACTTTTCCCTTATTTCTGTTTTTGTTAGCAGCACAAACACGTGATGGGGATCAAACTGGTCCAGCTCACCTCCAAGTCACACCATGAAAACATCCTGTCCTCTCTGCACGAGCTGAGGCTGCAGGGACACCTGAGTGATGTCACAGTGCAGGTGGACTTCCAGGGAGAAGTGCAGGAGTTTCAAGCTCACCAGGTGGTACTGGCTGCAACGAGTGGCTACTTCAAGAAAGTCCTTCTCTCTCAGGATGCAGGCCAGGACAAACTATTACTCTCAAACATGCACTCTGACAATTTCTCCAAATTCCTGGAGTTTGTGTACACGGGCAGAGTTGAAATCATTAGAGATAAGATCGTAGAAGTTCAAGCCATGGCACAGTTGTTGGATTGTAAGGGTTTGACAGAGGTTTGTGGCGAGGCCATGAGTGCTGGGATTGCACAAAAACCTAAGAGGAAAAAATTGGAATCAAATGTTGATGAATGTGAATTAGAGGATGGCAAGAAAAAGAAAAGGAAAAGACAACCCGTAAGCTTGTCGCGTAAGATGCAGCTCTCTCCATTGAGCTCTGAGAAACAAGTAATTCCAAGAAGATTGAGGTCAGTGAGCACAGTGAAAAATGAGCAGCGAAAAGAAAAACAAGTCAAACAGAAGAAGGTTGCTGACAAAATCCTGCAGAAGAATTTACAAACGAAAAAACATGCTCCTGAGAATGAAAACCAAGTCACTGATGGAGACCCAGCGGAGAAGGACGGGACTGAAGTCGACACTCAGCCAGAGACTCGAGCAGAGACTGGTGACGAGTCTTCACTGGAAATGATGGTCCCTGATGCAGACGACTGGGAATATGACGATGATGTGCAAAACGATGATTCTGAACAGCCCTCGTTATCCCTGGACGAAGAGAATCAGGAGGAGGAGGAGGGAGAAGAAGGAGAGGTCAAGCTGAAGTTGAAAAGAACATCTAAAGCCCAGTTCGAGTGTAACAAGTGCCAACGTACTTTCCACTACGAGAGAAGCTACTTGAAGCATATCAGGTAAGACATTTCCTTGATGTACATATCTTAACAGAGCACAGGCTGAATCATCCACCATAGTGTGTATATATGACAGGACTAGTTCCAACAGCTGTGAATCATACTAATACCCTCATTATCAATCATCATTTATGCTTTGTTTTCTTATATTGCTATGGTTAGTGATGTAAAAAAACAAAAAGGTCCAATGTGTAAAAAAAAAAATAGTGACATCTAACCTGCAGATTTAAACAAACGGTGTACTCGTCTGCTCATTCGCTCAGTTCTCAAATGCATCAGTGAACTATAGTCACCTCAAACAGGAAAGTATGTCACTTCTTTAGACTTCAAGAGGGCTGGACCTTTAAGTCAAAATATTTTATTTGTGTATAAAACACTGAACACTGTTGTGTTAATAATGAAAAAATAAATTACAAAACAAGGTGGGAATGAAGTAAAACACCTAAATCATTGAAGTAATCATTAAGTAAAATAATTTCACACATTGTACAAGAAGTTTTAAAAGTTTATAACAACCCAGCAATTCTCTTCTTTGTGTTCATGATACTTTACTGCATTTGTATGCCAGTACATACCATGGAGTGAAAGCAGATGTGGTGTATCGCTGTGAGACCTGCCTGCAGACCTTTGCTAACCGCAGCAACTTAAAGATCCACGAAAAGCACGTCCACAGCAGCGAGAGGCTTTTCTCCTGCGGCTCCTGCTCGAAGACATTCAAGCGAAAGAAGGATGTTGTCCGGCACCAGAGACAAGTGAGGACTGATGAAATATCATTTCAGTGTATTGTATTCATGTTGTTGCATTCATGACAAAATATTTACCACATTTCTGTCTTGTATACACGTTGCTTCTCAGGTGCACGAGCGTAACAATCTGCATCACGTTTGCCCCGAGTGTGGAAAAGCACTCAGCTCCAAAACGGCCCTGTTGTTGCATGAGCGGACGCACACGGGTGCAAAGCCGTTCCAGTGCACCGACTGTGACGCGAGGTTCAGCCAGAACGCTGCCCTCAAGATGCATCGCAGGTACTGAAGTCAAATACCGACAGCAGCTCTCCATGGAAAGACTATAGAGAGCTGCAGAGAAACCTGGAAACGGCTGCTCACAAAAACACATGTTAATGTATAAAATGTTTGAAATGTTTGAAAGGCCTAAACGTCTGTGTTCCCCATGTGCAGGACTCATACAGGAGAGAAGCCATTTGCATGTGATCAGTGTGATGCCCGGTTCACACAGAAACACATGTTGGCTTATCATAAGAGATCACACACAGGTAAGACTGATATAACATTTTCTTCCATATTAATATGTAATGTAGCTAAAAGGTTGGACCCCATAAGGATTTGTACGAATACCAGACATTTAAAAGGTTGGTTGTTTCTCTGTTTTGTTTCCAGGAGAGAAGCCATTCATGTGTGAGGCTTGCGGGAAAAGCTTTGCGTCTAAAGAATACCTCAGGCACCACTCAAACATCCACACCGGGTTCAAACCGTACAAGTGTGAAAAGTGTGGCCGAGGCTTTGCTCAGAGAAATTCTCTTCACCAGCATTTAAAAATACACACAGGTAATCTTATCATGAATAAATGACACTTTTCTTGAAATCGTTGTTTTTGTAGTTTTGAGTGTTCTCCCGTTTTGGTCACATGCGTCTCCTCTTGAACGACTGTTAGGTGAGCGTCCGTACAGCTGTAAAGACTGTGATAAGCAGTTCACCCAGATCAACGCCCTGCAGAGGCACCAGCGCATTCACACAGGAGAGAAACCCTACATGTGTGGCCTTTGTAACCGCACCTTCACAGACATGTCCACCCTTCGCAGGCACACTATGGTGAGCAGCGTTTGTCTTACTGTGGTCGTTCTATCTGTTAGGATATTGTCAAATATGACTGTTTTTTTTTTTTAAGTGCTGAGGGATCAGACTGCTATGAAACTAACCTGAGTTGCCTTTCAGACTCATGACTCTGATGCTCCCTGGAAGACCTACCTGGTGGTGCTGAAGGGAAATGTGGAGGACAAGAAACAAAAATCTCCCACCAAAGGAAAGACGGAAAAAGCAGCAGCAGGGGAGAAGAGGAGCTCAGAGAGAAAAAGTGCTGATGGTGCTGCTGCTGATGATGTTACAGCTGGTGCTGATGGTGAGGCTGTTGCCGATGCTGCCACTCATGCTGCTGATATTGCAGTTCCAACTAACAGTGACTCCATTGTGGTGCCCGTTGAGCCGGTCACACTCCCATCCGATTGGTCAAGTCACGGAACCATTGCTCTGGTCAGCCACGCTGGCCTCGGCAGTATCACTGTAATCCACACTGAGGCGTCGTCCGGAACACAGGTCCAACCCATTTTGACCACTGACACCACAGGGACCAATATCATTTCAATAGACGGGTCGGCTATCCCCGTGCCCTTCACCATACCTGTGACTATGGCTCATCCAGTCCCTTTGTCCTCTGAGGCCTCCTCCTCTTTTTCTGTGCCCTCAGTTCTCTCAGTTCCTGTTTCTGATGGTACACTGGCGTCAGTCTCAGTCATCCCGTCTGTTTCCACGTCATCTGTCCTCGAAACTGCCGTTTCACAAACAATTCTGGCTCCAAGCTCTGAGACCAAGATCACATCGGCGATCGATATATTACAGGCTGATATTCAGACTGTCATTGTCGGTGAAGACGGTTGTGGAAAAGAAAACCCTGCGGTTGTCCAAAGTGATGAGCAGCAAAGGACAGTAATTAACTGTTCAGATGAACCCGAAAAGGCCTCAGATCAAGAGGCAGTTTAGAGCCATCGTGTAAATATTAACATATTCACCTGCAGATCAATCACTTTCTTAAAGTGCGTGTAAAGCAAATACAATGAAGAGATTCTCCTTTCCACACATTTATATATTGGCTGAGAACATTTGAAAACTGTGGAGTAAATACAGTATTTTTTTAGGCGTGTCTAAAAACCACAGATGACATAGGTAGCATAACTGCTCCACAAATACTGTAATGATGTAAAAACACTCTATCAGCAGTCTAACACTACTGCCTTTGGTTTGCTGACTAGCTGAGGTGTCCTATATTGCAAATGTGTCATACCATGATGCAAAAACACACAGAAAAGCTCTGTGAAAGTTGAGGAAATAAAGAAGAGAAAGAAGAGCGGACTCCTGCTGTGAGACTGCAACTACCACTGATAGAGAAAGGGGGAGACAGAGAGCAGGACTGTAGCTAAACCAGCTCTGTGTTAAATATCCTCTGTACTAACGCTGACAAACAGCGATGTTCACATGTTTTAAGAATTTAGCCACATATTGTATTTGTATCCCTTTACACGCACTTTAATGTTGTATGTAATGTATATACTTGGAATTAGCAGCATGTGACAGTGTCTTCTCACTATGTTGTGTTTCATTAATAACCACTTAGATGTGATGTTACCTGTATTTCACACCGTGGTAGAATATCACCATTTTCATGAAGAACCTGCTGAGCTTCAGCAACATGCTTAAGATATGTTACTAGTGTTATGTGTACTGAACAAATGGAATAACACATTTTGGTTTAAAGCAGGGTTTCTCACTCCTGGTCCTGGGGAGCCACTGTCCTGCATGTTTCCCTGCTCAAACACACGAGCTGACCACTTGAATCAGGTGTGTGGGCTCCCCAGGACCAGGAGTGAGGAAATAAAGTAATTCTGTTGATTTATTTTTTGGTCTGAATGTAAATAACGGTTTCCAGTTTGTCGAAAGTGATGCCGTGTTTTCATAATGATAATCAAGTACGCCACAAAAGAGTGGGAGGATTCAAAAGGCAGTGTCTGAAAACACGTGTTCTGAAGAACAACATTCATCCAAATTAAATGCAGTTGAGCTATTGAAACGAGTAGGTTTGTTTCATTTGTTTCAGAAAAACAAGAAAAGTGCAAAGTAACCTAATGATGAGAGTTTGGGAAATGTACACTGAACCATGTGAACAAATGAACGAATGTTGTGTAAGAACAGGATGCAGTTATGTCAGAACAAGGTCACAGAAAACGGATTGATCTATTTCAAAGTCATCACAACAAGCTTCACTGCTCAAACAAAGAAGTATGACGTCACAGATGAACCAGGGGGCAGCAGCGCTGTGGCAAATACAATGATAAAAGCCTCTTGTTGGCTGTATTTGTACAGCAGATTAGTATTGGTTTTAATTAAATCTGACCTCATAAAACCAGTGTAGAAAATGCTTTTCAATAATATTTTTATGTATTTCACATCTCGTGTGTGTGTGACTATCAGTTAGGTACAAACAGTTCCTGAGTGTTTCAAGGTCAGAGAAGGAAAGCTGTTCAGTGATGACCTTAAAAACTCATTTCAGCATTGTTGGGAAATAAATTACTAATATTGCCAGGTGTTCAGTTACATAGTGCAGTTCAGCAACAGGGTTACACTCCACAGAAATGTAGGATTACAGACACAAAAGAAGATTGAATCATGTCTATTACATGCATATGGTCGAAGGCAGCGCAGTGTGGGATATAATACCTTTATTATTGTCCATTCGCACAAGCATACACTTCATATCCTATATTCAATGCCATTCCATCTGGAAGAAGCCGGATACACAGGGCAACTGACCCTTTTGTAAAAACTTTGGTCTGGCTCACTAGTGAATGTAACACAATAACATCCTATACACAATGACATGCTTAGCGAAAAGGCCAGCTGAAAGTATAAACCTTCACTGAGTATTCACAACACGGCACAGCACGAGATGACGAGTGACTAATGATGCACAACAATCCCAAGACAGCTGCACTGGGAATGAAATGAGGAAGGACTTTCATGTCAGTGCTTGTCATTCAGAAGAACAGTTCACAAGGGCAAACTATAAAGTTCTGCTTTACAAAGTCAAACATTCAAAGTATTATTACATCAACAGATACTTATGTGATAATAAATCACCCGAAAAGTAATAAATCCATGGATATGTATAGAAAAAAAGAAAGAGGTTGTGATTAGGTACAAATGAGTAACAGTCTACATTTGGTGCACATCATTGCCCTTCATCAGGATGAAACTCTCCTGAAACCAAAACCTTTTTAATGGTCATGAGTTTCGAGGACAACCGCTTTACTATTTTAACACAACTCAAATTAAGATAATAGTAGTTTCTTCAAAACCCATACAATGATGATCTTATATACAACAAATACAACGTTTAAATAATTTCAATATAATAAACTAGATTACAAAAAAAACAAACCGCCTTTGACTAGGGAGGAAACGGTAATTGTACAAAACATGCAGTGCTTGTCGTCCATACTAGTGTTAGTTTCAATACAATACACCGCTCTGAAATCCCCCAGCAGAGATTTCAGCAGAGAAAGGTATGCAGCAATCCTCCAGACAGAGGTGAGGGCGAGAAGATATACATTCTGACTAGATTCAGATATGCTCATAAGGAAAGCGAGATAGTGCTCTGAAAGTACAGCAGTGAGCAGTGGTATAATTCAAAATCATCGGCAGATGCTCCTGTCCTGATGCTATACACAGTGAGATTGTGTGTGTGTGTGTGTGTGTGTGTGTGTTTGTTTGTGAAAAGCATGCGTGATGGATTTGTCCCTCCATGCTGCGATTCTGCCTGAACCTTCATTCATTTCAAATCCCCTTCATCTCCCTGGATGGTCTTCTTGATGCGCAGCAGGATGGTCGTGTGCCACTGATCCAGACGTGAGATTGAGTCAAACTCCTTTACCTGCAGACAGAAAAGGACAGAGCCACATGAGAGGTGCTTTTGTTCCCAAATTAGGATTACCATCAGAAGGTTCAGCTCATCACCGTTTGATTTGTGAAATTCACTGCAAAATTCAATAAACAGAAGTTCATGGACTTCAAAAAAAAATTAATTGTCATTATAATCTCACAGGCTTTTATTCTGATAATTCAAAATATAATCCTGTATTTGTGTTTTATTGTGAAATTATTATAAGTGTGGCTATTTCAGACAGGAAGTAGATTTAAGTGGGATTTATACATTTATAATCTGTAATGTATAAATCCTATTAACAATATGTATGCCATTACTACTGTACAGTTTTAATTAACAAGAAATATGTAGTTACACCACAGTAATATACTGTATTGAATTACTTCGGTCACATTAAGGAAAAGTGCAGTATTTATAAATCACAGTATTACACTGTACAACTGTTGTACATTTATAATAAAATATGGTGCCTAATATGGAAAGTACTGCAAAATAAGAGTGATGTGGCATAACTGGAGTTATAGTAATAACATTATATGGAAAAATATTGCTTTGTCACAGAATAATCATTACAGTAAGATACAGTATTAACCAGAATAGTTATATCCACACTGATACACTTCTAAATGTTGAAGACTCTTTCTCTCTGACTTTGAGTTAACTTTGGAACACAATCTCGGGAGCTCAGCTCGTTCTGTGCTAGTTTCACATAAACATGTAGCCCGAGGCCACTGACAACACTCTTCAGATCCACTCTTCAAATTTGCTAAATACACGAGGGCTCCAACAAAACTACAACAGCTACAGCAGTGGGATTTCTAGACTCACCAAAAACCTCAATTTGACAACTTTTAGTGTGTACAAGACTCACTGCGTCTGTGAAAGCTTCACTGTTCTGTTCCTCATGTGCCTCAAGAAGTTTCTGTTAAGACGGAAAAAAGTGGGTTACTCACAGAAACTGAACAGATTAAAGGGGAAAATGTGAGCCAACAGGTGCCTATGTGTTTTCTTGACATCGAGTTACCTTCAACAACTTGCATTCTCTGGAGTCTGAAAAAGCCGGGAACATCTCTTCATATTTTTCAACTGCAATCTGTGGAGACACGGTTTGTGTTAAAATGTCTACCACAACTCTCCGTCCCCATCCTGAGACTGAGCCACGAAGGAATGAGCTCACCTTCGCGTTGAGCTCGTCGACAATGAAATGACAGAGCGCTGCTTTGAAGAAATACTCTTTGGCGCTGTACTTCAGCAGCGGGTTGTCCATTGTGTTGGCTCCAACCTGGACGCATTCAAATTACACCAAATGAAATAGAGATGTCAGCATTACCGAGTCAGTCACGTCGGGAAGGATAGCTCACAAATCCAACAAGAACCCACCTGCTCGTAGATCTCAATGGACTTCTGGTACTGCTCCAGCTGAGCAGAATAAGCCCCGACCTTCAGCAGACACTTGTTGGCAGAACTACAACAACACATTTAATATGAAACAAAGTGTAAAAGCTGTATTCACGGAGTACATGAGATGTGATGATCATTTATTCCTAGAGGTTTTTCTTGTTTTTTTAGTTTTTTTACATTTAACTCGACAGAAGATTAGATAAATGTAAAACTGATTTGAGACGAGGTCCAAGGAAATGACATGTCCTTATGAAAACCACTCATTATTGTGTTAGTGATTGTATCCCTGTTGTCTATGGACATATATCTGCAGTGGAAATCAGCCTGTATATAAACTATTGATGATATAAAATAACAGGAAACATTAATAGTATTTTTATACATCAGTCAAGCATTTCCAGCATTTAAAACAGGGCTTTTATTACACTATGCATTACTCTATTCCCTTGTTTGTAAGGAGCTAATGTGAGTAAAAATGCTATAGAAAAACTACAGCTTAAATCGTTACAGATCTGTTATTCATGCGTGATTGGTCATGACAGCCTTGCTTTTCTCTCTTATTTGTCAAGATGTTACAAAAGACTATTGTGTACATAAATAAACAGGTTGGCAGAAAAAGGCTATTTCATTCCTCCTGTGCATAACTTTCTGAAAGTGTGATTGTTATTCTTCACAAGAATGTATCTTAATTATCCTTGAATCCAATAGCATAAAAGTAATACAAATAAATAAAATAATGACGTACACTTAGACTTACTTACTCACTTACTTAGAAACTGAATTTTTGTTTTAATTTCTCTCAACATGGCATATTATATATGGATCATTTTTATCCTGGTAAAAAAAAAAAAGTTGGGACAGTACCTGTTTGATTCTTCTCCTTTGTAATAGTCTGCTGCTTGTTCGTAATGTGCAATCGCCTAGACAAAGAAATCAACAAACACAGTAATGTGAACTGTTTTTCAAAACAAATATTCCTTACTTGGTCAAAGGAACAATTGTTAATCGTAATATCTGACAGTGTAACAGACATTACCTTTTCGATATCCACAAGATCAGATTCTAAGATCTCTGCGATACTGATGTGGTGTTTAGCTGCGATGGTGAATCTTCCCTGGGGGAAGAGGGAGAGGAGAGGAGTCATTACTAATCTGGTCTATTCATGGACACATGTCAAGTAAGTCCATGACCAGAGGGCAATGACGTTGTAACTCCTCAGACTATTGTCAAATAAGAAAAGATGCTATAAATATGCTGAAATTGGGGCTCGAAATAAAACGTGGGAGAAAAGGGAAAGGCAGAGTTTCACTTATCAAGATGATGTGTTATCCAGTTGTGTTGAGGTAAAAAGAAAATAACCCAGATGGAGTTTTTCTATGTACTAAGATCTTACCATGTCTGTATAAATATCGATGGCAGCATTTAAACACTTGATTGCCTCTTTTGGCAGCATAAAGAGAAGAGGGAACAGTTAGACATCAGTTAGAAAGGGTTAGATGTGTCAGAATGTTGAACAGAATCTTATGAAGGATTAAGTCATTAGATACAAACCAAACACCTTAGCCAGCTAACCTTCCTCAAAACTAGGGTGAATATCAAATGAGGCCACTCAGGAGAAAAAATTACTAATCGTAAATGCCAGACAATTTTACAGTACTGACATGATGAATTGGTTTCAATAGTCAAAAAGGGAACAATGCAATATCATAGCCAGATACTCAATTTCAGGATTTAGCCAGGGGATAGAATGTGTTTTGGTAATCAAGGAAACTCAATCTTATAATAATAATAATATGACTCCTCTCAGGAGACTGAATTAATTTCCTGCCAGAGGAACATGTCTTGCTGGTACAGTCTCAGGTTCTCTCTGCCGGGTATAAATAAACGTCTTTCGAAAAACAGTATTCATGTTAACACTCTAAATGAGTCAGGAATAGTTCATATAAATATTCAGGTTTACAACAAATTACTGTTATACTTGTCCTGTGTCCAACTAAACAACTGATGCTTAATTAGTTCTGTATAAAAGTTAGAATTACAGCAGAGTTTAATATGAGATAAATAGGGTAAGTGAGTGAAGGCAGTAATCTCTTACCATTTGGGTCAGACTTCTTGTAAGCATTGCCTGCATCAATGAAACTGGTGGCACAGTCATGTTTGTTCTGCAGCTGCATATGGAGACGTGCGGCCTTGCAAAAAGCACTTCCAGCAGCTACAGATGACGGAAAAAAGAAATGTTCAAGCACACATGCCGTTTAGTTCACACTTACTATAGCTTACACTTACATTTAGGTGCACGTTTAAAATGTGTGGCTCTTTTACAAATGAAATCAAATGTGATTACAGATACCAAAAAGCAGCATATAAACCTACAGCATTTCATGTGTGGATAAATTATAAACAGTATATCATTAGAAGAAAACAGCGAATCGCACCACTCCAGTTTTTTGCCATCTTGAACATGTTGGCTGCTCTGCAGTACATCTCACATGCCTCTTCCACTTTGTGATGTCCTCTAGAAACCAAAGAAAAAATGAAAACAGTTAACAAAGTGTTTGCTGTCCAATGAATTATACCTAACTGCACCATAGGGTGATGAACTCTACACCTTCCCAAGCTTTTTGATTTGTCAGGAAGTTCTATTGCTCAAACTGATGGACTCTATCCCTTGACACAGGCATATCTCTCCCTCTATTCAGGCAATATAGATCTCCACCCCTTCATGATAAGAAGTGGACCCTCTAAAGACCCTCTAAACTCTATACATCCACAGCAGAGGAATGCATCACTGCTTGGTCCGTCAGAAATTGCCAGAATAAACTCTGCCAAGACGTACTATATAAAGAAAATGTTGCATATTTACATCTGAGGGTGACCTCCCTTCTTTACGAGAAGACAAAGTTAACCAAAGCAGTAACTAGATTTTTTTTTTAAATTTAAACATTTAAACATAGTTAGCTCTGCTCCATTTTTATTACATGGTAAACAATCATGTATTAGATATGTGCAACTCAGTTTGTAATGAACCCCCTTGATCAGAATACACAATCTACACAATGATAATAATTTTTAATGTAAGAAATTGGAAAATAACAAATAGTATTGTTATACCATTAGTTGGTATTACCAGTAGAGTCGCAACTAACGATTATTTTCGTAATCGATTAATCTGTCTATTATTTAATCAATGAATCGTTTGGTCCATAAAATGTCAGAAAATGTTTTTTTTAAAAGTTGATCAGTGTTTGTCAAACCTGGAAATGACAAGGTTTTCAAATGTCTTTGTTTTGTCCACAAACAAAAATTATTTCTTTGTTATGTGGAGCAGAGAATTAAGAAAATATTCACATTTAAGAAGCTAAAACAATCAGAAATTGTGTTTTAATAATGAAAAAAGCTTCAAACCAATTATGAAACCAGTTGATCAATAAATAATTATAATTATAATTCTAATTACCAGTTAGATAAGCCACGTTCTTGTAATTTAGTTTCGTATTTGGTATCGTTGCCTCTTTTCAAATTATTTTTGTTGCATTATATGACGACTGCCACTGTTATTACTACTAAGTGTACACTGTTCATGGTCCTTATTGTGTGATGACAGCATAACGTGTGGGTGGGATTGGCAAAATCTTTAACATGATTCATATCAGTCATCATGGCAAATCTCTATGATGGCACATCTGTCATCACCTCACTATATTCTTCTGAGTGCATGTGCTTGAGTGCATGCCTTAAAAATTAGGAACACACACACAAAATAGTCTTAAAATGTAGATTATAAGATGAATTAAATTCCTGAGAATTAGATAGAACTAGATAAAATTGCCTGTTCAGCCAAGACAGCTTAACATATCAAACTGTACATTTACAGCTTGTTCTATTGATCATGGATTATGCCATTCTAAGTAAATACAAGTGTGAGTTTCTGCGTAGCCTCCGGGCTAGCCTTCTTATCTGCAGGCACGTTAAGAACCTTGGATGACTGCTTAGCAGGAATTTTTTAAATGAATGACATGTGACTTGTGTCGTCTACTACGAGTTTATTATTCGACTGTGACGTATTTCCAGGTCTCTTATAATAACAGAGCTAAATGAATGTTTGTATGTGTGTAGCTAGCCGCCTGTTCCCTGGTGCAGTGCTGTCTGTCTTACCCTCCAAACATTCCTCCCAAAAAAGAGCCGGAAGACTTGACTTTTTTGTCAGCGTCAGCCATTAGCTGAATGGCTTCCTTCTCTTTCCCGGACGTGTCCATTTGTTTCGCTGTGTTTGCAGAAAATGTAAAATAAAGCAGTTAATACCCGCCTAGGATTCAGCTGTGTACAGTAAGGATTACAGTCGATAGCTTTACTTCTCGTGGGCGTGCACCAGCCAGTAGCTTAGGCTCGCCCCGTGGAATCATGGGAGTTAAAGTACCGTGCGCCATAAACACAGTCAGCCTCAAGACTAAAGGAACTACAACTCCCGATAAAACGTGAAGCAAATTATTTAGCCAGTGTTACGTAATATCTGGTGTCAATTCGCGAAAATATATTTTTTTAACTTTACATTAAAGTGGACACGCTGTCAACGTTCTATTTACTATAAAGACAAAATATGATATTTTATCGCCTGAAAATGATAAAGAAGCAACATTGTCGGTGTATGTTATTCTGTTTCTGAACACTAGAGGGCGCTACAATAACACAGCTTAATCTGTTTTCACTGTACAACTCATCTTCAAACTTTCATTTCATAAGAAGTTATTTCTGCAAAAAAGACAACTTTTTACGTATGCATATGTTGTACTTACACTTCCTCTCATGCTTTGAACGTCCTATCATGATGATGACTGTGTAGGGAGCTGATAATGCATGAAAAACACAGGTGACACCTATAAAGATAATGAGCCAGTTAAGACTAACACCCAGTCTAGCAGCCTACTTAACATTTTGTATCATCAAGTATTTGAACTGTGGATATTTCAAGGTTTAATTCAGTACTGCACATTAAAAAGGACATTATTGTACTGTGTAGTGCACAGTATTTTACTGGTGGGTAGTAAAACAAGCACCACCTTGTTATTTGTCTGCTACAAAGGTTGTTACATGTCTCATAAAGATGAAAACTTCGCTTGGTGCATTCAATACTTGATTTGAGATGTTTATTTGCCATTCGTGCACAAAAGACAACCTGCACATAGGGACTCTTGTGTAGGGCTTCTACAGTCAGTGTCATTAGAGGGCAGAGGAAAGAACAAAAGGAAGATTAACAATAAAAGACAAGGCAACTGAGATACAAAAAGGAAATGCAACACTTTTCAAAAAGGATAGCAGGAAAACACAGAAGAACAGGTTTATGATAATTGAATGAACAATTATCATAGTGTGGTTAGTGGTTACTTGAACACAAACAGAACTCTCCCAATAAAGAATTGCGTTGTTGCATGACTCATCAACGCTGTAATGAAAATAACTTCACCTGAGATTCAGGAACAGGAACAATAATCCTCAGGTGCTGTCAACATAATTTGCAGCAGTCATTGTCCTAACTTAAACTTCCTTTACACAGCTGCAATGTAAGACTTTGTCATGGTCCAGATAACATTTTCATGTTTCAGCAAGTGAGTGTATTATTTGATGAAACATAAACAATTATTAGCTGGGTTGGGTGGAGTGTTTTTATTTGAATGGAATGTTTTGAGGAACCATACTTTGACCTTTAAAAAAATAAAAATAAAAGAATTATCACTATAAGCAAAATGTGCCATGTAGTAAAATCCTGTATAAAAAATATCAAGTGGAATAAAACACCAAATATAAATAAATGTGTCTAGTAATGATTTTATTTACATCAATAATTCCACTCTCATGTCCTCAAGTGTGGAATCAAGTATTTTGTTTCATTCATACAGATATATACAGAGCTTGCATGGCTTAATCATTGCAAAGTGTGCAAGTCAGTTTTAGGTATTTTGCTGTGTTCAAAGTGCACCATTGACAAGTTCTACTAGATCACAAATTCCTGTGTAGGGTTTAAAATCAACAAGCCACCACCTCAAGAGAGCGTGCAAGAGAAGTGTACACTGGCCCTGAGGGAACAGTACAACATGGCAGGCTCTCTATAGAGCTATTGTTTGCTTTTGTTCAGTTTATCTGAGTAGACCATAACATGGTGTATTCACACACTCACATTTCTCCCTATATCCTACACACTTTACATTCAACATATTTTAAGTTTAATTTTCACTAAAAGAAAGATCTCATGCAATAAAAGGCATTTGTGACAAGCGATCCATAAGAAGTGTGGAAGTTGTTTTGTACAGAAATCATCGTTCCAGTCATTTGGAGTAGCAAAGAAGAAAAATGTTGGCATGACCAACTCTTCTTTAAGGCTGCTGTACGTTTGCACTGTTAAAAACAAAATGTCTTCTCCACATATAAAATAGATCAAATAATTACAGGATGCGGTGAATCTTGTACGCCTGCAGAATGTTAACAATAACAGCCATTTCACCCATAGAGTCAATAAAGTAGGAGTTTGAATGTATGGAAAGGAGGAGTTTCTGACAGTCCGCCCGCGCTCTTTCAAGTGCTATAGTTTACACACTAGGAGGTCATCCTAATGCATGTCCTGTGCGTAGCATACAAACTTAACCCAGCAATGGATGTGCTATTACTAACTGATATTTCAAAAATAACATTTCAGGCAATGGCTAGATGCACAGAAAAGATAAACTGGCAAAACAGCATAATGAAATGTCATCATAAACCAAATGACAATTGACCATGCTGTTAAAAATTGACACTCACAAAAAAACATAAGCATTAACTTTTTAGCACTTTGACTATACAGAGAAGAAAAACAATGGCTGAATAAATATCCACAGTCCACTCGGAGACCTAGGTGTGCTGATATAATCCATAAACCAAGAATAGCTGCTATAACGCTTTGGCAAACCATTCACTACTGTACTTTAACAGAAGATATAAATAAGTGTATATATTCTTGTGATACATAATGAAAAGAAAAATATTGACAATCTCATCTGCTACTTATGACATTAGCCATCTTGAGTTAAGATAGTTTAGGAGTGATTACAAGGAGCTGTGGCCAGAATCGGACTCGGCACTGCCAGCGCGGGCCTTTGTGGCAATGCATGGAGCCATGGAACAGGGGATGGAGTAGCAGGTGCAGGTGGCGCTCTTTAGGGTCTCCTCTGTAATAACCTCCTGCAGGGAGTATTGCCCCTCTACTTGGAAGATGTTTGGCTGCTCCCCTTGTTCCTCACAGATACTACAGGGGAAAAAAAGAAAACATTCTTCAGTTATACTTGGGTTACTCAGAAACCAAGCTGATGGCAGTTTACCTCATGCAAAACATTCTGCTGACCAAAGTAAAACCAAAAATAAGGCGAGGCATGAGGTACAAATATTTTTACACTGGAGTTTCACGTCGGGCAAAACTCAGAGCACACATTTCAGTCAATAGGTTACACTGAATAACAATTTACACATGATTGTGTTACTACCATGACACAATCCATTAGAGCAGTGGTTCTCAAAAATCTTACACCAAGTACGACCTGAGAAAACATTGAGCTACCGAAGTAACACAATTATCACCAACGTTAAAATAGAGTGGTGCAAATAGGCCGAGCAAAGTCAGCTGCGGACAAATTTATTCACAATAAGATCTCTCTCATCATCATCCTCCTCTTCCTCACATATACATGAGAACCATGGCATTAGTGTCTAAATAATGTAAACAATAATAAGACAGTCGTTTAATTCTTTAAAGACTGATATGAGTGGAAGAAGAATAGTAGAGCCAGGCAAGGTGCAAAAATATAGGACTTAAAACGAACTAGCAAAGGATTAGTCCCGCTCCGAGCTTCATTTCATGCACTCATGCCACGAAAACATGTCAAAAATGTAGGCTAAAGGAAGTGACTGCACTGGTTGCCATTTGAACAGCCATCTCAGCCATCCCAAATATTTACCAGTCAAGTATGGAACACAGTAAGAATGTTGGTCACGAGGTAAGCCACTCTCCTGAGACTGTGTACTCTCCACATAGACCTCTTTCACTTAAATTCCTTAGAATGAGTTACAAGTGGTTAAGGTTTCGACTCCAGCCATGGATGAAATAAGAGCCGGTCAAAGTTAAGACACGTTTAACCTTACAGGAATAATTCACCAAATGAAGATAAATTATAGAAGAGCATCCAGTGCATTCAAATGTTTAACAAAGAAAGCAAAGTGCAGTACAAGCAGCTCATACGCAAACGTAAAAGGTGCAAATAATATAAGAATGAAATGTCATTGTAAGAGATGTGCTGTTCTATCTGAATACTGGTGCGGTGATAAGCTAAAAAATAAAAAATAAAGCTTAAATGCAGGCCTCTTTGATCAAGATTATATAAAACAAATGCACATTTTTTGTTTCATACAATAGCCAATATGTCAGTGGACAGAGTCTAATGCATTAAATAAGCCAATCAACCCATTGTTGCAGATTCAGCGTCAAAGTTGTACATCACCGACAATCATAAATCATAAGATCAGAAGGGCACAGAAATGATTAACAAGGCAGTTGACCAATTAAAGAACTGACTATTATCAGTGAAACACTGAGTGTTGGCTCTAAAGTGCTGTGCAGAAGGTTTTAGGCACTTCAGATTTATATCCATCATATAATGACAAAGAACCAAACCTAAAACTAGAGTCAGACCCATCTTCAGTGAAAAAAGTGAGTTGAGCTCTAATCAATATCATGGAGTCAGTCTGTCAGTCTGGGATTACACACAGACACCAGGACTGATCTTTTATCCACAGAAGAAATTCCATCTCTTTGGAAGCAATAACCTGCCAAGTACTTCATAAAAGTGTGCACACGTGTGCCAAAGGAGAAATTATGCTGTTAACACCAAATGTAGATTTAGATTAGTCTGTTTCCAATACTCGATTGAGGTCACTTTGTATAATTCAAATTAGCATATACCTTAGAGGGTGTAAAACTAGAATTTCCACCTTACAGTTCAGACCAGAACATCAGACCAATCCCATATATTTAGGTCCCGTCTGTGCACTGCACTGAAGTTAAAGGATATGGTGAATAAAAACTGTTGTGGTATTATTTTTGAAAGCATCTTTGATTCACTTTTAGTGCCTTAAACTTAAGCTCAGCACTGGAAGAGAAGTCAACTGTCTTGCATCATTATCAAGGAACAGTATTTTGTTCCTGCTGCATTTGAATTTCAGGCAATATGAAAAACCAGCCATAGGTGACTAACGAAAGACAGACAGGAACCAGACAGACATTACGGAAATCTGGAGAACTTGAGTCAAAAATTGGCTCCAAACTTTCACAAATTCTGCAAAAAGAGAGGTACAGTTACAACAACAACAACAACAACAACAACAACAACAACCCAAAGATGTCAATTTTTTTTACTTAAAATTAAGTAACACTTGGAATTGATGGAGACAAGTGACTTGTAACACAGAGTTCAAAGCCCACTGTCTGGTGTGGTATATTCGCGTCTAGAGTGAAGTCCAAACATTAATATAGAGCAAATGTCATGTTATAGTGAAAACAGAAGTGGAACAGCTGAGCAAACAGTCTGCTAAGTGACCACACAACTTTGCTGAGACCAGGGAAATCCACCCTGCTCCGCCTTTACTTAACAACAGCTTTTGTGCCAGTTTCAAACCCACACACAAAATGCTCAGTGAACAATCAAAACACTTTTATCAGCAGTTGCCAAGATATTATCATGCGTATCAATGCTTGACTACATAACCTTGAGCTTAAATACCAAGGACCTCATATAGATATACGATATAGTAGCATAATAAAAATTTAAGTGTGCATGAAAAGCCCCCAAAAATATATTTGATTTATAAAACTGCGTATTACAGTAAATCCATCAGTGACGGGCACAGTAAGCATGTGACGTTTTAACCTACCTATCATAGATCAGCCCATCTATCCCCTGCTCCCTCAGCCTCTTTCTGGTGTCATGGTCATTGTTGTCATCTCCCCAGCAGAACACCACCAGGCCTTTAGACTGGGCATCGCCAATGTAGACAAGGTTCTTAAGCAGGTCCTCGGAGTGGGCACTAATTCCCTGAAAGAGATGCCAGGAAATTGTAGTCAGAAAAAGTAGGAAATACAACTCAAAATAATATTCTATTCACTCTCGTGCAAATGTGTGTGTCCTCATCATAACACATAAAAAGCAAGCCAATTCATCTTCAACTGTGCTTTTGACTGAACAAGAGATGACAGAATATACCGACTGCAATTTTTCTGTCAAAATCTTCCCTCATTGAACCTACAGCCGGATGCCTAGGACAGCTGACACAGCACCGTGCTAGCAGACATGTTTGTTATGTTGACTTCTGTGTCCACTGACATGAGGGTGGTGGGTTATTTCTAGGTCATTGGCTCAAGAGCATTTCAGCAGTGTTTGCTTATAGAAAATCCAGCTCTTTCCAAAACAGTTCAATTATCCTATCAAAGTAAAGATCCTGATATATATAGAAATCAGGAAGTTTGACAGAACTATAGTAAAGGTTTATGCAAAGAACTAATGTTTGACTTAGCTGTCAAAGTTGGAGATAGTGTAGTTTCATGTGTTGAATTGTGACCTCAAATTCGATTATCACCTGTGTGTTTGCTTAGACAAGTGTTTCCCAAACTTTCTGTGTAGGGACACACTTTTTAAAGAACTATTTTTGACGCAAATGTTAATTGTAACAGGGGCAAATGTGGGCACAGTGTAGCTACAAATTTACAGCTACATCTGTAACACCTCGATTTGAGTTGTTAAACAAATCATTTTCATGAAGTGTTTAGAAATCAATGAAAATGTAATTTTATGGATGTTATTTAAAACATACACACATAAATCTGAACAAAAAGGTTGTAGAAAACCCTGCAAATTTGTTTGATTTCACTGGCTTGTACAATCACTTAAGTAATTGGTGCTTACAAACTGTAAATCACACAATAAATTGGGTTGCACTGGCATTTGTTCAACAGCAGGTAGGTCATAACCTTCAGCTAAGAACACTCACCAGAATGTTCTCACTCTGAGCAAAACTTATGGCAATCTGAGTGGTCTGGCAGCGGATGTCCATCAGTTCAGGATACCTTTCTGAGATTCCCTGAGTAAGGAAAAGGATGGGGTACTTGTTCTGCTTCTGACGAACCCTGAGAGAAACATGAAAAGATGTTAGGTGATGGAGAAAATCTGTCATTTGGTTCCGGACTATCCTCTTTTATGCATTACTGATTTATAAAGAGCAAGAACATTTAAGGATTTTCACATCCTGCAATAAATAAATGGTAAGTAAATTAGTTATATGACTAAATTTAACACCTTGGTTCCCTTTTTATTGTGTTTTCAGGTATGAAATGAAAACAACATTAAAGTAAACTGTAATTGTGCTCACATTGTGCATATATCTGGGTCAAAACTAGAGAAGACGATGCGTCTTTTGCCAGATTTTTGCAGAACACAAGACAGAATAATATCGAGGAAGCTGTTCATGTTGAAGTAGGAAGATAGTTTGCCGTCCCACGAGCCGTCCTGTCAAACAAAAAACATACAATCAGTTAAATAAGAAAAGAACGTTTAATTTCATAATTATGGCTCACTCGGTCAAAGAAACTACTACAATCCACTATTAATCACCTTCATCTGGCATATCCATTTAAGCTCAATGTTGAAACCCACATTATCAGGAACAGCCTGGAAGATCTGAAAGAGTTTAAGAAAAAATATTGTAGATTATTTCTATTTTGCATGACAAAATAAAGCAAAATAAACTGATGGACACTCAAAACTGCTGGACACAAAGAGGAGAGGAAGAGAATACCTGATAAACAACAGGTTATTTAACAGTTTATTCACAAGCAATTCACTGCAACAGAAGCAAATAGTGCCATTAAACGTTAGAATAGAATAATCGTTCATAATAATGATTAAACAATGTGTTTAAGAGACCATAGTTAACCTGTGAGAGTGAAGGGAATGGCTGATGCTCATCAACTTCATCTTCATCGTCAAGCAGATCTGGACAAACAAAACAACAGATTAATGTTAGTGTACATCACTCATTCACTCCATCTGTGCAAAAAATAAAAAGCCTACACTACTTATGGTTTCCTACCTTTGAGATCACTGGCCTGCAGTGCAGCAACATGGGCCAGCTATGTAACAAAGTAACAAAACATTGCAAGATAAGTAAAACAAATGATCACATGAGAACACAACTGAGGCTCTAACACCTAATGCCTTATATTTTCCATTGGGTTTGCTGGAAGACAGATAAACATGACTGCTGCTAAACTGGTTCTGCATTTGTAACATGAACTTCAATTTTCAATCACAGGTTGTTTACCTTCAGAAGCTGCAGCTGATCAAATGTCAAGTCTTTGACTGGCACCTCGATGAGCTCCAGTGAAGTCTTGTCATTTTTCTATAATATAATAAGCAGTTATATTATAGTTTGAGCAGTGAACCAACCATTTATTAACCATTTATTCTCTTAAGTGCAAGGTGATAAAGCGATGAATGATGATGATGTTCATCTTCAAACACAACAGTTCTTGAATTTACCTTCTTGGTGGATATGCAGCATGTCAGGTCATGGTATACAATAGGAACAGCATCCTTGGAAAGGTGAACATCAAACTCTACATACGCTGCACCCTACATGAACACAAACGACATGGGATTGAGGCAGAAGTTGTTGAATGGAAATGTTTAGTCATTAATTAATCCTTAGCTTGGCTTACATGCTTGGAAGCACTTTTGAATGAGGCTATTGTGTTCTCCCTGACTCTGTGGTGCCTGTAAAACACAAAAGAAGTTGTTTGAAACAAAACTGACGCAACAAAGGACCTGTATGAGTACATATCATCATAATGTGTCTGTATATGCAACGCCTCCTATCCAGTCCTATCAAAAAAAACCTGATGTTGTGACTCACTTGGCTGCATGTGTGCTGCCAGCTCCTCTGTGACCCACATTCAGAGCACTTCCTTTCTTCCAGTGTTTGGCGAACGAGGCACTCATGTCACACAGCAGCCCCTGGATGGGCCGAATCACCAGGAAATCCACTATAACAGAGTGATAAGTCAGAAGAACAGGATTGTGAGTACAGTGTATGAAATTTCAATTTCTATGCAATACAGAAAACAAGTCAAATAAATTAAGTACTTTAAATACTTAGAAAAATTATGGTACAGTCACCATTGCTTTGTTTTCAGCCGTTGTCAACGTGAAAATCTTACCTCTCACTTTCCCGATGGTCTGTCTGGAGTTTCGACCCATGATGGGAAGAGTGACTACTCCGTTGTCTTTGCCACTCTCGGGAAAAGTGGAGGAGAGAAGACAAGCTGTGCCCACATATCCTGGATGAGTGTCTCCCTGGACAACATGCTCACTCAGATCTTCCTGTTAACATAAATTTGAGATTTATTTCACACTGACCAAATAAAGCAACAGAAGTCTAATTGTGCTGCCTGATTTCACCAATATTTGTACATCAAGAATGCAATTATTTTAAGAAAAGTGTTCGGAGGTAGTATTTACAAGACTTATCATTACCTCAAAGAACTCAAAAGTGAGTTCTAAGTTGTCTGGATCCATGGTGTGAATACTGTACTCAGTCCACCGGGTCGGCTCCAGTGCATATCCACATTCAGGCTGCGAGTGACGCGACCTATAGCCATTGGCACTGATCATACTCATCTCCAGAGTGGTGGTCATCTTGTTCCAAGATGAAGGACTAAGTGCACCATCCTCTTCATCTTCCTCCTCCTCAATCCCCTCCAATGTCAGCTTGATTCTGGATGGGTGGGCAAAATAAAGAGTCAGTAAACAGATGCTGCCACAATAAAAGGTACATTTATGAAAAAAAGTAAAAATACAATAAAAGATTCAAAGGTACTTCCAGCTATGTTTCCCATCTTTATTCCAGGGACTCTGTTACTCGGGTAACAGGCAGACACAGTGATCATAACACTGTCATCATGATCTCCCCAACGTTGCTTTCGAGAACAACTTTCACTGGCGTGTGTTAAACTCAATCTGGGTGTCACCCTTACCTGAAGCGGGACCTCTTGAATTTCTTCTTAGTGATGGACACCGGAGAGGTCTTTGAATAGTGCAGACGCAGGCGAATCTCTGTCTGGCATGTAAGCCAACCAGAGTCTACACATTTCACCCCATCTGTAGAGGAGGGAGAACACATACATGATGACAATGCATATCCACTTCCAACTCCAATGAATGACCAGAACCAATATTGTGCTGGTAGCAGCAGAGAGAGCAGGGACTAGACAATTGTTTGTTCTGTGAAACAAACAACGGTGCCTACAAGTGATTACAATAAACTGTACAGTTATCCTACAAGTTTAAGTACACCAATCTACTTACTGTTAAATCCAAATTGTCCATCATCAATGTTCTGGTGTGATGCTGTAATAAAGGACACAGATAATTAAAACCAAATCAGAAGAATCGGTATAGTAAAGAAAATTAAGGACAAATCAAATTCAGAGCAAAAGTGGTTTGCTCTGAATTTGATTTGCCCCAAATTTAACCATTAAAATACAATTGTGTTTAACTGTAACTGAGAGTATGAGTATGACATTATGCAGGATGTTTCTGAAACTACACAGACCCCAAACAAATACCTACAAATATTAACTTCATATTAACAACAAATCTATATTTTATCAGGATTTGCTAGAGGAAAGGATGAAAGAAATAAAAAAAACCTGAATGGGGGGATGTTACAGCAAGTATCAAGTAGGGTAGGGCCATGGCTTTTTAATAGGTATTGACTAGATAGGTTTAGACTTGTGCTGCAGTGTTTCCTCTGTGGCTATAGAGAAATCTAACAATACCTGTTAGAGTAGTCCAACAAGTACTGTTCCTGACCTTTGACAAAGCACACACACACCCACAACCACCCCTACAAACACAAACAACCATCATGCATACTTCCTAAATTAGTATAATTACTACCATTCCTACACTTCACAAAAAGCTGATCCCATATTGTAAACAAACCTTACAGTGGATTACGCAAAAAGTTTTTCCCGGTTTTTAGTCTTTTTTTTTTTTAGTGACGTGTTGTTTGTGATACGTGCGTATCATGAAATCAATGTATACTATGGCGGTGAAGAGGAAGCACTGCAGACATGGTCCAATCTTAATATCCCAGAAATACCAGCCTCATTCTGGAGATTGAGCACAAAGTGACCATACATTGTTGCTATGGGTAACTTTTACACATAGTACTAGAGCAGAGGGGATGGGAGAGCTATAAGGGGTTTGAGTATGACACCCTTTACCAAACCCAACCAAACTGTGCACCTTTGTTCTATACCTGTGGGGCTCATCGTGCGAGGGTGATGATGGGTCTCCCACATATTGACTATCACTTGACAGGGACCACCTGCACTCTGCAATTCCAATGTTTGGTACAATGTTAGGGTTCTCAGATCACAAACATTGAAAATACTTTTTAGTCTGGTATCAAAGCTGTCTTTGGACCAGAGTGAATGAAAGGACTTAGAGCTGGTGTAGTCACCAATCCCCAGCAAGCCACCATGGGTTGAAATCTGTAAAGTGGATTTGTTAGTCAAAAATAAAACATAGATAGGAACTGGGGGGCATTGTTGTAGTTACACATTACACTGGTCTCTTCATCTGTAATAAAGAAATCATTAAAAAAAAGCAGAGTTTACATTTAAACTTTTACAGTTTTTCCCACAGGCATGAGGAGAAATTTCAACAACTTAAATCTAAGTTGTAAACTTCTTAAAAGGTCACGGTAGATGCGATAATCCAATGACATGTGTCACCTCACAGGAACTTTGAGCTTCTGCTTTTTCATAAGTAGGCCTTATCACACTAAATGAAACTATCACAGGGGGAAGTTGGGAATTAACTCTCATGCAATGTGAGCCTCATCCTTGTAATAGACTAAGCAAGAGATACGACACTGTGACATTTTTTCCAGGGAAATGACCAACGCATTTTCCTAGTATTTCTTTTCAGAGAAATCTGATCCATGTTAAGTCATGTTTGTCTACAGCTCTATACACGTGAGTTTATCACAGGTTTGGAGGACTTGCAAGTTCAGATAGGAGAGAGTTGGCAGTTTGCCAGAAACGGGTTAGTTAGCAAATTCACCCTGAAGTTGTGTACTAATAGAAACACACAGAACAACTCTTTAAAGTGAACCTAGCTTAAAAAGTACAGCTACAGTAAAAGTACAGCTATAGTTTTCTCAGTGCACATAGTTTGCTGTTTTCCTTCTACCTGTTAATGTGCTGTGACCACCAAAAGATGTCGATTGATTTAAAACAGTATTTGTCAGCAATGAACAACTATAGGAAAATAAAACTGTAATTTGTAAAGCTAATTGAGTTACACAGAGAAGAGACTCTGCTCACCTTAGACTCCAAAAAGAAGCCTCTGAAATAGCGGTACTTGGAAATAACTCCTTTGGGCACAGTGACTGTTGTAGTCCAGGTGTTTCTGTCAGAGAATTAGCATGCACATCAATATACACATCACTAAACACATCACTTTTAGAAAAATGACATCACAGTATGTCTGTTATACAGCCCAGCACTACCTGTATGTGACAGATACAGAATCTGCACACTGAAAACACATTTAAACTAATAAGGATAGTACTAGTTTGTTTTTATTCAACCTACCCTTCATTGCTATCAGGACGTAATATGACAGCTTTTTCATGGCTCCAGCTTCCCAATGCTTCACAGCTGCCAACAACAGCAAGCACCTCACCTAGAAAGGTTCAAAATGTCCCTGATTACCTGGAGTAGCTCAAAACAACAACAGGACTGACATTTATAAACAACTTTAACAATATCTGATGTAATTTAAATAGGAACTTCTGACAAATTACAGCAGATGGACTTGACTGCGAGGAGAAGATAAAGGGAGCAGTCATACCTGGAGAAGTTTCTCCTCTGACAGCCAGAGTCACCTGGCAACTCTCCATGGTTGACACGAACACAGACAAAGATTGGCTGCCGGAACAAGCTGAAAGATGTGAACAGGTTTTAACACAACACTAAAACAACATTAAATAGAATTCAACTCAGTTTTCTGTTTTTTTAAAAGGTTGACCTATTAATCGGTTGGGCATCGTATTACTTGGTTATAGAAAGTTTAGAATTTAGAAGATGTATCCATGAATGTTTCTTGAATTGTAACTGGTGGAGAAGAAGAAAATAAGGAAAATCAGTCAAATTAAGTTTGGCTAAAATGACTTGGCATCATTGGTTCATACATGAGCTGCACAGACAAGAAACTGCATCAGTCGATTTAATAATTATACAATTTGTGCTATCTACATTTTTCAAGGAAACAGAAAGACAAACTGTTTTCTATGTGTGGTGCTTATCTGTTACCATTTCAGTAAACATATTAATTTCCTTGTGATAGTGTGTACTTCAAAAGGAACCCTTTCAAACAAACACGGGAACACTAGTCCTCACGGGGACCAAAACACAGTCCTAGTGAGCAGAACCTCACTTCGCTTAGGGCTACGATAAGAGCTAGTCATGGTAAAGGTTTGGGCTTTGTTTGTAACGTCCAAACGAATCTATCGATAACTGAGCAAACGTGTGTGTGGTGTATTTCTTACCTCAGTGCGTGTTTTATTAGCAAATTGTTGTTACGCTAG
This sequence comes from Microchirus variegatus, assembly GCF_963457635.1. NCBI lineage: Eukaryota > Metazoa > Chordata > Actinopteri > Pleuronectiformes > Soleidae > Microchirus > Microchirus variegatus. Next base: position 12,088,442 of record NC_139813.1, read on the forward strand.
TACAAAATAAATTTCAAAGTGAACAACACAGTGGCTAAACTAAAACGACTCACCTTCTTCTTTTGGCAGTAGCGGCGTGTCTGCTCCAGCAAGTCTCCACGAAGGAGAATTCACAGTGAAATCATGTGTCCATCCCGCTATCTCGCTCAGCGGCAATGGCCTAGCGTCAGCCATCGCTGCTTGCCCTGTTTATGAAACATGATGAAAAATATATTTATAAGTGAATATTACCGGCACAAAAAAAGTTCAAACGACGGCGCAACTGCAATACAGGAGAAATATAGCCGACACTGAAATTAACGAAACAGACACTGACAAGACATCAAAAAAGCTCTAGCCAAAATAAGTGAAAGAGGTAACTTCCGGTGTGTATTTTCAAAATAAGATGCGATGCAGCATTTAGCCCCAGGAGTGATGTGGCGTGAATACATTTTCAATGATATTGTAGAGCACAAAAATGTATTCAACTCAATATAATACCAAAGAGGAAAACGTTCTATTAAGCTCAACACACTCAAACATCACTCTGATTGAGAAAAGCTTTGGCTCTTTGTCTTCTTCACACATCACATTCAAGAACATAGATCCTGGGGTGGAGGGGCCTCTGTATGTCAAAGCCGAGAAGTACCTGAGGAGATAAGGCCTGCAGATTCACTACTCTCCTAAAACCCTTCTTCTTCTTCAGCTTTGCTGTTTTACTGAATTTGGCAATCCAAAATGTTGTTTTCTTCTTCTGGATGTGATCATCTGAGTGTGATCTTCATTCTTAAGCCTTTAATGGCAGATAACATCTGTGATCTTTTATTTGCAATACCAGTTGTGGTTAGACACCACTGTTTACTAATTAAAAACTAAAGCGTCTCCCCTTGTGTCCTCTCTGGATGAAAAATGTGACAGCCTTATCCTTTTATCTTGAGGCTGATGGATAGTGTGTTTAATGGAGTGAGAGTTGACAATGAAGGGCAACTGCCTTTAACTTTGTATTTATCTATTTTATTCCTTTATGTTTTCTTTTCAGGTAGCTTTTCTGCCACTTTCTGCCATTAAACCTGTGTAATTCAAACTTTCAGCTTTTGGTAACTTGCAATTATGACAATGTTCAAGCTCTTCAGAAATAGTCTGTGTCTTCTGAGGTTGTGTTTTGCAGCTGGTCCATTTTGTAGACACATTTCATACATTGTTTGCATATTGTGCTTTTAATGAAACCTTATGGATGCCAAATGCTGTGAAACACCACCAACAAAACTTGCATAACATTTTATTTGTAGCATTTCTGTCTTTTTTATAGATAAAGATAAAAGATAAGTCTGTTTTGATGTTAGAATAAAATGTTATGTCGTGATGTTGTATTTTTTCTTAATTATATAGTAAGTGTTTGCATATGTATTTTGTATTATACTGTACATGTATTGTGTGGTGTTTTTTTCCTTTTTCTTTTTTAAATTGTAATTGTATTGACTTTTTACAGATGAAAACTAGCCTTAACTATGTGTAATCATGTGTTTTATGAAATTGCACTGTCCCCTTTTAAATAAACTAATACTACTAATAATAATAATTTTAGTATTTTCCGAATTGTGTTGATTTAATGGTACTACTTTCTGTCATTGAGCCTTCTGTTTTGGCTGTATTTTTCAAAGCACATTGTAAACCTGTTATTGTTTTATTGCAGCTGGCGTTTTTGTAATTATTGTGATTAATGTATTCATAGTTATACACCTGAAATTTATTAATTTAATTATCGCTTTGTGGTACTAGTACATACAATGTACTGAAACATTTACGACTTTTATTTTACAAGGTGGACTTCGTCTTGTGCGCTAGCTTCCGCCAGCTGGTTCGCGAAGCTGGTTCATTCCGCCCGCGTCCGGATTTGTGCTCAGCCGCGTTGCATTCAAGTGCCTTTGAAAACAAACACGCTGAGCTGAGTGCACGTGTTCGTCCGTGAAAAGGAAAAGTTCGACCCTTTAAAACACCGTGCTTTTAAAATGTTAGCGGAATGTGTGACAGTAAAGGCGTCATTAAATACGAACATGGCGTGGCGTCCTTACTAGCCACATGCAGCACATTTGTTCTTATTTACTGCATCGGGCGTGGTCGATGTTAGAGCTGGTGCAGAAGTTTACGAGGTGTATGAAATGCTTCATCAGAGAGTTTGTTTACACCAACAACACGATACGCTTACCGGAAAACGGAGGTAAGGGACTGACACCGCGTGGCATAATAATGTCCTACTAATGACGAAAAATACCAACGTTTGAAAAATACAGGGGGAAAATTGTCTCACTTTTCACGTAAAAAAACATTGCTCTTTAATGCACATGTGGCAGCGTGAAGGGGCGGGGTTACGATAGAGAACACGTGCCTACACTGACGTCATGGTAAATACTTCTCCTTGACTGTTCACCTGATTACTTCTGTGAAAAGCAGTCAATGATTTGCAGAAAACTAATAAACATTGCTGTCCAGGGAATCTACTGTATATTTAGCGAATGATAATGTAATATTTAAATTGTAAATATTTCTACTGTAATCTTTGGTATTATTATAATTTTATATTATTATTTATGCTGCCTTAATTTGAGTTAATTTATTAATTGATCCCAAATCTACCATAGTCTTAAAGCTAATTTTCAAGTCATTATCTGCATCAAAACAACAAAATCCAAATTCAATACTCATCAACTCATCAAAGGTATATGGACTTCTTACAGTGTTAGCTACAGTACATAAATGTCACATAAGATGAATGTATGTTAAAAGGAGCACATTATTATTACTTTTATCATTATTTGTCCTTTGAAGCTGCTGGGTGTTCAAAGACAAAAATAGATTAAAGTTAAATAAATAAATAAATAAATAAATAAATCAGGCTCTGTGAGACAACCTTATGCGTGAATGAGGTCACGAGACCTTTAGAATGTTTTGCAGTTCACTTCCAGACTGAAAACCAAAGTTATCTAGCCCCCTCCAGTGGCCAAAATAAAGTAATGCACTATGCCACAGTGAGGGGAGGAGAGAGGGGGAAAACATTATTGCACAAATATGTCAACATGATCACACTTCCCCAGCTAATACACAGTCTGGACTGTAGCTTGTGTGCAATCACTGTAGAGTTGTAGAATTATGCAGGCAGACTACATATATTGTGTAATGTGTATGTATGAAAATGAGGAACCGCTCCTTAAAGTAGGTTGTCTTTATGTCTTGCTTTGTTAATGAACAACAATGGGACCTCACAGTGTGTCCCAGGGTGGGAGAGAATTATCTGTTATCTGTCCCACCGTGTGAATGTGAAGTTCATTTTGTTAGTGTAAAGGAATTGGAGAAGACTGCAGCTTTATGAATATTTCAGACTGTTTCTCAGCACCCAGCTGTGCTTTCATTACAGATTATAATTATCAGTTTCAAACTTAATCTTCTTTATGTGCATGTTTTGGTGTTTAATTTGTTTCGGGGGTGTTTTTGCATAACATATTTGATCCTTGTAGTACAGTCACCAGGTATCAGGTATCCTGTGTACCTAATACAGTGGTTAGAGAGATTGCAGTGAGACATTAATTATAGAGTAAAATAAATGAGTAGCTCAAGCCAAATCACCAGAGATAGGAGTTTCTTTGCAAAGGGTGGCCAAACAAATTAGAAAATGTGCCACTGGGATAAATCATAAAAATATACCCAGTGCTACTGCACCAAAGCTTAGTTAACATAATTTTTCACTTTTGCATAAAAGGCTCAGTTGTGATTAACTTAGTTGTCAGTGATGATTCCACAACCACAGTGTGGTATCTGTGTCACGGAGATGAGGACAGTAACATTGGATGTTAAAATATTGTCGTTAACACACGTGTTATTGTGTCAGGACATTATATACATGACTTTCCTGATATTACCAGAGACTTGTGCTACATATCCAGCATATAGGTTTAAAAGCTACAGCATATTCTTCTACTTACATAAATGTCTAAGGATGGAAAAACAAGGAATATAAGCATATAACCATACATACAGGGTGGAGAAAATCTGTTACATACATGAACATGGGTACAGTATACATCATTAAAATAAAGATGTATTTCCCATTTACATTGTTTGTGTTAAAATGAATAAATTAGCAGGAGTGCACGGAGCGCACGTGTTATGCTTTATTATCTTATACACATATGAATCTCTCTCTGTGTGTGTAGTGTTTTCTGTTTTTCTCTTGCTCCTGTTGCTCCTATAATCGCATTTGCGAACATATTTGTCAGAAAGATGAAGTTGGTAGTTGAAAGCTTTCAAGGGCTTACAATAGATCTCATTAGATGGCTGGCAGCTGCGAGGGCAGATGATGTAATGTGGAGTTCAAAAAAGCGAATAGAAACAATTCCTCAACGCGTCGGTAAATTTGACACCAATCTCTGATAAGCAGTGAATTGCTGAGTGTTGTCCATTGAAATGCAGATTGCAGACATAAACCACCATAATCTCTTAAGCCTGTGTTTGTCGACACATATCTGCTGTGGAAAATGTCTGTGAGACCAGGTTTATTTTTGTATGAGTTAAATTAATTGACAGTGTTAATATAATAAGACCACACCGTTCAGTCACATCGTTCAAATCCAATTTCCAACGAACACAGAATTTGACAGACATAAAAACCCTGAGACTTTTGCTCAGTACTGCGATGTCTGCTTCAAGTTTCCCTCTGTGATTACCTGCTAATGGGCATCACCTGTTTATCATTGCCCCGTTATCTCCACCTGTGTATTTAGCCTGTGCATGTTTATTGTGTCTGTAGCCTGTTTGTCTTACTGACCAGTAAATGTCCTTGACCTCATTTAAGATCAGATACTAGTAGCCTTTTGACCTCTTTTATATTATCTTTTGTTGCCTCGTGCTTTTTGGAAACCTGTTTTATTCAAGACCATTAAAAGGTGTTTTTCTGTTCAAACTAATACAAAATTGTACCTAAATTGAATGTCATGACATTTGCTCAGATTCTTGATGCATTTGTTTATGGAATGATTTGTTTTGCTCAAAACCAGTAGTCCAGTGTCACTTGGCCACTCCTATTGACTACAATCTCTGATTGAGTATTTCAACTCGTGAGAGTCATGGAGCATGGCAGAGTGGTGGCCAGTATGTGTGACCAGTACACAGACACTCCTTATGGTCTGGTCAATAAAAGGGCACACCAAAATGTGGACTTTTGTCACTTGTCAATATGCCAAAGATGTCACAAATCATGCGGGAGCGTGCCATTGGCATGCTGAGTGCTGGGCTGAGCATTTACAGCTGTGGCAACACAACTGAATGACGCCGTATTCAGCAGACATGTCACCTATCGAACACCTTTGGGATGTTCTGGATAGGCGTGTCGGCCAGCGGGTTCCAGTTTCCCAGAACGGCCGCCAACTTCAAGTGGCTCTGCAGGAGGAATGGCACAACATCCCCCAGGTCACGATCGACAACCTGGTGATGTCCATGCATCGTCGGTGTACCGCTCTGGGTGAGGCTCATGGTGGACACACACGTTATTGAAGTTTGTGGACTTGGATCATCGACCCCCATTGTGTTCTTCCTACCATTACTCCAGGACTTTTATTTTGAAATTGATCCTAATGCTCGAAAATTAGAGACACTTACTAGTTACTCGGTTTTGTCACATAACAATAACTATAAGTTTTTCTTGTGAGTGTACTTATTTACTTACTTTATATTGGTGTCAGGAGGTCGGTAAGAACTTTGAACTGTGAATAGGAACGTCAAACTGTGGAGGGCAGCATTACATTATTAGAAGAGGAAGAAGGAGCCCTATAGAGGCCGTCATTTTGGACCACCATGTTTTTAGCCCGGACAAACTTTTGCATCTTTTAAAAACTGATGTTAACTGTTTCTCCAACACACTTGGAAATGGATGATTCTAAATGTTACACACTGCTCCTTATTAAATGGAAACTATACATATAATCTACTTTAAGGGCAAGTACATTTTACTTGATATTAGTGAGGTAGTATTTCTAACTTAACTATAATGAGGTATAACATTTAGATAAGTTGTCAGTAAATCTTACTTAATACTGGAAACTAGGTTGTGCAACAGGAGAAGTTACTTTTAAAAAGTTCACATTTTTACGAGGATTAATCGTACAAGTCCATTTTTCAGTGTACTGTACCGTCCCCGAAATATGATTAGCCAGTGCAGCCGACCGTTGAGCAGCAGTCAGGATGGGATTCAGGGACTGAAACTGATGGCTCCACAGATCAAGGCATTACACCGTATCCCACCTGCCTGTCAAAGGTGGTCAGACAAAGGAAATGAATACAGAGAGAACAAAATGAAAGGCGAGGAGAACGATGGAAGAGATGTGTTATCTGTGTTTATTTCTGATGAAGGAAACACAATAACATCCAGAGGGAGGCTGCTGTGTGCGTATGTTTTAAGCAGCTGTCTGCATCTGTGAGGAGATACTGTGAGGCTGTGTGAGAATACATTTAACCTCAGGCTAAATTTAATTTCCTTTGAAAGAGGGGAATGAATAGCACATTATTCTGGTTTTCTGTCTTGTGTGTGTGTGATTGGCTGTGACTTATTGGAAGAAGCCTGAGTGATGTTGGAACATATTGGCACTTTGAATGTTTCATATTTCATAATGTTGACAATGTGAGGACAACGGTTTACAGTACACAGATATTTTTAGTCTAGAAATCTTCCATACACATCGCTGGCTTTTTTGCATTGTGTGCATTATTGCAGGAGTGAAAACAAAGACTTGCTCTAGGCTTACAGTACAAATAGAATATTCTTTCGAGGGCAAATAATCACAACGTTATTCAATTATTTAAAACAGCAACTTTAGATATGAAGATCAGAGACATGAATGTCTTTAGCAATGACCGAGAGCATAGTTTCTAACACTTGGTCCTGGGAAGCCACTCTCCTGCATGTTTTAGGTCAGGTGTGTTTGAGCAGGGAAACACCTAAAACATGGACAGGACAGTGGCTCCCCAGGACCAGGAGTGAGAAACCCTGTCCTAGAGACTTTATATTTTACTTAACCAACCTCGACTTCACACGTTATAGAGCAGATTCATCAAAGACCTTGAAGCTGTGCTTATGTGACGTATTGTTGTCGGGCGTTTCCTGAGGTCTGTGGTCTTTCCATGGGCAGAAAGGGATGTAGCGAACCCAAGACTGGGATGCAAGGCATGAGGTTATGCCAAAGGGAAGATCGTACACCTGCGCAGTCATCAACGCGCTGCTGCTGCTACAGTCCTCAGGATGCTCTTTGTCCCGGGTTAAGAGACCACGCTCACGTTTGGTCCCTAAATGGTATCAAAGAAGACGGTTTTAGAAGTGGGTGACATATATATATATCCAGTGTCAAACTTGGCTTTTTACTTCTCAGTGCAGCCTTTTCTTTTTCTTTTGCATTAAGAACCATAGAGACGGAATATTCATTCATTCATCTTCTTCTGTCTGTATCATATAAAAGTCCTTTTGGAGGTAAAAGTGTTAACTTGAAAGATGAGCTCAGATTTCTCACTTCTGGTCCTGGGGAGCCACTGTCCTGCATGTTTTAGGTGTTTCCCGGCTCAAACACACATGATTCAAATAAATAGGTCGTTACCAGGCTTCAGCAGAGCATAGTGACGAGCTGACCATTTCAATCAGGTGTGTTTGAGCAGGGAAATCTAAAACATGCAGGACAGTGGCTCCACAGGACCAGAAGTGAGAAATCCTGCTTTGGTGACTGATTTTAAAAACGGTATTGTGAATACATCCAAAAGGCAAATATTTTCTACTGGAGTATTTTGACACTTTTGTTGTTCAAAAATCAAATCTTAAATTTACCCATAAATCATTGCAACCGAGTCCCACTTAAGAGAGGAGAAGTTGCACACACAGCACACGATTGTTCGCAATGAATGTTGATGAAATTTGAATTCAGCTTACCAGGAATTGTGTTATCAAGAAAGAAACCAAGGAACCCTCCAACAAACATACTGGTGGTCAGCAACACCTGCAACACTTGGTCCACCTCGATCACACCTGAGTCACACACACAAGGGGACAAGAGAGGAAAGTATCTAGAGACGCTGTGTCTTTTGTGCCACTTGCCTGTTTTATTTTGAAACTTACATTCTTTGTTTGTTTGAAAATGTCCACTTCCTGTCACATGTGTTTAAGACAGAATGGGCCACTTGCAGAGCAGCCATTTTGACATGTTTTAGCAGGTGTTTAACACTGGCTCTGTTCAGCTCATGCAAGTCAGGACATCTAAACCTCTAAAACAGGGATGCCAGGGTTACGGCCCGACTGTACGTCACATCCGGCCTGATAAGGGGAAAACTTTTTTTTTTTTCCTTTCCAACTAATTTTAAAATATATACCGTCATTTCTGGACTATAATCCGTATGTGTAAATAAATGTGCTTTGTTGGCACCTAGTCTATTCTGTTGCATTTCTAATTTATAAATGTAGGCCACTTGCATGGATGGGTAAATGTTGCGTTTTTAGAGGGTAACTGTCTCCTGCTTTAGGCTGTAATTGTAATGTATTTGTAGGCCTCATTGTGAGGATATTTTGGTGCCAATGCAATTTCTTTTTGATGTGTAGGGATATATGAATAATTTCAAAGCGCCTGCCTATCCAAGTGTTTTCAGTCCGAAAGTGTAATCCCCTGAGGTCTCACTTGAAAAAAATCTGGCCCCCTGTCCAATTTCGCCCGGGCATCCCTGATCTAAAACATGCAGGACCGTTAAAACAATGTCTGAGGTGTAATTTTCTTGTCGTTGTACCTGTTTTTATGAAATCGGGATTCTTCATTATCCAGTTTGGAATGACAAGTCCACAGAACATGGAGAACCCAAAAACAAAGATATTCCTCGTGGAGTTCATGTCTGTGGACTGTAAAATGAGACGCGTCAACAAAGCACTGTGCAAGCGTTTGAACAAAATGAACACAAAGGATTTGCTCTTGTTCTTTTACCTGTAAATTAGCAATTCCAGCAGCAGTAATGATTCCAAACATGATCAGGAACATCCCTCCAATCACGGGGAGGGGAATGGTTGCGAAAACAGCTCCTATTTTACCCAGCATTCCCATCAGAATCATGAAAACTCCACTTAAGAAAATCACAGTTCGACTGCCCACCTGTCAAACAAAAGACCTGATGGCTCATTTTCAATTGGAATTTTTCGTTTAACTTTGTTTTACTGTATGTACCTTACCTTTGTAATACCAAGGGCTGCCACATTCTCACTATATGAAGTAGTGCCATTGCCTGTGCCAAAAGCCCCTGCCAGCAAACAGCCAAGCCCTTCAACACCAATGCCCCGATTGATGGCATGCTTGGGGGGCGGAGGTGCCCCCGACAGTTTGGCACATGCGTGGTAGTCACCCACAGACTCTGCCATGGAGCATATGATCCCGGCCATGACGCCAAACACACCGGCCAGGCTTACAGTCGGTATTCCCCACTGACCTGAATCACAATCGACTGATTATGAACACGCTCGCATAAAAACATCTTTGAAAGTGTTGTTTTATTATCAACTCACCAGGATAGGGAACTCTGAACCAGGATGCGTCATTGATCACATTACCCTTCACATCAGTTCGGGCCAGGTAGCCGTACTGAGCCGGATCCGATGGCAGGACATCATAGATGGTGAGGATGTAACACACTAACCATGAGACGGCAATGCCCAGCAGAATCTAATCAATATAACATCAGTGTCACAATTAAAAGGTATACAATAAAACTTCTGTTGTTAATGTTATTATTTTGCCTCTGTTTGGTCTTTGTGAAGAGAAAGAGAAGAACTATCTGAAAACTGGCCTGTCAAGCAATACTATCAGATCGGGGACAAGAAGAATTGATCCCATCAAACTGCTGATGTTTTTTTAGCAGTAGAATTCACTACTGAAACTTTTTGTGTGCTCTACCTTGTGTTTCCAGTCACACTCCTGATGCTTTTGTCTGTCTGTCTTGACATAAAACAAATCACTTCCTGCATGCAGCACAGGAATGTCGTTGGGTAACATGGGATTTAATCACTGCTATACTGAGAGTCACAGACAGATGTGTAGATCTAGGCTTAATCTGCATGGTGTAAACTCATTTGACAATGTGCAGATTATAACAGGCATTTATTTATACTTGAAAGTTACTGTTTTAAAGTATTATAGTCAAAGACCTTTACCAGCAATGTTGATATTTTATAATATCAGAGTGTGACAAATCATGTGGAGTGATAACTACTAAAACACATACTGGCATTATTTGGAAGATGTAGAACTTTGAGGTGTGCAGCTTCTTTCTTCTGCTGTACACAGGAACAGGGATTGGCAAGGAACGAAGGTACTGGGAGAACAGGATGATCAGCACAGTGGTCCTGCATGTAGGAAAAGTGTCATTAGCATGATGATGTGCACACTGAAGACTAAAACAGGCCACTGAAATGAAGGTAGATGCTACATCTGCAACACAGTGTTTCCTTTCTAGCTATGTATTCAGCAGACATGGCCAAAGTCCAGACCACAGGCCTTCAGATTTTATACAGCTTCGATTTTATAATGTAAGTAGTAATGAATCTAAGGTTCTTATCTTGTCTGTGACACACAGATAAATTAATGGAATGCTTGCTTTGTTATCTGACTCCAGATTTGAAAGAAAGGCAGAATTACGTAACTTTGTAGAACCCACTGGTATAGACGCATCCCCCCTGAAAAAAAACCCCTGTTAAATCTCTGTTTCAAACTGGGTTTTCACCAGTGGGAATGCGTTTAAATGACTTCCACTGCTGCATTAAATGACTCTGCTGTTTTTGTCAGCATCAGTGACAACGTAAGGCCTGGGTGAACACACTGATTTGTTCTGTGTCTGCTCTATTTTTGCCAACGGTGCACCACTCCCAGTGCAACACAATGATAGGATTAATGTTTATAGCTACCCTTACATTTTAAAAATCGAGACAGCACAGAAAATCATTTATTTGATCGACTGGATCATCTAAACCAGTGATTCTGAAAATGGGGTATTTGGGGGTCAAATGTGACTGTGAAAAGTTTGGGAACCACTGAGAGATCAGAAAGATGTAATAGAGTGACCACTATAACTTCATCGAGGGCTATAGTATTGTTTTTTCTTTCTTTTTGCACAGGTGAAAAAACCGTTAAGGAAGAACAATCACTAGGATTGGTGTCAAATGTCTTCTCTCATCAGCCTAAATATCCTTCGTATACTCGCTTATTTCAGTGTGAAAAAGGGTTTACATACATAGCAGATATGCCCCAGTGACTGCCAGTCTTTTCTCCGGCTGAGTCGTACAGTGACAGACCTATGAGAGAGATAGTGGGGGCGATGGTTAACGGGCCAATGAAGCGCATCAGGAGACCGATGAGGCCAGAGAAACCTACGAGGATCTGGAGGAGAGAGGCCACCATGATGGAGCCCTGCAACTGACAGGAGCGCAATAATGGACATCATTAGCATCAGTATCGTCTTCCTCAAAGTTTATGGCTTTTTATTACATTAACATAAATTACACATCATTGTGGTTTGATGAGGTATTGACACATTATCAACTCCATTTCTGTAAACCCGCCTGAGGCACAGGCACTTTCTCTCACAGAAACCTTTGCTGCCTGCAGGGACAGGAGGAAAAAAAGATTTGAGTTACTTAGCAAAAGGCCAACCTATTAAAATCTATGCATGCATAAAAGTCTCATATCTTAAGAATAGATTTGCAGCTTTTTCCACCAAACTGAAAACTGTAAACCATGTTCTCTTCTGCACCAAAGAAAAAAAAAAAAACCCAGCATTTTTAGCTTTCAGGGACACAGGAGTTACTGGTCTACTGCTGTCGCATTTTGGTAGATCTGAGCAAAGAATTTGAAACAGCAAAGTCACCAGATAACACATTTTAACTTATTTATAGAGGCAGCTGTGGAACAATAACTCCTGTGTTCCACCAAGGTGAGAATATATGTTGAAGACTTAGAAGGTGAGCCTTTTGTTGTGAGTGGCGAAATTCTAATTTTCCTTCAGTCTTTTCTAACAACCATATTCACAGTGGTGGAAAGTAATGAATTACATGTACTTGTGTTACTGTAATTGAGTCGTTTTTTTGTGTACTTTTAAACTTTTTTAAAGTCATTTTTAAATTTTGTAAATTTACTTTTAGTTTTTTGGAAGTACTGTCCCTGTGTGAGTGAGAAAGTTGAAGCATTTGTGACCTTTGACCCACGTTGACTGATACATTATGTGTTTATTTTGTCAGCACTTAAATTTGTTTAATGGTGTGCCTAAAAGTAAAGTAACCTTTACTCTGAGTACATTTTAAACAAGCTACATTTTTACTTTAACTTAACCCTACATTTTTAGCCAAGTACTTTTACTTGTACTTCAGTAAAAATGTATCACAATACGTACTTTTTCCACCTTTGCATATTCATAGTGAGAGCGCACTGTCCTGTGTTGATCATGTGTCAATAGCTCATACAACCACACTTCCACAATCTCCATGAATTCCTAACAGATCAATGAATTGCACTGAATTGATGGCTCACTGTTCTCATGCGCGTCTGCCACACTTCTATAAATTCAGGCGAGGAGGTGTTGACCAGAGTGGCGTTCTGAGTCCAAGCTGGACACTTCCATTGTGGCATGGACAACAGGGCCATGACAGGTGTCACCAGGGAAAATGTCCCACCCTGTATGATGGGAAGCCTTCAGAAAAAGAAAACACAAATAAAATATGCATATTAGTTCAAATCGTCATACCATTATGGGTTGAAACGATCTCAACAATCCAACATTTACAAGGGGAAAATGTTCCTTAGACGGTGCAAATAGCATATAATTCTGACCTGATGCCGAATGTGACCTGCAGTATCGTGCACAGGCCAGAGACAAAGAAAATGGTGTTGATGAGTTGACTCTGTGTCAGGCTGTCATGCTGCAGACACAGGCCCTCTGACACAATGAGAGGGATGGCAATGATTCCACCAAATGCCGTCAGGTAATGCTGCACAGGATGGAATCAATAACACGACAATGACGGACTGATTATAGAGATGACACGACTAAGAAAAGTGGTGTTTGGATTAAGGCATTACGAATCTCTTGAAGCTGTAATGTATATTTTCATTACAAATGAGGGTTTAACAGTAAATTTAATCACGTTAATCTGAAACGTTCAGATGAAAACCCACCTGTATGGCCAGGAAGATACACAGATACCATGGAGGAACATCAGTGACGCAATATGTTGGTTTATTTCTGTTGTCCTCTATGGAGTCGCCCACACTTAACTGAGAAATCCGCTCTCTGGGTTGATGATTGACTTCATTTATCTGCCACATCGTATAATTCATATGATAGCAAGATAGACAGCAAAGGTTCACTTTGTTCTCTTCAAAACTTATGATAATAACAACTGCATTATAGTTTGCGTTTTAAGAGAATAACTTGTTCAACCTTAATCAATGTCATGCCACAAGTCTGGATAAGGATTAATCAGAAACTACTGGTGATCAATAATTTGGTAAATATTTAACAAAATATGAAATATGAACAAGAGTCAATACCTACATCAAAAGCATGATTGTCAATTCCGTTGCATCCCTTCACTGGATCCATTGTGACCAATAACAATTGTGCAAGTCCCTTGACAGTGACCTCTTCTAACTACAGGTGGAAAGAAAAGTGAAGACTGCCACTGACAAAAGAAAAAGAGAGCGAGAGGGGAAAAGTAGTGAAGAGGGAGGTTAGGTCATCTTTGGTCCAATGGGGAATTCTTGTTTATCACCATGTGAGTTGTAAATGTGTGACAAGGGAGGAGATGAGAGTAATAACATCATTTTACAATAAGATAAAAAAATAAAAAAAAAGTTTCAGCCAAATAGTTTGTTTGAGTCTGTCACATTCTGCTGACGAGGAACGAGAACGGGGAAGGTTGTCAGATAAGGAGACGTAGACCTTCAAAAACTAGAGCTGCTTCTTTCAATTCTATAATGAGAAGATGGAGAAGCTGAAGATCTGATAAATGTTTCTTAGCACTGACCTTTTTGTTTTATAAACTAAATCCTAACATTGATAAGATAGCGATAGTTGCGACACAGTGGAGATAAAAGTGTAGAGTATCTCATTCAATGCTTGGCCGTGGATTTTTTTACATTTTGGCGGCAACATTAAGTTCATTATCCATTTCTGCCGGAAATTTGTCATCACCTCTGCTGATTCCCTTCACCTTATTTCCAGTGAAGAGACTTGCATCCTTCATTGTCGAGATTAGGCATTCTTCCTAGCATTCCTGGGAATGGAATGCTGATGAAAAGGAACCAGCTTGCAAGTGTGTGTCACTGTGTCACCGATTAACAGTTGTTTTTAATATATCATCTTGGTCGACTAGCGATGCAGATAATTTATGCTCATTTCATATATTTTCTATCTGCAACATCTTGCATATTGACCTTTCAGTAATGTAAAATAAGCTAACAAACAGCAATTACAGCATAATATTTAACTGATATTGGTGTTTATGTGGGCCACATGGTTGGTGAAGTGGTTAGCACTTTTGCCTTTGCAGCAAGAAGATCCGTGTTTGCGATCCGGTCTGAGCAAAGGTCTTTCTGCATGGAGTTTGATTGTTCTCCCTGTGTGTGCGTGGGTTTTCTCCGGGTTCTGCGGTTTCCTCCCACAGTCCAAAAACATGCAATATGGAGATTAGGTAAACTGGACACTCTAAATTGACCGGGTGGTAGTTTGTCTCTATGTTTCCCAGTGATGCTGAGATTGGCATGAAAAATGTACACTGGACATACATACAATACTTAATATATAATATTTAAATGATCCTGGGTACTTCTTAGCTGAGGATCCACAACATGCATCGTTGTAAATTCTCGACATGAATAGCTCCTTTTTGAAGGCAGCAGAGATCAGTGATGTAACATCCTTGAAATTCAGTCATTCAAGGATCAACTGTGAAAAGTACGCATTGTTTCCAAGAGCACAACATTAGCATACACTGTTTTATTTGCAAAGTGCAGCTTATTTAAAAAAAAGAAAAGAAAAGTAGTGTTCTAAAGTAAGCATTTTAGGGCACTTAGGGAGTCATTTATCTTCTAAAAGGATGCTCTTTTCATGCAATGTTTTCCTGGGTAACTCAGCTTTATTATTTTGTGAATCATTAGCAGACAGGTTCATTTTTCATGGTTGGTTGTGGAGAGGCAGTTTAGCCAATTTGTGGGAAATTTGTGTAAAATGTGGTTTTCTGGCTTTGGAGTTTTTACTCAGCTTTCAGCTCATTAAAACACAGAAGTGTTACTCCTTAAATGGTTATGTGTGTGTGTGTGTGTGTGTGTGTGTGTGTGTGTGTGTGTGTGTGTGTGTGTGTGTGTGTGTGTGTGTGTGTGTGTGTGTGTGTGTGTGATAAGGGGGAGACAGAATTGGCTGTGAGGTAATGGCTTCTGCTCATGCAAACTGTTAATGAAAAAAAAAAAAACACTGCCACAAGTCACAGAGTGCTTATAAAACATACTGTGTCCCCATTTCCTTCCAGTGATTCCCCCTTAGGAAATGTCACGCCTCAACAGCAGCACTGCACCAACAAACAGCCCATAAAGTCTGATATTTCCTTATTTAGACTATGACAGCTATGGTTATGCAACTGCTACACTACATAGTTCCTATAATATAACTAAGAATCTTTGTTGAAAATGTGCAAATACGTTTTGCACAGGACTACACAGAGAGGGATGATGAAACACGGGGGTTTAAAAAATAAAAAAAAGAAGCAAAGAACATTCAGTCAACATACTGTAAGTCACAGCACATGAAGCATCCGCTCGTGTGGGAACAAGCAATTGTCGTTGAGTGTGGCTCTCAAGGGAGTGAGAAGTAAAAGTTAGACAAAGAAAGTGTGGCTGCAACATATATACATTAGCCTCTTTAATATTCAAGTTGGCCCAGCGCAGAGTAAAGAAAGAAAAAAGATTTGTTTTTTCAAAATTATGTAAGTTGAGATTTCGAAGAAGCCACTATTGTGGGTCTTAGAACCATAAGCTTTGTATTTGAATTAGGGTTGCTTGATCTGCTGTGTGTTTACCGTTGAATGAAGATGGACAAGGAAAAACACAGAAGAACTAAATCATGGCTGTACATCTTAACAAAGACAGATGCTTCCGTTAGCATAACACGTTAGCATAACAGTTAGCACACTTCATTTTAGAAAACTTTCTCCAGAGTTTATGTACAAAAAACGGATGGATTATTCAGCAGCCGAAAGAGCCCAGGACACAAGAATAACTGGACACCTTGAGGAACAGACACAGTAGTTACGTCGGAGATGACGACATGATGCCAGCAGCCCGAACCTCTTATTAACCTTCTATCTTCTTATGGGGTGAGTTTTCATTAATGTCGTTAATCTATGTTATGGTAGTGTTCACACAAAGTCACAAACAGGGATTAAAAAAAATGTTCATGCTAGACACTGTCTTAATAATCCACTGTGCATTTCAGAATGGTATTTGGCTAAATTTTTATTAACTAGTTCCAGGGACGGCCCAAGCATTTGTGGGGCCCTAAGCTGAATTTGATTTAGAGGGGGTCCTCCCACCATCTGAATTTTACCTCAAAAAAATGCATTAACTATATTCGCTATATGGTTATATAGCTGTGGGGGTTTTTTTTGCATTGGGGGAGTAAAATCACATTGCTATGGCCTACTTTTAATTTGCACTTTCATATTCATATAAAGTGAAACACTGTGTGGTGATACTGGACTTAAATTGGAAAAACATATATGATTAACACTATTCAGATATAAATGTATCTAAAGATATCTACATTTCTTTCATAAGATAAAATATTTGTCCTCCCACACCAGAGGGGCTCCAAGCAGCTGCTTAGTTTGCTTATTCTTCAGGCTGGCTCTGGCTAGCTCAGTATTGTTGTTTTAAAATGCAAATGTTACGCACATCGAAACTTGTGTTCGATCAGATGATCGTATTATAAGCTGTAACAGGAGCATGTGAGCATCTGTTATTAATATGAATAACAAACCAACTTGATGTACTAGAATAATATGTGAATGACACAGCTTTGTGTATGAAGTATTGACTGTGATGCTAATGATTTAGCAACTAGCTGAACCCTTGAGGTCCCTAGACCTTTTATTGATAAACATTCAAACTTCTACAATAGTTTATCAAGGCTCTCAAGTTTTGAAGTCAGTTCAGAGTGAGATTTTGTTGGGAAGGGCAGGGGTAGGTGAGGGGTGTCGGTGGCAGGGGGTTTATGATTGTGTGTTGTAGGCGTTTGTGGCAGATTTTGAGGCATCCAGCTAGACCAGGATGGGGTTGTGCTATGTAAATGTCATGATTCTGTCTCTTGGCTCCCAGAAGATGTAAATCTTTGAGGCTAAAATTCACCCTAAAGCAGTTTGAGGAGTGTCTACATTCAAATTTTCTTCAAATATTATCCGATTTGCACGTTAGACATTGTTGGAAATCTAGAAATCACACTTTCAGAATCTGTAAATAACTCAAAATGTACCTCGGCATACTTGTTGCTGTTTTTTTGCCATAGTTGGGCACATTTCCTTGTCATCAATCAAGGTTTTGTCCTAGTCTGGACATTACAGTGCTGTATCAAAGAAAAGCTATTGTGTAGGAGCGAAATCAAGCCATGGGACTTTGTCTCCCTTCAGACTGACCAGCGAAGACATTCACATCAAACATGCCTGTGTCTCTTGTCCCATCTCCCATCTTTGTTTGCAAACTGATATTGATCTTAGCACCATGTGTGAGCGACACTGAAAAGAGACAGGCTCAGTGCTATTGATTTAAAACTTCCACTGTAGATTTTCATTTCAAAAAAGCAATGCATTCCTTTTTGTGAGTCTTTCAGAGGATTTTTAATGCACACGCTCATCCTGAATTTATTGCTTTCATACTTTATCAAATATTTTCTCCCTTAGTATCCAAGAGAGAGTTGCAGTTGGAGAGAAGCTGCTGGTGTTGTGATCTCTGAGGCAACTCTTAACTTTATCCGGACAAAGGCCTGGTTGAATTATTTAGCTTCAGGCAGATTCTTATTTTATATTCAGAAATTAATTCACACCACAGACACTACATGCATGTATCCTCATTCTCATATGATATGATGTATCCATATCACAATGATAGCCTACATCCTCTGCATAGGGAGTTCCAGTATCTTCCCTCTGGACGGAGGCTAACAGTCCCTGGTTGTAGAACCAAAAGATATAGAAACAGCGTTTTTCCAGCTGCAATCACTCTGTTAAATAAGCTGTAAAATCAACTTGTTGTACATAAAGCACAAAGCACTTTGGTCATGTACTGTCGGCTACTATAGCTATCTATGCACAACAACTGCACAAAGCACTTTGGTCATGTACTGTTAGCTATCTTTGCACAAAATCTGCACAAAGCACTTTGGTCATGTACATGAACTATTATGTACCTGTTCTACTGCCTGTCCTATATGTCTAATGTATGTGCTGTATGTTCGTCCAGAAAATGTAAAGGATTTCCATGCTTTCTTAAACTGCAAACCTAGTTTACCCACAGGTACCAATAAAGTAACCTGAACCTGACCATTAGATGTCACGAATTCTTACACAGTGGACCTTTAATAAAAGCGTGACGTGACACAGAGACAACCTTTAAACCTTTGAGCCTGGAGGGGAATTTTGTCACCATAATCAGATTTTGACCTGCTGCTGTCTAAATCTTCACCCTATACAACTTGATGCTATTGCCAGTGAAGAATACTTAGAGTTAGTGTCAGTTAAACCAAAGTGCTGAAGGTCACGGTGGCAAAGATGCTCCGAGGCAGCACAAGTCATCTTCAATAACACGTTGACATGAGACACATGGATTATAAAGATATTGCAATCGTCTTTCTATTGTACAATAGGAAGCAGAGATTAAAAAAATCATATTTTGTGTGTAAAACTGCACCCATCCATCCATCCATCATCTACCGCTTTATCCTCCACCTTAGGGTCACGGGGGTTGCCGTGCCTATCAGCTGACATAGAGGAATAGGCTGGGTACACCCTGGACAGTTCACCAGTCCATCACAGTTTACAATAATCCCCATATTGCATGTTTTTGGACTGTGGGAGGAAGCCGGAGAACCCAGAAAAACCCACACACACACAGCAGAAAAAAGCAGAAAGGCCCTTGTTCCAACCAAAAAAATAAATCAAGATACATTAGCAGCTTACATTTACATGTTCTATAGTCTGTAAAAGTTTGCTTGTAGGTGATTGGTAAAGTAGTTTCAAGTAGTTAATAAGTTACTGAATTCCTGAATTTACAGTACAATATTATGTGTCATAATATAATATGTCCTAGTGTGGACCCAGAGGACGGAACAGGTCACAATCACTGAAACAAGAACCTGTGTATTGTGTGTAGCATTTCCACAGCACAGTATCTTTGCTGTTTCTGACACAAACACACTGTAGAAACTGAGGATTTCATTGGGGATTCTTATAGGTACACTGCGTAGCCACATTTATTGGTGAAGTTGTGCAGTGATAGTACCTGGTACCTGGTACTTTTTTAAATACCTGCAATGGCGAGGTTCCTAGTGAGCTGAGCCGATAATATGCATAACGTCGTCAGACTGTCGGCTACTGATACTGATTGTATTTCAGTTCAGTGACTGTGTCAGACGGAGTCTGTGCTCCGGTCATGCAGGAAGTACTGAACAAATCTTTTTAATGAACTGATTCTAATGATTCAGTAAATCGAAAACAACTGCTTTACAAGTCACTAGTTTGTGTGTGTAGCGTATAAAACAAAGTCACAGCAGTTTCATGTAGCCGTGCACTGATGACTCTGTCCACGTTGAGGAGGTACTTTATTGTAATGGAAAAACCGCACCAAGAGTGTAGAGTCGAGCCATGCCGAGGCGTGCCAGGACTATGTAGTGGAAAAGCACCATATGTAGCCTTCTTATCAAAACTCAGATATTCATTTTGTCCTGATATGAATGTTAAAGGCCCATTCTTTGGTAATTAAAAACAAACAATTCATGCAATCAGGTGATTGAACACTTCCTAAAAAATTTAGCTTATTGCAGCTGCAGTGAGTCGGCAACAAAAAGGTAACGATGGATAGATTTAAATGTTCCTTTCAATATCTCTTATAATGAACAATTATTTTGTCAGACAATCTGTGCCCAGCTTTGTGGTTTCTAAAGATTGTCTGGGTACAAACAATGCGACATGAAATGTGCCATCAATATGCACAACAGCTGACACGGATCCTACGAGTCAATTCGATAGAGAACGATTCAAGTTTTAGAATTCATCTTTCAGGTTGGCCTCACATATTAATAAATTGTATTATGGCCCTGTGGAAACCATGTATTGATCTCTTCCTCCTCACTATTGGGCTTCTGAACAGCCGATTGAGTTTTGTAATAGGTCTCGTTTGCATTAACACATTGGAATCAATAGCCATGATGAACACCCAGGAGAGGGGAGCATATGCAGCAGCGCTGCTCAATTAAATTTTCATTCACTGCAGAGGTTTTGGTACAAAAGGTTTGTGTGAGCATCCTCAGATGTGTGGCGCCTTCTCTTTTGTTCTGTGCACGGTGATGAAAAATGAAAGATGAGCAGCAGCAATAGATGCATTGTGTCTTAAACCATTATTATGAAGATTTAATTAATAATGTACCACCAAATTAGTTTCAATCACGTTTTATTGTAATTGAAACATTAGTGCAGATTATACAGAATACATTACAGAGGCTCACTCTGCAAATGTTTATCCACTGATACATACATTGTAGGAGGCTGGAGATGATCTTAAAAGACGGCCGAGATCTCTGCGTTTGTGTTTTTATTGTCTGGTTTAAGGTTCGGACATAAAATGTGACCACCGTGGTCATAAAAGGTGATCTGGACTTCCTCAGGCACAAATATACTGAGACACAATATGTGCCCGAATCCAAACAACACAGAGACAATTGTATTATATCATTTTTAAAATTTTATAAAATAAATATGAAGTGCTGCATGTTCTTCCTCCACCATTCACCAGATTTACTGTATGGAATAACGATTGTAAATCGTCAGAGTCTTTATTGGACAAGTTCCAGTAAGCTTTTTTTTGTTTTTTTATCACACTTTCTGTTATCTATTCTGTGAACGCTGGTTTTCAATAAGGACAATAACAATGGACATTGTTCGTGATTGTAATCTTATGACAAATGTATGCACAAGTACAGATAATTACACTTCCAACAAACAGCCAGATATTTACAGGAGCTATAATGAACAGATCAACACTGTATTAACCTCTTCATAGGGATGTTTGAGATGTACAGGTATCTTCCAATAGCACATTTCAGTTAATAGCTAATCGCATTAAAAGATCAGCCGTGTGCATCTAAACTAAACATTTTGACACAAGCTGCCAAAATGTCAGTCAGTGCGATGATACCGTCTGTTTATTGAGGACATGAAGCCAACGCAGATGTAGAGGAAATAGAGTATGATCTGTTGACTGCTTTAACTGGACACTCACTTTTACTCAAGACAACATGCATTTCTTACCTTTAGCACACTGTCACACTGTCACACTGACTCACACCACGCCCCGAGGAGGTTAACTTCTGTAAAGCTTAATGCTATAGGCAGTCCCACGCGCTGTCCTGCCACCGGCTTCTCTAACTAGTTCATGACTCTAACAGAGAGATATAAACTTTTGGACTTGTCAAAGTGTTCATAAAAACTGCCCTTGTTTGCCCCGTTCGTGATTTATTCTCACTTATCTCTCATCACTGGTTCTCATTAGTCTTTCTTCCGTAGCAACCTCATTAAGATCTCAACCTTTGCTCATTTTACTAAAATGGAACAATTTTGAACAAAAACATGCACACAGACAGACTGGTTTCCAAGACTTCAGAGGACATTACATTGACTTACATTCATTTCCTGGAAACTCTGATTACCTAACCCTAAGCTAATCAACATGTTGTCACCTTAACATAACACTTTTTGCTATGGGGACTTTATTTTTGTCCCCATAAGGAAGACAAATCCCTATTATGTGAATGTATAAACAGATTAAGGTCCCCACAACTTGAGTAATACCTCGAGCACACACAGACACACATACACAAGTCAACTTTGAGTTAAACATTTCCATGGGTCACTGCAGGTTCTCCTCAGGATATTTCGTTGTGGAGTTGAATCCTATTTTAATTCAAAACAGACAGACGTGATAAGAGCTCCTG
Source organism: Microchirus variegatus (assembly GCF_963457635.1). NCBI lineage: Eukaryota > Metazoa > Chordata > Actinopteri > Pleuronectiformes > Soleidae > Microchirus > Microchirus variegatus. The sequence continues at coordinate 12,110,723 of NC_139813.1, forward strand.
GCCACAGAGGATTGTAATTGGGATACATATTATAATGAACCTACACCAGTGAGTCTGGTAATTAGGATCATTCAAATCCTGTACTCCACAATAAATCCTAGCTGAATCCTCTTCAGCGGCCGCTTCAGTCTTTTGCGAGCCTTTCGGGTCCCATTGAGCGTTGTATTGAGAAAAGCACCCCGCCGTGACAATGGTCATGGTAATAGCATTACAGTGTGTAATACAGAGTCTGCATGGGAACATTGTGTAAAAGACGCAGATACGAGCCGTCTATTATTGTGTCTGATGAATGCACCAACCAGGCAGCTTTGTAGTCACACTTGCAATAAACTGTGCATGTGGCACAGGCAATTCTCCTGTATTTTACAGCACAACATCATCTGTTTATCTGCTGCTTTAGTGAAAGTAAATCATATTCTGAGTTTTCCAAGAGCAATAATTAGGAGGGACTGGATAACAAATTAGTACAGAGAATTACAGCCCCATTTATTGGTTGACACTTGCTTTGGGAATTTACTCCAAAGTGTAGCTGACATGATAAAGACTGAATGTGCTCATAATCTTAATGCTCAATAGCATCTCTGCCTCTGTGATTTGTGCCAAATATAATGTCCGGGTCTTAATATATATTGCACACTATGTTTGACATCGTAGTTCTTTACTTAGCATGCTGACAAGGTTGTGGGTTAAATTCCCGTCTGTGTCCCATGGCCAAGACACTTCAACTCATATTGCTCCTGATGGCTGTGTCGAGCAGCGTGTGAATGCTTATGAAAGATAAGTCAGAGAAAATATGTTGTATGAATGAGGATGAATGGCAAAAAACTGTAGTGTAAAGCAGCTGTGAGTGGTCATTAAAACTTGAAAAACGGTTGGTGTAGTGGTTAGCACTCTTGCCTTTGCAGCAAGAACACCTGGGTTTGAGACCCAGTTGGAACAGGGGCCTTTCTGGCCCACAGTCCAAAAGCATGCAATATGGGGATTAGGTAAATTGGACACTCTAAACTGACCATAGGTGGGAGAGTGGATTGTTGTTTGTCTCTATATGTGGCCCTGTGATGGACTGGAGGATAAAGTGGTGGAAAATATATGGATAATGATCAGAAAGTTCAGCTTAAGCTGAAAGGAATGCTCTTTGTAGGTAGGCCCATCTGGTTAAAAACTAAAATACTATGTAATTTTGGTGTATTATTTCTTTTAATTGTTGATGATGCTAATCTTTTGTGAGCAGCAATTATGTAACATTATTTGTACGCTGTATCCATCATCTGAAATCAGGCTGTCAAGAAATACCACCGAAACACTTTGGGGGAGCGTTTACTGGTAAACACTGGCAGAGCAGCAGCGGGTGGGAGTAAGAAGCATTTATCCTGTCAAAGTGCTGAAGGAGCAGCTTTTTTGAACAGCAGTATTCACTTTTGAGACTTTTCATGAGCACTTCTTTGGGTTTTCAGTCAAACCCCGACCAATTTAAAGCCGCCTCTTTACTAGCACGATGTTGCTGTTGCCTCTGTAATGGAATCAACTGTATTACTTCCTGAGTGCAGCACAGGAAAGTTTCTGGGTGGCAAAAAATCTAAAGAAGGGTGTGTGGAGCTGATGTGCTTAAATCTGTCAACTCATTTGACAATGGTTAGAGTGTAATAGACATTTGCTTATATTAAAACGTTATACACTGTAGTTTTAAAGGAGACATATTATGCAAAATCAACTTTTTAATCATTTAAATTCTTATATTTGGGACTCTGAAGGCCCTATCAGTCGGCAAAAAGATGACTCACTCGTGTTTTTGTGGTCCTCCTCAGTCTAAGTACAGGAGATGAAACATGTGATGTTGACTTCCGCGCTCATTGGGACGTCACAATGTGCTAAATTCCTGAATTGTCTCGCGGAGCTCCGCATTGTCCCTAAAACATGTGAAAGTGCTGGCTAGGGCAACGGTATCCGAAAACCGGAAGTCCACGAAAAGTTCTATTCTTGGCTCCACAGTGCAGCACAGAGTTCTACACAAACTTCCAGCCTCAGAGGATTTATCTGTCCAGTGGATACATGTTATATATGACAGCAATGTGCCTGCTAGAGCCTGCAAATTATCACTTTTGCAAATTCTAACTGCTGTTAGCTCTCAGTAGCCTCTGTGGCTGATGTCATTTCCTGTCCCTTAAGTTTTGTTTTACTTTTCGACTATATTAGTTTTATATAAATTTGGAGTCTGCTTCCCAATTTGTGTTGGTGGTGTTATGGATATGATTTTAGAAACACATTTCACTTAGGACAAGGATTGATGTTTGTTAATTAGTGATAATTGTGCTTTAGATGGTGTATGAATGGTGTTAACGGCTCCTGAAATAACCTCAAAATGTCTGACAATAATTGGACAGAACACTGACCAGACACACAAATAGAAAAAAAAAGTGTAAGTGCATTTGACCAAAGACGACAGGAGACGTGCTCTGCCCACTGTTGTTAAAATATCATCAAAGTTTCTCTGTAGTTTTGAGCCAAACATAAACCTCGTCCCCTACTAAAGATCAAGGCCCAGCTGAAGCTTTTATGTGATGCGCTGCATTGTCGTCATCGCGAGCCACTCGCCTTTTGTCCAGGCATGTAAATTGTCCCGATGAAAGGGGTGGCGTTTTACTCGGACAGGGACTGATCTCTCATCCGTGCTCTCGATCTGAACACACTGAGCAGTTTTTTTTTTCTCCCCCTTTAAACCCCCTCCTGCTGCATTTAAGCCCCTATATCTTCATGGCTCACTAAAATATTAATCAGGCCCGGAGCAATAACAGTAACGGCCACAAAAACACACACACACATACACACAGTGACACATGTGAGTGCATCAACACTCAGACAACACATAGAGGAAGGGGACTTGTATAATTTAGTGGTTCAGTGCCTTTGATATCCAGTGGCTGGATGGCTACAGTGGATTACTGAGACTCAGTCACAGACACGACCTCATCCACGTGGGAGTGGAGAGGAAACTGCAGCGCACCCTGAATCCTCCTCCTTCTCCTGCTGCTGCTGCTGCTGTCTCCCACTGCACAAAGACCATGTGAAACAGAAAAGGTGCCCGACTATCATTCACACAACAGTCCATAAGCTCACTGACTGAATGATTACAGCTGGTTCACTCGCTGACATAATTGTTTTATGCTCTGAGAAGTAATTATTTCAGCCGCCACAATGGATGCTGTCCCGCCTGCAGTAACAAAGATAGTCAGTAAAGCAGTCATGTTGGCACGAGGAGCACACACGAGAGAGCAGATATGGGGAAGCGGTCCATTCGCGTTTTTTGCTCGCAGCTGTTGTTGTTTCTAAGCTCGTGGTTTCCAAGACATAATTAAATTTGAAAGGACTTTGCCGTAAATTAAGGTTAGTGCTTGTTATGAAAACATCCAATGTAAAAAAAAAAGAAAAAAAAGTTACTTCACACACATTTCATTGTTGTATAATTCAAATTGGTCACTGTTTGACCTGTTTTTGTGTTTGGTTCTGAATGAAAGTGTTTATGCAGGACAAGAACCAACTGCTGTACAGAGGAAAATATCTTACAAAATGCCGAAAAAGAAGATGCCACTAGTTGTCAGTTTGAATGTCCTGAGCTACGCTGAGCTGAGTCGAGGTTTTTTTCTGTGCCTCTGCACATGTCAGCTCAAGCCAGTCTGAGGCTTGTTATGAGGACAGCAGTCGTCACTGAGTAAGACACTGTTCATACGCGTAGCCTCGTTTTGTGGAACATTGGGAATTAAAATAGAAATTTGAAGGCAGCATCCGATCACAGGGTCGTTTGTCTACGTGTTCCCAACAAAGTCTGTCCTTCCAAGGGTTTCCCGGTCTGCTTGTGCTGCTCAGTAATTTCACTAAATGTAACCAGAAAAACAACAACAGAGAAAAGGTGGTCTTCTAATATGTCCATGTCACTTACGAGTTAACCCCAACAGATATCGATTCCAAGTCTCAGGTAACTAGTTTTCCTCTGCTGATGCTGAAGCTTATGATTGTCCCTGAGAAAGTGGATGGGATGTGCAGAAAACTGAATGAATTACTGAGAGAAGGACACCGTTGGGCTGAATTGTGACTCAGCATTGGTCAAAAACCCTTGACTTTATTGTACATTTCAACTTTTATTATATTTTAATATATGCACATTAGCCCCCAGGTTTTAAAGTGGGGCAACAGTGCAGGAATAAAGCAGTATTACATAACTTCAGCAAGAGACTGTGGCAGGAAACAGTGGATAGATAGATAGATAGATAGATAGATAGATAGATAGATAGATAGATAGATAGATAGATAGATAGATAGATAGATAGATAGATAGATAGATAGATAGATAGGTCTGAAATATTTTGAGTTAATTAAATCACCAGAACACAATAAAATATATTGCCAGTTAGTCCAACAACAACAGCACCAGTACCTGAGTGAAGAGAAAATTAATTTATTCCACAAGATTAAATCTGACATCATGAATTGCAGTGGAGGAATAACTGAGCTGCATCAAATAAGAAAAAATAACATGACTAACCTTCACAAAGTCCTGTTGCAGGGTTGTGGTGCCAAATAGCACACATGGGTGCACGAGTCTTCTTCAGTGTGTGTCAACGTGTGTGTGTGTGTCCTCCAGCGTCTTGTGGTATTAAAAACACAAACATGCCACGGCAACTGATAAAAGGCCCAGTGTGTAATAATTAGGGACATGAGAGTGCAGAGGAAAACACACTCCCTGCAATTGTACACTGATACAACATACTTATGCGCACATTGTGCAGTAAACTCAAATTCTGACTAAAGAAGTGGTAATCACTGGACGTTTATTTCTATTGTCCTGTGTGAAACTCTCACCTGAATGAGGCCTGACACTAAGGACATTAGTGAATCACTTGTCACCTTATGTCGACATCAAAATTTCACTCAGGTCACTCCTTTTTTGTGCGGGTCTAATGAGTCATGACACGAGAGGAGCCTGGAGCGTTCCTCCCACACAGCTCCAGCCCACTGCTCTGCTTATTTCAGGAGGCTCCTCTGCTCCAGTCCTCAGAGCAGCAGGCGCACACTCAGCGCAGCTCACTCTGCACTTCCTGCTGCTGCCGCTGCTGCTGCCACTGCGGGGAGACCCGCCGCTCCTTCACATTTCAATTGTTGGATTTACATTCATCTCTTCAAGATGAGACTTCTTCTTGTTGCTGCTGCCGTGGTCGCAGTCCTGTTGACAGGTAAGTGCAAGTGTGCTGCTTTTCCTCTTGAAGAGAGCTACAGGAGTAACTTAGTGGGTTCAGTTCAGGACCATGGACAGAGACACAGACGACTCCTACACGCGACTGCATGCAAACTGTTTTTTTTCCTGTTCGTTGTAGCTTTACACGCACCAACAAAATAGGATGTTACCAGAGCATTGCACAGTTACATTTTACATCAACAACTATATCACATTTTACATTAAATAATATATTTGATTTGATTTAATAGTATATATTACATGCAAATATGTCTCATACATAGTTTTTCTTGGAATCTTGTATACAGTCACTGTGAGTGCAGATACATAACTGAGCACAATCTGTGATTTCTTTTTTATAACAGGGGATAAATGTGTGACATTTCTTCATGATATGAGGCTGTTTGTGGGGAGAGTTTTTTTCACAGGGAAAAGAGAAAATGTATCTCTGTTACCACATCGTTGATCACTGTCTCTCCCAGCAATAAATAAATAAAAATCTGTTTTTCTCTTTTTGCAGAAAATCTAGCACTTCCAGTGGGGAAAGATGGACAGAGAGAGGACGTGGTATGCTTCTCTAATACAGTCTGATAACTACACTGAATAATACACATTTTGTTAATTGGGTTTTTTTTGTAGGTAACACGATGCTTGGTTGAAGTCCTGTCCAAAGCTTTCACCAAACCGGACTCTCAGCTGGATCAGGAATGTAAAGATCTTCTCCAAACAGGTCTGTAATACTGCATAACTTCATAATAACATTGAGAAAACTATTTCAGTTTGAATGAGGTCATTATCAATTTTCATGTGCAAGTATTGCACTATTGTCATTGCAAGTACCAAGCTTTAAATTAATTACATAACATGGTTATACCATAATATTACCTTCTTGTTGTTAACCCAATATTACTATATTGATATGTTATTTTACTCTAGTGTTACTCTATTACTCTATTACCCTATTTAAAAAGTTGTATATGTAACGTTTGTTGGCTGGAAACATTTGCATTTAAGGAGATTTGGTGAAATAAAACAAGTTATATCAAAAGTTATATTATATATCTTGCCAACCTAAACTGCCACTCATTTGGAGAACAACACAACAAACAATTGTCTTTAAATATGAAAAAACTATTCACAAAATAAATCTGTAATAAAATTCTAACCCTTTAATGAAACTTTAGATCTCTTCTGATCTTCATTTTGCTCCGTCACAGGTGTTAAACATGTCCCACTGGAAAAGAAGAGTGGGGAGGGAATGGTGATGCATGAAGAGGTGGTCAAAGTTCATCCAGAGGACACTGAGGCAAAGACAACTGATGTCAAAGACATTGAAGCACTCTTACAATCTGTGGCAGAGAAGAGAGAGACGCCTGAACATGAGCGTAACCAAGAATCCTGGATTCTGGGTGATGAAAAGGAGAAGAGATACGAAAATGAAGAGGAAGAAGCGCGGGAGAAGAGGGCCAACTGGAGGCCTGGAAGACATTACCAGAAAAACCACAAGCGCGATGAAGAAGAAGACAATGAGCGGAGTCAGGAGAGTTGGGGGCTATTAGAAAAGAGATTGGAAGAAGAGGGGGGAGAAGAAGAAGGTGCAGATAAGGAGAAAAGGAAATGGAGGCCTGGAAGACGTTACCAAAAAAACCATAAGCGTGGTGAAGAAGAGGACAATGAACGCAGTCAGGAGAGCTGGGGGTTGTTAGACAAGAGATCAGAGGAAGAGGAAGAAGGACCAGAAGGAGCAGACATGGAGAAAAGGAAATGGAGGCCTGGAAGACGTTACCAAAAGCAACACAAGCGGGGTGAAGAAGAAGACAATGAGCGCAGTCAGGAGAGTTGGGGGATGTTTGATAAAAGATCAGAGGAACAGGTGGAAGAAGAAGAAGGTGCAGACAAGGAGAAAAGGAAATGGAGGCCTGGAAGACGTTACCAAAAGCAACAAAAGAGGGGTGAAGAAGAAGACAATGAGCGCAGTCAGGAGAGTTGGGGGATGTTTGATAAAAGATCAGAGGAACAGGTGGAAGAAGAAGAAGGTGCAGACAAGGAGAAAAGGAAATGGAGGCCTGGAAGACACTATCAAAGGCAACAAAAGCGAGATGAGGAACCTTTAGGAGACGAGGGGGAGGAACCAGAGGAGGAACGTAGCCAAGAGTCCTGGGATATGGACAAGAGGCATGGGAAAGAGGAAGAGGGAGAAAGAGACAAGCGCAGATGGAAACCCACACACCGCTACCACCACAAGTACAACAAAAAGTACCACAAACGTGGTGACGAGCCGTCTGAGGAAGAGGATAATGTAGAACGCAGCCAAGAATCTTGGGGTCTTGATGATGAAAGAGACAAGAGGAACTGGAGGCCCGGCAGACACCACCAGAGGAGACAAAAACGCGATGAGGAGCTCTCAGAAGTAGCTAGGGAAGACCCTGATGAAGAACGCAGCCAGGAATACTGGGACTTTGACACCGACAGATACAAGAGAAACTGGAGGCCCGGCAGACACCACCAGAGGAGAACAAGACGTGATGAGGAGCTCTCAGAAGAAGCTAGGGAAGACCCCGATGAAGAACGCAGCCAAGAATACTGGGACTTTGACACCGACAGATACAAGAGAAACTGGAGGCCCGGCAGACACCACCAGAGGAGAACAAGAGGTGATGAGGAGCTCTCAGAAGAAGCTAGGGAAGACCCCGATGGAGAACGCAGCCAGGAGTACTGGGACTTTGACACAGGAAGGTACAAGAGAAACTGGAGGCCCGGCAGACACCACCAGAGGAGAACAAGGCGTGATGAGGAGCTCTCAGAGGACAGGCAGGAAGACGGGGAAGGAGAACGTAGTCAGGAGTCCTGGGGGTTTGATAAGAGACATGACAAAGACGAGGGAGAAGTTGAGAAGCGGATATGGAAACCAACCCACCGATACCACCACAAAAAGAAGTATCACAAGCGTGGTGGAGGCTCATCAGAGGAGGAAGAAGAACAGAGAGCTGTTTCAGAGGAAGATGAAGATACTGCAAAGGACAGGGATGAAGCTCTGAGGTACATGTAACAACCTCTCTGTTTATGCCTCTTATCTTAGAGCGCAATAGCATGATAAAATCAACAAATCCCATATGCAGGGTTCATGAACAGACAGTTCTAGTAGCAGTACAGTTTGTGTATCCTGGTATGTGTTGTCTTTACCATGCTGCTCATGAGTAATTGCTCCTTTTGGGACTATTAAACTGCAAAAAGCGTCTAACTGTGGCTGTTTTTTTTCCAGGTATCTGGCTGAGAAACGCAATCCTTGGATTTACAGAAGCTTCTACCATCCTGCCTGGTTTAAAAGGGATTCAAATGCCGCAAACTCAGACAAGGTGAGCATAATGAGATGAATTCATCATCCATCCACATGCATGGAACTGACACAAGCAAGAAGTTCTTCACTTTAGACATGTGATGGTTCTGCATGTGTTTATATGGATGAACTGTCCAAGTTGTTGAGCTATAAGATAAACCAGCTGGCCAACCACTCTAATCAAGAGGAGGCAAAGAGAAGCATGTACCAGAGAGAACTCAGCCCGCAGGAGGTGAACGCGGCACGCAGATAAAAATGACCTTTATGACTGATGTGCTGTCATATTTACTTGTTCACCAGAGCACTAGAAAATACAAGATGACAGCTAACAGAAGATTTCAAATTCTCAACTGGTAATGAGTGATAATCCAATATTCAGACAAAATAGATTTAAATATGCATTAAAATGGTTTAACTCAATGTACTCGAGAGCTGATAGATGTGAATGTTTCATGTAAATGACGTCTGAACATTCGCACCACAGCCATTTCCATAAACAATGACCACCACAGTGTATATATCCAGCTGACCCAGTAAAGCCATTAAGCACGTACTCCACCACCACTGGGGAGAAAGCGGCCAAGCTCATTATGGAAATCTCTCGTCTTTGTGGAGATGTCAGGATTTAACCTCAGAGCCACAGAGCATCAGTGAATATGCAACAGTGCAAATGCACATCCAGACCGCGTCCCTCGAGAGAATGTCCCAAATACATAATGGGAAAATGTTAACTCGTATTAGTTTAACTCCGACACTGTTGTGTTAATCAGACCTGGTTTTCTCTCATGGGGCTTTTTCTGCCAGCTTGTTTGACTGTTTTTTATGATTTGCATTTACCAGCATTCATGACTTCAGCAGTAATCATACCAAGAAGCTCTTCTTTACAGCCTCTCTGAGCATTTTCATAATGCAGCCATAAAAGGGAAGCTAAAGCCTCCACCTCCCATTCATGCTTCTTTATTAGTTCAAGAGCAATACAGCTAAAGGGATAAGGATATTTGTTTTACCCAGATTCTGTAAATTAAAGAAACAGTCCTGTGATAATTCATGACCATCTGATTTCTTTTCCAAAAATGTTGATTGTTCTGGTGTTGCAACAAAACCCACTTGCATTCAAGTTTCCTGTGTGTTCCAAATCCAAATTGTTTTTCAGGATAAAGAGCTGGAAAACCTGACTGCGATGGACATGGAGCTGCAGAAAATCGCCTCCAAGTTGCATGACAACAGTGCGTAAGCCAGGACGGACGGCATTTCGAGACACCGTCGGTTCAGGATTTCAGCCAGATGTCTTAGCGCATGTCTGCCAATTTTGTGTGCTTACATTGTCACGGAAAAAAAACATGACCCTGGAGCCTTGACAAAAATATAAATACCAACTTATGTATCATTGTATTTGTGATATTTTGGTGTAATTAACTCAGTTAATTAAAATCAGCATGGGAATGGTTTTGGTGTTCATACATATATATAAAAACAATACTATTGTAAGCAGATTATTTAAATAATTGTGTTCTGAAGAGCTTGCTCAGTGTGTACTCAATAAAATGAGTTATTCTGGGACCAAAAACATCTTCTGATGATTTTATTGATGGGAAAAAAGAATGTTAGCACATCTTGACACTTTCTAAAGGAATGACAAAATAAAAATAATTTTTAACTAGATACTGAGGAGCATTAACTGAAAAAAAAAGAAAAAGAGAATGCTTTTACATCTAGTTTGAAAAGATTATTTCAGCAGTTCCTTTTGTAAAACAAAGTGAGCTCAATTAGGCTCAAACAGTCTTTTTCCTTCATCTGCACTGATCTGAATACATGAGGCGGGAAAAAGTGGTTTGATGAATACAAACCAGACACTCTGTGGTGTCAAAACAGTTCAGCAGTAAAGGAAGGTCAGTGCTGGAGGAAAAATCCAGATAGGCCGTTTGAAATGTGCCCTTTAAAAAGACGCAACGCTCGCGTCGTTTGTTTATCCCTCAGTGTCCGCCAGTTTCTGTCTCTTTGGTGCTGGTTCCTCAACTCGCTGTGAGCCTGAAGGTTTGGCAGTGCTTGTGGCAACCGTTGTCCCTGAGAGGACGTAGCCTCCACCCCCACTCATCAGCAGCAGAGGATGGGTCCTGTTAGGCAACACCTAAGGACAAGGCAGAGAGATACAGTCAGGACACATTAACTCTGGAGGAGGAAAGGCTGGAGGAAATAACACACTGATCCAGAGGGGAAAGAACTCTTTGGGTATGCAGACACTTCTCTCCCCTAGTTGTTGGAAAGAGGACAAAATACAGAGCGAGGGAAAAAAATGAATTGCTGAGTTATTGGTCATTAGCTGTACTTTGAGAGTTCACAGTGACTAGACCATCGACCACCAAATTGTGATATAAAACAAATTAAGTGCCCATTTTTAGAAAGTGTAATCAAAATTCCCTCCAGGCATTCCTGAAATATCACATTAAAAAAAAGAATGGGATATATATATTTGGACAAATGGACAACCCGAAAATGAAAAAGCCTCCGGTCACGGCTCATCACCACTTTACCTGATAATGCCTGAGCCAGGTGTCTGTGAGTCTGACGTTGACTGTACCACCGTGTTCCTTGAGCTTTGCAAAACACTCGATAAGAGGCTGAAAAAGATTGACGAGGGAGAGATGGGGAAAAAAGAAGCATTAAGGAGGGCTGCAGTGCCAAACAGTTACACACACACTCACTGAGAGTGTTATCTTTTTAGCACAGTACAAAAGCAGAGTAGTGGTAATAAGTGATAGGCATTGTAATAACTCCTCGGCTGAGACAGCGATGTCCGCTGCAGCAATGAAATGAGGACATTTTCCCACTGGAACTCTGAGCAATAAAAGCAGGTGATGAGAGATACGTCTACGAAAGCAAATTAACCTGACACACCGAAAGACGTCGAGAAGTGTTGTTGGTTCAAGTAAATGCATCTCGTCAGGATGATCTTACCTCTTTGTACTGGGAGTAGATGACAAAAGGCCTGGAGGGAGCAAGGAATTTGAGCAGGCCCATTACGACAGAACACGGGTGAAAGCGACTGGCGATTATCAACCTGTAATTAGAAAAGAAACGGATGATTAAGCAGATGTGCCGTCTGATATGAAAAACACCGTCAACAGCAGACTGATATTGGAAATGTGCTGTCTGTGGGTTATTATCAGAAAACTAAAGGATTTAGCACCTTCCTCATTCTCCTTTATTCTATAAAATGATGATGGCAAGTAAAAAAGGCCAGATAATTTAGGAGAGTCTGGAGAATCTATTGATGATTTATCAGCTGTGATGTAGAGGAGCGGTAAGTTAAAAGGCTAACCAGATCAATAGCTGTTCATCTAGCTTCGGTGTCCCCCTCACAACACTTCATCCATCATAACAAAAGAGGCGATGGAGCAAATCCTTCATTTTATACGACAGGAAACTGCAACCCAATCACTTTGTTCACCTTGTAAGGGCACAGAGTGAGAGTTCCTGGCACGAGCTCAGAGGAAATAATTTATCGTGACTTTTATGGACACAGCCATTGCTTTAATTATTATGAATAATTTTTCCATTCCTCCGTTTTTAATTACTCTTGTGGACCACATGGTGCAATTTAGAACCAGTGACAGAGAGTTGTAAGAGAAGGAGCCAGAGAAGCTGAGGACAGAGAAAACAGCGCGAGAGAAAACCAAATATGACACCAACCCGTCGGCATTTCTGCCTTCCAGCTGAGCGGCAGCAGCTGCCAGCTTCATCCGTCTCTCCTGAGCCTGAACAAACAAACAAAAAACGCACTTAATTAAGACAATCCTACTTTCTAACTCTTCAATCACCGCAGTAATGACTACTTGTTGATTATCAGATTGATAAAAAGGAGCAAAGAATAATGTTGAAAGTGAGGTCAGTATAAATTGAACATACTTTGGCTTCTCTGCGTTTTTCCTTCTCTATTTTCTCCTTCTCCAAACGAGCTTCTTCAGCAGTGATAGCCTCCATCTTCAGATCTTCTGGACCATCCTGCTGTTCTGCCTTAGGCTGGTTCTGATCCTTCTCCGTAGCCTTGTTAGACTGTTCTTCAACTGGAAGTTTCACAGAATAGAGTTAGAGTTAGAGTTATCTCTTTTTTGCATTGCAGCCTTTTCATTTCTGAATTAATTTAGTCTGTTTTGGTCCACAACTGTCAAAAGTAATAACTTCAAATCTTTTAGAGAAATCTTGCTGGGTAAGTTTTAACCAGGTTTTCTTTGGTATTTCAATACCAGAGAGTAGCTACTCCACTTCAGGTCCTACCAGCACTCGAGCGTTTGTCAGTAGTGTCCAGCGTCCCTGCCAGCAGAGCGTTGACATGGCAGATGGGAAACTCATGCAGCGTATCGTGGAAATGTGCGGGGAAGCCAAAGCTCTCCACACCCGCCCGGGTAGGACCACCTCCTGGGTACATCTGAATCACTGACCCATAGCCTGAGTTGGAGAGGAACGAGAGGCTGATTAAATATGCAGTGGGCAACTGCAAAGCTCTGCAAAGTTAACAGGACAAACATACCTCCCATTCTCTCCATAACAGAGCCCAGCACGAGGCCAGCGCAAGTCTCAAACACCAAGACTTTGCTGCCAGCGTGGACATTTGCCAGAGTCAACATCTGGGCCAGTGTGTCATACCGCAGGTGGCTGCAACAAACACAAACATACACATTTATCACTTCAGACCGCTCTTCTCATTACAAGACATGTTTTCACACTTTCTGCTAAGCCACGTGCTGACTCACCAGATCTTGCCTGGTTCCCGGCCATGGTACATCATAGCCAGGATGCGACAGGACGGTTTGAGAATCGTCACAGTATTTTCATACCTGGAAACACGTACGATGGGAACAAACAAGAACACTAATTACACCACTATTCAATCATATTCCTAAGTCTGCAGCAGTGTGTGGTCGTATAATTCGAAGTGACTCACTTCTTTTTTTTCTTCTTGATGTATTTATCCTGGGCATACTCGGTCTTATCTCTGAATGTGGAGCTGTTGTCTATAAGCTGCTGAATGATTTCCTGTGGAGCACAAACACACACGACCTTTAGATTCTTTTCTGCTCAAGTACGTCTTAATGCATGTCACTTTTCAGAGTGTCAGTTTTAGCAGGAAAAAGCACAGAAGTTGGTGATAAGAGAGACATTGACTCCATTCCTTTCAGGACAGTAAGAACAAGCCAAAATTTACAAAGATTATTTACACCTGTATTTCCCACTGTGATCTGTCAAAGTGTATACCAGCATGTATGTACCCTGCAGTAATACAACACTAACCACTGATGTATATAATTTTAGGGTTACTGCTGTACCTGACCCTTCAGACCTTGCTCTTTGAGCGTCTCAATGTCATCCCTGGTCAGTTTCTGGGATTTTCCATCGTCGAGAATATTCCTGTTGTCTGTGCCTGCCTCCTTCGCATCTGGGAAACATAGATGACATTGACATCTTATTATCACCACCAATAAGGGAGCAAATACATCCACTGTGTAATTTAAACGTAAATGTGGTTGCTGTGTGCTACTAAAGGTCCAGTGTGAAACATTTAGGGAGGGTCTTTGGCAGAAACTGAACAGACTACAGAAAAGTATCTATAAATGTATAAATGCTTTAAAATAAGAATAATTTTAGTTTTCCATAGTGTTAGAATGAGATTTTGCAGTGGTGCAATCATACACTGTCATGTTTCGACAGCAGCCCAAACAGACAATCCAGCCAGAGAATGGATTATGATGCATGTCATCCTTTCTGGTACGCAGAGGCCACCGTAGTTCCCTGACACACTTGATAAGGTAGTGATGAGTTGATGAGTTCTCCATTTGTTTCAATTTGTGCTCTCACCATCAGATGTCACTCATTTTTACACACTGGACCTTTAAAACACAGGTTACACACCACTAGAGCCGTCTGCGTTTTTTGGCTTCTGTGGCTGCAGTTTTCCTCCAGAGAGAATCTCAAACGTGGTGCTGAACAGTTCACCCACAGCTTTGTCCAAGAAGATCCACTGTTTCTCAAAAATCACCTTCCTGTAAGTAAAACACAAAGTAAGTAAAAGGGTCATGATGTTATTTCACTGCTTGTGATGCAAATGTTGTAACAATCAAACACAAAAACACTCCGTTGTTATCCATCACATGTGATATGTCACTGAAGGTTTAGCTAACACTGCACTAGCTTGTTTGAACAAGCTGGAGTTGTGATTGTGAGGCAGAAACTGAAGCTTGAGCTTGTTAATGGGAACATTTAGTATACTTGGCTGTTTTTGACTTACTTCCCGAGCTGAATCTGCATAGCTTTGAAGATATCTCCTCGTTTCAACACGACGCAGTCACCCTCTTTGATTCTGTACTCAGAGTCCTCGTCTCGGTTGTCCGCCATGATGAGGCAGGTAAACCAGCTCTTTTTGAGCTGTAAGCTGAGAGTCGTCTCCCCGGCTGCTGATACAGAGTCACCGCTGACACACAGCAGAGACAAAGGCACTACAGTAACCTGAAGTAAAAGCAAAACACGATGAATTATTATTACCACGTGTTAGCCTCCACTTCCCCTCTCAGCCTCAGTACGACCAAACGATTACAGACAGTAAATTGTACGGGGCTTCAACATAGTTGTGTGTGATTCGCTGGATAGGCGCGTCGCTGATTGTGATAGCCAATGGGAGCGTAACGCGATGACTCAGGCTGAAATAGGAGATGTCAGAATCATCGATCGACCGGTGCCCTGGAGGGGGACTGACTGTCAGTCGAGTTTATAATAATCATTTTTGGATTTTTCATTTGTTTTTATGTAGTTTTAGAGTGCGTTTGCTAGTTGTTATCAGTTTTTGTTTTTTAAAATAAGTTTTAGTTGTAATATGGAGTATTCCAGGTTCAAGATTCAAAAAGGTCATCATATTGTGTCATAAAAATGCCATTTAAAAATGTATTAGGACAGATTAACAATAATCCATGAATGAAATATAACAGTCTACAAGAAAGTAGACTGAAGTGCATTATACTACTGAGGTTGGATGCAGTTTCAGATAAGAATGAGTGTATTCCCATTCTAGATTGTCTGTTTTCACAATATTCCAGCATGTTTACGTTCTCAAATTAGCCTGATCATTTTTTTTTATATAAAGGATTGGATATTACTTCATAGCAATATCTAAGTAGTAGCAATGTATTGTTATCAGATATTGTTATTGATATCAGAGCCTGTGTCCCATCTCATGTATGTACTCCAGGAAGAGGACCCTAATGTTGCTGGAAGATGGAAGGGAAAAGATGCCACATACTGTAAATGGAAAGGAAAGGGATTATGCATACAATAATTATGAGTAGAGTGCAAATTATCTAGAGAGGGTTGACTTTAGTCATTTGACAAACACACATCTTCGTTTTGGTCAAATTTATATCAAGTATACAGACATTTCTAATTGTTGAGTTATCATTGTTGTTGTCTATCAAAATATCAATGGAAAACCATCTTGACTGAATAATAAAGCCATCTCCTGACAATAGTTGAATCAGCCAACAAAACTTGTTTGCTTTCAGTTCTGCATAATACTTGATGATGATTTTTGTGGGTGGAAGCTCATCTGCAGTTAATTCCCCTACATATATATATATATTTTTTTTACATGCCAACACTGCTGGAATGAATCTCTATACAGTTAACAGTTTTTCCGCACCCTAACACAGTCGATTGTGTTAAAATGCAATTTGGCAGATGTTGGACCACGTCATCACTCAGCATGGCTGAGTGCGCATCATTTCCCACTATGGGGCCACAATCTGGTGTTTTATAACTGGTTTTATATGTGTGTGCCAACTCAAACAGCCCACATTCAACATACAGCAGCACAGCGTCGAGGCAGCTGATGGAGAGAAAGAGTAGCATCCTACACAGCACACAAAATAACATCATTTTTGCCGACATGAAACCTGGGAGGCGTCTTAAGTCACTGGAAAGTCTTGAGCAATTTTCAAATGGCTCCCAGTAACACACTTAGTTATGCTGACTTTTCCAAAGAAAACTTTTAACTTCTATTGATGTTTTATTAAACGCTGTACAAACAGTGAACTGAAGCTTTAGTGTTGTCCCTTAGCTGTAAATCATTTAAGGTAAGAGCTTCTATCACATTAGTAAATGGGCATTAAGATGTGAATGTGGGTTGAAATGTGTCAAAAAAAGAGTTTGGTGGAGGGTAATTTATAATTATTATACTTTATGTTCTGGGTGTGGGACAGATGGTGTACCGTTACATTAAAAATGCATACGTTCAACCACACTGGAATGAAAAGCAGCCATTAAAGCTTCAGGTTTCTCAACTCTAAGAATGGCTCTAAGTTTCCTCCAGAGCTTTAAGTGTTTCTAAAAGTGGAGTTTAAATCCCATTGATTAAGTTATTCTTAAATCATTGACGAATCAAAGCAAATAAAACATAAATATTATTTTTCTTCAAGCCCTAGAGCAGTGTTTCAGCAGTTGAACAAATGTGAAACAAGCTGTGATATATAAAACCAACCTTTTAATGTTTTTATACAATGTCTGTTTGAAAAAAAAAAAAAAAACTCCTGACCTTTAAAAAAAAATCTTACAAATATAGTTTCATCCAATTTTTTAGGGGAAAAACAAATCTTCACTACATATTTACATCAACACCAATACTTCTGTAGTGCAGGGTAAATGTCTAGAACTGTTTACATTTTATTAAATGAAACATGCAGTTGTTGCTCTGTGAGTGACGACGTATGACATTTTCTTTGGCAGTGATTGGCTCAGTGTGTAGGGTTACCACTGAACTCTTACATTGTTACATGCAAGTATACACACAGCAAATGCACTTGACGAAGAAGACCAGTCTGATATGTTATCTCACTGCTGGCCTCCAGTGAGTTTATGGAACAGTTCTTCATCCAGCGTCTCGTTCTGATCTTTAGCTCGTGTGGACAGGAAGATGTAACCCCCAATGAACTCGTGCACCACCTTGCAGTCGCAGCTCACACAGCAGAAGGCTATCATCACCTTCTGGTCAAATTCTATAGTCACCTGGAATGACATAAAGTTGATTAGATATTCACGATGATATTCTGCTGTTATGGTGAAATTGGAATTTACTGCACGACAACTGCACACCTGTCTTATCTCCCAGTTGACATTCCACTGCTTCATGTTGGCGAATCTCCACGTGGTGACGGGAAGGCCAGAGGACATGTCAATGCGAATCAGACGATTGTACGAGATCCCCAGAATCTCATCTTTCTTACCGCCTTTGAATCTGCAAAACATGCAAAATGGAAACATCTTTATACTAACATTGATAAACAGAAATGCATATGAGCATGTGTTTAACCATAACCAGGTAACGCCTAACCCTAACCTCACCACAGTTCAAATCTTATTGAAATGTTTACAGTTCCTCAGAAATGTGATATTGTACTGTACCTGACAATGTAGTAGTTGATACCAAACTCTGGAAGTGACTGCCAGGCCTGAATAAATCGCATTTTGGCCTCCATTAGTGACAGATGTGCTATGTTCTGATGGGCCTCCAGGATACGTGTTGTCAGCTGCGAACAATAACGTGAGACAGAAGATGAAATATGGTTCACAAAAAACGGTGACGCAACACTGATGGCTACTGGCAAAGTCACATATTTCGCTGGTAGCCATAAACAAACCTGTTTGGTCTTGTGTTTCTTGGCGTAGCGTGGGGAAACAAAACACTCAGCATTCATCTCCATTGAGTCAAGGTCGGGAGCTGACTGACCAGGAGGGGGCGCCAGGCTCTTCATTTGCAAAAAGGATTGGATATTCTTCACTTCTGACTTGTAGGAGCTGTAGGCCATTGTCTTTCCCTTAGAGGCAAGGATGCAGGCAGCTTTCCACCTGGCGTACTGCGTCTCCTGTGGCAGAAGAAGCACAAACATACATCAGCTACAATATACATATACATATATATATATATATATATACATACTGTATATTTGTATGTGGATGATTTAAAAAGAGGTTACATTGTCACATCGGATGTTCACTTCGTTCATCCCATCAGCCACAGGGAGCAGAAGTTTGATGCCGAACCTCTTGTCTGTGACGTTGACGTCAGGAACAACCTCACAACCTGTCACGTGAGGAGGAACATGTTATATTGACGTAAGCTTTCAACACATATTATTTTAAGGAGAATAGCTTGGGTTTCTAGCCTTTGTGAAGGGATAATGACCTTTAATATTGTTTTCAGATCATTTTGTTTCACTGACCTCTGAGGTGAAGCTGCTCTAAGGGTTCTCCACTGGAATTCTCCTTGTTCTTGTAGTAGGAAATCGTAGTGTCCTTGAATACAAACCAATACTCTTTGTAAGGCCGTAATGTCAGTCTTTTGGGCCTAAAAAGAGCAAAGAAATAATAAAGTAAAACAATGACTATAAGTGATTGAGGCTGTCAACTGTTACCAGCTACCAGCTATCTAAGGGTCGTCTTCATATGATACAGTAAAATGATTATAAAGGTGGGTTTACCTAAATAGTCGGAGGGTATCTGCCAGCTCTGGAATGTCTGTAATGTCTTCCTGGGGGCGGGTCAAACAACAGTCAATTATCCTGTGTCTTTTCGTTACATCACCACGTGAAGACATGCAATCATCGGAGGCCTACATATCGACTTCAGCTTAAAAACAGGTGTCCTACTGTTACAGAGCAGGAACCCTGAAAACCAGTGTTAATATTCACTCCAGTGTAGTTCTGTTTAAAAAAACATGTTTACCAGAATCCTGTCTGTGTGTCTGCCTTCAAGCGTCACCTCCAGGTTGGAAAGAGCTGCCTCCACTTCATCTATATCTGGTTCATTGGAGTTGTCCAATGGTTCACTTGACAAGGTCAACTTACAGATGTGATACTGCAAAAGAATAAGGGAGTAATAAGTTCACTCCTGATGAAAGAATCTCACATTGCTGTCCTAATGTCACTGATTAAACATTTAGTTTTTAACTAACATGTACTAGTTGTTTCTCTTACATGACTTAAGCGGTTATGCAAGGCTGGCATGAGTCAGAGAGAGGTTTGAGCACAACCCTGTGTCAGCCACTGCATCAATATGAATGTGAGAGCAATGCTGATCTCTTATTGAATCAGTGTGCTTTCTGAATCACTGTCCCAACAGAAACTGGCTGACATTTAGACACACAGAATATCACATTACTATGCACCCTCAGGCTCCAATGACAAGCAGCTAAATCTGTTATGGTGAGCTTGTACATCACAGCGAGGAGTTGTAATTCAAAGGTGAGTAACTTTAGGTGCTTTTTGTAATTGCTGATGGCACAATTCTGCCTCTGTTTGGAAATGATGTAACATTAATTGTATGCCAAGTCCTTCATCTGAAAACTGGTTCTGACAAGCAATACTATCAGTCCTGACTGAGAAAGTGTTTGTGAATGCACTGGCACTGCAGGGGATCACAGGAAGGAGCATTTATCTCATCAACCTGCTGATTTTTGAGCAGTAGAATTCACTTTTGAAACTTTTTGTTAGCAACTTCTTGGTAATCTCTTCCCGTGTGCAGTGTGTATATGTCGGCAGGCCACTTGAGATCTAACACTGCATTACTGAGAAATTGGAGCTGATGGGTTTAATCGGCATTCTGTGAACTCTTTTGACAATGGTTTGAATTTACAGCTTAGGTTTATATTCAAAAAAGGTATACACTTCAGTTTTAAGAGTACTGACTCACACCTTGCCTTCTGCCCAGTGTGGAGAAAGTTTGTTTAATTGCTGTACAAACAAAAAAGTGCTGTCTCAGTTTTACTGGCTCCAAGTACTGAACAATATACAGAACCTTATATCATATTCGAAACTGTGGTGATATAATATTCACCTGTAATGAAGCAAACATCAGCATTTCCTCATCAGTGCAATCGATCTCCTCCAGCAGGATGGACCAGCGTGCCTGTTCGTACAACTGCGTTATCCTGACAGCATCGTACTAAAACATAAAAACACACACTCGGGTTTAGTTCAACAGCTTCAAACTAAAATCACTTCAGTTACAATTCAATTTGGGTCACTCACTTTAGGATTGAGGTCAAAGAAGACATTGTACTTGAATCGAAGCATCAGCTTGTCGTCATCTTGAATATCTTGCTCCATGAGGGACCGAGATGAGTCCAACCACCTGTCAATCACATCAACAACAATGTGGGCTTAGGATGAATACTAAACAACCCGAGAAACACCACCTATTTCTATTAACTAGGTTTCTACCCTGCATTGTTGATTGCTTTATCCACTACTGAGAGTGGCTGGTACATCTTGGCCAACTCAGCGGGCGGCAAGTTTGGCTGAGAGTCAGCAAGAGGGTTTTCTCCAAACCAGAGGCTGGTGGCAGACATCGGCATCCCATTCTCTGGGTCATAGGTTGCAGTCATGGTCTTACTGTACATGAGGGCTTTCGGGAAAAACACATAGAAAACAACATAACTATAAATGTCAAAAAATCATATTCAACGAGTTATGTAATAACTGAGGAATAAATCCTGGAAAACATGGCAGCACATTGAACATTCATCAAATCACATTGATTAAAACTGTGGCCTGAAAGATCACAGCAAAATCAATATACTGGATATGAATGTTGCATTGTGAATTAAAGATTGGTCAATTTCGGTCGATTTCGTCAATTAAACCTTCCAAGGTCACAGCCCAGAGTGTTTAACTGCTCAGAGAAATCGGTGCAAAACATGTGATTCCAGCCTTCCGCTTACTTTGATTTTTTTCTGTCACAGCTAGCTTTGGAAGCGGAACAAAATGAATAAACCAGAATTAACCAGTATCTCAATGGCAACACGCACATTAGCAAACACTGGTCTCCCCATAATCCTCTCAAAATAATCATATGCATAGACATATCGATTTATCCTGGCAGGAAAAGCAAAGGTGGAACTAATTATATTAGATATTGAGTCAACCAATTTCTGCAATACAGTTCAAAAGGTCTCCTTTAAATACAGCTACAAAAAACTACTTTGGAACCCACTTCTCAAGTTCCCTAGTCTAGTAAAATGTAAAAATACACATTACACAATGTGCTGCATCACACAATTGAAACTAATCCACACAAATGTCAAAATTAAAATGGAAGTCAGACATTTCAGCCATTTATCAGTGAACTTTTGCACCAGAACAGGCACTAAAACCACATACAGTATGTGGGACATCACTTTAAAATCATGATGTGATCTACTCAGTGTGTCTTTTTCTTGACTCATGATTATGTGGTGATTGTGGTGTTCTGAAACGTCAGCCCTGTTTTTTTCCCACAATACCTGAGCTTCCGGGTCCACCACTAGGCAAATCGATGTCCCAAATGTTCTCTTCCAAGTTCTTGTCTTTCTTCTTCTTCTTTTTGGATGGATCGTCTGGCGGCTTCAGCAGAGACAGTTCCTCTGACCTCCTGATGTCTGAAATGGAGCAATGATGTTGGAGAGAGTCTTGTATGTGCTGCAGTCACACTAAATCATGACAAAAGCAGGGAGGAGAGAGGGGTTTTCTAATAGAAAAAGACAGAGTAACTCACTGAGCAGTTGACAGATTTCTGACACAGCCTTGAAAACCACATTGGAGAAGCTGACAGTCATTTTGATGGTCTTCATATTGGGAAGCTGCAGCAGCAGGGGTTTGTGCTGGGGTGTGTAGCGTAGGAAAGCATCAGCCTGTATAGCAGAATAATTTTAAATCATATGAGCCATCCATGCAAAATCAATAGGCCTATATACACTGTATGTCCTCACATTCCTTGTTACGCTGACTTGGAGATTTTGTTACCTTGACTAGCCTGGGGGTAAATTATCCTGCTCCCTTTATTGTTGTTTTTTATATCAAGTTGATAGTTGTACCTATTTCTGGAACATATGCTTTACTGTACGAGTTTTCTTCACTATAGAGCTATGGTTCTTTGAGTGTAAACTATGCTTTACATGAGGCGACTATCCAACAAATGGTTCAGGCCTGGGCTGAGTGGGGGAGATTAATACAATTCAGTTTTTTATTTGCCTTGGATGAAAAATACAATCCAGAAGCATCCACAAATGTTCACATAAAACCACTGATTGTTTTTCCTGCCCTGGGGAGCACACAGGAACACAGAGAATCAAATTATTATGGCTTAGAATAGAATATTATGTCCAGTGGGAATTCAGGTGACTTTGTTTATAGAGAAACTTTGAATTGCTGTTTGAGATTAATAGTGAATTTCGATATTACCTGAATTCCATACTTGTCCAGGGTCCAGTGTGTCTTAAGCAGCCAGCACGTCCTCTGTTCCCACCATAAGGCATGATCTGACCAGTCCTGAGGAGCCTCTGCAGACAGATTCACATAATCGTAGTACTATCAATATTAGTACCGTATTATTATCCCATTTCTTGTAGGTATTTCTATTGTATATCAAGTTTAAATTATCTTGGAGCTACCAAAACGGCTGCTGCCAATACAAACACTTGCAGTAGTCACTGTTGTGTGGGTGGCTGTTAATGATAAAAGTGTGCTTTGATGAGTCTACCTGACCATGTGATGGTGGTAGGCGAAATATACTGTACGTCCATTGATGACAAACTACTTAGTCATCTGTTGTGTCTCATGCTCTTTAAACAACCTCGCTTAAGTTTGCTCCTACGTGTTTATGAATTCCTGTAAAGAGATATTGCGTCCTGGTTGAACTTTGGCCCCTAAGGCTACACAAGCCAATGCACTGTGGCAAAACAATAGCACTGCAGCGTAGAAAAAATGCAGGGCAAATAAGGGTGTGGCTTGACTAACAGACCCACTGTGGCAGTGGAGGAGGGTCAAAGCCATAATAAGAGGATAAAGAGAACTTAATTCTTGATGTGCAGAAACCTCTCTGTCTCTGTAGTCACAGTACATTTGGTGCTCGTCTCATTTGAAGGATTACTGTATTTAAATTAGGTGCTACACATGGCATCAAAAACACTCACTGATTTTCTCCACTAACTTAAGCATGAGGCCCCCGATGTGCAGGTCTCCCTTCACCCTCAGCTTAAATTTCATGGACTCATCTCCATCTTTTTGATCCACCTGCACAGACAGCTCCCACGATGTCTCGCCATACTCTGCAGCCGTGATCATTGCCCTGTTATGAAAAAACAAAGGTGAGATACAGTGAATATGATACGTTATAGACAGGATCAGGTGTGGATATCACCATCACGGAGGTACACCACATGAAATAATGCAAGGTAAAACCCACTGCGATCTCCATTTAGACACACACTGGGGGAATTCCACTAAAATATGTTCACTCTTTTCATGCGATCTTTTGTTTGGAAGGTTGGGAAACATCTGGGGTGAAAATATGAGTCAGTGGATTAAGTGTTTCTCAACATCCTGTGGGAACGTCCAAATTAACTTGGCCAGTAGTTCACAAACAGATCTTTAATTTTTGTTCTGTTCTAAGTGGCCACAGCTTTTCACCAACTTCTCCTGCAGTATCTCCACAAGGATACACTGCAGCCCCTTAAGTTCTAGATGTATGAATAAGATAACACGCAGAAAGGCAGATGTACTGGCCGGTGCCAGGATGAAAAAAAAAAAACAGATGAGACTGCAGAACACAGTGTAGGCAACTCAGCTCTGCGCTTAAAGGAACATATATGATGAAAATTCTGTAAAAGAGTGAAAGGATGAAAGACATAAGCCGGGAAGTAAGGGGAGAAGAGTGGAGGAGGAGCAGGGAGGGGTACGTGGAATGTGTGACGAGCAGGGACATGAATCTGGTGCAGGAGATGGTGCAAAACAGCACACACACACACACACACACATACTGCACAAGTCTCTCCATTTCATAAACAAACTCAGAACACTGGTGAACAAAGACATATGAAGTCATATACACTTCATATGTCTAAGGCCTCCTGACCATTGTATGCGAGTACTGTGTAAAATGTGTAGCTGGGGGCTAAGTTTAATGAATACACTATGCTGCTGCTGCTGCTGCTGTTGTGCTGCCACCTCCCTCTGCAGCTGCAGGGTACAGTTAAAAGTTTGAGCTTGCTGAAGGAGTACTTGTTGAGATGTGTCTGAGTGTGATGAGCTGACTCCTAAAATATTACAGTAAACTACAGATCGCATCAAAATTTGATGGACCATAGGATGATGTCATTTGGTGCCCATAGGAAAACAGATAATCAAAAGCTTTTTTTGTGCAACACATTACATTTCATTGGAGTGCTAATATTCTAACTGCAGCACGAACTGTGATAATACATTTAATAACAATTTCAATCTGTTATTTCCACTTTACACCTGAGCAATTTTATGTCTTTTTTTTCTGACCAAAAACACTGTTGACATAGTTAACAATTTAAGGATTTAAGAAGATGTTTTTGCAATACATAGCAGGAATGTATTGAAAGACATGATGTAATTTGTTTATTGTTAGATCATTCATTCTGTGAAAAATCTGTATGAAACAAGAAATGTTGAACAATGTAGTTATAACTATCAAGTATCAAGTCATACACAACACTATTGTAACAGTGAAATGAAGTCTTGCACATTAAACATTAACCTCTGTCTACATATTCCAACCACAAACGCATAACTTAGTGTACTCTGTACTCAACTGGACCATACCATGGGGTTTTTCCCTCAGGTAAATGAGGGTGCGAATATAATTTAATGTTGATGAATACATTTGAAACAGCTCCTACCTTGATTCAACGTTTTCTGCCGTGTTTCCTAAAACGTGTTGCGGAGTAAAATTACCCAGGAATGAGTCTTCCTCTCTGTGGGAGCAGGAGATACGCCACGCCCCGTTCACGCAGGTAGACGTCGAGGAGGAGGGGGAGGTGGTGTGTACTTCAGGTGGGTCAGACCACTGAACTGTGGACACATTTCCGACTCATATATGCATAAATCTACACATTATTTAGCTGTTGCCACGTAACATATGCAGACACGAAAAGACTAGCTGTGTATATGACGCACAAGCTACTAGCATGGCTAGTAGCTTCTTAGGAAACCAAAAATTAGCATAGCATTTCATGCAGTAGCAATTAGCACACATACTTTAATCATTAGTAGTATATTGGCGTCACGTTAATGTGTTTACAAAACAACAGTTTCAGTTTATATGTTGTAATGTATGTACTTAAGGTAAGGGCCTTGGTTGAAGGTAGCTACCACCTTGCGTCACCACTATTTTTACTACTGTAACCAACCAAAATGGCTGCTGTGGTCCATTCACTCACAGAAGCAGGTGCACTAGACTGACTAAGCACTGATATGTGAATATTAATGGTAGAATAGAAGTGTATAATTCTTTTGTGTCAGACAGACCCATATCAGGGCAAACAAGTTTTAAAAAGCGATATACATTGATATACAACCTTAAGAAAGCAACAAACATTGTTTTACTGTATACTTGCAGTAAATATCTGCTCTATGATAAATAATGTTGCTCTATGTGAAACTTACATTGTTATAGAAACTTTTTCTGTTCATAACATTTATTTGTTGACCAGTTTACACTCACAATAGGGGAAGAGTTATTATACTAGTATAATAAGTATGAGTATGTGTAGTATTTGCATGTTTTTTGAATTGTGGATATTTAAGGTATTAACACATTGTCAACATGACTTTGCCATGCTTGTGCAGTGTTGTATCCATATTTTTTTTTTATGAGGTGAGCCTTTAGATAATTAGCTGACATCTGTTTTTGCTTGTGTGCCTGTTGGCAACCATGTTTTCAGTTAGAGGGAACTGCTGAAAAGCTCTTGGAGATGGTGATGTGCTTTGCGAAGTCAGTGTTGGCTATGTGTAAATATCTTATACAACCACACCTCATAAAATCTGAAATACCACTTAAATGTAAAAATATATCAGGGGCTGTTGCTCAATTTTAGGTGGATTTTAAGAGACAGACCCACAACATGATGAATATTCACCACAGAAGATGAATCAGCCCATCTTCCTTAATGCCCACATCCCACCCTATGAGTAAATCAAGATGAATCATGGGGAGTATGTCTTTTCCATATCTGAGCGTTGCCAGCTTGTGAAGTTACAATAACACACCAATAAAATGATGACTAGTAATTCCTCTATTTGGACAGATGGTGTTCCACTGATAGCAATACAGCAACACTGACTTAGAGCTATTTAGCGGGTTTTAATATGCATGTGTGTTTCTTCAGCAGTTTCTCCTCTATCAGTGACACAGTCATGAAGTAACTCCATGTGTGAAGCCTGCCACCCTCTGGTTTCAATCGGTAAGATCTGTATATTTTTGCCCTGCCTGGCATTTGAGTAAAATGCATACTTGTTAGATATGGACATCCGTCTCATGCATCAAATGGAAAAAAATACATTGTGGCCCAAAGGAATGGTTATATATTTTTATAGTAATGCCTGAGGTTGAAGTTTGAGTTATGTTTCACTTAAATGTCTGTAATATTATAGTAATAATAATAATAATGCATTATATTTAAGGCGCCTTTCAAGACACTCAAGGTCGCCGAAATATATGAAAAAATGTCAATCGCTAAACAAAAGAAAATAACCAGTTCCTGCGCAGTCAGTTTATTCAAAACATGCAGTTTGTCAGCCATTAAAAAACATCACATAATTGTTTTATTATTATTATTATTGTTGTTGTTATTTAATTTTCCTATGCACCTACTCTAACTGACCTAACACTGCTTATTCAAATTATTGTAAGACAAAACTGAAAGAAAAAAAACAGCAGTACATTCTCACAATATTAATATATTAATAATATTGGGTGTGTCACTCAAACTGTTAAAAAAAATGTGTAATTTGTTGTGGACAAAGGTATTGTAAGTTGAATC
Organism: Microchirus variegatus; assembly: GCF_963457635.1. Lineage (NCBI taxonomy): Eukaryota > Metazoa > Chordata > Actinopteri > Pleuronectiformes > Soleidae > Microchirus > Microchirus variegatus. Next base: position 12,138,149 of record NC_139813.1, read on the forward strand.
GTCATTTCATTACCCTTATTAAGTTACAAAGCTAAGTTTACTGTAACTGTCATAGCACCACGTGATATTCACACAAAGGTGAAAGATTATTGTATGAGTACTTCTGCATAAATGAATTAATCTTTAGTGAGACAATAAACAGTTCAGTTCAATACAATTAAATCAATACAATAATTAGATTATAGACTTGACTTTGAGTAGATATAACCGTATTTAATCCAAAACCTTCACATAACATTAACAGAGCTCAGATCCTGCCACACAGTGGCGCCATCAGATTATCCCTGAGTTGGAGGAGCAGATGATGACCAGTTTTCAAAGACACATTCCAGTCTGTACTAACATTAAAAAAATATCCTCCCCTACATCTAATAATATTTTTTATCGCTAGACAGCTGGGTTTTCTAGGAACTGAATCTCTCACATCACAATAAAAATGTCCAATTCATGTCATACCGTTCACATTATGGTGTAAAAAAACCTTAAGATAAACTTAGGTAAACAAATGCAAAGTTTATGAGTAATTCATGAAACAGTAGCTGAACTGAACATCACACTGTATTGAATTGTGACAAGTGACAAATATAATAATAAGTGTTTTTATTTGTTTCACTTAGGGAGGATATGTCTTCGTCAGCTACAGAACACCACCCATAGAATTGGTAAGTATTCAAGGACATTTCAGCAGTGGTTCTCTGCCAGCACAAGGGCTAAAACCTGGACACTCCAGATGAACGACAGTTTCTTTGACCAACTGACCATTTTGACCACACCTAACAGATTAAGTTCAGCAAACATGCCTCTGAGTCTGTCTCAGCTCTCTGTTCCAGCTGAGTGCTCAGTGCTGGCACACAGGGTTGTCTTGAGTCCTTGAGTAAGAGAGGCAACGTAAGTTCCATGACAAAAACAAACAAATAAACCCTGAGGCTCATAAACTGTGTCACTGGTGGACAGACACCTGGAAAATAACATCATTCGGACCTGTCAGGCCTGGATGGAGTACAGACACAGTAAAACCATGTCCATGTCATCATGACACCTGTGGTTCTAATGGCAACATAGTACACACAGACCAAGCAAAAGTAAGGGGACGAAAATCAGCTTTACTGCAGTGCCAGGGAGAATGATAAAATGCAGTGATGAGGAGAGAGAAGGAAAAAAATTGGACTGTGGTTTTAGACACAATAAATTACATCTACTGCCTAAAGCTGGTCTGAACCTACTTGGTGGGAAACGACATCTGTAGAAGCCTTTGCCGGCTTTCTGTATTTATGGAAAGAGAAACCTCCTGGTGACCTGGGAACACGCTTACCCAATTAGCAGCCTCGCCGACGGATCAAATGGAAGTGAAAACATTGACTGCCATGACGGAGACGCATCACAATGCCCCATTCATGCTGCCGAGCCCCATGCTTTTGGGGTGAGGTGGGGGGTTGCTCTTCTCGGGATGTGTGTGAGGAGGTAGGAGAGATGAGAGTAATGAATGCAACAAGGAACTAACTTACCTCACCACTCTCTTTGACGTGTCAATGAAGACCTCATACATGGTTCAGAGGTAAACACTGCTCAGAGGTTGTGTTTTCATAAGGCTACCAACCACCGCTCACCTTGGTGTTCCGCATCCCCTTCACCTCAGCCCCTATATCCCAACACAACCACGGCTGTATCCTGTGGGACTCAGGCTGAGGAGGTCAAGAGGCCTGAGAAACAGCACCGGAGGAGAGTCTCTTGACAGCACAGGGCTCTGGGGAATAAAGGTTACACTACCACATGGTCTGCAAAGTGTTACAGCTCAGATTCATTTTCACTTTCCAAGGCTGTCAAAATCACATCTTTGTTCAGTTTCTTTACTTACATTTTTAATGTGACTAGGTTTATTCTTAAGACGCTGACCTTCGTAGCCGTCATGAAATTCCATACCTATTCTAAAAAAATTTAAAAATAAAATCTCAGGAAAGGACAGCCTGCACCTGGCAGCATATTTGTTTTACAAATGTCAGCGTAATATAGAATCATGTCATGATGAGAATCAAGCAGACTCAAATGTGATTGTTAAAATAGGAACAATTGACTAAATATAAAATCCTTGTTGATAAAAGTATCTGCAATATCTCAATATTACAGACAGAGCCTCAGACAGCTTCTTGCAGTGCGGTGGAACCTCAGTATAAAGGCTCTTTTATTGCTAAAATGTATTGTTTATTTATTTGGGTGGAGCCATAGGTGCTTCAGTAAATGCCATCTTATGCCACTGGTTGTGGATATTTCCAGTGAAGCCGAAAAAACGTGACTTAACCTCAGTCAATGCTGTGAAAAAATCTGAATAAATAAAAAGTTTTTAGTAAATGCAAAAAAGTAACAACTTGCAGAAGGTTTATGCATTTTCAATCATGTTTGAACTTTCCCTATGACACTGCCAAGATTGATATCCCCTTTTTCTGTTCACCTCTCCTTGGTTGAAAACATCTGATAGAAATAAAACTTTTCATGGTGTCAGGTCAGATGGCCATAAATACAGGTTGTCAGCGCAGTGTGACCCTCACATCTAGAGGAGAGGCTGCTCTGAGCTGTGGTTTGGAACAGGATATCACATGTTTGAATATTGCACTTCTTTGTGAAAAGTGGCTACTGTTAAAGACCTTCCATTACAGAGTATTGCTTTACCTGTCACCCGAAGTATTTCATGTCTGCCTAGAAGCATAAAAGATATAGAGGAACACAGCACATATGTATAGTTTGTCATAATTCACTCAATGAATACTCTGCTGGTCCAAACTAAATTTAAACTCTGACTGATATGAAACCATGGTCCATTTTTGTCGGCAGATTTTATGATGGAATGTTGTTGCTGTCTCTTTTCTTTGTCAGTTTCAGCAGGTGTGCATCAAAGTTTTATTTTTCAATTTCCTGTGTGAATATCATATGTGTTGAATAAAGCCATATGCTATGCTCTGAGTTTTATTCAGTTTGTCAGAGCGCACAGAGTGGGAACACTGCCCATATTCAGTTAAAGATAGAATGACACCTTTTCTTGCAGGTCTTGTATGCAGAGGAAGTCGGGTGATTTGGCCACATGTGCACGGAAGCGTTTAGATTCCACGCAGCCACGTCCTGTTCTGTGGAACGACATGGAAGAAACAACCCTTGAAGTTGCCGTGACTGATCTCACAGGTAAAGTCTAAGAGGAAGCAGGGCGTTGTGGTCCTTTCCTCCCCACATCAATTTGCCAACTGTTTGTGAATGGGTGCCATTTTGAAACATGCAAATGTCGGTAGCCTCTGCCTGTATCAGCTGATGCAGGTCAGTGTTGTTTTTGGCTGGGTCTTAAAGGCCCGAAGGGAGAAAGACATACTGAGAGTTAGAAAAGGTTGCATAAACTCCAGCGGGATTAATTTACCAACACTTTCCATGGCTGAGATCCTGTGAATGGATCCATTGTGGAGTAGGTCTCTGCTTGTGGAAAGCAAACCTTGTCAGGATCCAGTTCATTAGCACCTATTTTACTGTTTGAAGTTGGTTATTTATGTGGTATCTAAAGGGGAACCCCATTCAGACACATGTAAGTGTGTGCGGGTGTGTGTGTACGCATGTGCACGCATGTGTAAACGCGTATTCATGTGAAGACATGCAATGTGTACATGTATAAACGTAATAAAAGGTACTCACAGGATCTACAGGGGGTTTCCAGAGCAAATTGCTCAAGTGCAATTAAAACTTCCAATGGTGCGATAAAATGTATGGGAATCAAACAGAAGGGACACTGGTGCAACTCCACAACCTATATAATAATTTTGTTGGGAGGCATTTTCCCCTTATTCATCCATTGAATTGTTAAACGTAAATGGTAGAAGAGTGTTGACTCGTGGAGTAACACTGAGTGAGGCAGCAGCAATCTATCCTCTGAGTTTTTTGTACTGTATTTCAAACTATCATGTGAGTGTGCCTGTGTGTTTTCTCTCCTCTTTTCTTTTGTGATCTGTTTGTTCTTTGGAAGGCATCCTTGTGCTTCTGGTCAGACAAAAGTGCCGCGTTGAGCAAAACCTCCACTCCACTTTTATGGTCTGTGTGGGCCGTCCTATTTGTACATGCTTAGAGCAAATTAGACCAGCAGCTGCGCATGGCCGTCCCATTCTATGTTGGCTTTTCATGATAAAAATATGCTTCGGTAAACCTCGCAGCTTGGATCCAGAAATACGTGGTTCGTTTCTTCTGGCACTGACACCTCTCCATATTTACAATCAGTGCTTCCCTTTGCTGGTGTAAAAGGAGTAAGACATGGGGACAGAGAGAGAGAATGGAGGGGTGGGAGTAAATGAGGGAGTGGAGGGGCGCAATCGACCACCTATGCAGATGTTTTCCACATGGTGAAGGAAAACAAACTGTAGTAAGATGAGCATGAGGAGAGGAAATAGAGAAGGCTGCACCTGTTTTGGGGTGATGATCTTCATATGGGTGACATCAGACCATAGCATGTTAAGCTGCTTCAGTCATTAACTAACTACAAACCACTGGAGAATCTTTGTACACGTCTCAGCTTATGTCCTCACCGCCCATTGATGTTGTTTAGAAGATCTACGTAAAAAGTCTATGTAAACAATCGTTTACTTTGTCATTTAAAAAAGTTTCCCGTAAACACGACATTGTTTCAAGAAATGTGTCCCTTCACACAGAACCCCCCAAAACCACTCAAAATGCTGTAGTACATATGCCAGGCCTGTAAGTAGTGCTGTAAGTAACGCTGCTACACCAAAAATGGAGAAGACGACATACACATTACAATGTATGCAATCATAGAAATAGAAGCAGAATGAACCAAGCCAGGGGAAAGAAAGGGAAAGTTATCATAAAGCAAACACACCAAACAACTGTGTTGCCAACTTAGCGACTTTGTCGCTATATTTATTTTGTTTTCCAAGAAGGAAATCACCAGTTTGGCTGCACGAGTGAGCTTCATCTAGCTCCACAGCCAGTGGACAGTTGGTCTGACTGTAGACCCACAGAGAGAGACAGACAGAGAGGGAGAGAGAGAAGAACGAGCTGTGGATGTGCAGTGCAGCTGACCGTGTGCAGAACAATCACTAATCTCTATTGTTCATACAAAAATAATGTCTGTGAAAAAGGGTTGTTTTTTTTCTTTCCCCACCCCCCATATTACGATTCAGTTTCACTGATAACCTTCAACTTATTTTTTACTCAAGTGTCTAAACTCACTTACTTTACTTAACTACTTTACTTTCCTTTGAAAGCAGTTGGCAACACTGTCAAACAATCTCCAAACATAAGAGTATGATGACGACTATGGCGACAAAGAAAAAAAAGTTTCAGGGCTCCTAATGTGTCAAACCGGATGGGTTTACATACAAAGTCAATGCACAGAAGCAATTTTCATGTTGGCTGGGCCGCGTGGTGCTATAGACACAATGTGCGAAATAACACATGATAAAATGTTGTTTCTATGCGTATTTGCCCTTGTAATGTAAAGTGAACCAAGCATTAAAAAGTAGATAGTTTCAGTTTATTTTTATTTTTTTTCTAAATATTTAAAGACAGTTACTAAGGATTAAATTGTCGCTTTATCCTCCACATGAGGTTCATTAGGCCACTAGAGCCAATCCCAGTTGATATAGGGCACCCTGGACAGGTCACCAGTCCATCACACGGCTCACACGCAGAGATAAACATCCATTCTCTCTCGTATTCTCACCCACCAATTTAGAGTGTCGACTTCACCTCTGCATGTGTTTGGACAGTGGGAGGAAACTGGAGTACTCAGAGAAAACCCACGCACACACAGGGAGAACATGCAAACTCTATACAAAAAGGCCCTCGGTCGAACCGGGTCACGAACCTGGGTCTTTTTGCTGTAAGCTAACAGTGCTAGCCACTATGCGAGAAAATTACCAGATTTAAAATTGTCATGGCATTTGTTGAATTCAGTTATTGTTGTTGGTCATGATGGTGTTCTATGGTAGTTGGCATCTGTAATCTTGAATTACTGTCTACTTATTTTTTTCTTTGCCTTTTCTTCCCCATCTCTTCACCAAGTACATTGAATTAAGAACACATAAGAAGAAAAATAGTTTAGGCTGCTGCGAGGCTTTTGGAAAAATACTTCTTCCCTGCAACATAAACTAAATTGAAACCTCTTATGAGATCATGTGTTGTACCTGGACAACACATTCTAAAATGAGGTGTTCATTCATTTTTTTTTTTTTATGTATTTTTTTTAAATATTTAAATCAATATTACACACCAGCCTGATTTCCACTGATCAGTCAAGTCTCTCTTCATGGACAGTTAGGAAAGGTGGTAGGTAAATATAAATTATGACAGTGTGACAGGAATAAGGAATAGTCCCCATTCAGAATTGAGTTCTTAGGCTAATCATCCATGATTACAGCCTTGGAAGCCAAAACACACTCAGTGTGAAAGAGGTTGTTTTCATCTGCATGCTGAAGCAGCACGGCTGGCTGACAGAGTTACCTTTTCTCCTGAGGGTTCTCAGTCTCCTTCTGCCTCTTTTGGACCTGTCTGCATCAGGTCTTGCAGCCCCCAGAGACGGTCCTGGGAGACCTGGGCAGCATTGGCAGCAGGTGTCTTTGCGGTGTCATTTTGCCATGGTAAGCTATGGACAAAAGCATCTCTTGTTGTCACAAGCTGTTTGTGGTGCTGCTTTCCCAGCCCTGTTGAAAGGAAAGGACAGCCAATGACCAATGCCAAACAAACCTGCTCCAGCTCACCTGTGCAGTGAATGTGGAACCAAGTGACCCAAATCTGGATGGAAACCATTGCAAATATTTCCCAGCAAGGTCTGTGGAAGAAGCATTTAGCAGGGCCTCTCAGCAGGGAATTTAACTAACTGTAAATGACTCTTACGCCCTTCAGTTTGTGTCATGTGTTCCTAAGAAATAGTAAACACTTGGTTTACCATCAAACCAAGTAGCACGTAGCTCAGTGAGATGCAAGGTCTGGATTAAAGTGCAACAAGATTTCCATGCCAATGATGATTACGTCTTTATCTCATCACTTGTTGAGACATTTATGCACAATGGAGCAATTAATGAGAATGATGGTGCAGTTATAAGTAGAGTTGTTAAAAAGCAGTGAATCTGTTTATTGTCTTGTCTTTGCGGTGATGCTTGCGAGGCAAACCTCTTTTGCCCAAACTTCAGCTCAGTTTAGAAGCGTAAGCCACGCTGCAAATATTTAGCTTGGCCACAGAAATTGAATTATATTGGCACAGAACGCTTAGAAAAAGAAAAAACCCAGCAACCTTGGGAACAATTATGCAAAGTGAGGCACAGTTAAACCAAGTGCTACTGTTTTTTGTTTCCACCCAAAATGGGCCAAAAATTGCTCTAGTAAAGTATATCTCTCTTAGTATATAGAGGCATTTATCTTTGCCATGTCAGTCATAGCTGTAGGTCATTTGTGTAGTGGTGAAACCTCTGCATGCCCTAAAAAGTGAAGGCAGTTTGCTACGAGTATATTCATGTTGACCTGTGCTGTGGTGACTTGATGGTCCATTTCAACCACAGATAAAACCCTGCAACAAATAGCATTTAAAATACATTTAAATATTGTAAACCAACAGTCTCACTGACAGTGTTCATGTCTGATCAGTGTATCACCATCTGTGACAGCCAACTGGCAGACTGCACTGAACAGGCAGATTTGAAAAATAAACAACAGTAAATAATATTGTAGTGATGAAGGAAATTTAATAAAATAATTCAAAAAATGATCGTAAACCACACAGTCACCATTTTTTCTTCAGTGTTCTAATTTTATTAATGATCATTATTTCAACCTAAAAATCTGAATTGTATCTCAATTTGATTGAACAATCTCAGCTAATTGTAACAGGAAGTGTCTAAACTTGTTTTGAAAACTGTATTGCCCACTTCAGCTAATAACAATCAAGCACTGAGTGTTTAATTTGCGTCATGCTATGAATCCTGTGTTCCATTACCCATTAACCACAAAAACTAGAGCAATTGTTTTTTATGATTACATAATCAGTGGGGCATTGACTGGATCTTCTCTCATTAGTCATTGAAACCCCACCTGCAGAACACAGAAATCACAAACTCTTTAGCTCCATTGACAAACACTAATGTGGCTAGCCAGCTAGCTAGCTTACCATCATGCAATACTTTAAGCAAGCTTTGTTTGCTCACAGCTGAGGCTCAAAAAGAAAGACAGGACCAGTGCAGAAAAGGGCCAGCTTTGACAATTTTCACACAAAGGGAGCACTGTTGGTTAACAGTGAGTGGCCTGTTGCACTGTTCCTGGGGCCCATTTCATGGAACAGTTAGCAAGGCCAAAGGCAACCCTTGGACTGAAGTGATAGTTAAAGCCTTCTGTGCCAAACCTGGGTCTGGCCCTGTAGCTCTCCCCTTTGTCCCCCACCCAGTTAGGAGGCTTTTACAAAGTCGCCTGGGGACGCTGGGTGCTGCAGGTGTCCACTCATAAAGAGCCACATCACATGGACTGGTGCACCGAATGACTGAGCTGGCATTTTGGGGTTGTTTATTTTCCTCCTCACAGGTGTTGGAAAAAAGAGCCATATGTTCAATATAAGGGCCTTTGCACACCAGATGCTTTTTGTGTGTGATTTATTTCCCCATTAATAATAATAGGACCTTTCTCAGATTTTCAAGCTATCTGACACACATCCTAAAGTGCATACCATTTATTCATGTTGCCGTAGAAAAAGCCTTGGTAGTTCAATAATAGCTGTAATAATGATTTTTGTATTTCACTGGAAATGCAAATAAGAAGTCAGTGCTTGAACTGTCTCTGGAATGAATCTGGTTGGTTTTGTGGTCTTGTCTGTCAGGGAAGTTGTGGTTGACTCATTTAGGTTTGAGCAAAACAATCCAGGAAATTATTAATAGAGAGATTAACATTAAAAATAACGCAGACCTCAACTTGTGTTGCTGGTACAATTCATCACACTATACAGTGATAGTTCTGCCTAGCAACCATGTCAGTGTTTGAGAAGATGCCTCTGCCAGCTGCAACTGCACTTGCAACAGCTATCAAATGGAATAGTCTGTTACGATTCCACCTGCACCTTCTCCTCAATTTTATTATTAGTGTTGTTTTTTGTGGCTGCTGCTCTTTCCCTCTCCTCTGACTCTGCAGGGGGCGTGGCTGACCCAGTTCCCAGACACCGGTGATCATTTGCACCTGCGCGGCTCCTCCTCACCTGCACCAGATGTGTAATCAGCGGGGCTTAAAGGCGGAGCCATTTCTCCTCACCGGTGTCAGATCGTTTTCAAACTTACATGGGTAAAGACATGCTGCTAGCTCTCTCGTTGTACTTACCTTACAAAGTTACTTACCCGTTCGTCTCCGCTCCAGGTCGTCACGTCTCCTGCTGGTCTTCAACTCCTTGGCTTTCCGGTCTCCCTATTCTCCTGGGATCTCCTGTGCCACGTTCGTGAGTTGTTTCCACTCTGGATTTCCGCCGACCTGCCGAGTCACCCCCGCAGTAGCTGCAAGGACAATTTTCCTCCTATTCCTCTATCTATCCCCTATCGCTTCCTACTTTTGGGAAGTCGTTTTATGTTACACATTTTTGTAAATAAATTTATATTGTTTTGAAATAGCTTTCCGTCTCCGTCTGCTTTCGGGTCCACGCCACTAAATCATTACATAACGATCTGACCAACATGGACCCGGCGGACTTTGACGCGTGTAAGCAGGCTATTTCCGCCCAGGGCGTACTCATCGGGCGCCATAGTCAGATGCTTTCGAAGGTCTCCCTTTCACTCCGCGAACTCATGGCTAATGCTGCTAGGTCGGCTAACCCTCCCGTAGCCTCCGCCACTTCCGTGTCCGCTAGCGCGGAGCGGGTAGTTGCGGCTAGTAGCGCTAGCTTATCCACTTCCACTAGTTCGCCGCGGGAACCTTTTGTTCCCATCCCCGAACGATTCTCCGGGGAGATTGGTAAATGCACAAGCTTCCTTTTTCAATGTTCGCTAGTTTTTAGCTTACAACCACGCACCTACCCCGATGACAACGCCAGAATTGCCTTCGTGGTAAACCTATTGTCGGGGCGAGCCGCTCAGTGGGCAACGGCCACGCTATCCAACGCAGCCCCCGCTTCAGTTAGTTACTCGTCGTTCACCAGCCAGTTGTGCAAAGTTTTCGATCACTCTCTTCAGGAGTCCGATATTTCCTCAAAACTAATCAACACCAGACAGGGTAATTCATCGGTGGCTGATTTTTCTATTCAGTTCCGCATTCACGCTGCGGAGAGTTCGTGGAACGACGCGGCGCTGCGCGCTATGTTCGTTAGAAATCTGAATAGAGAAATACGCGATGAACTAGCAACACGGAACGACGCCCACGATTTAGATTCACTCATTGCCTTGTGTATCATGCTCGATAATCGCATCCGGGAGAGGGATCGAGAGAGAACGGCGAGTAGCCGGCGTGTCACTAGCCACTCACGTCCCCTCAATCCGGCTCCCATTTCTCTGCCTCCTTTTCCTACCTTTCCTGGTTCACCTGAACCGATGCAGCTGGGGCGTACTCGACTCACCTCCGCGGAGCGGATGGTGAGGGTGAGAAGCGGGACCTGTCTCTACTGCGGCGAACTGGGCCATCAACGGGCAAACTGTCCAGTACGCCCAAAAGGACTAAGCCCTCCAACACACGCAGGAGTGTTGGCAGGCGGTGCCGTTTCCCGTGCCACAAAGAGACGTGTGATCCTCCCAGGTCAACTCCGGTGGGATCAGAAGTCGATCACGCTCCCCTGTCTGGTCGATTCTGGCGCAGACGACTGTTTCCTGGACTTGGACACTGCCCTCCAGGCCGGGATCCCCACGATCCCGCTCGAGACTCCGAAGGAGATCCACGACCTCGACGGCAAGATCCTGGCCACAGTCACTCATCGCACCAGACCCATCGCCCTGGTCCTGTCCGGCAACCACCATGAGCTGCTTCAATTGTTCCTGATTCCGTCGTCTTCCTCCCCGATCGTGCTGGGTCTGCCCTGGTTGGCGCTCCACAATCCTCGGTTCGACTGGTCGTCTGGGCAACTCTCCAGCTGGAGCGTTCCATGTCACTCCCGCTGCCTCCGCTCAGCACTGCCCGCTCCTTCGACCACTCCGGTTCCGGTTCCCAAGCCACCAGATCTTTCCACGATTCCGGCGGCGTACCACGACCTCGGGGAGGTGTTCTCCAAGGACCTGGCTCTCTCTCTTCCTCCCCATCGACCATACGACTGCGGCATTGACCTGCTTCCGGGGTCCACATTACCTTCCCGACGGCTGTATAATCTCTCCCAGACCGAACGCTCATGCATGGAAGAATATGTCAACCAGTCTCTGGCCGCTGGTCTCATTCGTCCCTCTTCATCCCCTGTCGGAGCCGGTTTTTTCTTTGTGCAGAAGAAGGATGGTACTCTGCGCCCTTGTATCGACTATCGTGGTCTCAATGAGATCACGGTCCATAACAAATACGCGCTGCCGCTCATGGACGCTGCCTTCAGCCCTCTGTGCAAGGCTAAAGTATTCTCCAAACTCGACCTTCGCAACGCGTACCATCTGGTTCGCATCAGAGAGGGCGATGAATGGAAGACCGCCTTCAACACGCCAATGGGACATTTTGAATACCTCGTCATGCCTTTTGGATTAACGAACGCTCCAGCAGTCTTTCAGCACCTAGTCAACGACATTCTGCGTGACATGCTGGACAAATTCCTGTTCGTGTATTTGGATGACATCCTCATCTTCTCGGAGTCCGAGCAGGAACACGTCCAGCATGTCCGCATGGTGCTGCAAAGACTGCTGGAGAACAAGCTGTATGCCAAGGCAGAGAAGTGCGTCTTCCACGCTTCATCAGTTCCTTTCCTTGGCTTCATTATCGACCAGGGTAAGCTGTCTCCAGATCCGGCCAAGATAAGCGCGGTGAGGGACTGGCCGACCCCCTCCAACCGAAAGCAGCTGCAGCGATTCCTTGGATTCGCGAACTTCTACCGGCGATTCATCCGGGACTACAGCAAGGTGGCTGGACCCCTCACTCGACTCACCTCTCCGCTGCAACCATTCTGCTGGTCCGATGACGCCGAGAATTCCTTCCAGAGACTCAAGGTACTGTTCACATCTGCACCTATCCTCTCCCACCCTGACCCTTCCCTACAGTTTGTTGTCGAGGTCGACGCCTCCGACACTGGAGTTGGGGCCGTCCTCTCGCAACGCTCGCCTGCCGACCAAAAGCTGCACCCATGCGCTTTCTTCAGCCGACGCCTTTCCCCGGCCGAGGCGAACTATGACGTGGGGAACAGGGAGCTGTTGGCGGTCGTGCTGGCACTCCAAGAGTGGCGACATTGGTTGGAAGGTGCGTCTTTTCCTTTTATCGTTTGGACAGACCATAAAAACTTATCTTATTTACGAGACGCTAAACGTCTCAACTCCAGGCAGGCACGTTGGGCCCTGTTCCTGGGGAGATTTGTTTTTACCCTTACCTTCCGACCTGGGTCAAGGAACGTTAAACCGGACGCACTATCACGACTATTCTCACCTGATCCACCTTCTCTGTCTCCCGAGCCGATCATTCCCCCAGCTTGCATCGTGGGAGCCGCTTCCTGGCCGGTGGAGGAGAGGGTTCGTCTGGCCCAAAGAGAGGAACCAGACCCAGGGGACGGTCCTCCCAATCGGCTCTTCGTCCCGGGCGCGGCACGTTCGGAGGTGTTACAGTGGGCACATGGCTCTAAGCTCACATGTCATCCCGGCCTCAATCGCACTCTCCGGTTCCTCCGCCAGCGATTTTGGTGGTCCTCCATGCCTCAGGACACTGCCGAGTTCGTCCGAGCCTGTCCCGTCTGTGCCCGAGGGAAGACCTCGAACCGCCCTCCAGCTGGTCTCCTGCAGCCACTCTCCATCCCACGTCGTCCCTGGTCCCACATTGCGGTGGACTTCGTTACCGGTCTACCACCGTCTCGCCTAAACACCACGGTCCTGACGGTGGTGGACCGGTTTTCGAAGTCCGTCCACTATATACCGCTCACCAAGCTCCCAACTGCCATCGAGACGGGGGACCTACTAGTCGAACACGTCTTCAGACTCCACGGGTTCCCGCAGGACATCGTCTCGGACAGAGGGCCTCAGTTCACCTCCCAGGTCTGGAAGGCGTTCTGCTCGGCGCTGGGGGCGTCCACCAGCCTCACGTCGGGCTATCACCCCCAGTCCAACGGCCAAACAGAACGGGCCAACCAGAGCATGGAGAGTGCCCTTCGTTGTGTCGCCGCCCGCCACCCCGCCTCCTGGAGTTCCATGCTTCCATGGGTGGAATACGCGCACAATTCTCTGGTCTCCGCATCTACCGGCATCTCTCCATTCATGGCGACCCTGGGCTACCAACCACCCCTCTTCGACTTCCAGGAGGAGGAGGTCGCCGTTCCTTCTGTCCAGACCTACCTTCGCCGGTGCCACGCGGTGTGGAGACAGGTCCGGTCATCCCTTCAACGATCTTCCATCCAGAGCCAGAGGCAGGCCAATCGCCACCGCATCCCGGCTCCAGACTATCGCCCGGGACAAAAGGTATGGCTGTCCTCTAAAGACCTTCCCCTACAGGTCGAGTCCCGGAAGTTGGCGCCTCGGTTCATTGGGCCGTTCATCATCGAGCGGATGGTCAACAAGTCCGCCGCCCGCCTGAAGCTTCCTAGAGCTCTACGAGTCCACCCGACCTTCCACGTCTCACTTCTTAAACCAGTGGAGGAGTCGGACCTGGTCCCACCCTCCAACCCTCCTCCTCCACCCAGGTTTATCGACGGGGGGGAGGCCTACACAGCCAGGCGTATCCTGGACAGCCGACGCAGGGGCCGGGGTCACCAGTACCTCGTCGACTGGAAGGGGTACGGCCCGGAGGAGAGATCTTGGGTACCACGCCATTTCATCCTGGACAAAGATTTGCTGAGGGACTTCCATCGGTCCCATCCGGATAAGCCTGGCCTAGCGCCAGGAGGCGCTCTTTGAGGGGGAGGTACTGTTACGATTCCACCTGCACCTTCTCCTCAATTTTATTATTAGTGTTGTTTTTTGTGGCTGCTGCTCTTTCCCTCTCCTCTGACTCTGCAGGGGGCGTGGCTGACCCAGTTCCCAGACACCGGTGATCATTTGCACCTGCGCGGCTCCTCCTCACCTGCACCAGATGTGTAATCAGCGGGGCTTAAAGGCGGAGCCATTTCTCCTCACCGGTGTCAGATCGTTTTCAAACTTACATGGGTAAAGACATGCTGCTAGCTCTCTCGTTGTACTTACCTTACAAAGTTACTTACCCGTTCGTCTCCGCTCCAGGTCGTCACGTCTCCTGCTGGTCTTCAACTCCTTGGCTTTCCGGTCTCCCTATTCTCCTGGGATCTCCTGTGCCACGTTCGTGAGTTGTTTCCACTCTGGATTTCCGCCGACCTGCCGAGTCACCCCCGCAGTAGCTGCAAGGACAATTTTCCTCCTATTCCTCTATCTATCCCCTATCGCTTCCTACTTTTGGGAAGTCGTTTTATGTTACACATTTTTGTAAATAAATTTATATTGTTTTGAAATAGCTTTCCGTCTCCGTCTGCTTTCGGGTCCACGCCACTAAATCATTACATAGTCTCTGCATTCATTTCATTTAGCCTTAATGGGATGGAGAGCCCAGAAATACGGCTTGCGTGGTGAGGAGTGGAAAGAGGAAGAAAGCATGCGAGTAAAGACGAGAGATTAATATCCAGGCTTCTCCCCTCCTGACCACAGAGTGGGCATAAAGAGCCCGGCGCCTCATTGATGTCAACCCTAACTGTGCCTGTCCTGTAGTTTTCAGTTTGGTTTGGACAGAACAGGCGGCCTGGCCTACAGGGGTTGGGAGGACAGGGCCCAGGGTTTCCCACATCACTCAAGGGCCTCTGATAGGCGGTCACACAGGCTGGTAATGACAGGGGGAGAGATTTAGTCTTAAAGTCTCCTCTGCTGCCTCCTCTGCTCCTGTCTGACGTCAGGCTGTTAAATACGGGGATGAGAGCATGGCATGGACCATGGGGACGGGAGTTAGACCTGTCTTAAGTATACATCTTTGTGTGAGAGAAGCTTGGCCAGGTTCCATGCAGTGTTGCTAAGGACACAAGCTGTACACAGTATGGGGGAATTTAGGATTAAAGTCAGTCATTAGGGATTCACATATTCCATAAATATGAATTCAATAAGGTAAATAGTGATAAGATTGAAGGAGTGCTTTTCATATACAGTAGTAACATAATGACTAATTTCAAGTGGTTTGTAATTTAGTGGGTGGACTCTGGGTTAGAAATACAATATTGGAGGCCAAGACTACCATTTCAACTATTCTTCATAGACCTGTTTTATTTGGAAGTCCTAGCTTGCCATCTTTTCAGTTTTTAGCCATTATTCTACATACAAAGCTGACTATTTTTTCATTATTGGTAGAGCATCATAACCTTTGGGTTCATGGGTCATGATGCTGGAAAGCAAACTTGATTGCAGGAGACTGCTTTGAAAATGTCATATAGACATCATTGTCTTTGCCAATTTGCTACTCCATAACCATAAACCTAATACCCAAGGAAACTAAAGCAGTCGATTGTTGCACCTGCATCTTCAGATCATTGCACCATTGTGGCATTTAAAGAAAAGGCTTCAGTCACACAAGCCCCCTGACCTTGTCCAGCTAACATAAACTAATTAGGCTGTCTCTGAAAGGAATGACCCGTCATTGGATTAATCATTCTTTATAGATCTGGACTGTGCAATGCTGCTCTGGCCAGCCCTCCCCACTGGTACCTCATTATCTCACGTTTTCAAAGGAGCACCATGGCAAATAGTGTAGGGGGCTAAAGGGATGGAGAAACAGAGGAGGTGGTGGAGCAGGAAGGGGCTTCCCTGTTTCCTCTCCTCTCACATTGGACTCAGTAAGGAAATGTCAAGCGTGAAGCTTTGAGAGTGGTCAGTACCGCTCTGACCAGCAGGCAGCACAGAGAGGGCCATTGTCCGGCATCACTTAGCGCCAATTACAGCCCGTCAAAATAGTTTTTCTGCTGTGGGGCGACGTGTTAATGGGCCCAACGTTGGGTGTGAGGAGCGACCTTGTCCACACACACCAACCAAGGGTCAGGGGTTAATAGGGCCCCTCTGATGTGGCGGATGAGATTTCGGCAACCTTTAGCTGGCAAGGGAATGTCAGGATAAAGCCTGTAGAATGTGATACAATTAGGTGGACATCTAACCATCCTGAAAGGAGTCGCTCCATAGAAGTGGGATGGCTGCATTAGCTAGGAGCAGATGGGCAAGTGGACGATAGCCAAACAGGTGCCGTGGAGGGTCAGAACCCCTCACAAATGCGAGGGCCCAGGTGAAGACACAAACACCAGCCAGATTTACGGCTTTATGTGGAATGAGCAGCAATTAAAGGTCCAGTTAAACAAATGCTGCCCTTGATACAAAGTACTTCAAAGACCATCTAGTGTTTTTTGTCATTTCTGCATCTGAAGCCTAGTTCAATCAGAGGGCTAGGCCAGTAAGTCTGTATACTTCCATCAGCCAAACTTGGAAAGCGTCTACTCTCCCATATGAGAAAGTAAACTTGGCATGATTCTTGTCTGACATACACTGTGTTTCCTGAGTTTAAATAATCAGTGATTATCTGATGCAAGATGAAAAAAGTCCTGGCAAAATTCAATGTTCATAACACTGAATTGTGCTATGTATGCATGGTCTGGGCATGTGAGCACAAACCCAGGCCTCCGTTTTCACCCTAAGTGTGGGAACAGAACCAATGCCAAACTACCAATGGGCCCTTAGAAGGCCTACAACACTCTGCCAGGGAGAGCTTGCGATTTTTTTTTTTTTTACAAAAAAAAAATACCCTACACCACACTGTGCAACTCCAACCACATGCAAGTCTGTGGGAACTAGCGGATGACATCCATCCACATATAAATATTCTCAAAATACTTTCTGGACCTTTTGGTCTACAGATCGACCCCCCACCCTACCCCCACCCCCAATCCTCTTGGAAATGTTACCAATGATCTGGCCCCCAGCTTCATCTACTTAATGTTGAAATGAAGGAGGTGGATGAACTCAGCCTCCAAATTGGATTTGCTTAATCTGCATCAAGTTTGAACATCCTGTGTAAACACAAGCGTGTGCAGATGCCGGAAACACCACGGCTGGAAACATAAATGCACATGGTTGACTTTGGCAGAAAATCAGAAGAGTAGAAAAGGTCTGGAGGACTTCCATTGTTACTGGAGGGTCAAGGGCTACTTATCTGAGGTACAAATTAGTACATTAAATTGGTATGATTGACTATGGGTGACTTAGTGATAAACAGAGTTTCTATAATTGTGTTTATTATTATAGAAACTAATTTTTAACCGTTGCTTATAATCATTACACCAAATTCTACTTGAGAATGATGTGAAAGTAGAATAGAACAAACACAAACATCATTAAGAGTTCATGTGTTCTTGTTCAGCAAACCTTTTGTCAGATTCTCATTTCCTTAATGGCTTTGCAGCCGCATTGCTCCTCCATGTTAAGTCACATATCATCGGCAACCAACATAATATGTTTTGCCTTGTTTTCCTTTGAGATAAGTCAGAATATGACTTTGCCCTGATATGATTTATTTGCTCAACAGCAAACACTGAACCACTTCAAACCCAACTCATTAGGGAGTGTGTTTTGGGGAGAGGAGTGGGGGCATGAAGGTCACTATAGGTTAATTCCATTTGCAATGCCTCCTGGAAACAGCGTGACAGCATGTCTCCTTTTCTCAGAGATTGGATGAGTTCTTGGCTATCAGACTGGCCTGATGACAGCATGTGGAAGATTAAGTCTCATGCTCACACAGATACATTTTCCTCCTCCTCTTCCTGCATATGTTTTGTGTTCATTATGTTGAGGATTTGCACATTGAGTATACATGTGTTTATCATAAATTAAATGTATTCAATATAGTAATGTTGTAACTGCTAAAGCATTTGTGGTATTATGTTCACCAGAACAAAGGCAATTCCACTAAACCGAGTTCTAAACCTAATTTGGATGTTTTGACAGTTTCACTGTTGTATATGATTTGTTATGTCCGATGTCCGTCTGGGCTGATAAGTGATTGTGCTTCCCTTGTGCCTGCTGTGGTCTTTTATTGTTTTCATCAGCATAAGCTACTGCTTTATGGCTTATCACAGTACTACACCTTGATCTTGAAGGAATCGAAGAGAGCAAAGGGGATGAATGAAAGAAAAGCAGAAGAGATGAGTTAGACAAAAGAGTGACCACAGTGTGGTGAAGACATAACAGCTAAAAAAGAAAGAATGTGGAAAAAGAGAGGAAGAATGTGAGGCAAAATGAAAAATAAGAATGAAAGGAAGAAAAAAAGAAAACAAAGACAGGTGAGAAAGCGTGAGATGAGGGCCATTCATAAGCAGACTTCTCCAAGGGATCTTGGGCCAGCACACCTGCTACTATTCACTTCAGAGGAAATAGACACTCTGTGGAAGAGAGGCTCTTGGCCTCAGGACAAAACCGCTGCAGCGCCAAATTAGAAACAGGAAGGACTGTGGCTAAGACTCAGATTAAAAACGCACTCCCCACATGGACTCAATATACTGCAGCCCTGATCCCACTCTGGAAACCCAAAACCCAACAGCACTATTTTATGTCCCAGTCAACAGAACGCCCGCTGTTTGCACAGTGACAGTACTCAGATTCAGTCAACCCCTGAATGTTGGTAAACTGTGGCTCTCTAAAAGCTGCCCATTCTAATGAGAAAATACATTTCTAAGTACACTTAATCAATTTCTGCAGTCATGACTGTAATAACAGTGCATCACAACTGCATTTTCCCCCAAGACTGCTTTGTTGTAAACAGGCATCAGGCATGTATGAGTCCTGTCATGAGGAAATTATCTGGATTTCAAAGAAAACCAGATTGGGCCTGAGTCTTTCTTTTTTTCCTGCACTGGCCTCGCTCTGGTCTGTACCATATATCAGCATCAGTGCCAGATGGATGTGACGCACACACCAACATAGAGGACACAGTGCTAAATTTCTCACAGATTAGCATTACAGCAGCTAATGTTGTCAACACGCAGCTAGCAAGCAGCGAGTGAAAGTACCAAAAGATCTGTAAATGCACCAGAAAAGGAAATTAATTTTGATATATGGCTGCTGCCTTCCTGTGACCCTTGACCTCTAACGGGTTTCTCCGCTGCTGACTGGACCTGTACGGCATTTCCTGTACATTCTCATTCAATCTGAGGGAGAAAAGGGCAAAAAAACCCTGATGGTTTGGTTAAAACAAGTTCACTTCTTATGGCCCGGGATAAGGGAAAAAAGTATGCACTCACTCTCATATAATATTTCCATTTACTCATGGGTCTGTCCAAGTAGTGTGTTCCCCTCAATCTATCATTTTCATTGCGGTCACCAATGGTAAAAAAAAAAGGAAAGCAGACTGTAATTATTCCTACAGATATTGAGGACATGTAGAGGTTGTTTCTCTTTCACTGGAAAACAGAACTACCCCTTTTACACAAAGGTCAAGTTTTCCTTACGTGAAGCTCAGTAAGGAATGACAGTAGGATTCCCTACAAGTAATTGAATGCTCATAAACAAAGAGGCAACAAAAGGATATATTTGCATCTTATTGAGGAAACAAAGGAGTAATCCCACATTAGGGATGAGTCTGCGTTTCATCTTCCACTGTCTTCTTCCTCTCCTGCCTGTTTGATGTGCCTTTATTCTTTGCAAAGACTTTGGATCACAGAGGAGGTCACCACAACATCTATGAAGGACCACATTCACTGCACTTGCACTGAATGATGTCTGTGCCAGGCATGTTGATGGATGTACACGCATAAACAAACACATATGTGCATTATGCCAGATGGCGAGTGTGTTCAATAGTGCGACTCCAAGAGGAAAACCTGCCATGACATCATCCAGGAGAGTGCAGGTGCAGGGCTGGGACAGGAAGTGAGTCACAGAAAGCTTGGTGAGGCAGACTTTGCCATGCCACTGACAGGCTGTGGGAGAGCAGGGTGAAGGAGTGTGAGTTACACCCGTAGCAGAGCTGGCTTGGACCCTCAGGTTGTGGACCTGCTCTCTACATAAACAGACTTCTCTCTTGTCCCTATGCAATCGGGATGACGAAGACTCTTTTGAAAGTGTTGTGTATGGAAAATTGTTTTTCCATCTACCACGATTACACAAGCAGTGTCATAAAAAATAAGACATGGTATTTTACTTCCCAGCACCCTTGAATGAAATGTATTCTGCATTTCTGTTCTTTTTGTTGTACAGAGCAAACATGTAGGCATGCTGCAGTTAATCAGTGAGTTTAAATTGAGCATTGTTTTAGAAATGTGTGTACTTTATACCATGTAGTATACCCACCACATTATACAAAACAGCAATGAGAATAAAACTAAGCATGTGGTTACAGGCTTTTGTTTGAGATTGTTTACATGTTGGACATCTAGTGTTGGTAAACAATACACTTGAACATTGTCCAACCTGCACCGCTCCAGCATTGAGATGAGTGACAGATGTACTGTAATGTGATGGAGGGATGGATGAACAAACGGACGGATGGTGCGTGTGTCCTTGACAATGGCACATCAGTTCTTTATACAAAGCTTATTACACTAATGAGAAAAGTATGGGGAATGGTTTTGTCCCATACCACCCAGGGATGGAGAGCCTGTTTTCCCTAGTGCACTGCATCTGGAAGCAGCCTCCTGGTAATCTGCTCTAAGTACAAAAGGTTCAGCACCAGCTTGTTTTCATAGACCACCAAGTGAGACCCTCAACTGCGTCACAGGTCTGTGTTCATATCTAAAGACCAACTGAGGCTTGGAAGAGTGGGTTCTGTACCACTTCTGTAGCACCCCAATGTTGTGCTGTGATATTTTGCTACTGTTACAAGGATATGTTTGTTGTAGTTGGTCAACCTAACAAGTGGAGACATTTGCTTTAATTAAAAGTCTATACATTATATGAAACTTTTATCCTTCAAAGCTCGAAATGAGCTGGAGAGGTAGGGTGCACAGTTAGCAGGCCACCAGACTATTGCAACAGGATCAACTTACAGAGATAAACAATAATTTATACAATTATATTCACACCTACGGACAATTAAGTGTCGCCAATTAACCTAACTCCAATCCCACATGTCTATGCACTGTTGGAGAAACATTCCACTCTCATCCTCCTCTATAATAAAATGCTCTGTAAGTGTCAACATTTTACACTTACAGCAAATAACATAACATAACAATAAATTCATGTTCAGATTTGAAAATATTTGATAAAGTACGTAATGTAGAAACAGAGTTTTAAGTTATGTGCATTATATTTTCTGTCATGACAGATGTAGAAACATTTGTGTTTGTGCGTGTTATATTTCAGCTACTATCTGTCATCAGATGAAATAAACGAGCGCTTCTTTATCACTGCCAATTCCAACTGTGAACATTGCTGATTTGAAGTCGTATGCATAGTAATGGATGAGATTTACTGTGTCAGGGATTGACATTTATTTAACAGGCATGCTGGGGGACGTCATGTAGCTCCCTTTGATTGATCTCTTCACTTCCTGCTACAAAGATGGAGGCCGCTCCCGTAACCACACAGCCCCTTTCAAGCTCAGGGTGCAGAAGACGCCCTTCGGCAATGTTCCAGGATCAGTTTAGTTCACCCTTCCCCCCGGACCTAACTGTAACCATCAGAGGAGTAAACGTGACACTGACCTTAGATCAGTGTCTGGAGGCAAATCCATCCTCAAGCCTGTTTTAGAAAGCCCATATGTGGTCCACATGGAACTCCTTCCTGTATCCTCTGTGGAAATGTGTTAGTCCACAAAGTGCAAGGTACACATCCTGAAATCTGTTACTATTTGAACACAGAATAACAGTATTCTCTCACTGTATTTCTTGTTATGGTAATTGAAACAGTGGGAGAGAAGGGGACAGCAAGAGAACTGTGTCAAATTATCCAGAGAAATGTGAATTCTTGGATGAGATATGAACATCTCTGATGTTATGAGGTTGTCCCCACTGCTGACCCCCCCCCCCCCCCCCATCATTCATTGATAAAAACTGTTTGGCCCAAGTTCTTGTCCATCCTCTAAGATTTCATTGACTTGTTCTCAAGAGTATTACAATGGCAGACAGCCTTTTAACTCTTCCACATCTTAACAGAAAGACTATTCTGCTGTGAATATCAGGCTCTATAATGGTCTCTTCCATTGAGGTTGAGCCAGATGTAATGATTTCAGCATGTCACGCCACGCCAACTCCACTGTGATTGCATGGATGATTAGTTCTTGCAGTAAATGCAGAACATATTTGAAAGTTAGTAATTGTTTTTAGTAATGTTCCTATATGTCGTTTGTAACATGAATGTGCTAATATTCAAGAAGTCACAATGATTACATATGTTTCTGATGTATGCTGTAAGTCATATGTATTTGTACTTGCAGACATATGCACTTGGAAGAATGACCAGCTAAAAGTACTATCGTCTTTGCAGTCATTCTGGAAAAGTTATTTCCATATTTGCTCTGCTCCTGAATCTGTGGACGCCCGTCTGTTTGATGTGTTCAGAGCTGCAGCACAGATGCCACAGTCATAGCTATGCTGGACGTCATCTCACTGGCTGTTCTCGGAATACAGAAAAAACACCATGTGCACCACCTCTAAAATTAGTGTGTGCCGCACATGAAGGAGAAAAAGATCCAAAGTTAGAAAAGTGGCCCCTGTTCCTCTCAACTGTTCTACATTTCATGTCCCACCTTGGCACAGAACAAGTTGAGATCTCCCATGGCGACTGTGTCCTTTGTTTCATCAAAGATACACGGAATGCCACATACTTTCCAATTCTGGGCCAGCCAGAAATCTGGAATTTTGATTTTACAACCCTTATGATTTGGGTTGTTTGGAACTGCAGATAGTTTTTGTGTGGTTTTCAGCACACCAAACAAAACAAATGCGCCTTGCCACGCTAGTAGGTCCCAGCTTCCAGTGTTATGCTCATCAGTTGTGCGGCTGCTCTGTTGTGTGTTTGTGCGTAAACAAAGGCAGCAAAGACACCTTTAACTGATTTACCAGATGTTCATGGGGAAGGAAGGGGGAAATCTGTTTTCAGAGAGTGACTTTGCAGAGGTCTGTGTAGCAGGTGAAGAGAATCTTGCCAAGAACACATATCTCTCAATTAGACATTTATAACTATACCATGGAGTACGCTGTCACATGCAGACTAATGTTTTAGAATTTTTGAAAATTTGAAGTGTTCCATGACTTCAAATTGTTTTGTTTTCTTGCCCAGCTCATTTTGTGCTCAAGTTGGATAAACACAATGGACCCTGAAATACAAACATGCTCTCGTTCCCAACCAGTGGCTGACCACACTTGAAGCCAATAGTCTGTGCTGACGTGATGAGCCTGGAAGTCAGTCAGTAATGGTGGAAATAATGGGTCCTTATTACTTTGACCCCTGACCCCTGTTCTTAGTGAGAAGTTTAAGAGCGGTCCCCGAGGAGCTGTCTGATAATAATGTGGCTCTAAAAAAAGAAACCCTACATTTCGGAGGAGCATTGGCCAACTCAGTTCAGCTGGTATGGGGTGCAGGAGGGGCATTTCAGCAGAGCTACCAATGTGTCACCCTCCCTGCCAGCAGTATTTCCACCCAACCCAATGAAAGGTTTATGGACTGGAACTATAAAGGAAAACCGCTAAATCTAACACTTTTTAATGCAAAAATATCCCCCCATCCCTTTAATAAAACTCTTGGCAGAAGTTTTTGGGGTTATGTTTTTTTTATTATTGTTGATTTTATCAAATGTTAATTAAGTGTGCCAGAAGTGACTTCCTCTTGAAGTCCATTAAAATGGTACTGCTACTGACAATGGTATGTACAGCCCATGTGAGAGGTTGTGGTATAGTGGGAGCCACAGAGGAGAAATGGACACCAGATGGGACCGAGGGGGGTGGAGATGCAAGGTAGAATAAAATAACACATGCAGAAGATTGAAAATGAACTGTGGTAGGAGAGGAGGAGGTGCATCTGTGTGTGTGTGTGTGTGCGCGCGCGTGCATGTGTTTTTGGGAGAGTATAAAATAATTGGATAGTTGCATCATCTCGAGTAAACCAGTGCTGTACACCCATGGAGGATAAGAATGAGTAAACAGACATGACCTGAGGCGCATGAAAAAAAATGGGACATTTCAGTGATTTTACTGCCCGTGAATAAAGTCTCATGACTCCTTCTAAATGTTTTGATTTACATTTCCTATATAAGTAACAAGCACATCTTTGTTCAACGCACATTTGTTTTTTGAAGAGAAAAAGCCCACCAGGAAACCCTTGAATAGATGATTGAAAAAACAACCATGTTGGTTTTCCATGCAAGCGTATGCATGTGTCTGAGATTGAAAACCAACATTCCACGGTCCCAATGCGCTCACATAAAAAACATTCTATTTAGAGCATTTTGAGCTGCCTTGTGATCCCTCCAAACTCTTTCTAATGCAAACACAGCAGAAAATGCAGTCAGTCGAAGTCCGCAGAAGTCTCCCTCTGTTTCTCTGCTCCCTTTCATTATCTCATCTGCTATTGTGACTATACTATAAAATGCCGTTTGTCTTACCAAACACAGTTTTATACAGTTCAGGTTCGATTGACCTGCTATATTGTTTCCACTGAAAATATTGTATAGTGACATATTGACTCAGGTGTTCATACTTTGAACTGTCTTATCGCAACATATGGTATGTTTTGTATTTGCCAGGCAGCCATCCATCCCCACTGTCTCGTTGAATAAAACATGACTGTTGAGCTGTTTTTGGTGTCAGTGTGTGGTAAAGTTTCGTTTGCACTTCATTATCTGCAGCTGCTGAGTTGTTTTATGACATATACCTGGACTTTTCTTCCCTCCAACGCTAAAACACATCAATGCCTTATGACTCACTGACGACAAAGGAAGGCAGCCAAACTCTGAAGTGGGGCAGAATTTGTCTGAGCGTGTGCAGTGTGTGGACAGGTGCAGGTGTGTGTTTGTTTGTCTTTAATAATTAAAGTGCCAGTGGGCTGTGTTCTTGCTGAGGGTCTGTTGTCTGTCTGGCATAGTTAGAAATGTTTCATTCTCAAGTCTCATGAAAAATAAACCTGTTGCCCTGTCAGACCTTCCTCAGCAGTGCTGCAGATTCACTTTTGTAATGTTGTTTAAGAACTGAAAAAACAAGCAAGCCATTGGAAGTGCCTGTGTGGATCTTTGTAGTGACATGTAATGCAGGAAAACATGCTCTGGTGTTTTTCTAATCCTCCCATGGGAGTCTATCACATTTGCAGGCTTATAACTTGTCACTCCCGTCCCATGACCCCACACCCTTCTACAGTTCATTACATCAGTGGCACCCTGACCCGGCCCCGTCACTTTCCTCTCACACTTCAATTGTTGTTGGTTTCCAATTACATTGACCAAATGTGTTTAATGCTTGGATTGCAGTCAGTGTAGTGTGAGCTTCTTGGCATGTGTTTTATTTTTGCAGCTAATTTCTGTCAGAATTTAAAACTTTGTCATTCATGTCAGCCGTGCATGTTGGCCCCTGACACAGAAACATCAACAGTTGAGTGGTTCAGTGTAGCCGATGTTGGAAAATTGGAATGACCATGGCTTTTTTTTCATGATAAATACACATTTATTTACAAATAAAGTGGTTATAATAGAAATAAATACAAAATAAAAATCTGAGCATTATACTTCATGTGGTATTGCACCCATTTCGAAATGTACATCAGAAATACATTTTCAAAACCAGTAAAGGAATATTCCTCTGATTAAAATATTTATTTTTCCCAACTTTATGTAGACATAAATATATTCATATATAGTTTTTTTCTTCTTCCACAATAGCTCTGTTTGTCTATCTTTTATATAAATAAAAGTCTTCATTGGGAAACCAGGTGTACATGACAACCTTTCAGTCTTTCTTTCCCACTGTCTTTCTATCAGTACCGCTGTTGCTCACCGGCAGCCACATCCCTCCACCACCATGTCCTGGTAGTTTTTCAGAATGACCTTCTCGTATTCATCCAGGTAGAGCAGGGAGATGGGGCTGAGGTCAGAGGGCACGCAACAGGCTCTGGGGATGTTTGAGTTGACTGAGTTGACCAGCGTTTGCACAATAGCATGATTGGTAGAATTTAGGTGGTCTGTTAGGGGGAACGGACATTCACCGTGGCAATAAAAGGCATGGTAACCAGGGGGAGCCACAATCCACTCATTCCACCCTACGTCACTGAAGTCCACATACAAGGCATGCCTTTTGCAGCTTGCCTTGTGCTGGTGCTTTCTGCGCTGTTTGCGGAGTGCTGCTTGACGTTTTTCTCGTGTGTGGAGTACTGAGTCCCCACGGCCGTCGTGGCTGTACGTCACCAGCAAGGGCCGAGCCTGAGGCCAAGAGTCCTGGTCCTGGTGCAGGGACCGGCTCACCCTGACATGTCTACTTCGCCTCTGGGTATGTTCCTCATTCCCCTCCCCTTCGTCTGGGTGTAGTAGCTCAACCATGAAGCCATGGTTGTGGCCTTTGCCGGAGGTCCACTGAGATACAGCAGGGCTGACATCAAAGCTCTCCCAGCGGCTTAAAGAGTCATGAACTAGCCGAGTGTCAAGCAGACGTGCTAGAGGTTCCCTACCATGACTGGCAGGAACTCCGAAAAGCTCATAAATGTTGATTCTGTGGAAGCCGCCAACATGACCACTATCGCTAGTGCTGCTGTTTCTGGAGCTGTTGGTAGGGGTTGCAGCTCCCATGACCTGATCCCTGTAGATACGCAGCTCTGCAGAGGTGATTAGCTCCTCATCAGGGATAGAAGTGAGGTTGAAGTAGAACTGCTGGGTTGTTTTGCCTTTCAGACTGGCCAAGGCCTCCATAGACTCTACAAGAAAAGAGAGAGACAGACATAGTGTAAGATGATAGGGGTGTAAAATGAATGCCAAGGATGGAACAAGGAATTTATGCATGGTACAAGAATGGGAGCCATCATCTACGATTAAAGCCTAGTTGGTTTCATGGTTCCCCTGTGAGTATGTGGAAGATTGGAGAGTATGAAATGATGGTTTCTCACATGGTGTCTTTTGCTCCCTCTCTCAGTCACACACACACAGACTTTTTTCAGTGCAGTCAGCCAAGCTGCCACGTGGTTATAGTGAGTGGGTGTGGGCCATTGTCCTGCACACTTTACACATATATCAATGGTTTGCATGTTTGACTAAGTAATAGCATACAAATCTTCATGGTGATGTAATACCATCATTAGAGCCCTGCTCATAAATCTATGTGGTTAAATGTCAGAAGATGAAAGCAGTACACGTCCATCTATTGATAAGATCAAACATGCCTGATGCTACGTTTCCATCAGTGCGTATGAAAATACAGACCCTGTACCATATATTGAATCAGTATAAGTATAATGGAAACCAGTTTAAAATGAATGAAATAAATGCTGACATACAGTTAAATGCCAACTGTTGCATTAACCTTTAGAGAGATTGCCTGCTCCGAAATATCACTGGTCAATTGTTAAAAGCTGTTACCAAGAGAAAACATAGGATGCTATTAACGTCAAAGCTCTGGAGAAAATCCATAAACCACAAAGGGAAAGGAAAGTGCACAATATGTGACATTTTTGAACTTTTAACAGGAAACGCTATCCTTCCTAAAAGTGCATCTAAGACATCTCTCCTGACAGAAACCTAAAAGCTGCAATTTGCCTTAATGCAGCCCCACTTTGAACTCTTTGCTTTATGGAGATCATAGATGATGTACTATAGACACACTTTTTAATCTTTTTGGTGTGGTAGAATAAACACAAACTTTGAACTCTGTGCTTTTTCAAAGGGGGCATTTAGGAAATTCCACCATCTCATCCTAAACCTCTCTCCAGAGGCACAAAGACCTCAATTAGACCTATCACTCCTCATTTGGTGTGGGAAAGCCCCCTGTCTCTCGTTCCCTCTCTTCTGTCCCCAATCCCCCTCTTTCTTTTCCTCCCCATCTCCCAAATCTCCTTCTCCTTCTGTTCTCTCAGCCCCAAATCCTCTTTTCATTTTATCTCCTTCTCTTTCACTCGTTCTGTGTCTATCTGCAATAGTGCTCTTACTCTCTCTGTCTGTCTTTCTGTCTTTGTCTGTCTGTCTCTCCCTCTTTGGAAGAACGGCTGTGTGAACAAGTTGAGGCTTGACAAAAACGTGTGAACCACAGATATGAGTGTATCAACATTCCTAATTTCTTTTTGCACTCCATGCCAAAACAAAAGATAAAGGCTAATGTTGGGTCATTCATCACAGACCCGTTTTCTGGCAGACACTTCCTGTGTAATAGTGGAAATGTTCTATTTGGCATGAAAACCCATCATTTTTGAAAACTGATAGCAGTGAAACTAATTATCTGAGTGAAATTAATATCAGCCGGCAGATGTGATGAATGATTAGAGCTGTTTGCATTGATGCACTGAACTTACATCTGTAGATACATGCTTGGAGTAGCCAGTGATTTCACATCTCTTGACAAAGATTAACAGCTCTGCAGCTCTGTTCGCTGTAAGATGAAAGAGCCGGGGAAATACATGCAAAAACAGGCTGAACACATCTGTGATGGCCAGCGGTGTCAAGGTGTGTGCTGGCTGTGTGCAGAGGTTTCCAGTAGTGGGCAGGGAGCAGTCACTCAGCCTGACTGCGCCAGCCTTGTTTGTAGTGTGTCACTGTAGCCACTGGGTGTCATTGCACTCGGCCTCTGGAGAGCACCCAAGCAACTACTCAGCCACCCCTCTGACTCACCCCGATGGAAACTTCCCCACTCAAACACTTAGGAGTCTGTATAAGAACTTTGTATAGAGCCCCTATGGACTCACTAACTCATATGTTGTAAAAACGAGAACATGGGCTGAAGGAAATTGAATGGTTGATACAGTTGGGATATGTTTAACAGTAATACTTTTAATCCATTTTGAATGTTAATAAATAATTGTAATTATATGAATGGTTGCGCTGCTATGTTGCTTAGTAATAAAAGGTAATTTATAAATAAAGCATTAGTTGTGTTTAAATGTCACCTGTTAAGATTATTTAAAGCAGTTTAGAATAACCCACGGATGAGAAATAGCCTCTTGGCAAACTCTGGCGCATTTACAACAGTGTTTATTAATGTGCACTGTCCCAAATAAACGACATTGTATAAACACACAGTGTAGAACGTTGGAACTAATGCACTTTACTCGGGTCCTATAAACTTTGTGTGTGACCCTCGTTCAGCTGAGCAGCGTAAAATGCAATTTAAGTGAGACTCTGAATTCAACAATCCGTGGGTATCCAACATATAAACTAAGCGAGCAATTATGGTGTTATTGGAACGTGCGTAATGGCGCACAGCGCGGAGAGAGGGTGATTTGGAAAGAATAAGGAGCACAACCCCTCCTCCCACTCCCTTCACCACGGACTAATTTCAGTCCTGTTAAAAATGACTCAGAATTCAGTCTGACACGATGACTTTGTCATAATGCGTGTTGGTATAATGTCATGTCGCGTGTTATTGAAGTAACGGGGTGATGACTATCACCTGCGCAAATGGCACACCGCCCTTTATCCCGCTCCTGTGGTGCGTGTCTGGAAAAACTGTTTTCAGAGCCCACGCAAACACCATCAATTATTAAGAAACAAATTACCCTAGGGATACCACCGCCCCTTGATCTTCCTGAAGCCTGTGACAGCTCCGCCGGGGGAATGTTTGGTGAAAGGTTGCATCACTTCATTTGAGAGTTAATTCAGGTTAATTGTTCACGCGCAGATGCGTGTTAGTGACTCTGACGCTACCTGAAACTTATTTAAGAGTTACAAATAACTTGGACGCGTGTCACCTGTAAATGACTAAGCGCACGTAAAACAGCGAGGACTGAAGCTGAGTCTTGAGGCACCGAGTCACGTTTAAATATAGGTTAGGGTTGTCTGAGAGAACCGATGAGCTGCCCGGCTGACAGGTAAAGGTATGTCACTAATACATACCTTCATGGTGAAAGCTTCTAATCGTGTTGGCCTTGCTGGCGGCTCTTTCTGCGTGTTTCCCCATGCTCTTGGGTCGTTTAGTGCTGTGGTCTCCGTTTGCTGAGTGCATGCGGTAAAGGTCCACCATGTACTGCGGCACCACGGCTTGCTTGCTCGGCGTCGGTCTGCGCCTCAGTCCAAACATATTGAGAAGGCGAAGCTCAAACTCGTTGAGGAAGCTCTCCGACTGCTCCGGGCTCTGCTTCCCGGATTCGCTGTATTTCCTCCGGCCCACCTCGGGGATAAGTCCCGTAGCACCTTCCAGCAACACCTGAGCGATCAGCAGTACCATGAGACAGCGGACCACGGCGACCATGATCAGTCAGTCCCTGTGGAGAAAGTTGGTGTCTGTCAATACTCTGGCGCTAAGGTAGTGACATGAGGTAGACGCAGCAAGGGGCTTCACTGCAGCGTTGCCCAAACAGTGTGTGATCCCTCCATACAGTAGGAATGATTGAGGGAGAACAGGTTAAAAAGGGAAGACACCTCTTCACTTTGAAGTGGAACAAAAAAGGGGGCTATGAGCCGCAAGCCCCTCGGCTATATAGCGCGTCTCTGAGAGAAACAGGAGATTGATCTTAACACGAACAGAAACATGAAAATATCAAGGTGGAGGAGATGAGCAGAAATGGGGTGACGACAAATTAAAGACAGCTGTGAAAGAAAAAAAAAATCATCACTTAGAGAAAAAAACAAAACAAGTGATGTTTAGTGAAAATTATATGAAACGAAGAGAAATTCAAGTCTGCATAGCTCCAAAGATCACAAGAAGCATCAAAGAATGTAATGAGAAAAGAGCTGGAATATAGAGCAGCAGGAGAAGCACACAGACGGTGCTGCAAGCCTGTATTTGCAGAGGCTTTGACGGTCATGTATAATCATAAGGGATAGAGTTACTTCAAGAGGCTCGCAGGTGTTAGATCTGACGTGCGTACCAGGGCCAGATGTAGCCCGGGACAGTAACATCAAAAACTAAGTATCATCTGAGCAACACAGTCTCAAAATGAACAACTTTAAGTCTACTGCATTTTGCTTTTCACGGTGTTTTTCCCCCCTCGTTCAAAATGAGAACTTTTACGCAAACAAACAATGCGCCATAAAGTGGGAGAAGTGGTGATTCGCAGCGTTAACATAACAGTTTCCACATCAGAAGTTATTTTACAGTTATACACCTGATGACTGATGATTGAGAATTATTTTAGTTCCACAACTTCTTATCAAACAACCATGTCGCCTTATTATACCTGACGAGGAAGCGCTGTGTCTGGTCGTCGTTCCACCTTTGGGCTCCGATAAATTCCACATTAATTCGTGTTTAATCCACGCTGCTTCTTCTTGGGGGACCAGAGACAGTCCAAGCTCCTCGCCGATCGCTTCTCGCACATATTCTCACCAGCTGCAGTTCGGGTTAGAGGTCTTGGTCAGCACGGAAAAGAAGAAGAAAAAAATATGTTAAGTCTATGAGGAAGCAGGCTCGTGAAGGCAGGACCGATCTAAGTATAAAGCATCTTGGCTGGACATCTTCAAATGAGAACAAGTCTCTCAGAGCCAAAGTTGAGCGGCACTGGCTTAATTTCTGGAGAGAAAAGCGCACTTCAAGTGTCGCTCCTCCGATTCAGGGAGCGCGTCAGCTCTCCTCCTTGCGCCACAGTGTAGTGGTTCAATTGATTGGTGCTTTCTCTTCCCCCAGCGACTCTTTTTGTCCTGCAGTGATGTCACCAAGGGGCTGTCAATCATTCGTCTACTATAAAACACCTCCTGCGGACCACTAACCCGGAGGCAGCAGACTTGTTTTCATAAACGAGCGCACATTAGAGCCACGATGACCAATTTGATATTTGAATTTGAATTAACCATTACTGATGTATATACAGCATAGTCCATTTATTTATTATGTATAAAGAGCTTGGGACCCTACAAACTTTTAAGAACCTTTAGTTGTGGAAAAAAAACATTCAGTTTCTCTGGCATCTGCACATATACTGGAAAATTCACACCATAAAAATAGTTGTTAAGTCAACAGTTAAAACCATACCGTTGCTTTTAGTTGTGTGTGTTTTTCTATACATAGAAATAGCGATCACCTGTTTGCTTTATGCTTTTAAATAATATCAAAATAGCTTGTTACAGTCCCTCTTTAAATATGATATAATATCCCTGTGTATATGACCACACTGAGCGTAAAAACATGTCAGCCTATATGGTTTTTCTTAGAATTAACCAAGTGATGTTAATAGCAGGATCAAACACGTCGACGTTTTTGGAATAAAGCTAATCCATAATGACATCGCAGTGTGTTGTTTTTGTGGTTTTATGTCAGACTCTGCAGAGGAACCATCACATCCTCCTGTAGAAATTCACCGTGTGTGTGTGTGTGTGCCTGTGTGAGAGAGAGACATCAAAGTTGATTTATTCACGCTTCCTCTCGCCTGACTTCATCTTTTCATTTCATTCCAATTCACAGCACTTTATCAATATACAGTATCAGTGGCAGATTTTGGCAGCCTTTATTGGTGTCTTATATCTACAATACTGTGTGAGAGTTCAGAAGTGAGGGGCTTGTCAACAGAAACCTCATCAATTTCCTGGGAATTTAATATTCACTTTTCTTCCTTTGGTAAAACTCCACCGTTTGAAACTTTTTTTTTATGAACACAGGTCTCAGGATCACATCTTAAAGAAGCTGCTCAATCGCTTGGTGAGGCACAAAATGGCGTGTGTTCCTCATCTTTCTTTTTTTTTTTCTGCTAAGGGTGGTGAAATATTTTACATTTACTATGTTGAAATGTTCATCCAAGCTTGGGAGAGTCCCTGCTGCATTTGTACACTACAAACTCACAGTGGCACAGAGGGGCGAGGGAAACTTTGCTGTGTTGTTTTTAGCCCGTGGGGTGTATTCTAAAGCATTAATGGTTGGGTCATCTCCATAAGAAAAAGCCCCCTCTGATTCCCTCTAGTGACTTCCATTAGGTGATGATGGGTTAGGGTTCGGGGCAGGCGGCTGTGTTTTGGGCAAAGCACTGGGGCTGTTTTCTTTGCAGAGATGGCAATAGATTAAATCCCACAGAGATCACAAGATATCTTTGTTTCCTTTCAGGGCAATAACATTTTATGAGGGATAATCCCAGATCATCCACTTAGCAATTAAAATACAGAGAGGCCCAAAGGTACATGCCATTACTTGACTGTCAGTGTCCACTGTTTTTTTGACCTTCCCTTCGCTGCATTTATGCACGTTTCATTGTATACATATATATATAACTGTATAAGTAATCTTATTCACTCCACTTTATGGAATCATGTATGTCTCTCCCTCATTCGTAAAGTCAGGGTGTGGGAGAACATGTTAATTAAATCATACATGCTTAGATTTGTTCTATTGTCTTGTTAATCTGTTGGCAGTGATAGTTGAGTTTCTTCTGTTGCCAAAACACTCTTCACTGAACCTAGTGCTCTAAACTCAAACGTAGGTAAAAGCTGCTTGGTTTTCAGATGCTGTAGATTGGGGTAAAAGCCCTCACACAGTTTGTACTGTTACCTTTAATAACCTGAGTGAGAGGATTAGAAAGAGAAGGCCTTATGTGATGCTTTCTCTTGTGTTTTCCCCTCTCTTGTGTTTTAATGAGTGGGTATGGTGGGTTTTGTTCTGTACATGTTCACTACGTGCGTGTGTGTGTGTTTTGTGTGCCTTGGCACAGGTTGTGTCAGAGCAGCACTGAGGAATGTATCCAGCCGAGGCTGTTGAGGGACTTGATCAGTGATGGCTCGAATGGTTTGAGAAGATCATGCGGCTATGATACTGTGTATATCATTGTTTTGAGCCAGGTATATCATGCTTATCTAATCGCTGCCGCTGATCCAATTATATGCTGATTGAAAGGACAACACCACAGAGCGAAACTCTGGCAGCGCAAGAAGGCAGGTAGAGATATGCTATCAGAAACACAAATGAACGACCTACTGAGGAGGTCTCTGACAGGTTAAACTGTGACCCTGCCAGACACTGTCAACCCAGTGCGACCACCACCGTCACTAGCATCATTATTTCCTTGTAGCCCTCATTTATTTGCTTGTGATAGCAGTAAATAGTTTTTGTGTGCCTTTCAGCTTAAAGCTCAAGGTCATGGGACATTGGGTCACAGCAAGAAAAAACATTCCTCAACTCAAAATGTAGTTTTGTCAAAACAAGTCCAGACTCTGTATAGAGTTTCCCACACTCATGTTATACACCCACACTCAAACATTGACTATACATCAGTTTTAGTGAAACTTTATGGACGTTTTTTCTCTCGTAGCCATTCATAAACTCAGTGAAAACAGTAATCTTTAACATTTTGCCTTTCGATCGGCAAGAAAGTATAAAACTTTCATTAAAATCACAACATTGAAATCAATATCAGAGTAGTAAAAAATTCAACCTGTAAAAGTAAGTTTTTAAGGTATAGACGTTAGGCCCTGTAATGCTTTGAAAGAACCTTGAAACTGATTTGAAACTGTACAGGTAGCCAGTGTAGTGAAGCAAGAATAGAGGTTATATGGGATCCTCTACTAGTTCCTGATATCTGTTATAATCTGGCAGTGGCATTTTGAATGAGCTGGCGAAGAAGGGCCGCTTGACTGATGCAAGTTAAAAAAAAAAAACGTACAGTAATCTAGAAGGGAGAACGTGAAAAGAAATGAAAGAAGCAGGTCAGGTATCCCTTAGTGATTCATTCAGAGTCTTACTTAATCTGCAGGTGGGTTGAAAGACAATCCATAAGAACATCTGAACATCCTCAAAACAGTTTAGCTTGCGACTGTTGTTATCAGCTCAAACTGAAGCTCTTGGATTTCCTTTTGTGTGAACGGCGTGGACTAATACAGCTATTGTTTCTGTTCCGACGCCTAAGGCCTCGAAGTCAGAGCTCAGGAACGATAAAACTGACACCTCTTAGACCGCTGAACCCTCCGTCATGAATCACCCTGCTTTGTCCTCTCTGTATTTAGTGTCGGACTCTCTCTTGTGTCTTTATGTTACATTATGAGCCTTCTCATCATAAGTTATTGCCCCTCTTTGACAAGTGGAAGACAATACAGGGCTAAAAATTTAGGCTAGCTTTTGTGTTATGAAACATGCAGACTCTCACCTGTGTGAGTCATCTGAAAGTCAGATTTCTCTGCTGCAACAGTATGTTCCATTCATCCTTCACATTTGGAGAAATCATCTTCAGTAATCAAAGGAATAATATGCTCTATCATGACCACTATTTCCCACATTTGCTTCAGTTAATAGATGTATCTTTTTCTTGCATGGAAACTCCCTTAGAGGAGAACAATGTGCAAACCTATGACAAACATATAATGAATCTACGCAGGGGGATGTTTGAGGTTATTTGAGGGAGATTAGTGTGTTTTGTTGTTTCATTATGTACATCCTGAGGAAGAGAAGAAGACAGATTATTGTCCCCTGGGTCCTGTACTTGCTCATTTCTTTGCATGCCACAGTATGTGTACCGTGTGTGTGTCCGTGTACACGTTGTGCTGGTTGTAGACGATGCGGCCTTCTCTTGTCATCACGTACATTCCAGGAGTCAGGGGGCAGACAAAGCCCTGAGATGACACTGCAGATCTAACTATTAGCCTTTCACCTGTTGTTAACAGCAACTTGGCGGGACACAGAGCTTGCATTCCTCTGCCTCGAGCCAGCTGTAGTCCTAACATACAGTAACATGCCTACAGGGAGATAATCTTCAGAGATGTTGCTCAAAACCAGGGAACAATTTGTTGCTGTGACTTGCCTCTAATTCCACGTTCAAGCAAAGTTGTCTTTTTAATTTGAAAACCAATAAAATCTTCATCAGTCCACATGTGTTTGACAGCAGAAGCACGACTGCTCGGTTGGTTGGTCCCAAAATGGAAACCCACCAAGGTCAGAGACGGCCAGCTAGAGAGCCAGAGTCAATATTTATGGATACTGAACATGTGGCACACTTCTCTACCCACTAATTTGAGCAACAAGTCCACCTCCAGATTATATGGGATCACAGAGATCACAAGAGAGGGTCTAAACCTCGCTTGCATGTTTCAAATATTAAGAAGTATGTCGAGGTTGGTCGCTGACTAGAGGCTGCGCGTAACTGGCACGCTGTTGATTTGTTTTTGTTTTAATTTCCTGTGTCAATAGGGGACAAGGGAGCTTTGATCAGACAGCAAGGGTTGCTCCTTGATCCTAATATTGAGTTTGTTATTATCATTATCATTATCATTAGAAAAGGGTTGTTATTATCAAGAAATTACTTTTGTTAGGTTTTTGGCAAAAACATAAAAAGGAGAATCACATGCGTAGGCTTTAAAGTCCTCTATCACTCGGTCTCATATTAGAAAAGGTACACACAGCTCTCTTTCTTATTCTGAAGCCAAAAACATGTGCTTTGTTCTTTCATATAACGGACAATGTAAAAACGGCAATAACACAGCATAGCTATAAAGTCAGTTTACCAGTCACAGCCTTTTAGTTCTGTGCAGACCTCACACTTAAATGACTTGCAATACAAATCGTATGAACACATGCTACATACAGTGAACTACTGTAGTTGGGATGAGAGGCAACGGCTTCCATTTTGGAGAGAAAGAGAGGTATAAATACAGGGATCTGCCCTTTGAATGCAGCTCCACTCATAAAGACACCACGCGTCACTCAATTATATGTCTGCCTGATTAGAAGGTTGGGCTACGTAAACAGCCAGCGTCAAGATTTACTTCTTACTGCTTAAGCACAAGCAGCTGTTTACAGGCCGGGGAAGGAAGGAAAACACTTAGCAAGTATCCATACATAAAAGAGAATTGGGGGCTGACACATTTCCAGTTGAGATGGTTTCAATTAATAGTTGTTTATGTACATTGAATGTAGTGTTTGAATGGAATAGATAATTGCTTTTTGACTCTCGACACTAATGATTCTTGGCTTTAAACATGTATATATGCAGCTAAATGAAGTTGCAGTGTGAAATGAAGTTTGTTTAACTTTTTGTAAATGCTGACAGTTTAAAGCACGCTCATTTACTGTACATGTTTCATCTGCACTGTTAAGCCATTAGCAACAACATACATAAACACTAGTATCAAGTGTTCTTCACACATGAGATAAAACCCATCATATGACATGTGTCTTATCTTTTAGAAGGTTAGACAAAGCTGAGCACCGTATATCACACAGAGCAAGGCCAACATCGTCGTTTCACAAAGATATCAACCTTGACATGACTTGACAATAATTTTCTCTCTCTTGGTTATTTGTGAGGCAGCAGCTATGAAGTAAGAGGCATTCAGATTCCATTGAGGGCTTCAGGTCCGTTATTGCTGTTTGAGTCGATGGATAAGAAAAGAAAAACAAACATGACTAGTGCAAGTCGAGATAAAGACCGAATTTAACAATTGGACTATTTATTCCTCATAAGATATGATGTTCCTTTTGAATGTCAAGATGCTAGGATCTTGAGCATTCATTTTTGGACTACCTCATCCTTTCTACATTTGTATTTTGTGGGTATAATTTACCAAAAGATTTAATTTAATTTAACTTTTTTGTCACATGTTCAGTATAGCAATCACAATAAAATCAAATATGCATCTATTCTTTTGGCCATGACAATCTGACCATTCTAAATCTTCCTAGTATCTTAAATTTTTTGACACACCTCCTCCTTTGTGTCGGCTAAGATAAAAATAAGGGCTAGTGCTTGGTTTGTCCATTCATGGCTACTGTAGAAACAATCACAATCTGACCCATTCCTCACCATTAAACTGGAATGACAAGCTGATTTCCCTTTAGCTTATGAAGCATTTTCGAGACTTTCATTTAATTTCACTGTTTTGGTCCATTTCCACAGCTCAGTATCAGTTTCAACCACAGCAGGCAAATGTTTAAGAGAAAAAGCTCAGAATATACTTCTGTAATGTACTCGCGGTATACAGTTGTTCATGTCTTTGCATAGTCTTTGTCTATAATCTCACCACACATTGCATTTAGTGTCAGCGCACCTCTAGCTATATTCAAAAACCTGCAAACTGTCATGTGATCACATTGTTCTCTCCAAGCTTTATATAGTCTTCACTAAGCCACAGTAAAGAGGCCACTTTTAAAATGGAAAAATTGTTATTCATACATCTGCTAACAAAAA
Organism: Microchirus variegatus; assembly: GCF_963457635.1. NCBI lineage: Eukaryota > Metazoa > Chordata > Actinopteri > Pleuronectiformes > Soleidae > Microchirus > Microchirus variegatus. The sequence goes on from NC_139813.1 coordinate 12,176,422, forward strand.
AGTGTGGTCGAACATATAAATACAAAAGTTATTAATTTTTAGTCTTGACTTGCAACCTACACAGTTTTTATGTACCACCGTGTACTACAGATGTGGTTACAAAACTACGCACAACTGTAGTAAAATACAGCTGTTGCCAAATGCAAACATTGGCTTTCACGTGATTGAAGTTAGTCTGGAACGAAGTCGTTTCATTGTCACATTGCATTATCATGGTGTCGTGGCTGATCCCCACCATACGGCCAGAGGGAGCAGAGCTGCAGGCTTTTCTGACAGGGGGAGAAGAGACCAGGCTAGAAGGCTATAGCGAGAACCTGATTGTACTCTGGCATTCACAGAATGACATTATAGCTGTGTGGTTTCATGATAATAATAATCTTCAGAGCAGCTGTATAAACATTTAACTGACATCCACTCCCTGGACATGCAGTATGTATCTTTAACTTCTACTAGGGCCAGTCTGATGCAACTATTCATATCTCCGCCCATCTCTCTCTCTCACTCTCTCTCTGCTTGAGATACATGATCCATGTAGGTATTTGCTATAAATGTCAATGGAAAATAAATGTGCACATCATATTAAGCTTTCAACATTTGGAAAAAAAAAAAAAAAAGAGAGAAAAGAACGCACATCGTGTTACGAGGACAAGCCTAGCGGGATGATTTATTGTGTGAACTCGCACAGAGCTGCAACTGTTGTCCTGTTTCATTCACTCTGAAAAAAAAGTGGGAAACAGTTTGCAAAAATAGGGACTCAACGGAGGCCAGTAAATTTAGAAAAACCCTTGCTGTGGGCCCTTCACAGTGTAGCCTATTTCCTGGTAACATCTGTCTTAATTCGTGGCAGTTTGTGTAAATATTTATGTCACTAAACTAACTGTTCTGTATACAGTAAGCCCCCCAATCTTCCCTGGAATGTGATTTAATTGGCGGTTTCCTCTGTTTATCCTGTTTCATAGTTATGGGTGAGCTTATTGTAATGAATAATCAGGTAGGTAAAATGTGGCCTTAAATTAAATGTTCTCCATAAAGGAAATCAAATGAAGGTTAATACCCGTTCCATGCCCCTTGTCTGTAATTCACACTCTGTCATCACATGCCAGATTACCATTATGTGTCATTTGTAATACAATAAACAGACTCCAGATGGCTTAGATTCTCTTGAATATACACAGAGCAACAGAAGCTATGGGGAGCACTGCTATATTTTGGTGTGGAGTCACTTCGCCTCAGTCGGCCAGGCCAGCTCTCTTTCAGTTGCAGAAAAACCTGCGTACACAGTGTCGTGCACAAGTGGTCAAAACATCAAGATCAAGTTTTTAATCAAAATTTATGTAGTTCATATGCACTGATTAGCCTGAAATGCCAAGATGTTTAGTCACCAAGAACTAAATTAAATGGGAAACAGACTTTTTCCAGGTGTGACAAATTTTTGTTAACTTACAGCTTGATGCAGCAACTAATTTAAGCCCTGAAAGTTGATACATACTTTTCCCATTGGTGCCCCAACTGCTGACATTTACCTTCTGACTGAACAAAAGCACTGTTTAAGCAAACCATGTGTTACTTCATGCTGTGATACATTATTAGGACAGTGTTATGCTGCTAGTTATAGTACTGTGTAGTGCTATTAGAGTAGAATAGAGAGGAAAAGTAATGATGTAAGACAGACTGGTTGGCAATGGATTTATCCCACAGCAAAATAAAACTCAACAGTGGCTTTAGAATGATGTAAGAGCAGCACAGAGGAACTGGACAGAAAGTCAAAAAGCAAAGAAACACATTTGGGGTAATTTCTGCAGCATGTGAAGGGATGAACTTCAGATGAGTCAAAAAATGTTGATTAAACTCAGTTCAACAAGAAGATTCATTGTTTTTAAGCATTTTGTGTTCTACACTTTAATTTCGGGACCACTGAGACACTAAATTATGTAAATTTGACAGCTGTTTTGTGATGTTTGAGTGCTAATGTAATGTGAGAAAAGGAGATGAGGACAATTATTAACAGAAGGTTAGGAACGAACTGAAGCTCAGTGGGTGTTTTGTCAGTTACAATGAGAGTGAATGATGAGGTTTGAAATAAAGCAACTATAATAAGAGGTTGTTTTTTTTGCCACTGTTCCTCCTTCATGTTTACATTTGTCCAGCTGGCAGTGCAGTGAGCTACATAAAAGTAGTTCCCTTGTTCCATACACATCTCTGACATTGTGCAGTGGTGCAGCCAATGTAACCGGAAGGCAAGAAATTAAAAGTTTCTGATCTAGCAATTCATCTTGGCTCTTGCCTTGTCAGTGCACGCTGAGCTTTTTATATCCGTATCATGGAGTTTTACCATAACACCACAAACAGACATGTGTGCGCGAAGGCTGGTTATTTTCCAAGCACACCAAAAACATATGCATGACATGTGAAAAGTGAGCTACTGCCATATCTGGACACCTTTCCTATTACCGGTCTCACATCCGGCAGCGATTTATCGCTTATTTCTTTGGCTTCCCTGTCTTAAGGGCAATAGACAAGGAAAAAGACCACTCGTTTGTTTTATGCATGGATCGCTGAGAAACACTGGGCCTCTTGTCAGTGTGTTGAATTTTACTCCAGAATGAAACATTCTATTTTCCTAACCTGGTTAAGTAATCACATTACCTAAGACTCCATAAAGTGGAACAAACAGTAGCATATAACCCTGACTTCTTTTTATGTGCCGTGAGTGACAGATTGGCTTTCATCAAAGAGGCAAGCAAAGAAGTTATACAGTCATGTTGCTTTGCTAAGAATACTAAATCGATCCTCATATGTAGAACATCTGGTGAAAAGCAATTTCCACCCAAGTGTTTTAGTATTTCCTCCTAATTAATTTCACATGTACATGACAAGAGTGAGCGGCCTCCCAGAACCACGGCACAAAAGCCAGCTTTGTTTCACCATTCGAAAAGTCATCTGTGGTTCCTGGTTTGAAAAGTTGTCGGTGCTTTGACGCATGGAATCGGCGCTGAAAGCAGCATTTTTCTTGAAGAAAAGTAACATCTCGTGTCTCAGTGGCAAAGAGAGCCAAGGGTTTAGGTTTACTTTTGGTCAATTGGGGAATTGTGGAGCAAGCCGAGTATGTCGAACTGAATGGCATGAAACAGGCGAAGGTGAGAGAGAGCAGGCACAGAATCTGTACAGGAATGAGTGAAAAGTGAGTGCTAAGCTTCCAATCCATGCCGTAATGAAGGGGTGCATGTTAAAATGCAGAGTATTAGAGGCTCATGTAAGATCTGTGCGTAAAATGCTTAAAATAGCCTGAATTGATGTAACTACCAGTAAAAGTAGTGAAGGGGGGAATCCTCGTTAAAATGCAAACCACTTTGTTCAGTTGAACTTTTTCATATGCCACAGCTTTACACGGAGAATTGGCAAACATAACAGGAGCATAATCACAATCACAATCTTGTAGTAGATTAGCCGTTAATATCATGGCGTACAGTATATCACAAGCGTCTGAGATGCAGGCGTCTCAGCTGTTGAAAGGTTATTGTGAGGCTGCTGTGAGACACAACACTTCTTGTTATTACACGTCCACATGACAAGTCAAAAGAGCTCGGAGAACATTGGCGTCGCTGTCGACACATGAAAAGTTGGCTTGATCAGATTAATCATTAAAGTGAGAGATATGAGCATACCGCAGAATTGTTTTTACACAATCCCGATGCCGCTCAATCCATGACCTCTGTTTGGTTAGGGCGTCTGGGACCACCTGGATGAATGTGACTTTTGTTTGCCAAAACCGCATATTTCTCACCTGAAGGTCTCCTCTTTACAATGGGTTTCCCCCGACAGAGAGTTTGCTTTTCATCTCCACAAGCTCTTCATCTTGAGAGGAGATGTGATGCATGGCTACAGAAGAAATAACTGTCCAGAGGTTGCTAGCGGAGGTCTTGTCTGTACATAGACGAACACGAATGGGCGGTATTTACCCACACAGATGCAGAGGTGAGATACAAGCAGGTGTTTACAGGAATCTTTGAAGTTGAAGGGAGATGGTGAGTTCTGATTAGAGCCCAGAGGAAGACGGACACTGTAGGTGTTTCTGCTGACACAGAATGAAAAGTCCTTATCCCCTCTTATCTTTTCATTTCTTCTTCCCATCTGTGTTGTGTTTTTATAGCTAAACTTGACTTTCAACTCAATTTGGCACTGGGGAAGCATGACATATTGCCATTCCAAACATATTCTTGCTCTGCCTTTTCTACTACCAGTGACAGCAAAATAGCTGCTGTTTGGCTCATGGGAGAGAATCCATCACTGAAATCTCCACGTCAGTAGCTGTGTATCTGAATGAGTTCAAGGATTTCTATTGTCCCCGAGATTGCTGTTGCCTCCTCTTGTTGTGAAGTTCAGGGTCTGAACCCAGTGCTGCACTGGCGACAGCAGAGAAGTCCTCTTTTCTATTGCAGCTTCAAAGCATTTTTCCCTGGGTGGCAGAGTTACAGGCTCTTTGTGGCATAGGTTATTTGTCAGAGGGTTTGGAGAGTGACTTGTTTTACTCTGTTCTCTGAAAAAAGGCATTCGCGCGAGTGCTTGAGAAGTCTTAAGTTACAGCCATGATCCCCAGTATTACAACCTGATGACTGACAAGAAAAATGGAGTTAGCTTTTTTGCAGGGTTCTAACAAAAACACCAATAAGGAGGAGAGGGAAACAACAGATTAGACTACTGATCTCAATCGTCTCTCCTTTGGTTATTGGAAAATAATAGCTCTGAAAAGGAAGTCATTTAACAGGGCCTTTAATCAATTCTCCTTTGACGAATACGCAGCATGAAAGGTTGTAGTGAGAGGGAGAGAGCATGATCCTATAGCTCTGAATAGTTTGGTGTGGGGGAAGTATGGGAGAGATGGGCTCTAATTTGTGTTCTTATGGTGTCCAGGCATCTCCAAAGCACTTGATCACCACCACAGCAGGCCTTGATGCCATGTGTGAGTGTAAATGGTTCCAAGGCTCCCTGGTGGTAAAATCACATTGCCAAAATGACCACCAACTCTAAATGAAACACTACCCCCTTTTTAAAAGGTCCCATTCAAAATCCAGTGGGTTTTTTTAAAAGGCACATAAGGTAGCAATTTCCCTCAAATATGGCGTAGCCCAATAACTGTTGAAGTAACTGACACCATGTCAGGGGAATGAAAGATTTTTTTTACTATATGTATGATGAATTTACTAGATCTAAGATCTAAAAACAGTACTAAGGAATGTAATAACTGTAAACAAATGTGTGCAACCATCTGTTATACCCTTGCCATTACTACAACTCTTGGCCTTTTTGTTTTATTGTTACATGGAGTAGAAAGGTCTGTGTACTGAGTGAGTGAGTACTTTGTTCATTCCAAGACATGCACAAATCTGTTTTAAGTTCAAGCGAGGAGGAACCCTTTAATTTAAACCCTAAAAATGAAGTCATTCATTCCCTGCTAAACTGCACTGTGACCCATAAGGTTAGGTAAACAAATGTCCCTTGCATTACTGTCAAAAAGACCCAGCCCCTCGCTCTGCCGCGATGTAAACTCCTGCTATCCTGTTACACGTGCATGAGAGGGAACTGGACGAAGGGCAGAAGGAAAAGGAAGAAATATTCCTGTGTGCTTTTTTTGATGACAGAGGGAGGGAAAGTCTGTACCTGAGGCTGTTCTCAGGAAGGTGTTCTACAAGGAAAAACACTGTCTTGTTCCAGAGACGAAAACTGAGGAAGAGAGGACAGGCCACAATGCACTGAGCCCAGCAGGCCTGCTCAGATCTATTACGAGCTCCAGCTCCAGCACGGGCTGGAATGTGAGGAATCCTACTGGGCTGGGGTTCTAGTGCAGGGGTCCAAACCTCACACTGCTGCTCACACTCATTTTCCTTCTCTTTTTGTGTCATATTTGGATAGGTGATTGTAATGTAGCAGGAATGTAGAGTAACAGTTCTGCTAACTAAACAACTTTGCTCACAATGTGCACAGGAGTTATGCTGGAGTCCATCCAAAAAATGTTGGGAAATATTGAAGTAAAAAAATAAAAGTCTAAAAGAAATTACTCTTAAATTCAGCAAGGCATCTGTTTCTCCAAAAGGACGGCTGAAAAACAGCAAAGGATTTTGCATGAAAAAGAATTATACCTTGGATATCCCTAATGTGACACAAATTGCTTCTTAGTCTGTCAGGGGACAAGAGAGAGAAGAGACAGAAAGACAGAGGATGAGAAAAGAGGGGGAGAGAGAGCGTACCGGGTGCTGACTGAGGGCAGTAATGACTGCCAATGGAATGCCCACACCCATAATCCTCTCTGTCACCGCTGACAGATCCTCTTGACCTGTGAACCCCTGATGTAGGGAAGGAAAAGAAGGGAAGTCACAACTTAATAAAATTACCTAGTTTAGCACTTGTTTTGTTATGGCAGTTGTCTTTGGGTGGTGTGGACTCTTTCACTCACAGTAATGTTTCCAGGTGACAGTGTCGCAGTGTTCTTCAATTTGAGAGGCAGGCGGCAAGATAAAGTTTAAGCTCCCTGCTTGTCTTGCATATGCCCTTTGATTGTGGCTCTGTGCTTGTGTGCACTCCATCGCATGAGGTCAAAGGGCAAGGGTTTTGTAAGAATAGCAGTGAGTGTGAACACTGAGGTACATGGAGGTAATATTTCACGTAGTTAGCAGCGTAAAAACGGTAAAAATCCAAACATCCAGATGGCCATTTTTGCTCGGATAGCAGCATTATAATGCTTTCCTGTGGTTTGTCTGAAAATGCACTCACACATTACACAAGTGTCTGCAGACCTGACTCTGTCTGTGTATGTGTGTGTGTGTGTGCGTGCGTTAGAGGCCCACTGCGATCTATATTTCAGCAGGCGGACTAGGTCTGAAGACATGGGCCAAAGCTGTCAGGAGTTTGTCATCGATTCTCTCTGCCTTGTCATCAGTCTTATCTGATGGCACAGTGTTTCTCGCTTCATGTTCTCCTCCCTCATGGCTAATGGAAACACAGACTCCCTGTGCTCTGGAAATTCAAGGGAGAGACTCCAGAGAGCCTCTTATACAATTTGTGGTTTTTGTATAGTAGCTTTATTTCTTTTCCTTTTTTTTAATAGAAAATATTTCACAGTGCTCTGCACACCAACAGACTTTTTCCGCATCTGAATCATTTTAAAACGTACTTTAACATAAGAGTTGTTTTGGCTGTCAGCATGTTTTCAAAGTGCATTGTTGGATAGATGCAAGTACCGGATTACATAGACTAGTTTTCATTTGCTGATTACAGTTTGGTCAGATTGCAAAGCCATTTTTGAGTCACAACTCTAACAACAGTTCACATCTTTGTGTGAACACATTTGATTTATACTGATGTCATTTTAGTTATTTTATGTTTATCTTACCAATCTTATAGATATAGGATGATGGCTCCTGTGCACGTTCCTGTGTGTAAGCGTGTCATCATCATGCTTCTCTTCCTCCTCTCAAGTCTGCTGCACTGACAATTCGCTTGACAAACATGCAATCACCGAAGTTAGAGACAGCCCCTTTATTTAGGGTAGCGAGCAGTGTGAATTATGGTTGAGATGGAAACCTTTGAATTATGCGTAAGCTCTGAAGTGCCTCTTGTCCAGGGAAAGACGAAGAGGGAGGGAGGGATCTTTAGAGACTTGTGCCACAGAGGAGTGCTGACAGAGACCTGGCTCGGCAAACTGCTGCAGAACCAGAACAACAAGAGGCTAACCCAAACAAGGCCCAGTAGAACCAGAGAAACCCAGCTCGGCCAGGGTCAGACAGTGCATCTCACCGCGGAACAGTGAAGGAGGTTGACGGTGCATAACCTCTCACCATCCACCATTTGCCTGAGCCAGCTCTGCGAACACACGCTTGGAAAACAGCTTTGCAGGCATTCCTGCCTAATTGTACATTTGTCCTCTTTCAAAGGGAAGAAGTGTTAGGCCAGATACAAAGAATCTTGGGATAGGGCGATAGGGCCAGCATCCGTCCCTAGCCTCCTGAGGGCTATTTAAAGGTACAGTAGGCTGTATTTTCCGCCGCACAGTGAGGCACCCACCCTTCCGCCTGGCTCCATATTGGAACCAGATGCTGCTGGATGCGAGGCCCCACTAATTTAAGTGGACAGGGCAGATGGAAGCGACTCGCCCTGCATGCATACCACCCCCTGTTGGCTTTCATGTGATGAAAAATCTCTGCAGTATTGCGGGGGAGGTCCACTCAGTGGTGCACACGTGCACCATACACACATATATTATTACAGCATGAACACACATTGACATATGCACATGATCTTGTAAATTAAGTAAATACTGTGATCTACCACAGAGACATAGCAGCGGAAACGCATACACGCAAGCACTCTGGGTTTTCATTGGAGAAAAAGGAATTAGACAGTTGTACAGATCAGTATTAGTTTTTGCTGAGACTGATAGGTGTTCCTTCTAAATGCAATGATGAAAAACCTAATATGTCATGAACAACAACATCATTACTGCACTTTGATTGATTTTTTTGTGTGAAAAAAGTCCCATGACCTTGGTTGATGGAGGTTGAAGCATTTATATTGTAAAATCACATCTTCAATATCGTTCCCCATATCTCAACTCAAACAAAGAGGATAGTCACATTATTTTGTTTCTAGAAACCTTGCAACTTCATGGCAGGAGTATTGTCAAAAAGATTGAACTGGAATAAGCGTTACATATATGATCCTAGTTCTGTGAATCCTGCTCGACTGCCAGATTTCTCCGTTACTCTTGATCTCCAGGATAAGATTCTTTAGGGACACCCTTTTCTGATTATCTTTTTCATTTTCCAAAATTGCATTACTCACAGACCCTAGCCAATATAAAGAGCTGCCTGTGGTGTTCATCAAGAATTCACAGAGCCATAGTTATTGTATGTGTCACTGTTTTCTACTGTATACTTAAAGTGTTCTGTTAATGTTAGCAAAAAAAATCTCTGGCAGAAAGTTTTTGACAGTATCAGAAAATATGTGATACTGTTGGCAAGCGTGATATGAGTTCTTTGGCAGCTTGTTCCCAAAAATGTGATATTAAATTTCATTCAAAAATCGAATTGATACAGAAAACCTAGTGCTCTACTCAACAGAAAAAACACCCCCCACTGTGTTTCTCTGCCTCATTTACATTAAATTATTGAGCGATGTGCTCTCATCTCTTTTTTTCACAGCCACATATCATGCTGAATATCTCCACAAGCTGGAAAGGAAGAACTAAAGCCCCGTCTGCAAACGCTCATCACCTGGTAGGAAGACACTAATGTGGGGCTAAGCCCGTAACTCTATCCCACCATAAATTACAACAGCACCTCGCAACCATAAGAACTATTGCATTGTTCCTCGTAGTGTGTAAGTGTGTGTCTGCATTTGTGTGTGCACACAGTGTGAACACGTTTGTGTGCCTATGTGTACGTCTGCATAAGAAATTGCCTTCCATAGAGTGTCCTTTGTGCGGAGGTGACAGGTAATTGAGTCAAAGAGGATGGAGGAATTGTGGCTGGGAAGCAATTTGAAACGTTGCAAGGGTTTAGAGCCAAACCCTCCCTGATGGTTAATTGCTGTGTGACACATCCGCATGCCGTCCCTTTGCTGAGTTTATCATGGCATGAAATGAAAATGTAATGCTTTTATTTCAAAAGAAAAATACTTTTAGAACAAGACAACTCAAACTGAATATGATTGTAACTGTTTTTATGATTTAGTTCTTTATTTCTTTTACTCTTTTCTGTGATGATCTCAGGATAGTAGTTGCAAAGGCAATACGGTGACCAGTCAACATAGTGTCATTGTACCAACAGTCACTTACACAAACCTGTTTTCTCATCCCTTGGGATCATCTGGTGAATGGACACTGTGAAGAGAAAACTTGAGATTGGACAGGAAATTTCCTCTTTGATAGCGCGTGTTTGTTTAGCTGCACTCGGTTGACCTGTGTTGACCTATCTCCTCAAGCTCAGCAGTCCACAGCCAAAGCCCTGCTTCGCACCCAAAGCCGTCGGCCAACAAAACAAAATTTAGTACGCTGCTTTACAGCATTGAACACATGAATGAAAACCTTACCTAAACTGTTTTCTATGTTAGGGACAGGGCATATGTACATTAGTAAACAGGTATCCAGGAAAACCAGAGCGGATTTGGTGTGAACAACAACTTTGTTTTGACTGCATGCAGTGGTGTCTCCAGTTTTATAAAAAAATGCATTAAAAATTAATAGATGATATAGCAATGGTGGCTCTCAAGTGCAGCTAAAGCAGCATTATACTTGAAGCTGATCTCCTTGTATTGGAGCTACAGCATTGCTCGTGTATAACTGTGATTAACACTGTTCAGAATTTAAACTACCAAAGCTGTGTGCCCTGTTAGTCCATTATGGAATGTCAGTGCATATAAGATCAAAGTGTGTGCAGTAAATACAGTATGTTGAATTAAATGTGATTATATGATTGACATTCCAGGCCAAGCCCACTTCTGGTCATTCATTCTGGGTTAATGTTTGCTGGACGCTGAATCCCTCTGTCAAGAATTGGTGCACCTTTTGCCCAAGGGTTACGATTGCAGCCCAGCAATGATGACACACACACACACACACACACACACACACACACACACACACACACACACACACACACACACACACACACACACACACACACACACACACACACACACACACACACACACACACACACACACACACACACAGATTTATACATATGTGCATTAAGGAACACACACAAACACAGAGGGGTTAAGGGGTTGCTTTGTTATCATGCAGGTGCCCTGTGGCTGTGATTAGGCGTTGTTTTCACTATCCCTCTAGTGTCCTAAAGCTTAGTAAGATGTCACAGCTATGGCAGGAATGCTCGCGCAGAGAGGCCAAGAGGGGGTCACAGCTAGGATGTAAACATCAACATTTTCTTTCTTAAAAGGATTTAGGCACACTTTAAGGGAAAAAGGTCCAGCACAGCACAAAGTCTGATCCCTAACTCCGCACCTGGCCTTAGGCGCAGACCTAAAACCAGCTTACCTCCACTTAATCCTTCACTTGAAACCATTTGTGGGGCACAAAACTGACCTTAGATCAGCATCTCAGTGTGGCCTAGGCTTTGTCAACACTGGGTTGTTGCAGCGTGTAGGGATTGGGAGAAGGGCTTTAGCTACAGATTGCTATCAGAGCAGACAGGAGTTTTACACCCTCTCTGGAGCTGTGCCATAGTGGGCCACAGACAATAGAGCCTTTGTGAATTGCTGATTGGCAGACCTACTTATAACAAACACGCTAAATGGCAAAGTCACAGTGGGAGGGGCAGGGGTCTGATAAATCCTGGTTTTCATTTAGACTACAACGACGTATTTTGCTTTGTCTAAAGATGTCAGTTTTTAAATTATAGGTGGACATTGTGTAACATAACGATGATTAGGGAAAAGCCATATAGGCAAGCTATGACTATGAAAACATGAAAAAGCTGACCCGACATAAAATTTAATTTCTCTCCTCCAGCTGTGTGAATATGGTCTGACTTAGCCCCACCATCTCCCCAGAGGATGAGCTGTAATGATGCAAATTTAGGGCCTTTCTGACAAGACCTTGACATTTGATATGTTGGTCAACTTCCCGTTCCATGTTGGTTTTACCAAGCCATAAATATTGAGTCCACAGGGACAAGTGGAAAGAAAAGAAAAGAAAAAACAGCAAGAAAGATTGGGTGAATCGTTTTACTCTGTTCTGTTGTCGAGTTACAGACCTACAGACCTGCAGCCCCATCTACTGTTGCACCACACAATAGAAGCTGAAGTTGCCTAGAAGCACAGATGTCTGGGATGAGAATGTGTCTTAACCAAAGCAATACCCCAGCTGGGAGGGAAGTGGTCAAATGAAAGGCAATCAATTTCGGCTGGGCATTTCTTTTTTGTTTGCCAAGTGTTGTTATTGCGCAGAACTGTACTGTTCAAATGAAGTTTCAGTTGCTCTTTCTTTCTCCCTCACTCGCTCAGTCTCTGCCTCAAACATGTGACCATGGTTATGCTAACACAGCATGAGATGTGAACCATTTTTAGGCTGCGGCCACAACCATGGCATCTGCAACCCTTTCACTGGCCTCATCTGGAAGTTGCAAAATCTGGATTCATGTGGCAAATTGATATATTTAAGTAAACACTAATTCAAACACAGAAAAGCAGGAGTTTTGTTTGCAAACCTGGAATAAAATGCTGTTTGTTATTTTTTGTGACAACTGTAACAGTCGTGTGTTTACTTTCTTTGCTTGCACGCACTAGAATGTAAATAAAACAACAACTGCTACCAGGTAGACACCCAAATGTGTATGGAGTGTGGTTAACCTGGCACCAAAACATAAACACAGTAAAAAACAGGCAAATTACAACACCTTCCTTCTCTTTGCATCTTGTTTGCATTCTAGTTACTGAGGGTGAATTTACTGCAGAGAAACGCTGATGGTAGCCCCGTATCTGTGTGTAAACACAGCGATTACTCGTATTTGACAGTGGTTTGAAGTAGCTGTGTTTTTCTTCTGTGATCGTTTCGACATGTAGTTAATGAGCTCTTTCTGACAGAGTGAAACTGGCCCAGCTGTGGTTGTGCAGGTGAACAATGTCTTCTGCTTCCTGGCTGTGAAAGGGCTCTGTGTGGTCCTGGTTTCTTTACATCATACCCAAAAGGTGCGCAGATTGCGAAACCTGTCATACATGTTGCCATTTGATATTCAGGAATACTTAGCTGATTGTTGACATTACCAACTGACCTTTTTTTTGTTTTTAGTTCCACATGTGTGTGTGTGTGTGTAAGGCTTCTGTTGAGGTGTATAGTATCCACAGCTGTGAGGTAACTGTGCCTATAATCTGTCTCACCAGAACTGTGTAACCTGAGTTAGAGCGAGGTTAGAGGTCAGTTATTGAACTTGAATTACACTGGGAGAGGCCTCCCTCTGCTTCTCACCACTCTTCTCAGCCACCCCGTAGGGTTTGTTTGTTTTCTTTCCCAGTCTCTCCCAGAGCTTACCCAGTCCTCTGTAATGAGTATCTAATACACACCCTCAGACATGTTTACACTACATGTAAAAGCACTGGCTGTGTGATCTTATAACACACTCAGACATGTGTCAAAGTATATGCTGTGTGTGTATTGTTGTGTGCATGCATACGTATTCATGCATGTCTGCTCTTTCCTTTTCATTCCAACTCCCACCCTCTATTTTCTTCATTTCTGAAGTCTGTTGCCTGAGGGGAAGAACACCTGCCAGTTTTTTTCCCCCTCCTCAATCTCAGATAAGACAATAGAAGTAGTAGAGGTGTTTGGTTACAGAGCAAGGAATGAGACATATTAAAACCTCCACTGTCTCACTCAAGGTTGCTGCAACTCTCCAGGTGTGAATAATGTCAAAATAACACATTATTGTGTCAGCAGAGTCAGGATTGAGAGCGAAAGAGCACCGTTTTTTTTTTTTTGTTTAAACTCATAATTTGACCTGAAACACAGGCTGTGGGCCCCCTCTGCAAGCTGTTAAGTTTTTAACATATCGTTTTTCACTGCACATGTTCCGTGTTATGTTAGTTACCAGGAATTTGGACTGAATGGACAATGAAGTTCCTGAACCTTGAGAGGATTATTTTTAATAGTAAGCAGAGGAAAAGCCACCAGTGACATAGTAAGGCCACAGCGCACTCTGTTGGTGAACTCGCCACACTGTTCCATTTGCTTTAAAAGGTCCCAGAACAGCTTTGGTCTTTTTATAGGCAACAAACCACATCCCTGCTGCCTTTGAAGAGCTCGTATTCACTAAGTAGTAGTTAAGCTTGCCAGTACTTATGCAATATTTTATAAGTATGAGTGGTAGCGAGTCCCTTTGAACTGTAACCATTTATAATACCAAGCCTGATGGTCCCATAATACAAGAGTAAATAGGTTATACTCACATAATTAGCAGGGATGCCCATGAATTACTATTGAGTGGTTTCCCAATGGTACCAGGTGGATTTGAGGAACAGTCAAAATCACTTGGCTTCAGAGTATTTAGATCTTGGCTCTGCTTTTTGTCAGATACCCAACATTCAGTAGTTTGATTTTACACAAACTACTGAAGGCCATACAAGTATTAACTAATTTTTAAGCAGTGAATCATGCTACTGTTCTCTCAAACCACTCAGCAAAGCAGGCTTGAAGTCAATAATGTGATGACCAATAAAAAATCAATAGAATTTGTCATAGCTTATGTAGTTTTACGTTTCAGGTTTGTTAGGTTTTGCAGTTAGGACCCCAAAGCAGAGACAAAATAACCAAAAATGTTGAAAAAATGCTAAATAATTTTTTTTTTTTTTTAAAAGACAGGCAGAGGTTGGCTAGCAGGCACAAGACATGACACAAGGAATACAAAAAGTAAAAGCTAAATGTGTGAAGGTAGCCTGCAAAAAGCAATAATTACAAAATATCGTGAGATGCAAAAATATTCAAAGATGTTTGTGAATGCGAATGTGAATGAAGTTAGTTTGAGGATTTTCACTTCTCATTCAAGACACTTCTATTTTTCTGAATAACAAGTGGGGAAAAAAACAGATATTTAGCCTCTGTAGTCTCTGGAAACTTTCTACTTAAGTCAATATGTGAAGGAAGGTCGTTCTGGATCACCTGAGGGACAGTGTCTGCTATTGTGTGTGTATTGGAGTTCACCTTTGTTGTTCTGTGTTGTTTTGTTTTCCCCCCAAATGTAGAGGTCAGGGCAGTCATACGTACACTGCACTGCACATTATGAAAAGGTTGATGGAGAAAAGAAACCAGGTGTGCCTTGTCAGCTGCCACGGCTTACAGTTAGCCACGCCCCCCTTGCCCCACACACACGCACTGCAAGATGAAACGGGCTGAGAAAAACAACAACAAAAAAAGAACACAATCTTTTAGATTTAGAAGTTTAGATAATACAGACTTTATGCTGAGATTGCACAATGTCTCAAGGGCTTTATTGTAATTTTGTATGATTTTTTATGATTTTATATTGTATTCAAATTTCAATGACACTTCTAAGAACAGCTTGAAAATACATGGCAAACTTTAGTTTTAATCAAATATATTCTATGATTAAGGTTAAATTGTAATTGATGATTAAAACCATACAGAAGTATGTTTGTATATCCAATGCATGTTAATGAGAAGGTACTTGCAAAAAAAAAAAAAAGCAGTAGAATACGTGTACTGATGAGATTGAACCACAAGATGCTGCTAATGTACCGTCTTCAATCTGTTTGGGTTCATAAAGAGGACAATGCAGGTATCAGCATAGAGAGACCCTGTGCCAGGTCCAGAGGCTTCATATACCGCAGTCCCTCACAATATGGCTACATCACATCTATCTATAAAGCAAGTTGTGTCTGTGTGTGTGTCTGTGACGGGCATATCTAGCTGACCGTTAGACCTAAGATTTTGGATTTGGGTTGAGCATGGCCCGATGGTGTGCATCCTGAATTTTTTTTCCGTGTACAAGCTCATAACTTTAAGGACTGATGAGTAGTTTATTGTGACAAAACATAGTTTTTCAAGTGAGTGTTTTAAAAATGCATGGATGTGGCCACAATGGACATGGTTCTACAGGTCACAAACAGCTCTCTTCATACTACTACCTACTGCATCTTCTCAATACACACATCATTTTTCTTTTTCTTAAAATAACTATTTCTATGTCTCTTTATATCTCAATGTACATCCATGTCTTACCCAATATACACTTTGTATATTAACACCACACTAGAGTTCCCCTCTTTGTACATCCAACCTTCACACACAGCCTTTGGCCATAACTGAAAAATCATCTTTAGCTCCCACTGTAGGAATACACTCTTAGAAATAAAAGTGCTAAGTAGAACCATATGAGGTTCTTCGGCTTGTCCTCATAAGAGAACCCTTTTTGACTCCAGGTAGAACCTTTTTATAAAGGTTACCTTTTGGAGGGTTCCACCAAGAACCCTTGTAAAATCCTTTATTCAGGAAAGGGGTTTTAAAGGGTTCTCTGGATCAAAATGGTTCTTACTGGAACCATTAGTGTTACTAAGAACCCTTGAAAAACCCTTTCTTCGGGAAAGGCTTTTTCAGAAGCAAATGGTTCCAGGTAGAACCTTGTAGGAGGACCCTTTTGGAACACTTATTTCTAAGAGTGAGTTGAATCACAACATAATGGTGCCCCGTTTTTAAGAAAATTAATAACAAAATAATTATTAAAAATAATTAATAATTTGTATTAATATTTTCTGACCAATTACAAGTTGAATCACAACATAATTGTATATACTTCCTATGGGCATTGCACTAGTCTTAAAAAACAACAAAAACAAAACAGAAAATGAAGTCAAAATAATAATTGAAGGCCTTTCAGGTTGATTTAATTTGTATTTTAGAAATAGATGTTTTAACGTTTTATTCACAACAACCCCTTTTCATCCAGTGCCAGTCTGTTTGAAGTTCCACAGCTCAGCTTATCAAAAAAGGGACTTTCCCGCATTATGTAGGATAATTATTATTTATTTGTGGCATCTAAAGATAAGTGATACAATTAGCTGTTGAGGTGCAGAGAGGCATGCAGTTTCTGATGCGTCGGACTATGGCCTATAATTTAGTGTAGTTAACGGCGTGCTAAAGGTGTTGCTTGGGAGAGATCTGGACTTAATATTGCTAATGAAAGCACCAGCAGGCAGCCATTTGAGAACACCTGTTCCTCATCATGTGCATGGCACTCTGTTTATTCTTTCATGTACATAAGAGGCAAAAAAAAAAAACCTTACTTCCACAGCCAGTGTCATGACTGAGACGTACTGTACGTACAGCAAACCCTGCCATGCAAAGGTCAGTGTAGCATGTTGGATATTCACTGTGCTGATGACACCACTGACCACTGACCTCAATCAAATATTGATGCCTTTAGATGAACTCAGCTGGTCCTTGTTTGGTCAGTAAATTGTGCTGAAGGTCAAATCTATCTTGATGAAACTGGGACAATGTTGGCCTCGCCACACAGAGCTGAATTACCAAATGGAAGTGGGCGACTGCCTTTGGGCCCCATGTGTGGCGATTGTATTACTAATTCAATTAATTACCATTGTTTGTCTGACTAAATGTACAAATAAATTGGAAGAATATATTAGCTCCGTCATGTTTGCCTTAATCATATAGAAGGGTCCTGTATCACACTCTTGAATGAACACCTTTAACATTTTTAGCTGAGCTTGTGCTCACATGGTCACAGTCTGTCGAATTTCAAGTTTAATGTTGTTGCTGCTGGAACCATGCAGCGCAGGAATATATCTACACAAATAATGATGTGTGCGCAGCTTAATGTCTCCTGACACCTCTGTCCTCCTAAAGCAGCATCCACATTATTAGTTACAAAATAGGAAAAAGAAAGTGACTATTGACTATTGACTATATCTTGTATGAATCTTGTATTTCAGAAGCTCAGCGTCTCCTGGAATGAAGACAAAAAAGGAAATTTCTTGTGCTTTAATATGCTGGAGGCCTTTGCCTTTGAGAATGCAGCGGCTGGTTTTAGATTTGGTTGGAACCTCAGGTCTGATAGGAAGACTAATAATGGATATCAAACTCTGAGGCATGGGGGGGAAAACAATGACTCACCGTTTGTGGCCCTGCTCTGGTATGATCGTATACTGTCTATATGTTTTTATTACAGAATACATGCTTCTTTGGAATGATTGACTTTCACTTTCACTAATTTCTCTCTCTCTCTCTCAGTCACAAACATACACATACACATACACATACACATACACATACACATACACATACACATACACATACACACTGGAATCCCTCCCTGACTTCACCAATCTCCAGTCACTGAGCTCCTTTCTGAGGCCTGGTGTCCAAACTGTCACTTTTAATCAATCATTAATGACAGGCGGCAAACTCAAACAGACTCCTATTACGACTGACATGAGAAGGGGGCCGGTCAAAATTTGACAGGTCCAACTCATCTGCCACATTTGACTGTCAGCACCGGCCACTGACTGACCACAGAGACACACAAGAGAGGTGGGGCGGGGGAATGCTTGGAGGGCTTGAATAGGCTACAGTCTCCTTTTGGAAGTGGCAGAAAATAACCAGTGTGGGTGGTACAATGTCCAGAGGGCTTCTATGTCTTATTGGACAAGAAAGTTAAACTAAAAAAAAAAAAAAACAATCCTCAAGGCAGTGACGCATTCTTGACTCATGGAACTTTGAAGAAGTAAAAAAGCCCACAGTCGTGTTGGGCACTGAAACATAAATAAGCATCTATTCCAGCTGATGGGTGTGGATGGATTTCTTATTTCCTTCCATAGCTGTCTTTTGCTGTTTGCCACAGTTCCATCCTGTATCCACCTCTGGGTGCAGAGTGTACGAGGCTGATGTGACTCAGATCTGGTTTTTATTTTGTTTAGTGTTTTTTTTTGCTTTTGCTTTTGTGACTCAGATCTGAATGTTTTTCAAGTCTGTGTGGTCTAAGAAATCTGATGGTCAGTTCTGATTGGTGTGTGGGTGTGTGTGTGAGTACAAAAAGTCCCCATAATGTTTATGATTACATTTTAAGGTGAAGACATGATGTGTGGTTGGGATGAGGTTAGGTCAAGTGTTAGACCAGTAGTAGTTATGATTAAGTTTAGAATAAGTCTGAATGTAAGTCAATGTAATGTCTTCTGATGTCAAGGAAACCAGACTGTGTGGGTGTGTGTACTTGTCACCTCTTTAGGATAATTTCTATCAAAAACACTGAGCTTGTCGGGACCAGTAGCCCTCATGAAGATGTTAGTGATGACGCACTCAAAAAGGTGTCTGTGTATCTATCACGTGTGCTGTCTTAGAGGATAGTCATTTTCACCTTAAAGTCATACGCAAGCCACTTCGACAAAGTGGATCAGTGTGACAATGCGTCATGATTGAGAATGGTCATATCAGAAACCGTATGTCTCAGTGTGGTTAAGCCACACAACAATGGAGCAGAGTTAAATTGGCTGTAATGACTTTCATCTCTGACCTTTCTCCCTCTACACTCTTAGAAATAAAAGTGCTAAGTAGAACCATATAAGGTTCTTCGGCTTGTCCTCATAGAAGCACCCTCTCCACCCTCTACGCTCCAGGTAGAACCTTTTTGAGGAATCCATCAAGAATCCTTTATTCAGGAAAGGGGTTTGAAAGGGTTCTCTGGATCAAAATGGTTCTTACTGGAACCATTAGTGTTACCAAGAATCCTTGAAAACTCTTTGGAAAAGGGTTTTTCAGAAGCAAATGGTTCCAGGTATAGAACCTCAGCCCTTGTAGAAGAGTTAGAAGACGTATTTCTAAGAGTGTGCCACGCTGAGCAGTCTCACAGATAGGACATTTTCTGTTGTTATTCAGTATACATGTATGGAGAGGCATCGTGACAAATTGAATGTGAATTCCCAAATGTGATGTGTCATGCACCTGTATGAAATCAGAGTTGAATCTTTAGCTGGTAATGTGAGAATAGCTACAAATTCTTAGAGCTCTAATCCTGCAGTGCGTCTGGCTCCAGTGAGAACTACCATCAGTTCACATTTCAGTAGTCTGTAACAAAATGCTGATGCGGCTGATGAGTTTTCACTCACTAGTTCTATCTTGTGTATCCTTCACAACAACTTACAACAATCTATTCCAAACATACCGTATAATTTTTGCATTACAACACTGTTACTCAAACTAAACTGTTGCGTGCACCTGCTCTGAGAATGACATCATTCCAAGTTTTTCCTCATAAGCCTGATCCCCTGCGTCTCACCCACTCCAAAGCCTGGGGCCACTGGGTTTTGCCTCGGACGCAAGGAGGCGCTAGATCACTTCAGGCATCGATCCTGTCCCCTGCATTGACTTGCACAATTTGAAACCAGACGTGCCACTCATTCAGATCCCCCTCGCTCAACCAGCACTCCCCCCACCACCCTTTTCTACGCGTCTTCTCTCTGGCTGTGTGTCGCTCAGTCAGTCCAGTCCGGCAGTGTACCCGCTCTGCTGCGCCTGCGTCCGCCTCCACTGCTCTCCAAAGCCGAGACGCGCCACCGCCGCCGTCAGTGCGGGCATGTCATACTGGCAGCAGCAGCAGCAGCACTAGTGGGCTTCCGCCAGCCTGCTTTGGAGCAGATTACAAGAGGAGAGGAAGATCAAATAAGAGCAGAAGAGAGTGAAGTGACTCATTTCTACCCCCAGCCGTGCGTCGAGAAGAGCCGATGAGTCAATGGCAGGGGCACAGCCTGGAGTTCATGCGCTGCAGCTCAAGCCAGTGTCCGTGCCCGAGAGCCTGAGAAAGGGCAACAAATTTATGAAATGGGATGATGTAAGTAATGGCGAAAAAGACCGGCAGGGCATTTCCATTTTTCTTTTTTCTTTTTTTGTTCCAATGTCCGATCGTTTCTGCATGATTTCTTTGCATGCATGTTCCGCCACTGGTGGACTGTTTATGACAAAATCCATAGGTTACTCATGCAACAGTAGTGGAGTGTCTGACAGTGGCTCGCTGGTTAACATGCAACAGCTGTAGTGTCAGTTGGCATGTGCGTGTTTACAATAACGTGTCTCCTGTGTGTAAGTGCGTGTGCACGTGCGTGTGTGTGTGTGAGAATGTATGCGCGCGCCGCTCATTAAATCAAATTAAACATTTGCATGGGAGCTCGCCCCTCCCCCTTCACTGGGAGCCTTTTATCAATTAAATACAATTAATTAGTGTTTCACAGCTGTGTAACTACCAGGCAGGACTTCAACAACCATTGTGTTATTTCCTCCCTTCCTTTTATTTCGTTATCACTCTTCCATAGTTATGACAGTCTACAGCTGTAGTGAAATGACCTTGATTAAAATTGATCGCACAGTGTGAAAACCTAATAGTTGTGACCTATTTACAGACAACTGCACCTTTCCCAACAACAACAACAACAACAACAACAACACCACCAACTACTCATCACATCCTTGTTAACCATCCTTTTATTTTTACACATCCAATAGACAATGATCATATATCAGTTACTCTTTAAACATAACACTATTGACCTGGTTGGATTGTATAATTTGTCAATATAATAGCTTTTTATATTCCGTAAGAATCTTTTCTGTAATTTATCTCTACATGCTCGAGTGGAATAACTGCTTGAATTCCTCAGGTCTCTGTAGCAGGTTTATTGTGAGAGAATCGGAATATGAGCACAGCCATAATTAAGTAGTGGTTTTGTTTTGAAAATGAAATTCTCACCTGTGATTGTTGTGCACGATAATATCGCATCACCATATTGGATTTAAAATGGATTATCGAATGTGGGCAAACACGCCCCCTGATAATGAATAATGACTCAAACAGAAGGCTGAATTAAGAAAAGCCATATCTACATCTGCTATGATATGAATATGCAAAATCTTATGTTAATTACGCAACAGAAGAGACTAAATGACATCTGCAATTAGGTGAAAGGGGAAAGCGCGTATTTTTCAAAAAGTCAAAAAGTCCAATATCAAAAGAATTATTACTGCTGCAGTATTGTTTTCTGTTTGGTCTTGTGAAAAGAAACAATGGAATATTATTTGTTTTTCGGTGACTCTGTCAAGCAATACTATCAGACTTGTCTGAGGGAGCAATTTTTGTGTGTATACAGCAGCAGTGCAGGGGCAGGTGGGAGCATGTGATGGGATATGTTTACCCCATCAGACTGCTGAATGACCGGGTTTTTTTTAATAGTATAATTCACTTCTGAAACTTCTGGGGGGCGTTTCTTTGTATTTCCATCATACTCAAAGTTTACTGGCATTTAATTTTACTGGTACAATGATGCTCCGTTTCCTCCTGCTGACTTTGACTTGAAACAAATCACTCACTGTGTGCAGCACAGGAATGTTGCTAGGCGACTCAAGATCTAAACACCACTATACTGACAAACAGAGAGTTGTGTGTGTGTGTGGAGTTGATAAACTTAATTAGTATTGTGTGAACTCATTTGACAATGGTTTGAATCTAATTTGTTTATATTCAAAAGTTTCACACTACAGTTATTTTAAACAAACTTTGTGTTAGTCACTGTTTACCGTAGCAATTCAAGATTTGATAATGAATGTGTTGTTTCTAAAGGTAATATTTCAAATAATAAAAGAAAGGAAACGTTTGAATTCCCAGAGATCAGGTTCAGCAGCGTGAAGGTGGTCAGTAAACACATGATGAACAGGAAATAATCGACACTTGCACACTTATCACTCTGTCAATCATCAATCTCAAGCCTAAGTTACACTCTGAGTATTTCCTTAACTTGTGATTGTTAGTGCGTGCTCACCCTGTCACAGCACTTCGGTTGACATGCTGTGAAAAGGGAGTGTGTCTGGTGTGAGTCTGTTTCCTCCACCAGCTGCGTTTGTGCACTGCAGGTTGTACATGAGGGCCATATCTCCAGAACCAACTGCCCGCCAGGCTTTTCCTGCAAAAAATACACTCTCTCTAACACACACACACACACCCATACACACAGATACTTGCTGTTTTATTTCCCACTCCTTCCTTCCTCTCTGTAGGATTTCATGGAAAGAATCACAGACACAAAAGAGAGAGAGAATCAGAACCAAATACGTTGTCAATTTAAAAAGAAAGTTAGGATTAAATCCAACCTCTCTGTGAATGTGTGTGAGTTGCTTTAGTTCAGTGCTTTCTGTGTAGATTCTCATTCATTCAGAAATGTCTTTGAATCAGGTGCAACTGAATGTGTAGATTCGAATCTTCTCATGGCACATCTCAGGAAGGCCTTGAAGGCATCAGTGTATTTTGCACAGGTGAAATGATTAGATTTTGGTGATCAAAGATCAATATTTGTGGCAAATTAACAAGACAATGTGACAGTTTATATCCAAACAATGAAGGCTTAACATAATTGTTGCAAATGAATGATTTGTGACAGCACTTTTCTGGCTATTTGGGACTGTGGTTGTGAATTTCCTGTAACCTGACTGTTTGGCAGAGGCATACAAACCTGAGGCAGTTCATATTTTTCTTTTTTCTCTGGGAAAAAAAAGCACACATTTTATGACACTGCTGAATATTTAGAGACAAAAAGTGTGTGAAGTTCTATTTACTGAGTAAAGATGACACACCTGTTTCATGAACAACAACCACAAGTCTTCAGGAGAAGAGAAGTGCAGACATCGGCACACAGTGCTCGGTGGTTGACTGTTGAAAAAGAAAAGAGGAACAATCAGAAAACCTCTTGAAATATTTGCAAGTCCTAGACCTTCTCAAGCCAACAATTTTTATTTCCCACAAACCACAAAACACTGGGCTGTGTTGGGGTAGAGGAAAACAAATCTTGATACCTACATAGATTGTAATATTTGCTTGATGATTATTTGTCTTGCTTGCACTGATATAATGTTGTTTTTCCAAATTATGTAATTATAGTATTTGTATCAGTGAACGTTTTCAAGAAAAAAACAGAAATGCGATGCAATGAAGACGCATCGATCATTATTCTATAATCAAATCAAAGCCCTCTGAATCAGAATTGAATTATAGGAAATTGTGAAATTACCCAGAGCCATACAATTTCTACCCCTAATATTTTGTACTTTTGTTGCTGCCACTTGCAGATGACTTGCTGCTGCTGGAGCTCATGAAATAGCTGGTATATAAAACACTGCCTGGTTGTGTTATTATTTGTCAAACAGTGGCACATTCAGCACCAAATGGTTGCTTTCTTTTAAGAGAGCAGAGAATAGACAGACATCCAAGTCTTTACGCCTTTAGTTCAAGATCACTGCCAGATTAGAAATATGTAGATGATAAGGCTGGGTCCACGTAAACAGACTTTGGTAATCTTATGATTATATAAGGCTCTTTTGGTTTGATGCGTGTTGAAAGGGATATTATGAGGCACCACAGGGGAGCTTGAAATCCCGTTAAAAGTTATGAGATGTGTCATTAGCATACGGAGCAAAAGTGCGCCGAGTTAAAATCTCCTCTTTTACACATCCCCTCAGGTGATGGCTAATGATAAAGGCAGTTCACTGAAAATGGCAGCATCCTCTGCCTGGGACTGATTCCCTCAGGGCACGCAAACTTTTGCAAGTCGGTCAATAAATTGATTTAAATGTAGCCAAAGCGCAAGGCCTCACCACTATTTAATGTCTCCCCATTAGTGACACATCGTAAAAAGCAGGATGAATCTCAGCAAATCAATTTAAAGTCTAATCTACAATGTTATTAGTAGTTGTGTTTTTGTATATGCAGACCCATGAGGAGATCTTTAAGGTACATAATGTCTTAATGTGTAAGTAGTGGTCACTGTGGAGAGTATGGCCATTAGCATAGAGGCTGGTAAGAATAAACGCTCCTGCATCATTAGGCAGATTCCTGGTGCTTTCAAGCCTTCTTCCCTTCCATCTGACATCAAAAATAATCCAATCAATCACTGCATCTCGGCCATGACGTGAATTCATGACTTATTGTCCCTGACTATGTTTGGTTTAATCAGTTTTAATCATCGTTTTCTTGGAGTAACCGAATTGATGGTGGACGGGAAAGATAAATGTTTATCTGTAAAACTGTAACAAAAAAATAATTGGAAGAGTGTAGCTTGAGGAGAAATCAGCAATGAGGTGCTGCAGTTGTTATGAGATGTTGTTTGTATGAACATGTGCTTTTTATACTTCCCCCTAAGCGGTAAGTACTGTGTGTGTGTATGTTTGCGTATGCATTGTTGCATTTGCTCAATGGTTTGAGCTGCAAATGCTGTCTGTCAACCAAGCCTGCGAAGATTGTGCAGCTGTGTGAACACGACCAAAACGATTCCTCTTGTGTCTCCAGTAGATTCCATGGGAATGGTGGGTTGCCATAGCGAACATCACTGTAGCAAATGTCTCTGATGCGACAGCTCACCATTTCCAGCGCTGAATGAGTCGTCTCGTTTACTTTCCACTTGCTTCTCTTTTCCCCTCTTTCGCTTTCATTCTGTCATTTTAATTTCTCCACGGGTTCATAAAGAGAGTGGGTTTCACAATTGGTCTGTCATGGAGCAGGTGTTTCAGGCTCCATAAACTGCAACTGTCTTACTTAGGCAGTGTGAAATGATTTCAGCGTACTAATGGTTCTCTACACCTCCACACAGGCATCTCTGCTGTTTACCAGCCACCAGCTCAACCCTTTAATGATATCTTGCATGGCAGGTCGAATAGGGTCGCACAAATACAACAGACGTGTTGCAGATGAAAAAAACATTAGCTCCCGGTCCCAATGCTGTGATAGGGACATCATTAGAAGCCTCATGAGGGCACTTTGAAGATTTTCTGTACAGCAAATGCCGTTTCTATCACTTTGATCTCACAGCGATGGCTGATGGAGGGACACAATGTGCTACTGTTCAGCTGAACCATTGCCACCATGGGCACAGAGGAAATATGCAAAAGGCTCTTTCTTTTTATAGAAGCATCCAATAATATCTGGCATTGCTATGTATGCCTCGGGGTCAAACTGTGTGCTTAATGTGTTAGCATGTGTGTGGCGGGAAGGATTAAAAAAAAATCTACAGTGAAACAACCATTAGTTCATGTTTTCAGTCGCTTCTAATATATGCAAGCACATAAGAACACACTGCATGTACGCACACATACCCCTGGCACTCACACCCCAGCCTATTTGGTCATTTGTGGCGATGCCAGGTCGTGCTATGGAAAGCACCCTAGAAGGAGAGAACTGAGTGCACTCGTCACAACGTAAACAGCACCTGTGGTGCCATTGCAGATAATGGCATGCATATGGTTTTACAAAAGCTACACACTAAGAAATGAATGCATTCATTTACCCAGAACATTTTCTGCTGTACACACACATAACCATTTACCCATGTAGAAACTACATTCATGAGCTATGTACAGATTAACAGATGGTACAGATGGTATTACCTAATACCATTTTTGTATGTGTCATTTTTACATAAGTTAATATGTTGATCTCCCAAAGGGGAAATTCAGCAACAGTAGCTATCACAGTGGATTTGTGGGTGAGATTTAGCTGTAGAAGATGGTACTCTTACCACATTGTTGTTTGATTTTGCTGTCTTGCCGCCACATGTCAAAGGCACCAGCATTCGGAGCATGTGTATGACTGTTCTCACTCTTGTTGAATTGGCCACATATTGGATAAATATCTGACCTATGACCACATACTGAAGTGACACAATTCTGATCTGAAAATTGGAATTGGTCAGGTTTTTGAGACCACACAGCCCTAGAAAAGAAAAAACACACAGACTCTGTTGTCTTGTCTAACAATGTATTTTCCCTTGTTTTCCTGTAGGATTCTACCACTGTGACCCCAGTGACTCTAACAGTTGACCCCAAAGGCTACTTCCTGTATTGGACTGACCAGAACAAGGTGAGACACCACACCACAATGAGCACCTAAAAGAATGTGTAACCCTGAACCTAATCCTCATAAAAGGCACTTTTCTGTCATAATTCTTTTATGCTGCCCTACATAGTTGAAGATAAAAATCACACCACAGGCGACTTCTTCCCCTGCAAACATTCATTCATTATCACAGCAGCAGTAATCCTTTGCTTCCTTGCCAGTTTAGAAATGTTTAACAACAAATTAGCAGTGGTGTGTTTGCACATAGTCTATGTGATTGACCAACACAGTGCACTGTCAGAAAGCTTGCACTGCACTGCACTATGGTAAAGGTAAAGCCAGGACTATATGTTTTGCTATTCTTCATTCATATTTCTCCCTGAGCGCTTTATATAGCCTGCAGCCACTGATGCACTCACGGTCGTCTTAGTGAGGAAGTCTGAATCTTCCCCCAGTGGGTTTGTTAGAATGAATGCTTTTAGTAGTGAAGGAAGTAAATCCAGGAATAAATTTAGGTGCACGGAGCTTTAGCGTCATTCGACTTGTTAAAGCCCGGCTGAGTAAGATACCAAAGAAAAAAAACAAACTACTGTCTGTTTGGTTATCTCCAGTCAATGTGAAAACGACTTAACCCTCCCACTTTGTTGTCAGCAGCATAGAATCTGTATACAATATAATCTTCTCTCACAATGAGGTCAGCCAGCCGGAAACTATCTGAATTTCCACACCATTTAAATCGTGTTGCACTGGAACGTTCCCGTGCTTTAGGAAAGCAATTAATTCTACCCACAAGGATATCATTTATCTACATGTCTCACAGGAAGTTGCTAGAAACTACCCAAGTTTATCTACCGCTGCCATCCGATCCATTAATAATTACCATGGCAACACCAAAAGAATTTGTGCCGGCCACATGAGGTGGGCAAGCTGTAATCATTACAGCTATGTTTGTTATGAAAAGACTTTGTATCTGAGATGAAGAAAAGACACAGACCCACACAAGATCAAATATTGACACATTGTGATTCTTTACAGGCTACTTTCAGTGTCTTTTGTCTTTGATTTGCTAGTTGTTGCCATTTTTAAAACGTGTGCATCATCACTTCGACCCATCTTCCATTCATAATCTATGTAGCACACCAGGAAGCAAGGTTTAGCTTCTGAAAAAAGCAGTTCTGAAAGAAAGGGGACAGAAATCTGAACTGCTGCACCTGAAGTGCTTAACATGACACCTGTGAGAATATGCCATAGTGCATTGTGCTTTGTCTTTACTTAGCTTATGGCTTTCATAATAGCAGGAAAAAAGTTGTGATTTTTAAGTTAACAGATACTGTAAGACAAAACTTATCCTGTTGAGTGCTTGCTCTCCGTTTAAGTGTTATTATTATTATTTGTCTTTTCTGCAAATGTATATTTGAGTGCATCTCAGCCAGTCCAGCGTAGCTATTCTTCAAAAAAACCAATCCAGCTCCAAACAGCTTGACGAGCATAATGTGCTTCTGTTCTATTTGTGTGTATAACTGTTAGAGGTAGACTAATTAATAGCCATCATTGATTTTATGTTTGCCCAGATGAGGATATTTCACTGGAGCCATGCAAGAGTAAAGACAGGAGTGCTGACCGAGACTTTACCCCCATACACACACCTCTGCGCACAAACACACACATAAGCACGTCATTTATGAGTGTGCTGCTTCTACTGTTTGGTAGAGCTTATTAAGTTGGCAGCCTACTATAAATAATACGCTATGTGTGGAAAAAGAGGGGTTGCCTCCAAGGCCTATGTACAGTTTTAATAAGCAGTCAATAAGGAAGGACTAAGATAAGACGCAGACTGACAGAAAGAAATACAAGGTGCATATTTGATGCCTCGTTTGCTTATGAATGCGGAAAAGTGTGTGTCGGTGACAGGAGTCAACAAGGGCTGAGTGTCATTTTCCATCAGAGAAAATTGAGAGAGCCTCTTTGGCATCCATTTGTCATTATTTCCGGTGTCTTTGACATAAAGGAAGGTTTTTGAATGGCAAAGCTTTTGTCTGTGTGTGTGTGTGTACATGTGGGACTGTCTGTTCTCTCTCTCAACATTGACAGCAGTCGTGCTGCACACATAATAATTCGAACTGATGTCAAGCACGGCCCGGACAAATCTCTATTAGGGCATAAAGAAAGGCAAACCCTAGTGTATATTACATAATCAATGGAAAACAGTGTGTGTTTATGAAGATGTCTGCTCTTGTGTTTTTGCTCAAGTTTATGCATGATGTGGCCGCACATCTGTTCAACAGACCAATTTAAACAAGCTACAATGCTCTGTGCAGTTGTTCTGTGTTTGTTAGAGACCCAGTCTGATGGCCTGCAGAGTAAAAGCATTCCTCAGATTCTTCAGGAGCACAGCAGAACTGTAGTCAGTGTGCCCGCCGTGCTCACTTTCAAACACACACGGTCACTGATGGACACAGTTTCCTTGCTCTTGTCAGACTGACTATTTCCTGGAGGCCTTGCTTAAGGATTCTCTCTGTGATAGAGAGAAAAAGCAATTTTTATTCATTACTTTACTTTATTTATCCAGTATGATGAATTATTTATGAACTCATCCTGGGTAAAATTCCACGTTCAGTCATGAATCTGATTTCTTTGGACTTGACGCGACAAAATCGAAACAGACAGCTCAACCTTGACTTTAATATCAAATACTCGTGACTCACCTTTGACTTAGAATAACTTAAATTCCTGCTGAAAGTCACTGATTAAAACTAATGATGCCAGATACTTTTTTAAATCAGTCCAATCAAAGCTAATTAGATTGCATGAGCAGAAGGGAAAGGTGTTTTCAGCAGTGCACGTCAGTGGTAATTAGTTAACTTTGTGTGAAATCAGACTGTAAACAAACGTGAAATCAATAAGCCCTTGACACAGTCAGTGCTGGAATTGATTATTAATCCAAGCTTTGTTGGCATTAATATTACATTTGAGAATCAATAAATAATTGACATGTCTGACATAAGCTAAATAATAATAATATAATTTGCACATTGCAGTGTAGGCCTCCATAAAACGAGTAAAGGCCACATTATACTTCTACATTTACGTAATGCATTATCCAACTGCGTAACCACGGAGACCCCTCAAGCCTTCATGGTTCTCCGTCGTGGTGCCGGATATGCACTGCAATTTCCCGCCCGATCAGTAGGGGTCACTAGGCAAGGTTCTTGTAATTCTGGCTACAGTGAGCAATGGTGTCCGAGAGAGAAAGGCTGTTGTTGTTGTTGTTGTTGCAGCTGAATAACATTGAAACAGTGATTTGAGGCAAGAAGTTAGCCATTTAGAGTCTAAACATGAGGTTAGTGTGTTGAGATATGACGTATTTATAGTTTGGTAGCGACGTTGTCAGCGGTGATCAGCTCCTCCACTGTGGACGCTCGGTGCGCACAGTGGCCGGCGCAGAGCAGCGTTATCTAGGCCTGTCCTGAGGACCAATCGCAGCCCTTGCCGTCTCAGTTGTACCTTGACGGAGTGACGGACACTAAAAAAATATTTCATGCACCCGGAGACGCCGTAGAGGGGTCATCGACGTAGAGCACTTTATGGAGGAGTATACATTGGGCTTAAAAGAAGTATACGTTCTGAAATTACATACAAAAAAGTTGTTTGCCGACCATCAAGACCAGGAAACAAAACCTGTCAACTCAACCCTGTAAAATTAAAACAATGGCTAAAGAAAATCTTTTGTCCTTATTATCTTTTGGAAAGTTGTCATTGTGTCAGTTTCCTCTTTTTTCTCTTCAAGTGGGAGCAGTGATCAGAGAAAAAAAGAAGTGAGAAAAAAAGCACATTTTGCACTAATGAGGGGTTTCTCTTTGAGAACAAGCATCGAATCCGTCAGTGGAAACACAGTTATTGAGACAGAGAGACAAGTTCCTCTGTCAGACTCTGATCCATCAGTGGATTTCAGCCATGTTTTAAGATGAGAAAGCCAAAGATTAGTTGTGAACACATTGCCAGATCTCTTTAAGTTTGTTGTTTATTGCCTTTTCTTTCTGGTTTTCTTTACAGTCCATGACTCGAGACTTAAGAAGGATTCCTCCAGTTTCATCACAAGGCTTTTTATAGAAGTCACGCTAAGTTGTGCAAACGATTCGGCCTCGGCTTTAATGAGCTTGTATTTTGAGAAAGACTTGTCGGAACACTAACATGATACTCTCATTGATTTCTGATAGTCTGTCTGGGCAACCGTGGTGACTTAACAATAGCAGCAGCAGCTGACAAGATGATTTAAGGCATCCTGGTTTCAGAGATAAGTTTAATCTGTTCTTTCACTTCACCCCTATCACTGGTGGACTCTTACCAAAAGGGCAGATTTAAGATGAGGAAGTTATTAAAGTTAATGTAGCTCTCCTTCCCCTTTGGGTAAAAACTGTGTGGATTCTAGTGTGAGTGGTTGTGGGATGCCAGTGAAACCAATGGGAGCTCATCTATCAAGGAGAGTGGTTGCTATCAACAAATCATTTGTGATTCTATGAAGGGCTGTGAAACCAGATTGGAGCTCTTCAGACAGGATATTTAACAACGATTGATATGAACCTGGGCTGCAGATGTTCTCCAATTAATTGGAAATTGGTCTGAAGTTATTGTGGTTGTTTGGATCTGTACCAGGTTTCTTCAGTATAGGAGGTATGGCAGCTGTTTTGAGAGTTGATGGAGCCTACCCAGACGCCACAGAGGAGTGGATGCTGTCAGGAATAAGACAGGATAAGTAGGGAAGACAGACTTTTGACCAGCTGATTTGGCAGGGGATTTAACTGACAGGTGGAAGATTTTGATTTTTAAATAAGGCAAGATATTTTAATTACACTTGGGAGTTTAAAAGTGGAAAAAGGAGCGAAAGAGGGATTAGAAGGAACTGTATTAAGTGTACCAGATGCTGAATGGGATAAATAGGTTTATTTGGCGAAATCCTTCAATTTTAGCATTTAAAAAAGACAAGGTGTGACAGTGGACAGACGAGTGCATACACGTAGCTTAAAGTGACACACGCACACACATTAACAGTTGTACAAGTAGCAGCCAACTCAATACGCACATCCTCAAACATGCAGTTACACATGTAGCACGTACACTAACATTCCTATAATGTCCAACCAGGAACAGGTGCTTCTTTAGAAGGTTAAAAATAACTTCTCTTCTTATTGGTTGAGCCTGTTTTCAGTGGGAGGAGCTTTGCAACACTGCGAGGTGGACTGACTCACTCAAATGAACAGCCTTTTGGTTTTGTTGCCATGGTTGCCATGCAGCAGCACACACCTTGGAAATGTCACATTCTTCTTTGCCCCCCGTGCTTATATTCTGAGAATGTAGATACTCTGAAACTGATATCATTGTTTCCTTGTGTGTCATTTGTTTGTGCGTGTTCGGCAGCTGTGGTTATAACAAAAGGTTAAATGCTTTCTCCTGGGAGATTTGTGTTTCAGCAGTGGGCAGTCACAGCAGGACAAGCACTCAGTATATGGCCTTGAAACGATGTTCAGAGGTGAAAGACACTTCAACCCAGGCCATATCCAGATCGTGCTATTTTGCAGCGAGTGAATGTGTGATATTTATGAATGAGCCTTGTATTGAACCGAATCAAGAGCATGAGTAAGGCTGTCTGGGTTTGGCCTGCTACCCACTGTATACACATAAACAAACACACACCTTTCTCTCTCTCTGCTTTGTCATTGTGGAGTTCACACATCCGATTCCCCCGACACAGCAATTTTCTGTGATTACCAGCTGCTGCTGCTACTCCAGCCTTCGTCAGCACTATATCGGCGTGAAAGACAAAGCAAAAAAGTGCAACCTATCTACTAAAAGTGAATTGCGACCTCTGCCAAGTTTTAGCTTAGTGCGCAGAAGCCCTTTTTCCGGCTGTACCCTTGCTGAGAGAAAGAGATGAAGGGAGTGTGAGAGATAATGAAGAAAAGAAAGGACAAAAATGATGATCAGCGAAAAGGATGACAACTGTCATGTCCTCACTTTCATGGCATATTAGTATTCTGGCAACATAAGTTAGGTTGGTGTTTTACTTTGATTGGCCTTCATGGTTCAGTGTGTAAGTTTTAGGAGGGTTTATTGGCAGGAGTTACATATACTACTCAGTATGTTTGTATAAATGTGTAACTGTGTAACTGCTTTAAGTATTTATAAGTTGTTTGGTTTTCATAGACATAGAATAAGCCATTTATATACTTTTGGCAAGGACCTTGCTTCACCTTGTCCGTACAGCAGTCCAACAGACAAAGCATGTGTCTGGCTTTTTGAAGCAGAAGCTTAACACGCAAATGGAGAACAAGATCCTCTCTGGTATGTGAAAGGACACTGTAGACTCTTTACACTTCTTGGGAAAGGGGTGGGCTAAATACTCTGTTCATTAGTTTCACTACACTCTTAAAAATAAAAGTGCTGAGTAGAACCATATAAGGTTCTTCGGCTTGTCCTCATAGGAGAACCCTTTTTGGCTCCAGGTAGAACCTTTTTATAAAGGGTTCCACCAAGAACCCTTTTTTCAGGAAAGGGGTTTTAAAGGGTTCTCTGGATATAACTGGTTCTTACTGGAACCATTAGTGTAATAACCCTGTCTTTGGGAACGGGTTTTTCAGAAGCAAATGGTTCCAGGTAGAACCTCAGCCCTTGTAGGAGAACCCTTTTTTGAACTTATTTCTAAGAGTGTATGAGTTGTCTCTAGATTTGATCTTCTGGGCCTAAAGACTGGTAAAAAGAGAGATGCTTTCTTTGCGGTAATGCCTGGATTAAGTCATTTTTATGGACTTGGACATTGATTTCCATGGCAGTTGTTAATGCTTCAAAGCTTTGAAACGTACTTAATCCAGAAAATCTGTTATCGTTATCATTTTAACCTCATGAGCAAAGGTTTGAGTGACTGCTGGTGCGGTTAATTAACAATGGACTGTGTATGAGTCTACATTAGTGACACATTAGCTGAGTTTTTGCAAGTGATGTGTTGTCTGTGTTGATTCTCATCCATCCATGTCATGGTTATCCAAAAGTCATTGAATCAGCAATGACTCCAAAGACGACTGAATTTGTAGTTTTCAAAATAACAGCTAAGTCCACTTGCTACTGATTCATTGTCTTTTGGTAAAGTCTTGTGTTATGTTAAATATATTCAGTTTATTAGAAGACATTATAAGAAGGCATGACCCTAGCTCTCTTAAACCTGGATTGAATTAATGTTACGGGTAAAACCCATGTTTGTTCGACTAGTTCATGACGCAGATCTCGGCTGTGAAAAATCTCTTTTGCAGCAGGTTTATTCAAGACATGCTTGAGCTTTACATACACATTACATACACATTATTCCAATCAAAATGCCAATTGTCACATAATTTGACAGATATAAAAACAACAAAGTTGGTGGTGCACTAAATCTTTTGCATAATAGTATATGTTCAGTATCAGTAAAGCTGAGCTTTGTGTGAAAATGTCTAATGTTCCTCTCCTACGCATTCGACTTTAAATAACATTTGTACTTTAACCCTGCTCTGTCAGGAGCAGGAGTACAATATATGATTGCTTCCTAAAATACTTTTATCTAGTTGCTCTCTTAGGGTCTTGCTTTGAAAAAATCTTTTTTTTTTCTCCTGAAGGCTGAGGAAAGTCTTTTCACACAGTGTTAAATTGCACAGAAAATATGTTCAGACAGTTGTGTTACCTGTGGTGGATATCAGGTGAGGGTCAGTTCTTACAATGAACACTGCAATGGCTAACACTCACAGATAAAGGTCAAAGCAGGCTTTTTGATATCGTCCTTAGATATTGCTGTGCAGCGCCTTTGTAGATGTTATTTATTGTTGTCCAGGGATGGTTTGGGAGAGAAAAACTGTAGTCACTCTTGTTATTGAAGAATTTAAATATTATGACATCTAAGCAGGACACTCTATGCAGTGTTTGGAGACAGCAAACCTTTCTAGAAAAGGAAAGCTTTTCCCCGAAGGCGGTTTTTAT
The DNA here is from genome assembly GCF_963457635.1 of Microchirus variegatus. Taxonomy (NCBI): domain Eukaryota; kingdom Metazoa; phylum Chordata; class Actinopteri; order Pleuronectiformes; family Soleidae; genus Microchirus; species Microchirus variegatus. The sequence continues at coordinate 12,210,822 of NC_139813.1, forward strand.
TAGGTGGCAAGCACACCAGCACTCATCCTAAAACAAGAAAATGTAAACTATCTACCTTTAAAGGTACAGTGTGTACAATTTAGCAACATTTTATGTTGGAAGTTACACTTTGCAGCTGAAGCTCCCTCCCCTCAGCCTTCACTTCCTAGTGTGCTGAAGAATCGTTGTAGCCTTTGGTGAGCAACAAAACTCCAAAGATGTTTAGTTTGTCCATTGTGGGCATCATCATAACCCTGGTCCAGAATGGCTGCCTACGTAGAGCTACCCTGGCTCCTTCTGGGGCAATGGAAAACAGGTAAATGTACTGGTTACCTTCAATTTCTGTCTAAGGGACATCATTTCACCTACATTATAGACACTGGACCTTTAAAGTAAGTTTAAAGTAGAAAAGTACACACGCACAAAGTCTTTTGTTGGAGCGGTGAGTCAAAAACAAAAAAGTGAGGTGTTAAATGATGAAAAGTTCCCAAGCTCTTTTGGACTAGCAGTTCCTGGGGGACCTCAGAGGGCTTTGTTTGCACTTGAGTTTGCTCTTCTCTTTGAATTCTGATTAGAACTTCTTTCAGGCACACATGCACAACAGAACACTGAGGATGAAGTGCAGGACATGGCTCTGTTCATTTCCTCCTCTGAGCAACTGGAGTCCATTCACAAACCGGCAGTTCCGGAAAAAGGGCTTTTGTGTCCATTTTGAGCGTTTTGGCTGCTTAGAGGCTCTGCTGCTGCCGACAATGTTCAAGGTGAATCTTGGCACTTAAGCTGAGTCTGCCAAGGTAATGGAAGTGACTTAGTGACGGCAGCAGCTTTGTCTGGGCAGCTCAGATGTGGAGCTAACACATCCTGGATTCAAGTGATAAGCTTAACCAATTATATGGCTTGTAAATGATGGTGCAGCAGCAGTGACTGAAGACTAACAGTTAATATAAGCTCACAGTCACTATCAGCGATGTACAGGAGTTAGAGTAAATAAAAGGAACACAATATCATGCAAGTCATTTTTAAATAGGAAACTTTTTCACATCTGTTTATGATGCAAGCTTGTGCTAAAGTCCTTTGAATCCTTGTGTCAAATTTGCATACGAGGGTCTCTTGATTACATTCTAATCTGCAGAGACTCTTGATCTGTCAGGTCTGGTGAGGACAATCGGTGGACTGTCATGTTCAAGTCTCTTTTTTATTTGGTTTAAATTGGTTTGAGCCACTCAAGGACATCTGTGGGCGCCAAGCCACTGTGTGTTGTCACTGTGTACATGGACTATGGGCCTGAGCTCATGAGGTCCATTCCTTTCTGTAAGAATATTTATGTTCAGGCTGTTTGTTGTGTTTAGATTTGCATCAACACTGAAAAGTCGAGGCCAGACGAGCAGCCTGGATCAATGGAGTGCTACATCGGTGGTGGTTTTTTGAAGTTTCACTCATCTTCATACAGGTTCTCTGTTGCTTAGTTTGACATGAGTCATCGGGCACTGAGTGTAGACGGATATGTTCAACTCAATTTAAAAAAATTTCAGCACAAGGCTGTGATATAAAAATGTGAAAGACTTCAAGGACCTTGAAGACTTGCTTAATGTAGTGTAAATAAATCATTTAACTGAATAACCTCTTTTATGAAACAGTGAAAGAGCTTTGACTCACCCTGTGCTTCATTATAGGATTCAGAATTACTCTTTTATAGATCTCCCATGTCGTTAGCCCTTTAGTGTAGCTGACATCGCCTCTAAACAAACTATTGACTTTGCTTAGCCTGGTGTTTAAAGGATAACACCATTGTCATAACAGGGTATTCTCCTGGCACCCTTATTAGTTTCCATGAAGAGTAAACATGTCTTCTTCTTGCCACAGTCAGTAACTACAGCTATTTGCCATGCCCACTGTACAAAAAGCCAACTGGTGAAAATCATTTGGTGAAAGTCATCAATTGGGCAACACAATCTTTTTGGATGAGCCAAATTCTTTTAAAAACATGAAAGACTGCATTGTACTGACATTGGTTATGGTAGATACTCAAGGTTGTGTTTCGTATTGGACAAAAAAATCAGTATGGAGTCATCCCTAATCATTGGTTAACCCGGTTAACACGTTCAAAAGCTCAAGGACTGCTTTTATCATTGTATCACAGCTCAGTAATAAAGCTGAGCTAAAGGTGACAAACCTCAAGGAACACTGATGTTCGGGGACTCGTGTAACGTTTACTGTTACTGACGTTTCCATTTTCCAGAAGATCATAACACAAGTTCAGCTTCGCAGAAGGTGAATGCTAATCTGATTTTACCTTATGGTTTGATTTTGATTTGAAAATGAAATTACATTGTAAAGGTTTTTCTATTTTTGTTATTTGGAGTTGAGATATAAAACCATCAATGTCATATCTAAGCCTTGTATTATAATTAAATACACTGAATTTGCATTAGGTACAAGCAGCAATACTGACACTAACTACTACAGGCTGTGTACTTGACTAAATATTCAAGATCTTATATTATCTTAGGTAGCATCACAAATGAAACATCAGCCTGCAGACACAGAAGACAACAGGAGACAATATATATAATGGATTGCACAACTACACTATGTACTGTAGTTGTTGTTAGATTACATTCTCATGTACAGTATAGGTTACTTCCAACAAACCACTTGTATTGACTGACTCAAAGGTGCTCTCTCTCTCTCTCTCTGTCTGAAAGCAAGTGAAGAGGTTGATTAAGCTTCTCATTGTGTCCTGGATCCAGGTATTTATAACGTTTATTCTGGCCTATTTCTGGGCCACTTATTCCAAATTGATCTATGTGGTGTTGATTGCTTTGGTCTGACTCCATTCACACCGAATGCAATCTGATATTGAATGGACATTGTGATGGTGCACACTGACACATGAGTCGGAAAGCAGATGAAGAAAAGAAGAGTCAATGATGGAAGAGAGATTTTGCACTGCTTCTCTCTTTAGTCTTGTGTTTTACTCACTCAGACATTGTCAAAAACACCTCTTATTTAAATCATAAAACATATGAACAAAGAGTTACATGGACACTGAGATGTATAGTTATCAGTATTGCCTGGTAATTGATTTTGACTTACTTACTTAATCCAATAGACTGCAGTCATCTGCAAGGTGTTCCTCATTCTCGCCCTCTGTTTTATTCAATTCTGTCCCTGTCACTGTCTGTCATTACTGTCTTTGGACTCGCTGATTACCTCTTCATCGCTGCCTGCTCAGACTCAGACAATTGGTTTTCTTTACAATAATAACCTGCAGTGTGCAGAGGTCTCCTCACCTCATTTTACACCAGTAATTATTCTTGATGAAAACACATTTGCTGCACTGAAGTATTAACGAAGATGATAACAATCTCATGTTGAGTCCTCCCCCAGCAGATTATGTGTTCTGATACCTCACTTTATCACAGCTCAGTAAATAAGCTGAGCTTAAGGTGAACCTTGATCATTTGGACCTTTACTGTGAAATGTCAGAAGGCTATGTATATACATTATACACCCTCAGGCAGCAGCAGCAGCAGCCACCGCTTTTTTTCCAGAGCTTGGAGCTGCTGTTCTGACATCTATGATTTGAATAGATTTAAATGTGAAGCAAAGTCCAGGCTGCTGTTGTAGCTGTCAGAGTTGGACATTTGCATGACCAAGATAGAACTGTTGGTTGAAATCTACATCACAACTCAATATGAATCCATCAGAGTGAGCTTGCTTTTTGGCCTGCCAGTGCACAGTAGTCAGGGGTAGACAGAGATTATTGCCTGATGTCTAGGGTGAAGGGTATTCTCTCATATGGAGATGTCACACATACAGTTTTAGACAAGTTTTCCTCAAAGCTATTCATGGGGTACTCAGTTAAACCCATGAAGTGGCAAAGGTCTTGAAGAATGAAAAAAGAGAAAAATTTAATCAGGCTGTCAGATGCATGCACACTTGGCCACACGCTGTATATAGTGGGTATATAATACAACAATTGCTGGACGTGTCAATTCAGAATGTTTGGCTTATTGGTGAATAATGATTTAATTTTTGATTTTTAATTTCGCTCTAATTTTGCAGTCCATTTCTTCAGTGATCCTCCAAACATTTTAATTCTTAGTAATTTGACATCTGGTTAGACAATTTTTCACTCAATCCTTTCTTTTGAAACCACGATGAATTAATTTTGCTCGGCTCACTGGAGCATTTCTTAATTAAATGATGGTTTGAGATCGACCTATGGTCACTGGTCAATACAGTGTGTCGACCTCTGAGCTGTGTTAGTATGGGATGGGATTACTGGGATGACCTGGTGTTTGCTCTGTGGGTCACAAACCATCAGCCTTTCACAAAAGTGTGGAGAGCTCAGATAAGTAATGCCATACGTATGTGCAGGGTCAGAGGTGGAGAATTAAATTTCCCAGTCAGTGATTTTCTCAATTTGTTGTGATTATACTGTCTTGTTTACGGCAGAAAATGTATAGCTCCTATTAAAAACTGACACTTTGAAGATTTAAAATTTGGTTACTGTTATGAGTCACCAGGTACACCATGAGATTCTCTCCTCCGCTCTCTTCTTCTTCTTCTTTTTCTTCTTCTTCTACTCCCTTCCTTTTACTTCAAACGCCAACCCAGCCCAGTTGCCATGACAATCCAACCCATGCAGCTTGTTTTTTGATGCTGCAAAGACCTCAAAACCCTCCTGCTGCTGTCATTTGACTGCCATCGCTGTTCCAAGCCAGGTGGCAGCTTTCCTCACAGAGCCATTTCAAAAAAAAGGGCATTCAGCCAAAAGACTTTGAAGTCCCACTGAAGACAAGCCCTTAATAAGAGGAAATACTTCCTTCCTTATTCATCCCAGGCTTTGACTGCAGCCCCATGTTGTTCATCAGGCTGTTGCTTAACAATCCTGAGTCCAATTAATTTCTTCTCCAAATAAATATAGTTTGAGGTTTTGCAGTTTGGTTTATATCAAACCAGGGACCACATTTGGATGAGATGATGAGAAGAAGTGAAGGGTTGGTGAGCACAGACATGTCACTGTGCCTGGAGCAGATAGTGTTACTGAAAGAGGTCGTACTCACTCACAAGTTTAATGCAGGTTCATGTTCACAGTCACATGTCAGCGTAGTGTGGAGCTCAGTAACCTTACAGTAATGGTGTTGGTATTGCTTGATTGAAACAATAATTCAATTCCACATTGTGAAAAGCAATGAGCTTCCTTTGGATCCACACATACTAATCCGTGCATAGTAGCAAAGAAACCAAGTACGACACGTCCTGTTTCACACCGGGTATGGATTCAGAGGCTGCACACAGAAAGATACACTTTTGTAAAACAATTAGATTTCTCTTAAATTGTCGGTCCCTGGCTGTGAAGCGCAGGTCAGGAGGTCGCCCAGTAATAAAGTTTTCTCATTCCCTCTCCTTTCTCTTTTATCATCTCAGCTGGCGAGAACAGACAAAAGTGTTAAAAGACCATTGAAATCTGAACAGAATGTTTTCAATTACTACTCTCTCTTGTAAAGGACGGTGTGAAATTGACAAAAGCAAATGGTAGCTTTGATATCATGAAACCTCTGCACCGGCAACAGTCACAACTACACCACTGGCAGTCTATTTATCCACTGAGAGATCAAGGTCACATTGTAGAACATGTGTTTGGTCATAGCGTCATGTGATAATAATGTTTGAAATACTATATAATGATAAAATGTTGTAAAAAAAAAAAATCAAAAAAATCTGCATAATTAACAAGATTATCAGTTTCTTGTCCTGAGCTCCTGAGTATGTCAACAGAAAATCAGGCAAGACGTAACGTCTCAGGCTTTGAGTCAAGATTAAAATGCTTAGCCTCTCCAGGAAAATGTCATCATTATGTATCATGCTTATTCATCCTCATAGCACACACAGCATTAATTTTTTAACCCTGTAAATATATAATATATGTAATTTCTGTCTCCTCTCTCTCTCTCTTCATGTGAACTAATGTTTCAAACTGGGTTTTTTCCCTATTCACTAAAAAGGCCTTGTTAAATTTTATGTAATTTATTTTTGCTGGAGGAATTAGGACAGTGAATGGCTTGCACTCAACTCCCATTTGCTGATAAGGCAATTATAGTCCTTTTTGCTTTCAAACAATTTCCCTGTACCTCCCACACATAAACAGAATGACCAGTTGTCAAGAAAGTGACTGGAGACAAGAGGTTTTAACTCCATTCCAGAGAGTCAGATGTAGATTAGTTAGTGTGGATGATCACAGAGGGCAAAGAGTATTTTTTCTTTCTGTTTGAGTGTCATGTTAATCATTTACAGCGACAAGCCTGTAACAGCAGGCTATATATCATCTGTTCACTCTCAGAAACACTAAATTATACTTGTTTCACGTTCAGACTTTGCATTATTGTTTGCTTTGATGCAGACTAATCGAAATAATTGCATTAAATGTGCGTCTGATATTTAAAAGGGTTGTAATTCCCACCAGCCAGGGGTTTCTGGGTTTTCGTGCCACCCTGCTGCTTCTCATTTTAAGCCGAATTCCTTTGTACTCTGCAGCAATTATCTTGCTGCTGTCTCTCCAAGTGTTCGTGTGAGTAAGCGTATTAACGCACAGAGGGACTCGTTTTGGCCTTTATTGTAGGTTATTAACATCTCTACATAAACAACGTGAGTGAAAGTTGTTGAGGAAAAAAAAAATCTAAGAAATCTTAGCCAAAGATAAAATGCAAGAAGGAACATTTCCCTGAGCAGAGTGCACTTCAAACCATAACTCTCTGACAGACTTGATTAGGCTCAGTAAATGCTTTACCCAGGCTTTTAATCCAATATCACAGTGTTATGAGTATCTGGCAGATGTGACCTCAATGTTTTTCACTGATAAATATAGTGTTGAAGTGAATTCAGAAAGTTTTCTGCCAAGCAGTCGCCGTGTTGTCCGTCACTGAATTTCACTCAAACTCCCCTCTTCCTCTTGCTGTTCCATTTCCACTTGAGCAACTAAGTGTGTCACATATGTGGGTCAGTCGACTTTCTTTAAAGTCAATTCAGTTTGGTGAAATGATAAGAAGACATCAAATTTAAGCAGCTTGGAGGTGCTCTGGGCCAAGGCAAGAGGCATAGCAGTCTGCCATATTTAAAATACCAGCTACTCTTTAAGAGTCCGCCCCGAGAGTGAGAGCGATGTGAAAGAGAGAGCTTATTAGAAGACAGGAAGACATGGAGAATAATGCTTTTAATCACTGCATTAGCAGAAACTTGAGGCTGGGGTTGTTGTGAAAGCTTTTAGCCCTGTTTCTCCTCATTGTCCTTTGCTCTCGTCTTTACATCTGCGGCTTTGTGCTCTATTTTCGAACAAATGCTTTTAGGAACCATTGCAAAAACACATAATTGTCAGTGGTTTCTTTGACAGGAAAGAAGAAAGGCAAATAGCTTTAGAGTAGCAGTGGGTTTTGAGTACGGTTTGACCAATACTTACACCGGTTTTGTATCTTATTCTTTGGCAATCATCTCCTCTGTGGTAATGAAGATTTATCTTATTGATGGAAAGACCATTGCATTAATAGGAGTGTGTCTCCTCCTGGTGTAATGCTTTGCCACTGAGCTTCATCATTTGGAGAGCACTTTATTTTAACAGCAGCAACTACAACATTTGACTGGCACATCCAATCGCCATCTGTCATCATCATCATCAAACACCTAATTAGTTAATATCAAAAATTGGAAATTGTGAAACTGAGAGCACACTGCAGGGAATATACACCACATTTGGGCCAAGTCAATCTTCAGTGGTCATGGTGGGATTTTATTATTGGAACAGCACGATCCAGAATTTTAGATTTTGGCAAAATGTCTTCTATAAGTGTGCCACTTTGGATTATGCATAGTATCACTATATTTTAATTTATTATCTAATGATAATGTTGATATTTCCAACATGTAACATGTTCTACCGAATATCATGGCAAAATAAAAATATAAGATACTTTTTTTTACATTCATTGAAATATCATTTTAAGTGGATACAGTTTCCATAGTATATGTATCTGCAGGCTTCTTTTCCCCTTCACTTATATAGATACAGTATAGTGGTATTAGCATTGACTGCGTATTGAAGTAATATGAAGTTGCACCACAGAAATGTATTTAAAGTCATTTAGAAGCAGAGTCACCGCTGAATAGTTTTTCCACAAAAGAGAACTTATATTTCATTGAATGTATCACTCAGGCGCAGTTCTTTGATAACAACATTTAAGGGATTCTTTCTGCTGCTGCTGCTGCTGCTGCTGCTGCTACTGCTGTGTTATATTGCCTTTAATCACAAGGTCTTCTCAGTGAGGGTTTTGTTCTTGTGAAGCTGTTCAGTTTAAATCATAAAAATAATATAGAACACACACAATATTAATACATTCATGAAATGTTTAAGACCTATAGCCTATTGAATTAGCTTTTCACTGTTTACATCGGTCACTGAGTCAATCTGATTTTGTAGTGTTTAGTTTTGGATTCAATCCAGCGTTCTGTCCTCTCTGTCCCCCAAATGATTGAATGTTTTCTTGTACTTGTTCAGATCGAACCGTTCGAGTTTAAGGTAAAAAAAAGGGAGAAGGAATAACAATCGCAGAGTGAAGGAGGAAGCAAGGATCGTCAAGACGTAGAGACAGTCACAGAAAAGGAGAGGTGAAAAGCTTTTCCTCCTCAAAGACAGAGAAAAGTGCATTTCTCTCAATGTCCGCTTTGTCTTGACCTGGAAGGACCCACAGGTTGTTCTTACAGGGTGTCTAAATGAGGTGATGTGAAAGTTGAGAGCCAGAGCAGCACTATATCTGCCACTGGCAGTGGCTTTCAGAGGACTGGCACAAGCACTCACAGGCACACTGATCACTTTCAGACAAAAGGCTCTTACACTGAAATGTGGTGTGGTCACCAGTGTACCTGTTGTCCATTCTTTGAAAGCAGGATGTTTATTAGTAGAGAACTACAAAGACAGTATAAGTATTTAGAAGGGGAGCAAGACTTGTCTAAAGTACATATAAAGGATTCCTTCTCAGGGTACAAAAAGGCATTTCTTTTATTTATTTTTTAAACACTGATAAACATTCTTATGGGTATACACCCTCCTAAAATCCAGGTCCAAGTTTGAGTTAAAAATTGTTAAAACATGAAAGATTTGTGGATTAGGCATGGAAAGCTTTTAACACAAGCACATGTTCAAACAGTGAGAATTTTGTCGAGTGAAAGCACATCAACCAGCAAATATACATATCTATTGGTTTTCATTCATCCTCTCTGGGGTTTTTACGCATGTTTTTATTTGCAGTTAAGCATTCCTGCATATGAATGAGTGTGTGACACGCTTCAGGACAATGATTTCAGATGTTCCACTGCAGGAGATTAGAGCCTGAAGGAAGTCATTCCGATAGAAGAGCCTGTGTGAGGAGGGTGTGGAGGAGTAAGGACAGGAGAAAACTGAGGGAGGGATAGTGGTGACTGTGTGTGTGTGTGTGCGTGTGTCAGCAGGGGTTCAGACAAGACAAGATGTGAACTGTCATCCATCATCATGGGAGCTTCTGTTAAGATTCAAGCAGATGGGATGAGGGATAGAGGAAGGCAGGATAAGTAGGAGCCTTTTCCCTTCAAGGAGAGAAAAAGGTGAGAGGAGGAACACTGAGCTGCATGTCCAAGGCAGCAGACGCATAGATGAGGACACAATAAGTGAGGAAAGGAAGAGGGATGTTCGAGCAAAAAATCCTGCCAGGAGCACAACATAGTCAGAGAGAGAGAGATGGAGAACAAGAAAGGATGATAGACAGATGAGGAAAGCAGCTTTGCTTTCTCTGTCATCCCACTCAGTGCTGTTATCTATCTGAGCGGAGTGGGCTCCCTCTAGTATCCCTCACTATGCTCCATCCGTCACTATGTGCGGGTCTGCGTGTGTTTGTGTGTGCGCGTCCAAGATGTGATTGGTCTTGCACGCTCCAAGGAAAATGGTGACCAGTGTGAGCTGACAAACTGGTCACATCATCACTTTCAGTCCCGGAGTGCTTATACTGACTCAACACAGCAGAGACTGCGGACTGATGAGCAGTTGGAGTTTGTGTGTGTGTGTATGCATCTATAGAGTTGTGTGAGCCAGTGCATGTGTGTGTGCAAATGTACGATACAAAGATTTCTTTAGCCTTTATCTCTATGTCTCTGTGCTTTGCGGAACATGCCGGCTGCTGATAGTCATTATCAGTTGCAGCCATGCTTCTACAACTCTTGTGTTGTTTTCTTTTCTTTTCCTCCCCATCTTCACTGCTTTTCTCCTTGTTTTCCTCATTCTTAATGACCTCTGCTCCCTGTGTCCTCTCCACATTTATCAGACCATGAGAACAGATTAGCAAAGACATGTGATTCCCACATATTTATGACTCAATTCATGTAAGAACATTATGTATTTAGATCAGAGAAACTATCATGTTCATACATCTATATGAATTCATACAAATATATCATATTTATATTCATAATATAATTTTTTGTAGACATGTAGATTTGTAGATTTAATTTGATGAATATTGAATAACTTAAAGATCTTTGTGGGTTAAAAAAAAAGCTATATCCACACTAGATTAACTTTTCTGTCTTTACCTGCATTTTAGAAACCAGCACTAAATTATGGCTAAGTATTCTGTGTTATGATCGCTATGAAGGAGGACAGATATGACAATAAAGCATGAAGTAATGTGAGTTGAAGGTCGCAACAAAGGGCCGGATGTGGCATGATTAAGGGCCCAGGCTGCAGATCGACAAGGAGGAAGGGAATGATTTGTGCAAAGGAAATGAATAATAAAACAAAACCCATTCTTGCCCAACAGCATTATTTCAAACCAGCAAAAGCATCATAAGTATCGACAGGTTATGCAAGAGTGACTTGATTAAAAATAGTCCGGTAGCACAATATAATCAAATCCTTTGCTGTTGTGTAGCAAACCATTTCTGTGTCTTCTTCAAAAATAAAGATGAGTTTATCAAACATGCACATGCTGGGTCTGTGTATGCGCCTTAGGGATTTAATATGCTGACCATCGCTGCCGCTGTACTCAAATAAAGTGGGAAACTCCTCTATGCAAATACTAACAAAAATACACAGACTGTATTAACATACAGGAAGAAAATTTATCTATTTTGATTTATAGGCTTTTCATGAAATGCAGTGTGTGTGTGTCTGTTGAGGGGGTGGAGTGTCAACCCAGTCAGTTGACGTCCAATCTAGAAAGGTAGGTGAGTGTGAATGGGGGTGCATTTTCTGTTCATGTTGAAATGAAACATTACTTTCACCAGAAAATGAGCAGTTATATTGGACTCTACAGTCCAACTATACACAATCTACCCTGTGGCAAGTTTTCCACTTCATAGCCTTTTAATACTGAAATGCCACGATGAAATAGGGGAGTAGATAAAAACTGTAGTGTGACGGATCATTGCTTTAAGATGGTGGCCCTGACAGAAGCAAGAGAGTGTATGCTTTTGTCAAAGATTGTGAAAAGCTAGAGATCTTTTTTGCAGACGTTGTGATTGGAATGTAAAATATGAACCAGAAATGGCTGGAAAAGAGCCAAATCAAAATCAAATGTTAGCATCAAAAAAGGTGAGAGAGATTTATGCAGAGCAGATTTGCATTTTGACTTCACACAAAAAGCTGGTAATGCCCATGAGTTTGACCATTGTGTAATCAAGTCTGTACCAACAAGCCTCAATCCTGCCAACAAGTCAAGTTTGAGCAGTCATAGCACATGATTCGCTCTCCAACCCTTTGTCTACCTATGAAAGAACTGGACAGTTTATATACTGCCATTTTAAAAAGACAGTATTTAGGAACGGCAAATCCACAGCAACACTACTGACACTTTCTCTTTCCCCTCTTGTCCCTGGCTATTACTAGTTCCTACAGTGAGGACCATTCTTTGAGCTGCCTGGTGCAGATGAAGGGACTAGGAGTTGATAGTGTGAAGTAATGATACCAACACTTAAATTAAATACTGATATTGTTATCAGTCATCAACACACACATTCTTATGTGTCAGAAAATCATAAACATGAGATGAAAAACGTTTTGCACCAACTGCTTCTCAAAGACAACGAAAGACAATTTACAGAACTATAGTGCATGTATTTCATTTTGCTTTTTGACCACTTTCCAATGAGGCTCTGAAATATGCTCAACTGTTAAGCCCAATTTATACTCCTGCGTAAAGTGCTCTGCGTAGTCTACGCAGAGTCCTCTGCGTCGACGCAGAACCTGTTGTAGAGTCTCTGCGTTGTCTCCGGGTGCACGGAATATTTTTTAAGTGTCCGTCACTCCGTCAAGGGACAACGGAGACGGCAAGAGCTGCGATTGGTCCTCAGGACAAAAAAAAGCACAACAACCTTGCGCAGCGACCCCTACTGATCGGGCAGGAAATTGCAGCACCTATCCGTCACGACGCACACAATAACGCATTACGCAGTCGGAGAAGTATAATGTGGCCTTTAAGTGTATGCTCTTTTTTCACGCTGAAGTGAAAATGGCTTTTATTGGTTGCTCATCATTGCCCCAAATCAGATTTAAGCTCAGTTTTATGATGGTGTAGAGGAACAAAAGATAGGAAAAGAACGGGATACATGGGACAAGGGGGGAAGATGAAAACTAGAGTGAATGAGTTGTTCAGTTTAAACAGACCCTTGGGCAGACTTGTGGCAAAGCCCGACTTTTCAATTTGGCTCAAGGCCTTTGTCACATGCTATACCTCATTTCTCCTCTGCCTCTGCTGACTCACCCGACAGTCAGACTGACTAATTGTGTTTAATCCATGGAAATAATTAAAATTGAATAGTTGCTTTTGTGAATTTTAGATAGTAAGCCAGCTAAGATTTCTCGTTGGACAGAATACTGCGCTAAGACCGTCAGTGCCAGGTCTCAAGAGGCTGCACAGTGCAAATTATGCAAAGTCCCTGCAACAAAAACAAGCTTTCTGTTTGCTTCTCTTCTGTCTAACCACTTCAGGTGAGTAGGCTTGTGACTTTATCACTTTGGGGCTGTTGCTTTCACTCTACAGAAACCCAAAAGTGGTACAGCAGCATGGATGTGACTCTCAACCAGGTTCAAGCACAGCTCTTTATGAATCATTTTCCCCCATAACAGTGCGTGTTTGCTGGCAGCCGAGTGGTGCTGGAGTGCCACTTATAGGGACAGACACGGCAACTGTACAGCTATACTGTGTTTCGTTCACATAAGTAATAGCTCTGTTTATGATCAGGGGACAAACTATAATTGGTTACGCAATGGCTTTATTAACCTTTGCACCACTTACAACCCAGAGTTCCCCTCAATTTTATCCTTGACTTGTGTTGCATTCCAAATTGCAATATAAACAGACAGAGCCTCCCTTGGCTTCCAGACAGTGCTGGGATACATTCTGTCTTTACAACACCTTATTTTTGTCCAGTGGAAGGTGTAGTCTACAGTCTGTGATCTCATGACACTCACTTCAGTAAGCAAACCGCATCCAACTGGTCACAACCTGATTCAAGACGCAGCTGTTCTGGTGGATGACCAAAATGTTTGGCGGTGGAAGCTTTCAAAATAAGTTCAGACGAATAAAACTGCTGTTTAGTACGCTACTGTTTACAAAGAAGTCTGATGCTACTTTACAGTAGGTACTTGCCATTTCCTCACAGAGGCTACATTTATGTGATATAAATAGATGACATGAAGAACTCTACTTAATTATCATGGTTATATTGAGCACTCCTGGATATATGAGCTGTCACTCACTAATAGCAGTAAGTTGAAGCTAAAACTGTATGTTTTCTCCACACACTCCATAGACAAGGCGGTCGTATTTCTGACATCTCCCACTTCGTTTGCTTTCTACCTACACTTTCTTTGTTTCCTGTCACTGTTGCTCAGCAGAAGCCCTGTGCCCTGTGGAGTGCACATCCATTTTGAACCCAGAGGTTGGTACAGTATATGAGCAAGGTAACCTCTGGCTCTCTGTTTCACTGCTAACAGTTTTCTGTGATTCTATCCACCATCCTATTTTCTAACATCGACACATTCTTCCTGTGCTTTTACCTTCTTTTTTTTGCTTCAAGGGATAAAGTCAACTAAAAATTGTTGTTCTAAATCCACCATGTCCAAATGTTTCCTACCTGGTTAATTCAAACTTCTTTGAACTGATTTTTATTTTCCTGTTTAGCTTAGAAAAACAGTGCTCCACCTGTTCAGTGTGTTGTAGATTAACAGTCTGCCTGAAGCTTGAGCAATTTTGACAACAGAAAGAATGTCAGATCAATGATAAATCTCCCGAAGTTTCCCAGAAAACACCACCATCCCTTGCTATGTGGAAATGAAAGGTTTTCATTTTAAAGGAGAGGCAATTTATTGCAAATATTGTGTGAACAGCAGCTCCACTGACAAGCAGGCAAAAGAAAACAGGGCCCTGGGCCAGTGAAGGTTAAGCGTGTTCATTAATTTTTGTAGTTCTTACCTGCTGGCTCTCTTTGCTTCCCGGACGTGCAGTAGATGTTAATAGGCTACAGCAAAGTGGAGGAACCCTGCTCGCTGTTTTGATGCACACACACACACACACACACACACACAGAGGGGGAGGAAAATAGGAGAGTGGAAGACAGAACAAGAAGGAATGTGATCGATAATCTGGGCTGACAGCAATTAACAGATACACAACATTGAAAATAAATGAAATAAACCAAGTAGAAGAAATGATGGCTGGACTGCTCGAGTGGAAGTAAGTACTTTAATCAAGTAACTGTGCTGTGTTGGCATTTGTAAAGTCAGAAATAATAAAACACCATTGCTATCAATTTTTATTTATATTGGCACAATGACTCAGCCTTTTCTCACTGTACCAAAATGCTGACTCAAACATTCGGATAGTACAGTATTGGGCTTGTGTGTATTCCCTTCACTGCACACAGCCTGTCACCCACACACAGCCCCGTTTGCTTTACCTTTGAAGAGGTTTCGCAGGTTAACACTTAACTAATGACGACAAACTGGCTCAGATCTACATTAACTGTGCAGGTCCAGAGGGCACAGAAAAAAAACACACCTCATAAGTGAGCTGCTTCCTGAAGCCCCACTGCTCCTCCTGTGGTGTTCCATCTCTCTGTGACTTCAAAGGCAGGCATTTGCAGACCTGATATAGGCGTTGACCTTTGACTCTGAGGCTCTGCTTTGCAAACGGCAGCAGTCTAATTGATGCTACACATTCTAGAAGAGAGAGAAATTTTATTTGTGTGCTATGATCATAGAGGGCTATGTGCTAGCAATTTCCATGCCCTGCAATGTTGGGTGTTTGCTCAAAATGCAATTAAAACTGCAGTTTGTACTTCACTTGAGCCTTTTATTTAACAGATAAAACTACAACGAACATATCTCCAGTTCACTGACAAGTTGAAATAAAATTTCAAGTTAAAAATGCAACTTAAAAAAAATAATGGCTGTGATACACTCAAAAGAGACTGAATGGGTTAGAGTAATGCTGTTCTGCAAGGTTCAACAATTAGCAGGTGAAGGTGTAAAAACTGGGTATGAAAGGATCATCTACCAAGGGCTCGGTCTTTGCAAGCAAGGATTGTTAGGCTGCCACCAAGAACAGAAGAAAAATGCAGACACTCAGACTCAGTCAAAAAGATAAAGCAAAAGGTCTTTGATAATAAGAATGCTAACACAAAGAGTCCCAAAAATCAACACAAAGCCAACAGCAAGGATGGGTAAAAAAAAAGAAAAAAAGAGTTGATCTCAGGATGAGGCAAAAACAAACGTGCAGTATCAAAAGAACCAAAGCTGTCTATGCTGAGAAGAACAAAAGGGGGCTGGTGATCCTGGAAAAAACAAAAGGCAAAAATAAGAAACTCTGGCAGGGCATCAGTGCAGTACGAACAAGCATGGAGACTGAGTATTACCAGTATGAAGAACAAAGAATCTAGCAAAAAAAAAATATAGGAACAGAGGGTGGTGGCAATCAGGATCAACTACAGAAGGCGAGTTGGAGGTAGTGGAGGGAAAACGGATAATGGTGTAGACACTCCCACAAACACACCCACTCACACTGACAGGGGAAAACAGTCATAGAACAAGAGGGGAAACAGGAGGAGAAAGACATCCTAAGCAGATTCTAACAAGGATAACTCTCGGTTCAACATTTTGTACCACACTTTGTGAGGGCAAGTTTGTCTTTTCATCATGTACTGAACATAATATTGTAAAAATATTTAGGGAGTCAGGGGAAATCATAGTGTGTAAAGGCCAAGGGCAGAAACAACTACTGAATGTGTGTGAACATCAAGCCCTCAAACGGTATTGGATTAGAAATAGTCATGCCATCGTGATGGACATCGTCCCATGTGCTCAGAAGTACCTTGTCACTTAACTGCTGAAATGTCTCTGAGATGAGAAATGGAAATGGGGTTTGTACATTATTGTCTGTGCATCTATAGCAAAGCGGCCACATGTGTATTCCCTCTTTTAACCATTATTTAGTTATGTTTCTATTGATGGCTGAGGGATTTCTGAAGTCCATAATGTCAGGTAGCAGAATTTGAAAGCAGCCATCGACTTAACATAAGATTATGGCCAAGAAATTGGATTAGAAAATAATCTTGGGTGACCACTGAGGTATGGATATAGGTATGGATTTTTTGATAGGTAAGAAATCTTGCAATTTTCCACCAAGCCTGTTGCCTTGAGATGTTTAGATACCAGTATTTTTGGTGGGAGACTGTGTCAAACCCCTCTTGCTCCTCGTCTGCTCAGATAATGCTGAGTGGACACACACAGTTCACTCTGGTTAATTTTCCACCTCATGCCCTGGCTCCCTCTCAGACAGATGAAGAGATACTCCAGACAGATAACGGGATTTGGTGATTGAAGCAAGGCAGCAGGGTCCATCTGTAAAATTGCACTTTGTATGCATTTACTGCTAACCACGTTACTGGCTATTTAAAGGACCACAGGTTTGTAAATAAGCATTTAAAATATGGGCAGTATTTAAAAAGGGTGGGTGCATACTGTGTATAAATTCAAGAAAAGCAGACAATTGAAACATTTTTGTAATTCAAATATAAGGGAAAAAGATACATTGCCATGCCATGTGCAGTGTTAATATTTCAGTGCACCTCAATTGGATTCTGTCCCACTTTGCCTCTGCATTACAACAATATGTTGTGATGGAACAAGAAGGAATAAGAAACTCTGACATTGCTTCCCACACTGTATCAATAATAAATCAACAATGGAGCCAAGGTTTCCATTTACTTAAAATGCCTTTACTTTTTGGTTAAATCATAACAATGGTGATGTATTTACAGTGTTTTCATCTCATCTGAAGAACGATTGTAGACAACGATTATGCTGTCTTGTGGTGTCTCATTGCTATTTGACTTCCACATAAACAGCTGAGCGTAGCCAAGTTGTGGCAGGGTTACTGCAGAGCATCATACAGCAGCATGTGTGGAGTGTTCCGCAGCTCACTTTGCTCTCACTCCTCTCAACAAAAGTGATGTGAGTGGTGTTGCAATTTCTATGTACTTTAACTGATTTAACAAAGATATTGTCCAGAGCTTATTTTAAGTATTTGTGGTTGTTAAGTACTGTGACACATCAGTCAAACATGGGAACTTTTCACAGTTGTCCTGATTTTTCCTCATCATTCATGATCACATGATTCCTGGTTAATGTTGTCCCCTTTCGTATGCGGTATTTAAAACTGTGTATAAAAACACTGTGACATTTCATGGTGCAATATTGATAGTGCTGTATTGATTTATTGCAGGTTGTCCTGACAGTGGTTTTTATTTTAGCCTCCGACACCTACTTGGCAGCGGGCCTTCAGCCACTTGACTCCTTCCCTTATCTTCCACTCCTCTCAATAGATACAAAAAAACTGTAATATGATCTTAACAATTCCGTTTATAGATCACATGTTTATATTGTTCATATTGTGTCAATGGTGATACGTACAACACTGTTTAGTGTAAAAATAATGTATCCTGAGGAAGCCACTTTCACTTTCTCACTGTGAGCACAGAGGTGCTTCCCCATCCTCCTCTTCCTCACATATGCTGCTGTTATTTCTTCAACACTACTTCAAATCTTTCAGTGCTCACTCCTGCTCTACTCTGCTCTCATGCCCTGCTAGAGGAGGCTCTATAGCGACAGTATAAACAGTATTGAGTACCACTTTTGAAAATGTACCCAATGTATCATCATCCCTGTATCGTGCAGCCCAGCTGGTATAGATATGGAAAGGGCCAGTGTATTTTTGTGTGTGAATTCACGCAATCACCGACTGATCTGTGCATCTTCTTTAATTCCAGGAAACAGACCTACTGGATATAGCCTACATTAGAGATGCCAGAAATGGAAAGTGCACCAAAACGCCAAAGGTAAGCTCAAAGTGGTGACCCAGCCTGTTGTTCATTTATTTAGATGCTGTCTTGTTTTTTTTTATTATGTCTATGCGATAATGTGTATTGATTCAAGAACAGCAATTCCTAGTTGTTTTGCTTGTTGTCGCATGTTAAGTCTCTGTGAATAAAATGAAAAGCGCAATGAATTGGGGGGGAGAGCTTTAGAGTGATGATTTGCTGTGTTAGTGTTTATTTTTGCGCTGAATTGAAAGGCATGTGTGGGTGTGAGCCCGGCCATGAATCAGATCACAGTCTAGCCAAGAACTCTGTGATGGAGACGAGCGAAACGAGTTCAGATGGATGTACTGACTGACAGTAAACCAACTGATTGACATGTATTTGTGTGCAACTGTGTGATTCAACTTTTCACAGTCCATCTGCCCATTGCCGTGTTTACAGAGCGATGTGAAGACAAAAGTGTGACTTGAATTCAAACCCACACACTAACAGTGCATGGATGATTTTTTTTCAAAGGAAAAAAAAAAAAAAATTCACAGCTCATTAAAATGCTGGTGTTTGTGAGAAACAAGCAGAAAATTCATGCACACATTTAAAAATCTGGCACAATAATTGCAAAGGATTTTGGCACGGTGTGGTGTAATTACAAAGCTAAATCCATTTCTCACAGTTAATGTTCCAATCATCGAGCTATGATTAGAACAATAAGCCACATTCTTTTACACTTTTATTGGTATCTTCATATAATAAGTCAGTTTTATCGAGCTGGAGGACCAAGTCAATCTTTTGATGTTGCATTGCGGTGGCCATCTTTATCAGTTTGACTGGGTGCAGCAGGAGAAGCAGGTGGGGGTTTGTACACTGTGGCTCTATCTGGGGGATGAGTAATGATGGAATGAGAACAATAACACAGAGAGGATTCATGCATTTCTAAACAGCTTTACTGAGTGATGAAGCCCAGGGAGGAGACATGATCACGTGACAGGCTGGATGGTCGAAGCATTGGAAATCCATTACTGGGAGATGGTGCAACGATGCACCCTGGGTATTTTAATGGAAGCACCAGTGAGACACAGTGTCTGAGGAATGGATGAGAGGAGGGAAAGAAGGGTGGGAACTGGCTGTGAGGGGGTTGCAGACTGTGGAGAGGATAGGGAAGAAAGCAGAGAGATGAGAAGATGTTTTATTTTGTACAAAAATACTGAAAAGGGCGACATAAAGGATGAAAGGAATGGTTGAAGGACACAGAGATTATATGAGGTCAAAGGCAGATGTCAGGTGTGAAGCACAGATAATACCAGGCAGCAGTTGCTGCAGGTGGACAACACTTTTCCTCACAAATTGGGAGGATCTAGCCAGAATGGGGAAGGCTTTACACAGATCAGAATATACTGTATATGATAATAAGGGCAGAACATTTTTGGCAGATAGTGTTTTTTTCTGATTTATTACCATTGGGATAAGACTTTTTTAACAAAAGCTTAAAGCTGCAGTGAATAACATTAAGTTTATGTTGTTATTCTGCCTTTTTGAACAGAAACACCATGTGACATTTATTTCTATGGTGCAGAACATCTGAAAACAGGCTTTGTCAAGCAGAACTGTCAGACCTGACTGAGGTGGTGTTTGTGTATACAGCGGCAGTGCAGGGGCGGACGGGTGGCGGGGGAGAAGCATCACCACCTGTGTCCTCCATCTGTCTTGATGTAAAACAGATCACGTCTTGTGTGCAGCGTGGGAATGTTTCAGAGCGACACGAGAGCTAAACGCCACTATACTGAGCAACAGAGAGAGGTGTGTGGTGCTGATAGACTTCATCAGCGTTGTGTGAACTCATTTTACAATAGTACAATACATGATTTAAGTAACACACTAAAATTAAGGGGACTTGAAGACTACAATATTATTATTATTATTATATATTTTTTTTAAACATCATTTGAAAACAACAAATTGTTTAGCCATAGTCAAAATACACTGTGGCTTTCATGGCAAAGTAACAACTAAAGCAGATCAGTCACAATTAGTGCCTTCCCATGGAAATCAATGAAACCGATCAATATTCTATGTTCTCTGTTCTGGGCTACAGGTGAGTACATGGATCCAAAGAAGAATTCTTTTTATATAGACTCTGCTCATCATTAGACTCTGCTCATCATTCCACTCTGTTGGTTTTATATTTACAGTACGTGCTTTCTCCTTCCGCTTTGATTCAAATTCCCAACAGCCGTTATTTGTTCATGGAAGTTGCAGCACAGTCAAGATGAGATACTGGACTGCAGCGGTACCTTCACTGTTGCCACTCGAGAGTCCTGCGTGTCGACTGAACAATATCAGACTCAGATACAATCATTGCTCGGAGATTGGCTAGAAATGGTCTCCAGATGAAAAAGGCTGGCTTGGCTGGCCTCTTCTCGGCTCTTTTTTGTGTGCAGCAGCTCGAGTTACTTTATACTGCCTTTAAAGCAGTATTGGAATTTGAGTTTGAACGTCATTAAGATTGGGAGCAGGCTGCTGTGCTGCAAATCTGGCTCGCAGTGTGTGTGTGGGCGATTTGTCTGACCTGTGATAAACTTGTGCCACCCTGCCCACGGGCTCCAGCTACCCAGTAATGATTCATGTATTATCCCTGTGAAGACACAAGCACACACACACACAAATACAAATACCTTTAATAAAGAGCAGCTCTCACACACTCACACACAGTGAAGGCAAACTTGCGTAGATGCAAAACCCACACAGAAGTACATATACGCTGCCTAGAACGACGAGGTACAACAAAAGCAGCGTCCCTTTGTTCTATGCTGCTCAGATTGCCGATGCTAATTAGCGCGTGTCCACCCCATCATCATTCAAGCTGATTAGATTGGCCGCTTATCAAAATGACAATAGCCAACCACTTTTTGACGGCTGACTCCAGAAACAAATCACACTCTCAGGTCTGATGAGCAAAGCACAACACTGATAATCATCCACTTCATATAGCCTCAAATAGCCGGAGAATTTCTTCTATCAATGCAGATTACAGGGGGGGACGTGAGGATAATAAACAATAGAGATTATGTTGGGTTGTTTTTACTCTATAAAACATTATTTAATAGTAATAATTATTTAATATGTAAAAAAGATACTTGCTGGACAAAAGCCAACTGTAACTTTAAGTACTGCATGACAAAGGTATGATTAGCTGATGGTATCTTCATTTAATTCATGCAGATCTATTTAACACTATATAATACTACATTTAACATCTAGGAAAACCCAGTCTGAGCCCACACTGACACCACTTCAGCGAGCCCCACTGTTCCAAAGCAGCCATTAATATCGTCTCTTTATTAAATCAGCAGATTAGCTTGTTCCCGCACAACATGTTCCCTCTCCTCACCTCCATCTAAACAGCAATAACATCTTCTGTTGCTGGATAAACTCCTTGCTGTCTGACTAACTTGTACATCGCTGTACATCATTGTGCCTCTTTACACACTGCAAAGGGCATCATTTAAGTCTCGTTCGGTCCTTCTCTGCTTTTTTTTTGCCTAAATTGTTCTCTGCAGAACGGGCAAGAGGAAAATGTGATTAGTATCTCTTGCACCATGCTGTTTACATCGCGTGTCTGACACACAAATTGTCTCTGCCTCTTTGACAACCAAACCGATATGAGTCTAAAACATATCTAGCCTGTGCCGTTCGGGCTGTAATATACAATTGTTATGTTCTCTCGAGCAGACTTTTTTGTCCTTTTTTAAAAATGGAAATAAGACGACAGGCAGGCACAGCTGTTGGTTCCACTGTAGGTGGGCAGAATGTGCAGACTGTGATGCGATTATGCAGATATCCTTAACTCACCCAGTCGGTGTCTGCCATGTACTGGTCATTGTTTTGTTGTGTTTGTCAAACAATACTACAGTTTGTTGCTACATGACTGGGTGTAGCAGGTGGTTGTTGAGACTCTCACATTGTCACACATACACAAGCAGGAAATGTTCTCAAACTTTTGGGTTGTAGCATTGCTAGATTTCACACATAGAGCAGAGTGCCTTGAAGAGGCTTTTCACAAGTGGAGTGAAGTCAAATTTATCCATGAAGTTTGCTTTGGAAAAGTCTTAAATACATGAATACATAAAAGTCTATGGAAGCAGAATATTTAACTATAAATAGTAAACTATTCCAAAGCCATAACCCCATGCGTTGACCCAGGAACAGCCAGGAGCAACTGGTCAGAGGATCAGGATGTAAAAGGGGTAAATGAGCTCAGAGCTGTACTCGTGTGCACATTATAAAATTCTTTAAAAAAAATAACTATAAGAGCCAATAAAGCCATCGGCTTAATCACAATCAACTGAGAGCGAGACAGTGCTTTCACAGTGGATAGTTAACAATGATGGATTGTCCAAACAGTTGCAGCCACTGTTTTGTGCTGAGACACACATGGTAATCACATGGATGTGAATGACAGTTAATTCTTGTTATTGTACAGTAATGTAATGTAACATGTTGGTAAAATGTAGAACATAGAATCACTACCTCTGTGTTTATTTCCTGCAGAGGCATTTTTTTTTTCTTCAAACATTTATTTTCAGATGAAAAGGAAGCAGCAACCGGCACTGTTACAGTCTGAGCTCACAGCAGTGAGGACTGCTGCTAACTACAGAGCAGAATGTGTGTCCCCAGCAGTGTAACAGGATCTGGGAGAGGCCAGTGGACCATTATCACCACTGCTCTGTCTGGCCAACAAAGTCAGCCAAAGCTCTATCTCCCGCAGCAGTAAGTGCTTAACAGCTCCTTCAAGTGCACAGAAAGCTACTGCAGGGTTTAGTTCTGCCTTCTGTAACACTCTTTTCTATTGAAATCTGCTGTGTTATCAGCGTGTTTATGGCTGTGATTACACAGATATAAACATGAAACGCAGCGTGCAGTATCAATGTCCCAGCATTTATTTCTGGCGCCGTGAATCAGTGCCTTAACAAATTCTTAACTACACTTGAAAAACTGTTCTTGATGCCAACCAGACAATTTCATTTTGGAAAGCAAAGGGCTAGATCAGTTTAAACTGTAATAAACGTTAAATGGATTTTAATCTTAAAAGGTTTAACATTGTGGGGCATATAGTCTTGTTGTTGTTGTTGTTTTGGCTCGACCTGGTGTGAATAAATGATAGACAGGGTCACATTAAGTGCTTCACATGCAGCAATCACAGCCCTGGAGTTTTTGTCTGCGCCTGGTCACATCTGTATTATGAAACATAGCTGTAAATAGTGTAACTATGGGAATGTGGGGTGTCAGCAGTCAAGCTTGCTTGGTATTCTGATGATGGACAGTACATTGCACGCTATCAAAATAAGTGTCAGTAGTTGTAACAGAGACGGACAAGATTTGTGACAGTCAAAATATATGACGTCAGCTAAATTATGTGAAACTTGACACAGTGTGTAGAGGCTGTCATTTAAGTTTTGCATCACAGTGGCAGTTTCTTTAACCTGTATTCAGTCTTAGCTGTTTGTCACATCAGTGAGGGGAGTTTTCACTTCTGGCAGGTACATATCTAACCAATCGAGATGCATTTTGTTGACAACATGACATTAAAAAAAATCTTCAAATAAGCTAATGCACACTGCTGGGACTGCTCACAACAAACAAGGCCTTCTTCAAATCTTCAAAGTGACTGACAGACACCTTAAAGCCAATCCTGAAGCAGTGAAGTGGTAAAATCTAAGAAACTGAACAAAGTTCTCTTCTTAATTTAATTTTTTTTCAACAAAAATGTTTTTTTTTGTTTGATTTTCAGTTTTATTCAGTAAAATGTTTGAGCACCAGCTCATCATTGATAGATGATGGTGACCAT
Organism: Microchirus variegatus; assembly: GCF_963457635.1. Classification (NCBI taxonomy): domain Eukaryota; kingdom Metazoa; phylum Chordata; class Actinopteri; order Pleuronectiformes; family Soleidae; genus Microchirus; species Microchirus variegatus. The sequence continues at coordinate 12,235,045 of NC_139813.1, forward strand.
GTGTTTCTTCCCAGGCATGATTTTTGTTTTTCTGGTCCTCATAATTGATTCGCTTAAGGATATTTAAGGATATACTACTGTATGTAACGTTTTTTGCGTTACACTGTGTGCTTACACTCACCAAAACATTTCCAACACACTTTAAATCCATAGAAATCCATATTTCTAGTCAATGTCTCCTTTTAATGACGTCATCCACTTCACTCAACATCCGCTGACAGAATTTAATGAGCGCCTTAACAGGCAACAAGATGTACAGTGTACTTACTCTGACTCTCTGACATACATGCACTCCTATGACTCGTCTGTGCATTACACAACAATAGCTGCATGGCTTCCGATTACCTCAACGTCTACCGTCACGCACATAGCAAAAGTGCAAATGTGACAGCGAAAACTCCCCATGAATCATCAGAGTGAGGTTTATGTTTTTGTTTATGCGTTCTGTTTATGTGTTTTTGTCCCTAATGGAATCACAATTACTCATTGCAGTTTGCTTCACATTCTGACACAAGTTTTCCTTGGACAACAATTCCCATGATTCCATGCTGCTTTACAAGGTCATCTCATTAGTTCTGCTGTTATGTTTTGTCGGCAGTGGTAGAATTTGCATTCTGTGTGTTTCATGTTAATAGTGAGGATTAAGTGATTTGTACTTTTTTTTGCTGTTTATTTGTGTTGTTGTTGAGGTGGGAAGGCCTTTTGTCCGAAATCTCTCACTAAATATAACCTAATATCATCTTTCATATGTATTTAGGCGCGTCAAACTGGCTCAGCTGGTGTTAAAATATTACACATTGTGATACTCGACATTAATAGCAAGACTAGTTGAGCCACATTTCAGCTTATCACTGAACAAGTGGCTGATTTATGGTGTGAGTGTGGCAGTCGGTGTGGAGTTAGAGCTTATGTGTGTTATAAAGCGGTGTCGTTTGTGGAATATCTCAGTGATGTAATAATATGTACATATGCTTGTATTGTACTGATGGCTCAGTAATTCATATATATATATGTATATATATATATATATATACAGTATATATATATATACATATATATATATACAACCATGATTGTCTCACCCACATCCCAGATAGACAAATTGAAATTCAAACCGCGGCCTCACCTGCTGCACGCACACAGAGAAATAACAGTTGATCCCTGCTTACATGCTGACATTCAGGGATCAGCGCCAACCTATGAAATTTAGTCAGATGCATCTCGCAGTACATCTTGCTCACCCTAATAGCCTGTAGTGTAGTGTCACATGGCTGTGTGCCACAATAGAATACTTTAGCCAATTATTGTTTTTGTGGTGTATTAATGATCAAACCCTCACGACTGACAAATGTGTAAATGAGCAAAGATGGTTTGAGAAAGATTTTAAGCAGGCAGTCGATGAAAATGGCGTGTGTGTGTGTCTGTCTGACAGTACGAGTGATTGAAGGACATTCTGCTTCGGTATTAGAGCAGAGTTGACACTTGCTAAATGGTTTGTGGATCGATACAGATTCACTGATTAAATACATACAAGAATAATCAGGTTTTTGAGAATTGGCTCATCATTAACTTAATAATGCCAAACATTCCCTTCAAAGCTCTTCAGAACAAACATATTATTCTTTTCTCTTCAGGAAATTGTGATTTTTAATCACTTAAAGCTATACTTTCTAGCTCGCCGAATTATTTTATTCGGTCCGAATATTTTAATTGGTCATACTTTTATCATAATAATATGAGAATTAAATAATGATGAGTTTCAAAACCTGGTGGGTTAATCTTATGTTTTAGAGTGCCATACGCTTATTAGGAGCAATTTAAGATTACAAAAGAAAAGTGTAAAAATTCAAGAAAGGTAAGTGGAGCTTTAATTGAGCCCATCAGTCAATCAATGGTGGTTATATTACTTCTGTTCTTTCATCCAAGTCAAAGTCCATCTTAAAACCCAAAGATTTACAGTTTGTGTAGACGTTTAAAATGAGAAATGTTCAAACCTCTCCAGTGGAAAAATGAAGAGATGTTTGTGTATGCATGTGTCACAGTGAGGTTAATTAATGTAAGTGTGGCTCCTTCTCTTTTTCCCCAGTGGACTCTGCTTTGAGACATTTTAGTGCACGGAGGCGTTCAACTTTTTTCTAGTTGAGAGGTCTGCAGAGAGAACTCCTACGCACTCCCATTTTAGACATGATTCACTCACACATGCACACACCACACTCAAAGACAATCATATTCATGGCTCTTCAAGTTAAGGTGGCCACAGAAATAAACATGCCAGGTATGTATCATATCCTACCATTCAGACTCTGGTCTGGTGCACTCAATCAAACTGTCAATTCAGTCGGTGCCAATATGTGACGCAGAGATTGGATATTGTTGCTCCTGACTGCCGTTTTCATCAGTGGGATTTGTCTGCAAGGCAAATGGCAGCTTGCAGTAAGAGGTGATTAAAGTAAACGCATGTATGGACTCATTGATTTCCATAAAGGTAGCTGCAGCACCATTTGTCATCAAAGACAAGCAATTGATCAGTGTCACACATTGATGTAACCTCTAGGCGAGCATCGGCAGTAGAGGCAGGCAGAGACAAAAAAGAAGTAGGAGGAAAATAAAAGGTTAGCTTGATGGGACCTGATGGGTTTGGGTTTGATTCTTCAGTCAATTACTTAGGCCATCCCTGCACACAGATGAATTCCCTTGGTGCAAAGCAAGCCATCTCATTACTGCTCATGGAGAAATCGAAGGTGATGCTTACTCTCTCTTTGCACTACTTACAGTAGTTATTCATGTCGCAGGTTAGTTGAAGACTGAGCGGCTGGCAGGGCCATGATGGATGAGGAAAGGGGTGACTGAATGAATGAACAAATGAAACAGAGACTGTGTAGCAATGAACAGAGCCGGCTGTGTTTGCACAGAGGCATAGTTACCAAAATGGGTTCAGAGATGACTATCTAGGTGAAAAGGCAAAAAGGAGAATAATGGTGCACCTGTTCAGATAAAGTCCCCACCTTCAGTAGAACAGCCAATGCAATGTCCCAAACCCAGGGACGACATACTCAGGAAAAGAGAGGTGTGATTTGTGTATAATCTGGCCTGAAAGAGGCAGGAACAAAAGAGGTAATAAGGGATATGAATGTGTTTGTCCTCTTTATGGATCTGCCGAAACAATAACAGTTTTTCACATGAAGTTGTTACATCCAATAATGTCAATTATTAACAAAATCGTATTTGTTCTCTCAGTTGTTCCTCTTATTGAGTCAAGCAAAGACGACTCGGTGGACTGTGCAGTGTGTCAAATAAATTCAAAGAGAAAACTGTTGGTTTGATGCAATCACAAAGTCCCATTATTATTACAATCATTCCAGACAAACCACAATAACAACAGAGGAGGAAATCAAAGGCAAAACAAAGAAGTCAGGAGGAGTAAGAGTAAATGAACTACACAGAAGATGTGAAATGACTGGAATCTATATTCTGTACATACACTATGCATTGATAAATCCTGAAAATGGTGTGTGTATGTATGTATGAATGAATGTACACCCTTGTAAATGTTCATGATTTTCCTTTATAAATCAGTGGTTGTTTGAATAGGAAATGTCAGTTAAATATATCATATAGGAGACAAACAGTGATCTGTACCTATCTGTAGTGTCTGTACCTAAGAAGACTGGTTTCTGGTTCTTGTTTCAATCTGTTCTAGTGGAACTTGGAACTCTTCTTCAAGTCACTTGATTCCCACAGTGAAATCAAACGTGACATTTTGTTAACCCAGCAAAAGTCCTCCCACTGGAACTGGAGCTGAATAAATAAGAACCAGTCAAGTCGAGCGCTTTCAGACTCAGAGAAGAAGGCCGTGGCTTGAAGAAAGTCACTTTTGTTTAGCTTGTGAAGGAAAAAAGTGGCGTTAACACATGACACCCATTTTAGTTTCAAAGGACAAGAAAGGTCAGTCCACACTGAAATTAGATAGCTGTGCACACACATATCCCTGAAGTCATTTTAATATCAATGAATAATTAATTAATATGAATGTTTCAAAGCAGCATATTGCTATAACATTGTGTTGTGCAATTATCCATCCAGATTTGTCCACTACTTTAAGCTGACAGATTTAATATAATTCTCTGCTGGTGTAATAAATCATTGGTTTTAGGTGTTTGAATATTGAACAATAACATCTCAATTTAGCTATTTCTATTCCAGTTGCCAAGCAGAGATCCTAATATTTCCTATCATGCTTAGCTTTGACCACCTTGCATAGACCACCTCTGACTTGCACTTTATATCTATATAATTCACAGTCAAGCTTGTTCATATGGTATGTCAATTGTATTATAAATATGAGCACCTCAGTAAATCTCAGCACATAATTATCTCAGTAAATCATCCATGTGTATTATTAAAATTACTCAGTGACAAGAAGAAAATACTGAGCAAACAATGGCATTGACTCTCACTGAAGACATGCTGTGGCCTTCACACTGTCTCGATATCCCCGCACACACACACATATACCGATATATACCACCCCAACATGCAGCCAAGTAAAAAAAGGTTATGACCAGTCTGATGGGTCTGTTACCATGGAAACATAAGGCACATATGATGAAGAAAAAGATAATGAGGACAGGAAAGGTGTTCTGACATGCCACAACTTTCTGCCATTTGACAAGAAGGTTCAAACTGACCACTAATTACCCTTCTCTTCTCTTCTCTCTCATTTGCTGAGATATTTTAGCCGCCCCCAAATTTATTCTCCAAGTGATTGAAGGGTCCCATTTAAAGAAGTTCAAATAAAAATCTGCAGTAAACCATCCGCTGGATGGGAGATTTGAAGCTCAACATGCACAGCTCCATCCAATTTTAACCGTCATTTCTAACAGTATTTTTTGAGAAATGGGAGTTGACAAATTTGTAAGCAAAGGTCTTCAATCATTCATAACGTTAATTACAAACTTTAATTTGCCGCACTTTGCCAAGGATCCCATATGCTAATGAAGAAGCGCTAATGAAGCAATGATGCTAATGATCATCGATTATTTCCAACTCCAGATATCTCATTTTGCAAACAGACTCTGCGATTGTATTGTTAAACAAACATCTGACATGCCTGCAGACAAGAGTAAACATCTCCTTCATCTTGAATCTGTTCAGATTTAATTGGCATGATCGATATCTCCACCAGGGTTTTTCCCACCTTTCTATAATCTTTACAAGAAATAAAGTACACGGTGCGCACATTGTGGAGGCTGGATGAGGTGAGAAAGCAGCTCTTGGTAATTCTCTTAATTGGCAACACATTGTCACACACGGCAGCTCTTAACACCATTGATTACATAGGTGTGAAAGGTGTATGTGCTGAACATTGGTTTTGATCATTTCTGTGACTATAAATGTGGGTATTGTGGATGTTTTTATTTTAATGACCTTTCCAACTTGAAGACATACAGAGACAGGTGACCTTTCTTACTCCCTGCAACAGTCCCTTCCAAGCACACAAGAACACCAAAGACTTAATTGGTTTTCGATAGTAAATCTCAGGAGGGTTAGAAAAGAAAACGTCTGATTCTCAAAGCTGCTGCTCTAGAAACCACAGAGCGCCCTCCAACTATTTATTGTCCAAAAGACCAGAATGAGTGGATGTGGCATGCAAATGTTTTTCTTTTCGCTCACTTGTTTTTCTTCATCCAATGTTGTTGGGATAAACTAGGCTTTGAACAGTGATTTTTTTGTTGTTGCTGCCATTTCACTTTCAGTCTGGACACCACATTATTTAGTAGCTGACAGACTGCAGGTTCTATTTCACAAGTGTAACACTTTGCCAAAAATGCTGTGTAGAAAAAGAAATAATCCCCCTTACTACTACATTTGTTTGTAAGGCACACCAGGTCATGAGCATCAGGTAACCCATGCTCGATTCAGAGATACTGTAATTTAAGGAACAACAGGTTAACAGGTGGGATTATTTTTATTTCACTATGTAATGTAATGCAATTGGAAACCTTTCTCCAAATCAGTGATCTCTGCCAGTAAATACTGTCATTGGATCTCTGTGTTGTGTTTTTGTTTTTACTTTCTCAGTTGTATGTCCACCAAACATAATTTACAGTCTTTATAAAACCTACCTCAGCCTGCAAACCAGTGTAGAGGAAGATCTCTGTGTGGTATGAATTGGTTTGGCTTGGCATGGTAGACTGGCATTGTTAGAGAACTAGATGTTTGGCCATTTGCTATGACAGTAAACCATTCATATGTGCTTTTTGGTGAGGGTAATATCCCAGTGAAAAGCTCACTGAGATTTTACACAATCCAAAGTTGTCCATGGATGAGTTTACTGTTCCTATCTTCTGTCTCACATCTAGTTAACAGATGATTGCCACTGTTAAGACGCATCTACTGGTCTGCAATCTGAAAGCGAGACTGCCTAATGAGGATCAGAAGTAGCAGAGGTGTCTGTTGCCTTGCGTAGAACGATCGTGGACTGATTATCATGTTTTACCAGAGACGGGTCACAGAATTAAAGCCAATCAGATATGGAGGCTAGTTCCACATTGAATGTTCATGTCTATCTTGGATGGCACTAACACCATGGCATCTTGAAATGGTCTCGTCCCCAGACGTCACTGTCAGCTCACTGCTACCTCAAACATCATATGACTAAATGGCTATTTGAGTATTGTTATCCAAAGAGCCATTCAAACAATGGGTAATCCTTTGTTGGCAGATCAGTGGAGTACACAGATGCCATACCAAATGGGGCATTATGCAAAGGTGGTATAGCGACTGGTTGGTTGGTTCTTTGGTTGGTGGCTGGCATGTTCTGGCCTGGCAGATGGTCCGGGGGTGTCGGAACAGCAGGCTCTCTATGTCACAGTGAAGCTAATGATGGCAAAAGGCTAAATGATGACTACAGACGCAGGATAAATCTCAATTATCACTGCACGATGTTTAACAAGGATCTTTAAATGTTTGCCGAGGGATTTGGAGACCCAATTAGGCCTGTTTATGCTCGTGATTATGCCACACAGTTGAGTTTGACTCTCTATGTGAAACAGTAGTGTTAACTGGGTGATACTCAACTGTTTCCTCAGGCGGTTTTGTAAGCAACCCGAATGACCCAGCTGTTTAAAGCACATACTACGATATCTCTTCAATTATCTGGAAAAAGCCCCCAACAACCCTGCTGTCTCGTGGTTAACAGTCTTTGATATACTGTTTATATTAATGGACGTAGCTACTGGGTCATGAAAATGAAGCCATTGTGGAACAGCCACTGTCACTGTTTGCAAAGATAATTATGTAATTCTGTGTTGAAAATGACTGTGTTTGTGACTTGAATTATACTGTTCATTTGTTAATTATAGTCCTATTTACAGTTAAATAAAACAGTGCATGGACACTGTGTGATTGACAGCTAGTACTGTCTAATTGGCGCATAGTGTGGGCAGAGCCAGCCCCACTCATTCAAAATTTTGGTTTCCTCTGGTTTTAGAAGCAAAAAATGTAAAACATAGCTAATTCAAGCCTTCAATAGGGTAGTTTACAGAACTCTGTGTGACATTGTGGTGTTTTAATACTTGGAGCCATACATTATACTTGCAGTCATATCCAATCAAATGTTTAGACTGGTAATTAATACTGTAGCCCATGAAAAGTGAAACTGTCCAATAGCTTGTGGGCTTATAATAGACTATGTTAAAATCAAAAGAAATATTAATGCAGTTAATGTCTATTTCAAAGCCAAGTTATCTGCAGGCCTTGTTTTAGAATAGCAGGCCATGAATTGCAATATCATTCATTATACCAGAACAAAGCCATGTCTCTTGGATGAATGAAGCCAGGTCTCTAAGCACATCTACATTAGCAGAAAGAGTAAGCACAGACACTTTTCCTTGCCTTCACCATTACTTAATACAGCATGTCAACTACTTCTGATGCAACGCAGCCCTCCTTCGTCCTCGAGGAATGTCCTCCAATAAATCCCATTGTTTCTGGTCAGAATTACTAAATATGTCATTCTTGCTGCAATCTGCTAAATGTCCTCTACACATTGAGGAAGCCAGCAAATGTGAGTGTTTTGTCAAGAAGGAAGACAAAGCGGGCTTGTAAGGAAAAAGATGACAAGAATGGAAACAGCCAGAGGGGGAAGACATATGTGTTCTCTTTGTAGCAGCAACAGTGGCAGAGCATCTACGGCCTGAACGCAGTGTGCCAACAGGGAATCTTATAAATTATTTACTCCTGGTCCCAGTTGTGGTTATTCCCCTGTGGGGACCTATCTCCGCGGGGCTCCTGGCTCTTCGAAGGCCCAAGCAGGGTGCCAGAGGGTGAACTGAAGGTTGGAAGTGGCCCTTTTTACAAACAGCATGATGTACTGTGTGTACTGTGCCAGTCATACAGGCTGCTTTGATGGTTTGATCGAGGAGTAGATAGTAAAACGTAGTCCTGATCAATCTAAGAAATGTCATCAAGGAAGAGTGGACTTGATGAAAATTTTGTTGGCCCCACATTTTTCATAAATGTTTCATTTTTCAAATTTGAAAAGTCGCATATCATATTTTCACAGTAGTTTGCAATATAAGCCACAGTTCTTGCAAAGTTGTTTTTTTATATATATAATTCTGAAAACTGAATGCTTCATTGATCCTGTCTCAGCTTTTTATACCATGGAGAGTGGAGAGTTGAGTGTCAGTTATAGAATTCAGCAGATATAAATTCAGTGTCAAGTCAAACATGCGTCAAAAATGTGGAGGCCGTTTCCATCTCTCCTGACTGTTTCTATTCCAGCTCTACTTTTGCACCACCTATGTTTATTAACCTTATGTGGGTGTAAAACTCTTCTTCCTTAGATGCCCAGCACACATGGATGTGTTGCTCTCATGTATGGATGCACTTATCACTGATAGGATTATAAGCATTTTTTCTCTCTGCATTTCCAGAACTCTGTTTGCACTCAATTAGAGCTTCTGTGTGACTGTGGGATAATGACTGTAGTTATGTACCTGCCATTTCCTGGTGCCCAGGAGCTGTTTTTAGTGCCACCCCTGAAAAAAACTGCCTGTTGATGGACAGCTTGAACAGAATGAGGTTCATCCACCTCACAAATTTATGCAAATGAGACTCAGAGAGTGTGTGGGAGTAATGACCATAATACCTGGGGCACACTGAGATGGAAAAGTGCTTTTATGTAGCACAAGAGGGAAAAAATGCATGCAGGGTTTTGAGTCTTACGTATGTTAGTTGGAAGGTTTTATCTTAAAGATCTCATTAACATTTGAACTGAACTGCTTTCATGAGCATTTCAAATCTCGGAACATCTGGCAACAATTGCCTCAGCTTTATTTTTCATGGTGTATCATTTTATTACACTACAGAGGGGCAATTCTTTGTCTTCAACCAAGTGAGCTGTGTGTTTGATTTGTTTGCCAGCTCGGCTATTTGACTTGTTTAGTTAGGTGCTCTTGTTCTAATGAGAAGTGCTGAGCTTGTGACTCAGAGCAGTTGATTATTTTTCTCCTGCTAAAGTGTGACTGAGGTCAGCTCCCACCTGTCTGTGCTTCTGCTTTCCTCTCCGTCTAATGTGAACTCATCCAGCAGAGTCCGTGCCAGGTAGTCTCCTTCCACCTCATCAAACCTGCCCCTTGACTTGTCTGTCTCTCCGTCTTTCCTTCACAGTGATTCACGCTCAGCATGAATTGTCCTCTTGTTTCTGTCTCTCTGTTTATTGTATCTCATTGCTTCTGACTCTCTCCCTCAGACACTGGTCTTCTCTTTGATGATTTCTCAACACACTCAAGTGTATGAACACATTTACAGCTTTATTTGGAACACGTGTTCCTGTAAGAGATTGTGCAGGTTATATTACCAGGAATTAAGATGAAGAGGAACTCTGACCACGTTCCGGTTAGTCTCCTCTGTATAATTAATTTTGTGTCCTGGCCTCCAAGCTTTTATGTTACAATATAATCAATTCTGGCAGTCTGCTTCTTTCCAGGTCTTCCATCCCCTCTGTTACCCCAGCATCTGCTGTGGAAATCTGTTTTGGGCCATTAATGGCAAAATAAGCTTGTATTCTCAGACGGCATGTGGAGGTGTTGGGGTTAATGATGATTTGATTGAGAACATGCACGTTAAGATTCAATTAGCCATCAAATCAAATCAATCAGCCAAAAGATATTCTGTACATAACCAATATCAACCTTGAACACATTTTATTTTTGTCCAGTTAAAGCTGAAGTGTATAACTTTTAGATGTAAACCAGTGTCCATTACGTTTAAACTGTTGTCAAAGGAGCTCACACAATGATGATTTAGTCTATCAGCGTCACACAACTCTCCCTGTGTTTTGTTTTCATGTTACCTGGCAACATTTCTGCACCGCGCACACAATGATATAGTAAGAAAGTTCTGCAGGCTCAGCTGAATGGGGAAACTCTGATGTCACTGCTCATCTCCTTGGTTTGGCACCTCCAAGAAGCACCCACGAAAAGTTTCCTCCTAAACCTCATAGTCCTGACTCTTGCAGACGGTCTCTTTGTGAGGTCCAGAAAATCTATCTTTGTGGGGACATTTGTCTGGGCCCCACAACCTGGGTTAGCATTGGGTTTATGTTAGGGTAAATGTTAAGGTTAGACACTTAGTTGTGATGGTTACGGTTAGGGTAAGATATAAAAACGAGTTTGTGTGTCCCAAAGCTGTAGCAAGAGAAGACATGTCTTCTTCACAGCAGCATCTTTCAAGCTCAATTCATGTCTATATTTACTTCCAATGACTGGTTTTTGACCTTGAGATGATAACTGTTGAATTCTATCAGAAAATACCTGAAGTATTTTTGATTTGGACACTTTCAGGGGTTTTTTTTTCCATCAGGAGTTGCACACTGGAGCTTGAAGGAAGCTATTTCATTCAGTGTTGGCAGATTGTTTTAAGAGCATCTATCATTTTTCAACAGTTATAAAAGTGCCACTTTCTATCTATCTACATCTGTTAATTAAAGCACTGCATTGGCTTTTTACTCGCGCAAAGATTTGCTGGAAGTCAGAGTGTCATATTATAACAACTGAAGTAGTCTCCACTCCTCATATGGCTTTCATGTTACCATGGTGCTTGAGCAAAGCAGATTTCTCAGCAAGATTGTCCAATTTCCTCCACATCTCTGAAGCATTATTCTCTTCAAAATGCCCGCGGTCAAGATGTGCAGTCGATAGAGATTCCTTACTTATTTGTAAAGAAATACATTTAAAAAATGGTCACCTTGACCATGTAAAAAGAGCACTCGTCTGCATGGATTATTATCCCAAAAAAATGTAGTGACGTGAATTAGTATTGCAAATAAAGCTATTTCAGATGTTTTCCTTGGATGTGGTTCACACACGCACACACACTAACACACAGGCAGTTACTGTAGCCAAGAAGATGAGTTATTGGGGGAAACAAGTGGCACAGGAAATGTCAGAAATAGTGAGAACTCCTCTGCGGACGATTCTTCTTGACAGTGTGTGTGGGGTGACAGTTAAATTTGATGATGTGGTTATCAAGGGAGGCTGTGATTTGCAGTCAAACTCTGTCAAGCATTCCTTATGTTTCCAATAAAGAATGTGTTTGCCTGCAATGACACAGCCGCCAGAATGAGATGTCAAGGCTTTTTATATGCGGCATGTAAGATTAAATTATGCTTTTTGTTTGCCGTTCTCTGTCCCAGGCTGCAAACACAGTTGTCAACAGCTGTCAGATGGCACTTTAATTTTACTTAAACACAGGGATAGTGGGTAGATGTCTTTTGTCTACCTGTCAAAAGTACTCAAAATCATGCATGAGCACATGTTGTTGAGTGTTTTCACGGTGAATAATTGTCATTTTTAGCTTTGTGTTTAAACTATAGTCAACAACAATATAAACGCACAAACTTGAAATGGTGAACAAAAATAGATGCTCAGATTCTTGATGCATTTGTTTATGGAATGATTTGTTTTTCTCAAACCCAGTAGTCCAGTGTCACTTGGCCACTCCTATTGACTACAATCTCAGATTGAGTATTTCAACTCGTGAGAGTCATGGAGCATGGCAGAGTGGTGGTCAATATGTGTGACCAGTACACAGACACTCCTTATGGTCTGGTCAATAAAAGGGCACACCAAAATGTGGACTTTTGTCACTTGTCAATATGCCGCAGATGTCACAAATCATGAGGGAGCGTGCCATTGGCATGCTGAGTGCTGGGCTGAGCGTTACAGCTGTGGCAACACAACTGAATGACGCCGTATTCAGCAGACATGTCACCTATTGAACACCTTTGGGATGTTCTGGATAGGCGTGTTGCCAGCGGGTTCCAGCTCCAGTTCCCCAGAACGACCACCGACTTCAAGTGACTCTGCAGGAGGAATGGGACAACATCCCCCAGGCCACGATCGACAACCTGATGATGTCCATGCGTCGCCGGTGTACCGCTTTGCATTAGGGATGACCATCGACATTCACAGATGGTAGTGGCCGATGTTTATGTTGATTTAAATGTCGCATGAACGCTCTGCTCGGGGGGGGGGGGACATATAACTATGCCCACACAGGGAATGGCGACCGTGTGGGAATATTTCACTGTCTCGGAGGACGATCCCCGTCATGCAGTTTGCACAGCGCAGCGTCACAGATGTTGTGGCTATTTGCAGAAAAATCGGCGCCCACTTTAAACACTCACCCCTCGCCTATTCGCGTCTCAAGGCTGTGCAAATCTAGTTGGGGATGAAACCAAAAAGGCTACAGCAGGATATTTCCACTCGTTGGAATAGTACATTTTACATGTTGGAGAGCATGCTTGAACAAAAGCGCGCACTTGCTACATATACCGCAGACTACGACCTCCCCGCCACTCTCAGTGCACAGCAGTGGCAATTAATTGAAAACTTTATAACACTGCTCTCCCCGTTTGAACAATTGACCAGAGAAGTTAGCTCATCAGAGGCATCGGCTGCCGACGTCCTTCCCTCTGTGAGAGCCCTGAGACGTCTTCTGAGCAAGCAGACTGACACCGACCACGGCGTTAAAACAACAAAGACCGCATTACTAGATGCTATAAATAAACGCTTCGATCAAATCGAGTGTGATCCCATGTTCTGTATTGCTACCTTGTTGGATGCCAGATACAAAGATAGTTACTTTGATGAGGATGTTAAACGACGCCCACGAGCAATACTTCATGCGTACCTGTTGCCGGTGCCGAGGATGAGACGCACGATGGAGAGAGCGCACATCTACAGCGCAAGAGGCAACGACCCAGCGGAGCAGAGCCCTCCCTGCATGATATGTTCGATGAGATTCTGGAAGAGAATGTTTTTTGTTTGTATTTATTAATAACATATTTTATTTATTTTCCTATTGTTTTTACAGTTACACTTGATGTACATTTTAGTTTTGACAAATATTTTTTTCTGGGCAATGTAGGTACTGAACAAATATTTTCACTGATTAGTCAACAGTCTAAGAGGGCTTTTGGGCTATTTTTAAAAAAAAGAACTTGTCATGTTAATTAAGGTTAATGTCAACTGAAAATTTACATTAAAGGATGTTTTTGTTTCATAAATGTGTCTTATTGAATTTGTGCTCATTAAATAATAGTATGATGAAACTGCATAAATGCAGCAATGCATAAACTCAATGCATTGCTATCATTATCTTCATACTATAAACATGACAAAAAGCATCATGTTTATACATATGAAGAGCTGTAGCTCATACTTAGCTACAGCTACAGGCAGGAGAAGTAGGTGCTCTGTGAAACTAAGAAGGCTTCTGTCAGTATATGCTCTGCAGGCAAAAACTCAATTTTGATAGATGTCTATAGCTAGGCAGTAGAAAACAGTCAGAGCATGAAGAGGAATTACTCTAATAATGTGGTTCATTTCATGATTAGATTATTCATGATAAAAGGGAAATAAAATGTTCTTTTAATAAATGTATTTTTCACTTTCCCCTTAAAGCCGTGGTATTCATTTCTACTCTTAGTCATGAGATCATTAGGAAAGAGCGAGAATGTTATAGGCCACTTCCCCAAGACATGGAAATGGGAGTATGTCAGCACAAGTTATTACTGAAGAGTTGGCATTTTGGCATTTGTGTTATAGGCACTCTCCATCTCCCCCGCCGTCCATCCCTCCGTCACTCGTTTCATGTCCCACTGCTTCAGGGGTTAATGAAATGCCCCTGTTGAGGAGCTGGAATGAGGGATTGTTAAGTCCATGTGAGCCTCCAACCTCCCCACATGCTTTTCCTCAACCTGGGCCTTGATGCATGAGCGTCAGTGACACATCATCACTGCCAAATGTATTCCAGTGGAGAGCTAATGATGAGCTAAGGTTTTGCAATCCTTCCTCTATACTTTTACTTCAGTCTCCTTCTTACGGTTCTGTCAAACGTGTATTTAGCCTAACATGGTCCACACCTTATCCAAATAACAGACTACAAATCATTGTGTTTTTCAGCTCTTACACTTCTTGAACCCATTTCACTGGGCTAACAGATGGAATGTATTGAGAGCTACTTGCGAGAGAGCCAGATGGCTTTAAGGAAAGTATCATTTCTAGTGGATGGCACGAGCGTTGACCGATTGATCACACAATTAGCAAATTAATTATGCTGCAATTTATTGTCTATTTTTCATTGTTCAGTGAGCTTTTGCAAGGAGTCTCTATCTTTCATTTCCCAGCCTTATATTTGAATATACTCTACAATAGCACATTAAAAAATCTATTAGAGTAAGAATTTCACTGAATAGCGACATTTTTTTTTCCATATCAAAAAGAAGCTGCATTATGAGTCACAAATAGATATTTGCCACAAATCTTTCAGCTCTCGTTTTCACTTTCAAACGGTAACAAACTCTTAACCAGAATGTTTGAAAAGGTCTATGGTTTCCGCATCGTGGTCAGCGAGGCATCACTTGACAGCTGACTGATGAGGCGCTGACCTTTTACTCCTGGCCTTGTGGGCAATTCTCCGCTTCATGAAACTGTGGTGGTCTACATCTACTGACACTTGAATGCTCAAATGAATTATGACCACGTGCTAGGATAATAAAAAGCAGCAGAGACAGTGAGCCTTACAGATGAGGTGATGTGCGCAGGATGCAGATAGAGTTAGGGAGAGGGAGACGGATGCCCCACAATCAAACACTCTCCCCTGATCCCTCTCTGATTTCCTTGCACCTTCCATCGCATCCTCTGCGGCTCCCCTTTGTGTTCTTTGATCTTGTTTACAATGAGGTTGTTTGTGAGCGGTTTATCTGTAGCTTAGACGCAGCCTGCATACAGTGTCCTGTACTGTGGCAAAGGTTCACCACAAGCTAGAAAAATAAGCACGGCAGTTCAAGTCAAGCTGAGGGAATTTAAAATATGAGACTGCATAGGTGTAATGGGACTAGACAACTCTCCCATCCTTAAACTGAGCACTGCTGCTATTGAGGCGGAATCAAACGAGCTGTTTGATCAGCGGCAAAGCTTTAAAGATGAACTACACGGTGTCCCCCTGTAGCAGAATTACTCCATGTACAGTAGTTTCCACAGAGGAGATCACTTTTATTTCCTCTGTGTGTTTGTGTGCAGGTGTGTTTGCATTCATCTTTTTTTATATTTCATTGAGTTGTAGTGCTAGAGATTCTTTCACTGAAAACCTGTAATTGCCCCCAAGCATTTCTTGGGTTTCTTTATTTGTTACTCTGCTTATTGAACAACAAACAATACTGAGATCTTGCTTTTTCTTAAATGCTGCTTTGGTTTTTGATCATTTGCTGTACAAACGATAAAGCACTCTTGCGTTTGGAATCTTCAAACAGCCCCGTATATTCTGAGTGCACACTGTGTGTCAGTGTGTCTATTCGTGTGTGTATGCAGACTGTCGCTCGCGCGCTTGAAGAATGCGGCGTCTTCACTCTTGTGTCTGTACTCTCCCCCGTGTGTCTACATGTGTTTTTGTGTGTGCATGGACGCATGGAGATGATTAGGAAGACCATTTTGCAGGAAACGACTTTAGCTTAGCGAGAAAGATGGGACTACTTCTTCTAATGGGATCAGTGTTTCAGTGCTTTCTGTCTGTGTAAGTCATGATGGGGCTAATGTTTTAAACATGCTCTGCCGATGTAGCGTGACCCTCTTAAATAAATGACTGCATCAGAGAGGACTTCTTCTTATATTGGCTTTGCTGTAGGGTGAAATGCTCTGTGCTCTATGAGACGCATAGACAAGAAAGTACAAACCTTTATACCTACTATACACTGATATAGATGTAATTGACAGAAAGGTGGAATATCATCCAGCATTATGTATTGTATTCACACACATACAGTATTCCATGTGCATGTAAATGATAGAATGTATTTGTGTGGCAGAAGGAGCACATCGCCCCCAGCTTGATATCCCATTATTTTCTGGCCAACGCCCGAGGCTTTTCACTGCCCCACCAGCAGCATTTCACTGCTCTGTTAGTTAACAAGGCTAACCAGCAGCAGGAGAATCGGCGCCCTGCATGTAACCCACAGTGCATCTCTGCAGCGCCATACCGCTTCAAAATAAGATGTTCTCCTCTTAATCCTGCTGAAAAAAGTTGGACTGAGAACTTCCAAACCCTCCTGCCTATGTTTAGCTTTACTTGTGGTGGACGGCAAATGATCTGTATTCTCAGTGTATGTTTCCACCTAGATCCTGACTGCTATACACCTTACAATCACTTCCTTTGCTTCTTAAACATCATTTCTCTTAGCAAGTACAGATGTCTTAAAATATGTAGTGCAGCAACCAGCACAGTCTGACGGGGTCAACCAAAGAGCAGGCGTTCTCATGCAACCATCTAACATGTATTTTTCGCTTACACAATACTGTGAGCTTTAAGTCTTTTGAGAGTCACTAGATTAAGAAAAGGAAAATCAGTCATTTTCACACTCCTGACAAAAGTGCAACAGCAATTTGTACACCAGCAGCACCTTCCCTGAATGAGACACTTTTCACTTATTCAAGCAGCTCTTTTTGTCAACAACTGCATACATACATGAAATTTTCTCCACTCCTATCTGTCCATAATAAGGAATGTGTCTTTTTGTGTGTGAGTTACAGATACACACAACATCTGTGATGCAATTGGCAAATGTTAAGTTGCCTCTGTGTAGGTGGTCAGGTCATCATCGATCATTCATATATACATTGATCTGTTGTCCCGTGTGTATATTTATGTGCATGCCATTATTTCTGCTTTCTACAATACAGTTTATCGTTGACGTTCATGTGTAAGTGAGCGTGAGTTTAGAGTTTAGGTGCCCCCCACTGCAGGTTGGTGTGGCTGACCTCCCTTTGCCAATCTGAATCCTTTGCCTTGTGCTCAGCGGAGTGTGACACATTTTGAGTGCATGGTTGGTGACAGATACAGCTTTGTGACAAACTATTAGGCAGGAAGAGGAAGTGGGTGTAATACTCCAGGCTGCAGCTTCACCTGAATGCTAAGTAACTATTTGCAAAGTCCCGCACTGACACAGTGCAGCTGCTAACATGCCTGAATAAACACACACTCACAAGCACACCCTAGTCGACACTGGGTTGCATTGACGCAAGACTCCTTGTGATTAATAATATGTGTTGCAAACAGTGTTGAATTCCTTGATTGAAACAATCCAAAGTATTGATGATGAAACATACTTTTTTGTAGAAGAATGTGAATTCAAAGATTTAGCAGTTTGACCTGTTGCAACACTATGAATTAGAAACACCTAGCAAAGTATAGTGTCTTTTAGTAACATATTACGTTTTGGGGATTTATGGACTAAATTAATCCAAAACCTACTGAGAATAAGAGGCAGCTATAAAAATGATGTACTGAATTAAACAGCCTCTCTCTGGAGATGATAATGATACCACAAATAAAAGTTCCAGCATGAATTAATGCTGGTAACTTTTGTCAGTTCGCTATAAGGAGAGAGATAAGTAAGTCTCAGGATTAATCTCAGTAATAAACCCAACTTATTAATGCAGATATTAGCTATAATGCTATAACATCTCCTCTCAAACCAAACCTAAACAAACAAGTGAGTGAATCCAGCTCTGCAGTGAACCAGGATCTGCAGTGATGTTTTACTGGAGGTTAGCAGCAGTGACTGTATTATAAACACAAAATGCAAACTGGATTTACTGAGTAGACTGTGCTACTGCAGAGCGCGGTAACATGGAGACACGTGTGACCATGGTAACTGTAGATGGTGACATACAGTTTTAAAAAAAGAATGAAAGAATAAGATAAATGCATTGGTGTTGGCAACTCAAACTGTCAAACATTAAATCATGAAAACTGCTCAATAATTCTATCAAAAGTTTAAATTTACCCGTGAATGTGTTACATAAAACTACCTCCCTGCTTCAAACACACCATCTCTCCAAATACAACCCCAGCCGTCACTTGTTTGGCTCTACATCTCCCATGTTTGTGGTAACTGGGACCGCAGGCATGCCTCCAACAGCTCCCACAATGCACCAGCACAAATTACATTTCACTCACATGGCAGGGCCTCCTCCTTCATTCTTTGTTCTGCCTTTTTCATGGTTTTTACTCCTCTCTGTCTCTCGCTCTCTCTCTCCAGCCTTGAGATCGGCTCCTTCCTTCCTCTTCAAAACAGTCCTCCGCCTGCAGCTCCCTCCTGGTTCAGCCCTGTGCTGACTGGGGCTATATGTTCAGCTAATTGCAAGAGTCTCGGCGAGACGGTATCAAATTTGACTGACGTTCAAGCGGCATAGTAAATGAAATATGTACCTCACTGTCGTGTTGTCTGTCCTCAGAAGCCTTTTATCTACGGCAGGCTGCCAAAGCATCCCTCACTCCTGAAAGTGGCTTTATATGCTTTGATTGATGTGGTTAGTGGTATTCAGAATACTTGAGTGGACAGTGATTCTCATACATATGCACTTTGTATCTAAATAATTGGTGGTGAGGACCAGGACCCTGTAACGTCTCAGAGGTTATCATCTGGTAATCACAATGCGACTGAAAACCTGTGACCATTTTTCATTCTCTTATAAAATAACAAGGCATTTTTTTCTCCGTGCTGCCGCCTAAAATGTACCTGCTTACATAAGCAGAAGTGAAAGATTCTACAATAGGTAATCATGGGTAAATTTATTGCCTCAGAAAAGTTCAGCATGATAATAATGGCCACCACTAAGCCGCACAATTTCATTTGGGGGCGTGAGGGACGTGTAGAGGACATTTATCAGCGTGACACAGGACACAATGCTCTTTGTTTGATTGGTTAAAAAAAGAGGGAGCTCATTTGCTTTCCCCGCAAAATCCTTAACAGGGCTTTTCTTGTTGTGTTAATTAAGCTAGAGCAACCATTTTGTTACGCTTCTTGCATACGGGGTCGCAAAGAAGAGAAAAAGATCATTGTTATTCCTCTCTTGCACCTCAGAGACTTTGTAGTTAGTTTTTTTATATGGTTTGCACCAAAGATGAGCTGCTTGAATGTATATTTGCTCAAATGAGTTTGGTTTAGTTTTCCTTAGACAGTTCCCTCCTTTGAATACAAATTCTTCCTCAGAGTTTTTCTCTGTGTGAATTGGACTGCCGCCAGCACCCACTGTGTTTTTACAACAGGCAACAGACGCCTCACAGCACAGTCTTTTTTTTTATTTTTTATTTTTATAAATCTGCTGATTCTGATGGATTAAAGAAGGTTGCGGGGCATTAAGTCAAATGCAAATTCACATATTGCTCGAGGCTCTAGATATATATTTTAAATATTTTAAAAACTTTTTTGAGCTGCCTCCTGGTCTGTTTTGAACTCAGCTAATCTTCTCACATTAATGATAAAACATTTCCTCCTGTGATGTTATGCATACATGGTTAAGTTAAATCACCTGATCCCCTGCATGTACATTCACACCTCTCACAATTAAGCTGATAAGGTGATGCCTGTACCAACACCGTCTTCCTTCACTTCTGTGCCTTGCTGTCACGGTACTGCTCAAACCACCGCACTCCCCGCTCTAATGGAAGTCATTTTAGATCTTCAGGGAATGTAGCCTGTCACCTTGCTCCTCACAGTGTCTGCTGCAGACAGCCGACCTCTCATTAATCACAAATCAGCCCTCAGATGAGGTGTGAACTCCAAAGTACTGACATGATTTGTTCCAGTTCAGTGCACGGATAGGGTTATTTTTGTTGTGTGGCAAAATACTTTGACACAACGCAGTGCTGTCTCTGACTTCCCGGGGGGGAAAGCATAGGTCTACTTGGTTTTTGATGCAGATTTGACTTAAGTGTCGTTCCACTGTTGTAACTATGGGGTGACTTGTAGTGTAATGTGATTAACACCTGATTGATTTTAATCAGTTTGATGAGGTTATGACACGTGTGTGTTTGTGTATTGCCATTGTTAAGGAAGCCAAGCTGCGTGAGCTACTGGATGTCAGCACGCTGGCGGGGAAGATGGAGAATAGGATGCTGACGGTGGTGAGCGGCACCGACATGGTCAACATCACCTACCTGAACTTCATGGCCTTCCAGGAGGAAATAGCAAAGGTAAAACCTGTGCATAAGCACAACAAAAATCTAGTTAATGCAATATATTATCGTTGTAATAATCTCATTAACTGTGATCATTTTCCCTCATCAGTGATCTGTGCATTGGTGGGATAGATAAAACAGAAAAATAAAATCTTGAAATGACACAAACTTCATCAAAGTGATAATTTTGTGAATTAATATGCATGACTAAAGAAGTTCTAAGGCATAGCCCCTTGTTGATTCATAATACTTAAGCAATCACTGTTTGTTTTCTTCAAGCAAATGGAAATACACACATTTGAACCAATGTCTTTATTTGCTCCCAACATATGGCAGCAGATACATTTCAACCCTCAGCAATTATTTACACCACATTGCACTGGGGCTGAGCACTGACACTGTGTTTTGTTTTATTCACTGCAGGAATGGGCAGAAGAGTTATTCAACTTGGCATCTAACCTCTTGGTCCAGAACATGTCCAGAGAGGCCTGCCTGGAGAAAGCGTATGTTATCTGCACAAAATTTTAGCTCAAACCCAAAGCAGAATGACATTAACACCGTAGGCTAAAAGGGGAAATATTATGTAAAATCAACTTTTTAATCATTTAAATCCTTATTCAGGACTCTGGAGGTCCTATCAGTCGGCAAAGTGTGAAAAAAGATGAGTTACTCATGTTTTTGTGGTCCTCCTCAGTCTAAGTACAGGAGATGAAACAAGTGATGTTGACATCCGCGCTCACGGAGCTCCGATTTGTCCGTAAAACACGCAAGAGCGCTGGCAAGGGCAGCGGTATCCGAACACCGGAAGTCCAAGAAAAGTTATATTCTTGGCTCCACAGTGCAGCACAGAGTTCTACGCAAACTTCCAGCCTCAGAGGATTTATCTGTCCAGTGGATATATGTTATATATGACGGCAATGTGCCTGCTAGAGCCTGCAAATGATCACTTTTCCAAATGCAAAATGCTGTTAGCTCCTAGTAGCCTCTGTGGCTGACGTCATTTACTGTCATTTAAGTTTTGTTTTACTTTGTTTTTTAAAGTGGACCTTAAAGGTGGACCTAAAGAGATACTACTAAACAGAGCTTTCTGAACAATGCTGTTTTGGCAGGGTGATTGAACTACTGTGGTGCTTCATTCTTATGGTATTTTGACCAAAGTATGTCACAGACATGTTCATTAGGACACCAGGGAACTAGGTTAACTTGGAGAAATAGGTTATAATCTGTCCCCTTTAAGTGTTTGTTTATTTAACAATGTCATCACATCGAGCATGTTTTCCTAATATCGTGCAGCCCTACTGCACACAATTGTTTGTGTGTACATTGGTCTCCATGAGGACTACTCGTGCAAAAGATGTACAAATACAAGTACACATAAATTAAGCAAAGATTATTATGTAGTACAGTACATATTTGCAAATTATGTTATAAAGCATTGTTATCCCTGAAACACACACAACTTTATCTAAGAAAATAAGAGCTGTGCACAGTGACTGAAGATGATGGGAAGTTGCTTTTCACAGCTCCGCTGGCTGCTCCGCTGGGCAGCCTGCGGGTTTGGCTTCATAAAGGTCACTTCACCTCACATCGATGGAGAGATTAAGGGGAGAAAAACAAGCAGGATGGTAGGAAGGAGGAGGACAAATAAAACAGCTGGAAATAGTTAATGAACTTGGCTCCGTGTGTTTCAGGTGGCTTATCTGCTTCCTAGTTCAGGAGTGCAAATATGTACTGTATGTGTGAGAATGTGTACATTCAAATCATGCTGTAGCTTACTGCAGCTGCATTTCTTGGTCCCAAGTCCAACCTATTACTGTATGTAAATCAGCCCTCGCTCTCATGAACAGCTCTTTGTCCAGCAACAGCTTGGGTAATTGGAGCAAACACTCTTTTCTGTGGCCCACAGCTGATTTGTATGTGCAGTGAGTGACTGAGTTATGCCTCTGCACATTTACTGTGCTTCAGTATTGTTTTTTAAAGAAAACATAATGCTCTCTTTGGTTTATAGTCACAGCTGTCTGTGCTGTCTATGTTTATCAGTTAACAGAAGCCATTAACTCACACCCGCAAAGAGGCTAATTGACTTATGAGACAATAAAAGTGGCCAACGACCATACAGTACACACAGAGTTGGATAAAATTGAATAGAGCAGGTTTCACAGTCATGCTGCCTGCTCACAGCAGCATTTGCTTTGCACTGTTTGCGTACAAATAAAACAATTCTTTGTTATACTACTGCTGCGGCATGAGGCCTCATATCTGAGGTGAAGTTGATGTCCCTCCTGCATGTGGTTCATTCTCATCGCTCGCTCTTAAGCCCATTTTTTGGATGGGCAGCATAGATGGGTTCACGGCAACAGAAAACAAAACAGACACTCGGATTACACTGCTTGAATATCAGTGCAATGGTTTAGAATTGCATTACATACTGTGTACTTACTGTACTGCATAACTGAGAAGTTACCTTTGCCTTATTGTTTTTCACATGTTTTGTATGTCCTTGCCACTTGGGTTACTTGCACTGAAATGGAACCTGACCAGGGTTAACTAGAGAGGGAGAGAGAGTACAGGCAGCAGAATCACTGAGACAAACTTGAAAGGAGACTGATGCAAGCAATTTGTTTTCCCCCCACTCATCTCAATGAATAATAGACGCAGCTGTAAGGCAAAGGAGGTCATTTAAAAAACACCTTACTTTCTCCTCCTTTTCTTCCTTCTTGCCCTGCTTTTATCTGTGGCTCAATCCCATTTCACCCTTTGCCCTTACTGGTCCACTCATCCCTGGATGTGGAAGAGACACAATAATTCCCATAGTCCACAATAGTGATATAACAACAGCTGACAGCGGCTTTTTTTTTAAATGACAGCATGTTGAATGTGAAAACATGTTCTGTCCGCTTACGTGATGACGTGACATTATTGAAGGGGTGTCTCATTTCATAGGGGAAGCTTTTAACCACTACCAAGATTTCCAAAAGAATGCAAAGGTCAGGATAAACATTAGAAATAAGACTGGGTCTTGCATTTCTCTTGCATTGTCCTCCTTGGTCAGAAGTCACTTGCATGTACGTTTAGTGATGTCAGCAGTTACATTTCTCTCTCTCTTTGTAGAAAAGCTGCTTCAGTCAAGTCCCAGTCTGGCCCTGTTAACCATTACAGTCACTGGTGACTTTGCTATGGCCTATGAAGTGGACGCTGTAATGGATATTAATTATTAGCCAGTGGCCACTTAAAACCCAGCCTGTAATGATGGCTCCTGTTGCAGCTGAGCTATTTATAGCCCAGCCTGCGCTGTCTGTTTTGTTGCTGCTGCTGCTGCTGCATGGCTCAGTGCTGCTAATGCAAGACTTCTGAGGGATTAGCCACAATGCTAACATGTCATGTGAACACAGCCAATTATTTATGGTATGCATAAAGATATCAATACATGCAGTTACTCTGAGGGAGGTGTATTGATACACAGGTGTGCATTTCACCACATGCAGACATGATAGATGATCATGGGCATCACTCAGGTATTGAAGTGCTTTACAGCCAATGTTGTGTGAGTCTGACGTTGCTTTGTCTAATGCAGATACACTCGACTGAAGCTGCAGCTCAATCCTGAGGGGCGAATACCCATCAAGAAGTAAGTATCTGATTCATCCTTCCCTCCCCTGCCTCCTCTCTGCTGTTTTGATCCATGCAGAATGTCATTCACCTTCTGTCGTCACTCTTACACGCTCTAGTGTACACTGCATATATGCATGTATTTATTAGAATATATTATCCCTCACATTTGTTGTCACAACTCTCATCTTTCTTAATCTTTCTTAATCTCTCTCTCTCTCTCTCTCTCTCTCTCTCTCTCTCTCTCTGTGTCACATTTTCTGTTTTCTTTTCAAGGACAAAACATTTTTTAAATCAACATCGCAATTTGAAACAGTGCAAGCAAGGGGATGTGATTTAATTGTTCAATGTTCGTCGTTAAAAACGATGAATATCTTTAAGTTCTCATATTAGAGAATACTATATTTTGATGGCATCTGATGTAATAATGCTCCGTCTTTTTTAGAATTCTTTAATGCAGTAAATGTTCTCATTAAAGGCACCATATTTAAGAATGTGGCCAAAAACGGTTACTACACTCAAATTCAAAATACTGGTCTTTTAGGTTTCACTTTTCTTCGCCATTGTAGCTCAAACATAACTGGCGACCCGTGGTTGCTCGGCAGCTGAGACTCTACTGACTGCAATGATTGGTAGATGGCGGTAGGTGGCGCCACATGCAAAAACATGGTTTCAAAACATAAACCTGATTTGCGGTCTGCAAAATATTTTTTTAATGCAAATATTTTTGGCTCTACTGTTGTTGTTGGTGAGTTCAGTTTGTTATATGAACATTATTCCTGAGTCTCTGTGACATATTAGGAGGATTTTATGGCCAGTTGCTTTACATTTATTACATAATGCACCTTTAACTCCTGCTGAAATCATAGAGACACGGCTGTGTGCGTGTGTACTCCACATAATTGCCATCATAAACTACAAAGTGCCGATTGTTTGACAGCTGTACGTTTACATCTTTCCCCCGCATGTACCAGAGGAAGGTTTTTTCCCCACAGTTCCCACAGGCACACCGTTCCTGGCCTCAGCTCCGTGTGTGTGAGAACTTCCTTTTGCGTGCTCCAGTTTTGTGTCATCAGCTCGTTGAAAATACAACTCTCTCTCTCTCCAGCGTCGACATTAGTCAAGTTGAGCTTTCAGGCAGGCAACAGTGAACTTCAGTGATAACCTCCCTCAGAGCCGGAGAGGAAAGCAGCGGGTGTCAGCACAGAGAGGCAGGGAAACACTCCTTGCCGTTTAGGGAATTAACCTCCTCACTGAGAGGACATGTCAGCTAGACTAATGTCAGCTTGACTCTGCTTCCCCACTGAGCTTACAGTATGTGCTCATGGATACCTTTGCATGTAATTAAAAGGGGCTATGGCCAGCGGAAACAGATCTTAAGTAAGCTAGTGGTAGCTGTAAGGATGTTCACTGCAGTAAATCCAATTTATTCTTTTTATACACTAGAATAAAACAGAAAATAGATCCCCACCCCCCAACCACACAGAGGCACTGTCTCTCTGAACACTGAAAATGACAGATGAGGCAGGACAGCGTATTCTTCAGCATCCAGTGAAAACCATGTATCTCTAAAAGAAAAATGAGTCATTCAAATGTGCCGAGGATGATGTGAAAAATGTTTGTGTCAAGACACAGAAAAAACTGTGCTTTTTTTTTTTTTTTTTCTCACCTCATGAAAATATGTCACCGCGGATACACTTTCACAGAACAGTGCTCATACGATAGCTGCGTTGCATGAATAATGAAGACGGCCATATCTGCACATCTTCTGATTATTTACACGAGCGTGAACGCTAGTTTTGCGACAGGCAAGATAAGATTGTAGAATTACAAGTACTGACACTAGCGCTAGTACTGTGGTGTTTTAATCGCAGCATCAATGATGATAGAAAATGATAAAATTTGTTAATGCATCTGTACATGGTCATCCCTCTAAATAGATTTATATTTTGTTTGTGTGTAGGAAGTATAGTAAACAATAATATATAACTTTATGTATAGTACTGTATGTGCCCTTTTAATTTCAATATTTCACTTGTTTGATGTTACAACATGATACTCTTTTAAATACCACTTACAGGTTGTGATAAATCCAACAATTGGACATTGAGAGAATGATGAATCCTCTATTTTTGTTGGTATTATCTGTTATTACACTTTTTTTTTTGTCCCTACAGTATCTTCAGGATGTTCTCAGCAGACAGGAAGCGAGTGGAGACTGCCCTGGAAAACTGTAACCTCCCTTCTGGCAGAGTAAGTCACCAAAAAATACTGAAACTCCCTCTTTTTTCAGTGTTGTTGTCTCTGTTGTATCCCCCTCTGTCTCTGAACCTGCTTTCAATCGGGTCCCTCTCTTTACCTCTCGTCTCCAAGCTCTTTCATCTCCATCCATCCATCCATCGTCACCTCACCACTCGGCTCATTCTCCTCCTCACCTGAAACAGTGCTTGATTGGTTCTTCACTCGTGTGTTTGGAGTCTTATTTTCTGGATGTCTGCATGACTTCCCACTCAGAGCTGATTTAGCTTTGGTGGTAATGAAACAAATGGACCCAGTGGGAGCAATAGAGATGACAAAAGCTGTTTTATCTTCACCTCACTCAGACGTCACTAGAGAGATGCTGCCCTCTCATGCATAGAGGTGTAAACAGTCCCTCAACACAACAAACTCTCTGTATTCCAGCAGCACTGAGCAATTTGCATGCCTGTTTCACAGTCACTCTGAACACATAACTGACACATGTCCACATACAGTAGGGCGGACACTATCGCTGCATTCAGTGTTTTCAATTATTTTAAACAGATTTAACACATAGAGAACAATTAGCACAGGGAAAACACTGGATTTAAAAACAGGTTGGTGTATGACGTCCTGGTGGGATTTTGCTGTTTACAGCTAAATAATAGGACTGTTAATCCCTCAAACACACACACTCAGTGGCAAAAGTGCACACACCGCATAGCCTTCAACATCTTAGGGATGAGTCATTGAATGTCTGCGGTGCTTGACCTCCACCACCCTCCCTCGGCGCATCCTTCCTGATCTTTCCTCTCTCTCTTTTTTCCGAGTGCTTGGTTCTGCCTTCTCGATTCTTGCTGTTGCACAATGCTATCGCCTGCTGCTGTGCTGCACACTGTGCCTTTAAAACGTATACCTGTGTAATTTCCTCCTGAAGGAGACTAGAGGTCAGGTTAATAAATGAAACATTTCACGGTATTGAAACATGTAACCTTGTTGTACGTACAACAGTAACGAATGAGTAAAAGAAGTAAAAATCAAAAGGTCTTGAAAGATTACTTAATATTTTAACAACGAAATGATTTGTTGTCCTATATGTTACCCCAAAGTGAGATCTAAAGAAGGCTTTTCTCAGACTATTGAGCACTTTGGGAGAATATTATGTTTGTGTGTGAAACTGTGTGTGAATTATCATGAGATACTGTATTCTTCATTTAAGTTTGATTTGCCTTTTGCAGTTTTAAGGCTTAACAAAAAAAATATCAGTATACATATTCTACTACTATACGGCAGTGATTCCCAAAGACTGGCTTGGGACCCACAGATGTGTCATGGGAGATTTTTGCTTCGTCCCCAAGGAAATGTGCAGAATTTCCCGGGCCATTTCAGTTAAGATTTATGTGTATGTCGTAAATTAGATCCATAAAATGAAGTTATACTTAATTTACAGATTTATTTGTGCCACGATTTATGTTGTAATTTAATCACGATAATTTGGTATCTTTAAAAAGCGGGCTCAACCAAAATGCTTTGGGAAGCACTGCTGTAAAGTATACTGAGTAGTTAATCCACAGTGCTGTTAGCACTACGAGGCCACTTGCTCCCCAAAGTGATTCTATTTCTGTTGCTACTACAGATTATCTGACCATGTTGCTGTTCTCCTCTGTAGAATGACTCAATCCCCCAGGAAGACTTCACTCCAGAGGTGTACAACATGTTTCTGAGCAACATCTGCCCCCGACCCGAGCTGGACCACATTTTCTCTGATGTGTAAGAACTGTGTTTCTTATATTTTGTCCTTTAGGATCTGTTCCAGATTTTATAATCCTTGCAGTTTACACAAAATAGGGACAATCCCAATGTAGAAACAGAGTCATTTGAAAATCTTCAAACAATATGAGAGTGATTATTTACAGTTTTTCTCCAGCCATCTGTTTCTCTTTCACAATGAGCAGCTAGATAATCGCTGCCAGCCTCGATCAAGCAATGTAACTTTGCAGGTTTAAGAACCTGCCTTTGCCCATCAGACTAATTATGAGTAGTTAATTAATGCAGGACAGTGTGTGTTGTAACAGCGCTCCTCGATCCTGGCTGAGTGTCATCACATAGTGCAGAAGCAGAGCTAGCCCTTGGTCCAGAGGGACTCAGTCTATCAGCTGAGCTTGCATGCCAGCACGATACTGGCCACGCCAAGTCATAAATCTGCATTTTAATCATTGTTAAGTGACATGACATGAGAGTCACAAGGGTATGGAGGGGATAATTTAGTGGAACAGGCATAGATAGGAAATGTGTTTAAATTAAATGTTATAATTTGCCCAAGACAGCATTTTATCCTCAGCTCCTTTGCGAATATTTGTTGCTCTCTTTCCTGTTTTCATTACCACTCCTCCCCTCCATCAACTCTCATTTTTAATATCTCAATTTTCTTAATCCTGTTCGTGCTAATGCATCTCACTTTGTAACCCTCCCATGTTTCCCCTACGTCCCTTTTCATTTTCCTCACAATTCACTCTACTTTATTATCGTCTCTCTTATCTCTGCAGGGGGACTAAGAGTCGTCCATGCCTGACAGTGGAGCAAATGACGGAGTTCATTAACATTAAACAGCGAGACCCTCGACTGAATGAGATTCTCTACCCTCCTCTCAAACCAGAACAGGTTCAGCTGCTGGTGGATAAATACGAACCGAATCCTTCTCTGGCTCAGAAAGGTTAGTGCATTCAAATATGTAATGATACAAATGTAAGGGCACCGACATGTTTATGTCACATAATACATCTATCTATAAAGCAAGTTGTGTCTGTCTGTGACGGACATATCTTGCTGACCGTTAATCAGATCGCCCTAAGACTTTGGACATGGGCTGAGCATGGCCGGATGGTGTGCATCCTTGATTTTCAAATATTTTTGAGGAATTTTAATTTTCCCTGATTTATCACTCTACACCAGGCAGGCAGCGGCTCATCAGCAGCAGCTGCGCTGTGTGGAGCGGTGAGGTGGGAGTAAAGGGGCTTTCACACGGTGGGTGAGATATTTTCACACGGTTCACTGCAGAACATGGTGTTGTACTGAAACGACGAAGTCGGTGTCCATTCACCAATAAGCGAGCACATATTTATTGTTGCACTAGCATGCTACTACTTTGCGGCTAACTTGGCACTTAACACTGTGCAACCTCATGAGGCACAACGCAAATGTTTTTATTTTCAATTACCATTAGCGTAGCTAGCTGTTGTGACTGTCAGCCACCATAACTGAAAAATCTTCTTCAGCTCCCAACTATAGGAATACATACTTCCTACGGGCACTGCACTAGTTCACATAATGCACACTATGATCCACCCCACCGAGTAACATTTAGGAGGGTTTATTGGAAAGCAAAATTGAATATACAGCCCCAAGTGTGTTTATATATAAATGTCTAATTGCTTTCAAACAAAAAAATCCACATTTCTTTTAGAATCAGCCTTTTATATGTACTTAAGGCAAGGCCTCGATTGCTTCTTAGGGTTTATATGGGCACTTGAAATCCTTTAAAGTGCCTGAATTTTAGTGTTGTGTTCTCAAGATTTGAAAGGTGCTTGACTGAACAGTCTGCTTGTTAGATGGACGAATAAAATAAGAGTCGATATGAGAACTGCTCCCCGTGGTCCTTGCGTGCACGTTTGACTCTGACTTTTATAAAACACAGTGTATTTATATACATTTACTACAGCCATACGTCCTGGAAAATTTACATAGAAAGTGCTTGATTTGACCTTGGAAATGTTTTCAATGAGCCCTAGTTTCTAGAGTAGCCTAAATGGACAAACCATCCAGAGCATGTGTTTAACATTTTGATGCAGAATCTTACATATTTTTAGTATGTTGAGTCCACTGTAGTTCCCTGACATTGCTTGAGAAATCACAATCTGCAGATTCACTCATTCATAAACACCTTAAAAAGATCAAACAGGTCAATTTGTAGGAAATAAATGTTTGCAAAGCTCGGAGAAACTGTTAAATATTTAATGCGACTAATTAAAGCCCCCCATCATTACACGCCACAGCAGGGTGTAAACAAAGAACAAGTGGTACGTTGCCTCTAAGTATACAGTATATTTATATTTGTTTATCTAATGAAAGGCTACAGCCAGCAGCTGATTAGTTTATCTTAGAAACTCTACCCAAAGAAAAAAAAACAATTGTACAAGCTCATTAATTAACATGCCATAGCATTATCATTTAATCTAAAAGCAACCGTTTTGTTGTACATGTTTATGAATGCGTGTGCCAGCCTGTTTCTTGATTAGGAACAGTTGCCAGGCAACTAGTTGTAGTTTTGCAACTTTTAGTGTTTGTGTATTTGCCGTCACTGAGTCATGAGTTCTGTATCCCCCTGTGTATCATTAGATGTTTGAATACATGACCCAGTTTGCATAATGTGACATATGTGCTTTCCTAGTGGTGGCATTTTATTTTTTTTATTACTTGTTTGTGTTTTGTCAGTTTGCACTTTTTCCACAGGCACTAAATATCGTCATCAGTGCTCACTGTTAAAACCATCGCCCTACACCTACTGTAACCTGGGATCCAAATAAATGGAAAAACAAAAAGTCATCATAAAACTGCACTAAAAGCAAAACAAAGAAGCTGTTTAGGTGTCGCTTTTGAGCATCCCGAGTAGAATAATTCATGAAGAAAAAAGATGTACAGTCATTACAGATCCAACACTCCAGGACATGTTATGCTTCCATGTTGTTGGCAGTGACAGTGCAAAGGAAGCTGCCAAAACTGGGAGACATTACTCTCCAAATACCAGACATCAAGTCTCATTTTTTATATCTCAATCTCACTTTGTAAACCCTCCCATGTTTACACTACTTCCCTTTTCATTTCGTCACAATTTACAAAAAAAAAACTATATCTATACCTTTTTGTGTCTCTGAATAACATTTGATTTCCTCCATTACGGCCTATAACAAACACACATCATAATTAGGTTGTAGTCAGGAGCATGTGAAAATTCGTCATGACATCGTACTGTTTGTCTTTACCCACTAAATCAAAACAACATCAGCTTTATCACAGTTTGGTACACGACTATTAAAATGTTAAAATGTTTCCTGAGCAGCAGATCATGAAGTGACTAACACGTGTAGAGCGGTTCATCAGAACCTTTCATAACTGTCCTGCTCGTCTGAAGTGTCAGTTCATGTTTTAATATATTTTATTAATACGTGTCATCACACATGCTAATCTTTGGTACCAGAAGAGGTTGTTACTGTGAAAAAAAACACTTAACTCTCACATTTGCACGTTTTTATTAATGATTACACTTAAACTAAATTGTCCGTAACTGATTAAAACAGACCTTGAGTGCCACTTTAAAGGGGACATATTATACCATATTTACCCTAAATTACATCCGCCACAGAGGCTACTGGGATAAATTCTCTGAGGCTGGAAGTTTGTGTAGAACTCTGCACTGATGAGCCAAGAATAGAACTTTACACGGACTTCCAGTTTTCGGATACCGTTGCCCTCGCCAGCACTCTTGCGTGTTTTACGGACAAAGCGGAGCTCCGCGAGACAACAAATCCAGGAATTTAGCGCATTGTGATGTCCCAATGAGCACGGAAGTCAACATCGCGTGTTTTATCTCCTGTACTTAGACTGAGGAGGACCACAAAAACATGAGTGAGTCATCTTTTTTCACACTTTTCCGACTGATAGGTCCTCCAGAGTCCCAAATATAAGGATTTAAAGGGACATTGTGTAGTATTTATGGGTTTATATGACAAAATCCACTTTTTTATACATATTATGTGCTCCTGCATTGTCTAGTCGCTG
This sequence comes from Microchirus variegatus, assembly GCF_963457635.1. NCBI lineage: Eukaryota > Metazoa > Chordata > Actinopteri > Pleuronectiformes > Soleidae > Microchirus > Microchirus variegatus. The sequence goes on from NC_139813.1 coordinate 12,267,256, forward strand.
TATAAAAGTTTTCATTTAACATGTTTCATGTTGTTTAAAATAACATGGTCGCGGGCCGCTGTTGCATTGCCACTGTTAGCAGCGAGACTCCGTGTTTCTACTGGAGCCTGTATAGACAAATGGGAGAGAACAAATCAAGCGTCCCTTTACTTGTAGCGGAAGTCCCGCCTCCACTCTCTCCGCTTCGTCTGCTACGGCCGCAGTAGCTCGCCCTCTCCCTCGCCTCACGAACCCCCTCTTTTGACATGAAGAAAGACGACGAGGACGACATTTGACCGGCTGAGGATACCATAGCGCTCAGGGAAGGGAGGGGGTGAGCAGAGGAGCAGTTTGTTGTTGTAAAATTCAGCCTCTCCTCTAGATGTCACTATAAACTACTTACTTCACCTTTAAATGATTTTTTTTTTAAACTTGATTTTGCATAATATGTCCCCTTTAAATGTCTTTCAAGTATCCTGTTTGACCGGCCAGTGTTTGACTCGTATACCAGTGTTCTTGCCGTGCTGCTGTGTATTCATCCTGTCCCAGGCTCGCTGGAATCGTGCCCTTCTCTGTCCCAGTGACAGATTTCCCCATGTGAAGTATTTATCTAGCCGGAGGAAGTGCTGCCATCTGCTCAGCAGAGGGGTCCAGAGCTCCACATGCTACCCTCACGCACACACATTCAGATACACATGCACGCAGTGTTTTCTCCCTCTCAAGGACACTCACACTGGAGTTGCATTCAGAATTGTATATTAGCATACTGAACATGTGCTTTCACAGTGCACAGAAATGGAAAGACATGCAATGCAGGCATCGACTGCCTCAGGTGTTCCCCAAAACAAACAGCTCGAAGAGAAAGAGGAAACCTTCCTTCCTTCACTCACCCTCCTGGTTATACTTTCTCTTCTTTCTGTGTTTTCCATCTTGTGAACGTTAAAGCTGTTGTCAATCCCCTCATGAGCTAAAAAGGTCTTAAAAGTTATAGCAAATTTTAACTAAATTATCAAAGTTTTGGTGTTTCCATCCACTGCTGGAAAGAAACTTTTGGGAGTTAGTTCATTGAGATAAGTGGTGCAAAAGTACCTGTCCCCACAAATGGATAGGATGGTGCAACTTGCCGTAAATAAAGAGAAAAAATAGCTGCTGATACATGGTGGCTGCTTTCATCTATCATTGAAGTAATATTCGCTCCTTGCTCAAAGCTGAGAAATCTCATCAGTTGGCACATTCTTCTTTTCACCCACTTTTTTCCCAGCGCAGTGAAATGACGGAAGTGGGAGTGATGTTTCAGTCACATAATCTCTAAACATTCCATTTGATTCGCCAAATGTAGTTTCCATCACACTCATTTACATCACCTTTTATTGATTCTCCAAATTTCCCACCACCCTCAAGCAAAAAAAGCAGCTTGAAGCTTATTTTTCAAAATTTCGGCAGAAAATCAGGCTGATGAAAACACGGCAAATGTCTATGACTCCTTCAGTCTATGCTCACTCATTCCCATTCTAATATTCGTTGTCGTTGGATAAAGAAACATGACATCCTCACCCAGAGAAGATGTTGACATATCATTTTGTGTTTGTTCATCTCTTTTGATTTTAAAGAGGAAATCTCCGCATCTCCAGTTTCCTTTCAGGTCTAACCTCACTTTTTACAATAACACCTGTAATCCCAGGCATGTAAACACCATTCTCCCTGTTTGATCTCCAAACATCTTAGGGACTGGGGAAACACTGTCTCTGTGAGCGTGTGATGCAGGGGTCAGGCGTCCGCCTGGCAGAGGGTGGTCACGGTTATCAGCAGGGAGTATAAGACGCTGAGTGCTACTGTGCTCAGATGTCACAGACAGCAGCCAGCCTTAATTAGTCCAACATCTCTGCAGAGGGCAGCGCCGCATTAATTAGCATAACGTGACCGGAGGGACCTGCTGTGCACGTTGCATCATTTTGCATATTTAGCATAACATCAAATCAAGTTTGTGCATGTGGGTGAAGGAGGCTTCAGGTGTTTTGGTTCCATGTTGAGGATGTTATTCCAGTCCAGGTGTGGTGTGTGAAGTCCTTGTCTTAAATCCAGGTAGTGGGAGATGTGAGCTTTTCATCTGCAGCTGATTATCAATGTGTTTCTCGAGCACATTCAGCGAGAACATGAGCTCAGTGATGACGGAAAACAGGCATGACTTAACAAGAGTGACCTTGACAAATCAAAGAAAGCACAATATCAACGGTAGTTCAGCTCTTTCACATCCCTGTGACACAAATAAGCTCAGAAAATGCAGACAATGTTTGACGGCATTGACAACTGTATTTAAAAAAGAACCGGGCATTTTTCGTTTATACAACCTTGAAGGTTTGGGATGTTACATTATCGTACATTCCACACCTGCAGTGTGAGAAATGGAAACAGAGACACAGGCTTTAAGGATTAACCACAAAGGCTTTTAGCAAGCGGTGACTTAAGCTTTGTGGAAAAATTAAACCAATAATGTAATCTCAGTGTGACTTTAATTAGCGATTATAAACATTTTTGTAATGAAACCTTTGAAAGCATATAAGTCTTTGAGCCGCTCATGAGAATGCACCTGCAGTGACACACACACACTTCATTTGTTGTATGTTTCATTTAAAGTTTAACAAAGAGAAAATGTATTCAAATATTTAAAACCAACTTGTATTTCCAACTGGTGAAGGGATTACAACTTGCCAACTTAACTCTGTTTGTCCCGTTTATATGCATTGAAGATGTCAGGGCTATAAATGCATCAAAGAAGGTGTCATTTTGTGTACACTCTACAACACTCACTTACAAGAGTAAACGGTGTATTTGTTGGAAACTATTTCCCCAGAATAACACTACACATGAATGAATATTTAAGCAGGATTCAGTCTGTGTGGGCTCAGTTTAAGATCAACAGGTAATAGTGTCCATTTCCACTGTCCTGAAAGAACATATATCCAAGTGCTGCAGTGTGGTACGTCAGTGTGTTATAAATAGTTTATTTACAGAGGAACTCTGTGGACTTTTGTGGAAATATAAAAGAATAAAGACAGTCATCAAACTCTGTGTCTGGATTAACACGTTTGTGTGCTGTGTCGGCTTCATGCAGGTCAGATCTCACTGGAAGGCTTCGCCAGGTATTTGAACTGTGAGGAGAACAGCATCATCCCACCAGAAAAGCTGGACCAGAGTGAAGACATGACCTTTCCCCTCTCGCACTACTTCATCAACTCCTCACACAATACATACCTCACAGGTATGCATACACCTCTATACACCCAAACTACCTGTCATGTAAGCTGCTCTGTCTTTGCGTGATCCCCACTTAACTCGATTTTACTCCTGACTGAGTACATACACGGGTGCATCTTTTCTTCTTCTACCCATGAACGGATCACTTGTTCGTTTAGAAATTTAGCAATTATGGTTGCGCAAGTGAATACATCCGTCTTTATACCTCGGAGGTCAGTCAATCAAATGCACCGGAGCATACCAGACCCCCTTTCCTGCATTACCTCTCATAGGTTATCCAATCAAGCCATGCCATGAGACTCAAGGTTCATTGATATTCATGAGTTAAATATTTCTAAAGATTGTAGTCACAGTAACTGGCTTCTGGCAGGGCACAAGCAAGGCAGCCACAATACAAAGACCATTTCCCTTCAATAGTTAATAGAATTCATCTATTCAAATCTATTCTACGGGGGGGAAACTGGGGGAGCATTGAATCTTTCAAGTGAATCAAATTTATCCGGCAATCAAAGAAAAGCAGTTTCTGTAATAGAGCAGCCTCATAGCCTGTGAAATGAAGAAATGGGGAAAAACAAATAATGCATTGTTGATTTTCTCTCCTGACAAACACTGCTTTCTGAATGGATTTATTTCCTTGTGCAACTTATAAGAAAGATCCAAGATGCAGTAATTAAACTGACAAGAGCTTTTGCAACTTTTTCTTTCTTGGTGTATTTCTATCCTATCTTCTCATCTACGCATCTGCATCTTATCCATAAGTTAAAGCAATGCTTCATGGAGTGTTTCGACGTCTTAAAGGATCTAGATGAGGCTGTCTAAAAAGAGTGATAGAAATAAAATGAGAATGAATGAAAAAGACACCAGGGAACGTATTAACCCAGCCAAAGTAACAACTCAGCCCTGCCTCTCACAGAAAAAAACATGCTGCTAATGTGAAGAGATAATTGCTCTGCTAATGGTGACAGTGCGATGAGATTTGCCTGCTTGAGATGACGCCAGCTAAAGAGTTTTTACTGCATGCTAGCAACTAATGTGGTTAATGAGCTCTAAAAAGCGAGAGGACGTGCTTTTGTATGCATCCTGTTACTTTTGTAATCAATACAACAGTTACTTAGTACTGTGGACCTGTGTGTGTGTGTGTGTTACAGCTGGCCAGCTTGCAGGAAACTCTTCTGTTGAGATGTACAAGCAGGTTCTCCTGTCAGGGTGCCGCTGCATTGAACTGGACTGCTGGAAGGGTCGCACCACAGAAGAAGAGCCCGTAATCACTCACGGCTTCACCATGACAACTGAAATCTCCTTCAAGGTAACACAAGGAGAGCGGAGTAATGGGGACGTAGTGGGTGTGGCAGAAGAAAGGGGGAGAACATTTTTCTCTGAAGATGCATTTTAATGTCTTTGTCTGTGGATGCAGAGAGTGTGTGGGTAAACGGACCTCACAGACCGATGATGTAATCCACATGTTGTGCTCATGATCCACTCAGTGCTTTGTCTTCCACCACATCCTCTGTTTTGTGTTTGTTTGTTTGTTGTTGGGTTTTTTTTGCTTTGGTTTTAAGATATTTTGGGTTTAAATATTTTTCCTATTCTTGGTAACATATGCATCTCCCTTAGACTCTTTGTGCAAATGTGTTTGCAGCATACATACAAAATGGATGGAGTCTTCTGGTTTCCTTGGTGAAGTCAATCAGGAAGTGAGAATATATTGATTAGCCACCAGGGGGCGACTCCACTGGTTGCAAAAAGCCCTTGGAAGCCCTCAACTTCACCAGTGTAATATGTTTTAATGTCAAGTAGTTTGAAGTTTTTGGTTATATATCGTAATAAAACTGACTAAATGTAAATAGAAAAAGAAAAAAACACCAGCTCCTTGCAAAATAATAAAAAATAAACAACTTCAGTATAGAGAGATGACTACACATTAAATCCTGACCATAAAAAGGAGAACATTTGGGGCTTTGATCTCATGAAAATCTTAGGAATCTTACAATGATATCCTTTTATATAGTAAAGAATAAAACACTCACACACAAAAATTAAGTGTGGTGGAAAGACAAAGCAAACCCCACTCTCAGCAGATACCAAACTGTAAAAGATAGGGATGCAGTGAATGATCGTGAGAGGACAAAAAAAGGCTTTTATAGCAGGAGTAGTAGTCAATTTTCATAGCATTGTCAACATGTGCATTAAACTCCTTATGGCTGCCTGAAACACGAAGCATTATACTATATTCTTCACATGGGCCGTGAATTTTTGAATATCCTCAGACACAGGCACAGTGCCTGTGCTAAATCAGTCACTGCTGGGAGCTTCTGTTGATCACTAACAAGTTTACTGCTGACCCTGATAAAGGCTTGTGTTGGTCACAACCCTGAAGTTGTTTCAACCACTTGTAAAATTATTTTAATTCATTCATTTGACACATTTTCAAACAAAAATTGTTTTGGGGAATTACATTTTTTGTGATCAGTTAGGCCTTCACTGAAGGGGAAACCAGAAAAGAGTTATTGGTGACTCAAGAAGCACTAACCATTGTCAAATGAGTTCACATAGCTCTGTGACTGTCAGTCTGGCAAAATTCATGTGCTGCACACAGGAAATGATTTGTTATATGTCAAGATAGAGCAGCAATATCGCACCACTAAAGTGAGACAGCTGAAAACAGGTTAGGGTATGACTGAAAAGACAATGTGCCAACAAAACATTTCAGAAGTAAATGCTACTACAAACTGGTTGTTCTTCTGTTTAAGTTAATGCTTGTTGTCCCTACCTGGCCCTGCACTGCTGCTGTATACACAAACGCTCCCTCAGTCAGGTCTGATAGTGTTGATGAAGCCCGCAGCATAAGCTTTTTAAGCTTTAATCATGTATAATACATCCAGGGACATCTCCAATATTTCTTCTTCAAATGCTGTTACTTAATTCTGCCGGCCAAGATTGACTAAAACCAACGTATTACTGTGATGGAAGATAGAGACCGTCCTCTCTAAGGGCTTGAGACTACGCTTTAGTATCTGTAATAATGTATTTGCTTTGTTCTATATTTCGTATTGTCATCACAATATTGAACAATAGATGAGATCCTCCATTTATCTGGATGCTCCAGAGGGAACTACACCGCGTATGCTTGATACAAAACATCATATTGTTTAACAGGGTTTATTGTTTCCTCACATCGTGCAGGAGGAGGGTAGAAATCTCAGGGCACGGGAATTTTCTGGAGAAAAATAAGGATGAGTTGGGGGTGGATTGATCGGTAGAGGAAATCTCATATCTAATGAGAGAAACAGAAGAAGCAGAACCGTCTTAATTGGGTTTGTGTGAAAGTGAAATACAAAGTTGTGTGTAAGTGATATGAAAGACAAGAGGGGAGAAAAAAACACAGCTACAGATGGAGGGAGTTGAGTTATAGGCAAACAGTTTTATTGGAGGAGATGGAGCAAATGGAAATGAAGGCATTAACTGAATAGACACCATTGTTAATGATGGTGTAATTGACTTAGACATTCAGTGGTTCAGAAATCAGACACCACCTCATCTCCTCGCTCTCATTTCTGTGGACATATCCGCACTGAAACATGTTGGGTATGAATAAATGTTTATGATGAGTTTCAAAGGATTCCATTTAACATTTTTTATTTTTTTTTAAAAGGAATATTGATGCTTCGGTGGAAACCCATTGCCCTGATTTTGCACACATTCCGTCATGCAACCAGAATTGCGATTGCTTTCACCCACAGTTATTGATTTCACCAGGTAGGGTCATGTTCTCTGGGGCAGGCTCGCAGGCATTCTAACAGGGAATCATAATAACATGGTAAATGGAGATTATTGTGGCTGAGCTGAGGAGCATTTTTAAATGCTGTATTGGCTTTTAACTCTACAGCATATTACTCATTGAACAACAGTGACATTCAGTGTTTTTTAATCTTACTTAAACAAGAATTCAACATTAACAGAACAGTCTGCCTGATATGTGTGTGTGTACTTAAAATAGTGATATTATTGATTGTTTTTTTTCTGTTTGTTTATCTCACAGGAGGTGATCGAGGCCATTGCTGAGTGCGCTTTCAAGACGTCGCCCTTCCCTATCATCCTGTCTTTTGAGAACCATGTGGACTCGTAAGTCAGCAGATCAATACGTGTCAGAAGTGCGAAGGCAACAGTGTGACGCTTGACCTTATTGATGAGTATTTGTCTGTCACTGGATGATTTAACATCAGCTATTTTTTTGGTCTCAGCTCTGCAAGCAGCAGCTCCTAGGACTGACATACTGTATGAACTTTGGTATTTTGTAGTATGTAATAATGTGTGTATGTGTGTGTGTGTGATGGCCCTCAGACCAAAGCAACAGGCAAAGATGGCGGAGTACTGTCGCTCAATATTTGGAGATGCATTACTCACAGAGCCTTTGGAAAAATATCCGGTGAGTTTATAAGATTCTCACACACACACACACACACACACACACACACACACACACACACACACACATACGGCCAGCAGTGACTGTTTCATCAGATGTGATCGCACAGATGAGTGCACCAGAGAAGCGTCCTTGAACACTGCTGCCTGATGTGCAGCATCCTAACCTTGCACCTGTATATTTGGATGTGTTCCATGTACACTACTGTGTTATAAAAAAAAATAACGCTCAATTCACATCCATTTCTTTTCAGTTTATATATCGTTTTTTTCCCCCTCTCTCTCTCTCTCCATCTTTCTCACATTCAGCAACTTATCGACTTGGCGCCTCGTAGCACCTGGCAAAATGTGTTGTCACTGTTTTTCCTCGTCCTGTCACTCCAGGCGTGCTCCTAAATGGCCTCCTAGACTTTATCTCTCACTTCTTCACTCTCTCCCCATCTCTCTCTCTTTGTGTTTTCATTTTCAATCACAGACACACTCATACCTGTAGTGATGATGTATGTGCCCCGGAAGCCAACTTTAAATGAGTCGGTCCACAATCATTTTAGCTTGGCTCTCTGTTATCATGGCACAGACTGCCAATGACAGCCGTGTAAGATTAAATGGAAATGTTTTACGCTGTAATCTAAACGTGGCTTTCCTTGGCAGCCCTATATCTATCTCTGCACTGTTGCCATGGCAACCCGTCAAAAGCTTGCTTTGTCCCTTTGTGGCCAAACACCCTCCCCCCCAGGAGTCTTTGTGTGTAATGACGCAGGCACTTATTTGAGGCAACTGGAGACACTTGTTGCAAACACTCTCACACTTGTTCAATCAGACGCATACAATCCTGCACACATATGTACTCAAACATACCACTTACTCCTCCTCTGTTATTCCCCTGGGATGACTTGTCCTTGTTGGTGTAACACTAAAGAGCAGTCGAAGGTCCCAGCAGTCAGATGCAACATTATCTCACACATGCAGGGATCTCCTCCAGCGCTGCTACTGCCAAAGACACAGCCCGCTGAGAATTACAGCCTTCTGACTGCATTTGACATTGAGGCATTATCAGGGTAGAAGCCTTTCAAATGGAGTGGCACAGGGAAGGGGTTGGCGAGAGATACAGTGAGGCAGACACCAAGGGAGAAGTAAGCCAGACAGAGAGAATATGCTATTAAGGAATCAGATTTCTACCAGTGAGCATGTAATAACAGAGAAAGGTGAGTGCAATGACAGCCACTCCCCTCTGGCATTGAGACAGCTGTGTGTACAGCGTAGTGAATAGGATATCAGCGCTGTTGGATCATAGACTCATGGGCAGAGAGATTATTGTAGCTAGACTGGTTCTAGCTGAGCCTTGGGTGAGAATTAAGAGGATTACCGTTTTCTCAGAAACTTGAGTGTCTCTTGTAGTGTCCACTCCACAAAATGGAATGGAATTTGCGTTGAATAGGAGAGAGTGGTGCTAATATTTTGTTGGTTTTGTTGTGGTCGTTTTCAATTAATCTGAGAACATTCTGTTCTCCCCCGTAATTCAGATTGTTTTCTTGCTCGCTATATGGCTCTCATCAGTGGAATCACGATGCCGCTGAAGGCTGTATTGTCACCACATTGTAACTGCTGAAAAAAATATGAAATATGTTTGGGAAATAGAGCTGTTTTTGTAGCCGTTTGATGAATCTTGTGGAGGCTGAGTTTTAAGCTGCTGACGGATCAGGACTGGCAATGTCGTGAAGGAAGAGCGGGGTTGGGAATGATGTGGGCAGCAGAGAAATAAACATACTGTAAGACAGTGGAGCTAGCACAAGAGACTAACAACAGTGCAGAAATACGGAAATGCAGCATGAACTAATCTGAATCAGAAGTAGCTGACAGACATGGATCAGAGATTACACAGTTGCCTGTATCATGTATTAGTGGTGTGTCACCAACTGATATACAATTTAGAATTAAATGATGTACAGTATGTAAAAGTAAGTATTTAATGCTAATACATTCAAACTATTGTGAAAAATGTAACCAATAACATGAGCTGTAAAATAATTGTACTTTATATAATTTTGTATTGAACTCACATTTGCATTTTGAATGTGATGTAGCAGTGTGGACATACTTAACTACATTTCATTAAGTGAATAGGTTTAGGTCACATTTCATCACAAAATATTCCTAGAAATGAGAGCAAGTGTGAGTATTTAGAGCATTCCAGTGTTTTTAGCCTCAACCTACTCTACTGATTTCCAATTGTCAGTCCCTTATTGCATTGGAGCAGACAAGGGGTTTGGGGATTTGGGGAGAACTGAATCAATTCTAGTCAATTAAGATTTAATCGAATGGCTTTAATGCTATGCACTTGAGTCAAGTCAGAATTGCATGCCACCTCTAGTGCTGAACTAGTTCCATTTAAATGGAAATATTTGACTGAAGCCAAAGAAAACAAACCAAACAATGTGATATTTTAACAGTTAGAGAGTTGTGGGTGAATGTGTATGGTAGGTGTCAACGTAGGTGAAGGGTTTATTTAAGTTTGGTGTATAAGTCACTGTTTTCTTGCTCCTGAAAGAAGTCAAATAAAAGTAATAATCATTTTAAGTCGGGTACATTTATAAAGACCCTGATTCTGTGTATATTTAACTTCATTACAGACTTTCTGGGTGATAAATTATTAATATTCCTAAACACCATGTTTCCAAAGTAGTGAATGCCATAAATAAATCAGAGATCTGCAGACTTCTAGCCAGACTCACTTGAGAGAGTGTGTATGTGCGTTAAACGCTCAGTTTCCCCCAGGAAGCTGTGTTTAGTGTTGAAAGTGTAAACTTCTTGTGAGTTTTCACATCAACAGTCACTTCTAATCATCCTTAGTGAATTTTGAGCAAAACAAATTTTCTCCTAAAACTGCCACCAATTTACAAGTGAAATTACGCACTCCAGTAAACAACTTTTGCATTTCCTTTCAGTAATTAGATGTGTCTCCAAACTCTTGTAAAATATGGCTGTAATGGAGTAGTCTTTAGCTGTGTAGAAACATATTTAACTCAACTTGTTTTTTATTGCCCTTTTTGAATAACACATTTTTTACATTTTTTTCCTGCTGGCTCTTACGTCATTCTACTTGAAACCAATGAATAGACTCTATTTGTTTATTTACATTCCTCTTTCTACTCCATGTTCAGCTGGAGTCCAATGTGCCACTACCCAGCCCAATGGAGCTGATGGGCAAAATCTTGGTGAAGAACAAGAAGAAACACCACAAGACGGATGGGAGTCACAAAAAAAAACTGTCGGAGCAGGTTTCTAATACCTACAGTGATTCTTCCAGTGTTTGCGAGCCCTCGTCCCCGAGCGCAGGTACATCACTGGAACATACTAGCACACACACACACACACACACACACTGTCGTCCCTCTAACAGAGCCGTCACGTCACTCTGGGACAGATGAGTTATGATGTTTCAGAAGTTAAATGTAGCTTTACAGTCTGGGTCTGGGTCTGTGCTCTGGACCGACACCTCTCTGCTGCCCACAAACGCAATCACTGGTGCCAAACACTGTTATTGTGTATCATTTATCATTTTTACAGCCCTTTCCATCAACTGAAGGTATTATTGGCTGATGCATGCTCTCCCCATCAGACATGTACACTGCTGGTCACTGAGGTGTCTTAAACACCAGCAGTGGCCTTCAATGTGTCAGTGTGTCTTAATGCAGCTGTGTGTACATTACGCCATAAACCATGTCTCAATTTGTGGATTTTTGTATTTTCACAGCTTTGGGTTGAATTTATAAGGTGATTCATATTTAAATATTTGATGAACATTATATGTGTCATTTTGTATGTTCCTGTGTGTTTTTGTGTATGTGTATGTGTGCGCTCCAGTGTCATGTTTATACTTTATACATTCAGCACCTTTATTCAAAACTGTGTGTATGTAAATTACAACAGCTATCATTCACCTCAAGTGTTCTTCATTGCTGAGCCACTTGACTGTCATTCTGGCATTGACACACACTGCCCCCTAGTGTAATAAAAATGTAGCACAAGTGTTTGACTGTTGCGTAACAGTGGAGAGGTTAAGTGGTGTACTGCCCAAGGAATGTTCATTTGTCTGTGCTGACACATGATGAGGTGCTGACACATGATGAGACGCTCACACATCAGTGCACAGGTGTAGGTTTGATTTCACAAGTGGGAAAAACACTGTGGTCTATGATTTTTTTAATCAGACTCAAAAAGAAAAACAGTTAGGACATGCTGCCTACATTTCTGCATTATTTTTGAAGTAAACACTGTATCTGATAAAGATTATTTGACATTTACATATCACAAATTGTAAATTTGTTTGGGGGCTCAGGCCCAGAGTCATATTTATAAAGATTCCTGAAAAAAGTCTTTGAAAAAGAAAACTGGTTTTGTTGCTTTGGGGTATGGACAATAAGAGGACATTGTGTACAGAGATTTTACTGAAAGTAAAAACACTGGGTGGACACAAAGTCCAATTTGAAAAGTGAGGTGGACGTGCATTCCCTCTCTCCAGTACAAATTGCACCCTTGTATCGGCATGGCTGCACAAACCTGTCACTTATTGTCTGATACAGCCTTTTTAGAAACACTTAGTAAAATTTAAAAGTGCTGCTCTTGGACTGATACGTAGTTAATGACAAACTGTACTGCCAAATAGTAGACTATTACATTTGTTTCACTTCAAATTACGGTTCCTTGTGTTTTTACATTGAGGTTTATCATTATGTTGTTGTTTGCTGTCAATTATTATTTTTTTTTTGTCGACACAGGTTCAACCAAAGAAGAGATGGCAGACTCTTCACAGACCACTGAGAGCGCTGAGCTCAGCCTGAGGCCACAGGGCAGAAAGTCTATCGGTGAGTCACACACACGGTACGACAGCATGACCTCAGATTAGAAGTCTTTGGCAGAGCTCTCATTAGGCTGCTGCAGAAGCTGTAGGTCAGTTCGACCATTAGGATGTTAAAATGAATTACCTGAGTCAGCATGACCTCACATTCTTTAGTAGTATATCTCATTATGTAGGTGCAGAGGCTGTTTTTCCTCAGTACATGAACTGTCATTGTCACCTATGTCAGTTTCGCTGCTTTTAAATGTAATTGAGGCGATTGATTCAAGATATCTCAAAATATTTTACACTGGATTTGTGAACATTTGTATGTTGTTCCTGTCTGTGCCCTAATCTGTGACTAATATTCCAGGGGAAGTGGAGGCAGAAAGTGAAGATGAAGATGACGACGATGATGATTGTAAAAAGGGCTCAATGGATGAGGTGTGTATCTCAGTCGTCACTTTAAATGTATACTGCATGCATGTTATGTTTTAAATCTCCCATAGAGTGGTCCGATAGGATATATGTGAGTTATGGAGGTTTACTTACATATAATATATGTAACTGCGATGTTACTTAACTCGTTTTTATGGTCAAAAACCTCCTAGTTGCTGTAAATGAGCATGTTACGTAACTGGACCAGGTTTTTTCAGAGATCTCGCTGAGCCCCAGATTACAATACAACACAGTGTTCTGTGGCTGAACTGTTTGTTTAGAACCTTCAGGGCTTCATAAACGAGGTAATGGGCGCAGATGCACACCAAAAAAACAGCGTTAATTAGTACTTCCGTTCTATGGGAGGCTGCTCTCTCGTGTACATATGTGTACATGTATGTGCAATGCATTTTAATCCTTCTGATGTGTTGATCAAAGCGTCATTGTTTTCAAGAATTATAAAACTTTGTGTTTATGTGTGTACAGGGTACCGCAGGCAGTGAGGCATTTGCCACAGAGGAAATGTCCAACCTGGTCATCTACATCCAACCAGTCAAGTTTAACAGCTTTGAGGGTTCAAAAAGTAAGAACATCTCTGCACTATTTTTTTTTACATCTAATCTCCTCCACTAAACCCCCCCTTTCCCAAGTGCTTCAAAGAACTATGGTTGCCTTTACATGCAAGAAAAGAGTGTTCTTCGCCTTTGTTTGCGCACTAAATTACCACTTTAAAAAGAGAAATGTGTGCTCTGCTTGGTTTGTCCATTTAAGCTGCCATAGAAACATGGCAGTGGAAGAAGGCAGCCGCTGTAAATCAAGGCCCTTGCCTAAAGTACACTTTAAATGTTTATTCTAAGGCATAGAAAACCTATTTTAAATTGTTTATACACTATAGTGTATTTAATGTCTGCCAGTAAACCTTTCTAAACGTTACACAGAAAACTTTAAAACCATCAGATTGTTTTATATATATCACCGTTGGTGTCTGCAGAGATCAATCGCAGCTACCAGATGTCATCCTTTGTCGAGACCAAAGCTTTGGAGCAACTGACCAAGTCCCCTGTAGAGTTTGTGGAGTATCCTTCAAAGTTCCACTGAAACAGTGCGTGGTACAACTCACAACAATTGTCTTTATTTTCAGTTTGTATGAGTTGAGTTTCTGTTCTTACAGCCTCATCAGTCCTGATGGTAGAAACAGCATTGTTGCATTGTAGTTTGACAGACTTGGTTGTGTAAGCAGAAAAGAGAAAGAGAATCTCATCCTTAACTCAGCTCTGTTCAGATACAACAAGCTGCAGCTGAGCAGGATCTACCCTAAAGGCACTCGAGTGGATTCTTCCAACTATAACCCTCAGCTCTTCTGGAATGCTGGTTGTCAGCTGGTGGCTCTCAATTTCCAAACTATTGGTGAGTTCCTTAATTCCTTCATATTGTTGGCATTGTGTGATTTTTTTCAACCAAGTAACTGTGGTCATTCTTTGTTAACTGTACAGATTTGTCCATGCAATTAAACCTGGGCATGTACGAGTACAACGGCAAATGTGGATACAGACTCAAACCAGAGTTTATGAGACGACCAGACAAACACTTTGACCCTTTTACTGAGAGCACAGTGGACGGGATAGTAGCCAACACACTGTCTGTCAAGGTATACAGTGGTTAATGCTGGTATTTTGTGTTCATGAGGCTTTGTCTGTGTGTTTAAATATAGATGTATTTTTCTTCTTGTCTTGCTTTGTTCCCTTCCCTTCCGTCCAGATCATCTCTGGCCAGTTCCTGTCAGATAAAAAAGTGGGCACGTACGTGGAGATGGACATGTTTGGCTTACCTGTGGACACAAAGAGGAAAGCTTTCAAGACCAAGACTTCTCAGGGCAACGCCATCAACCCTGTCTGGGAAGAAGAGGCCATTGTCTTCAAGAAGGTGAGAAGAAGTGATCTAATTTTTATATCTCAAATCAAAATATCAAGTCATAATTTCCTATCTTTTTCTTGGTCTCACAAGAATGAGTGACATTGTTTTTTTTTTGTTTTTTTAAATGTCCTCAGGTTGTCCTGCCCACACTTGCTTCATTGAGAATAGCTGTGTTTGAAGAAGGTGGGAAGTTCATCGGCCACCGTATCATTCCTGTATCAGCCATTCGTCCAGGTGAGTTTGGTTTGAGAGTCCACAGTTATCCACAGTACTTTCAAAAATCATATCCAAAATACCAATGATGGGCCCATGGACAATACTGTAATTTATATTTATGTAATGTGAAGACATGGTAATGGAAAACAGCTAGATATAGCATCAAAACAATTGTGGTAACTGCACATTTTGTGTTTATTAATATCCTGGGGATGAAGTATTTAGTGCAACAGTTGTTTCCTGTTAACATTATGTTGTTAAATCTTGTTGTTTTTGTACTAATAAATCTGACTCAAACCCTGCAGGCTATCACTACATCAGTCTGAGGAATGAGAAGAACCTGTCTCTGACGATGCCTGCTTTGTTCGTGTACGTAGAAGTGAAAGACTATGTTCCAGACACATTTGCAGGTAAGTGAGGTCATCGTGCCATCACAAACTGAACGCTGCTCATTTTAAATATTATTTTGGTGTCACAAAAAATGCTTTTTTTTTTTTAATTTTCAGATGTCATTGAAGCCCTGTCCAATCCCATCCGCTATGTCAACCTGATGGAGCAGAGAGCCAATCAGCTGGCTGCTCTCACTTTGGAGGAGGGAGGAGAGGAGGATGGTGACAAAGAGGTGTGTGGTTTTACTCAGGGTCCAGATATTTTCCTAAAATGGTGCAGAGGGGCTGTGTAAAGCAAATTCTCCTCTTACAGAACCTTTCCTGCTAGCTGGTCAGTCAATTACAGTTGGAACATCTCTGCAAAATTCACAATGAATAAGGAAGTATTCTACAATGTTGATCCAGAAGCCACTGTGCTTGAATATTCTGTAAATATTCCTGCTTTTAAAGAGTCTGATCCAGACAATTCACCCCCTGTCTTATCCAAACGAGAACTGCAAACAGCAAAAGAGGTTTCAGATTTGGAAATTAAAAGCATTTGTTCAGGAGTCTATGGAGATGTAGTAAGAAGATATTTTTCTCTAGTAAGACTCGGGAAGAGGAGGTTATTCATAAGACCACAAGGTACTTTAAACCCACAGCCTATGCTGTTGCAACTGAAGATGGATTATGAACTCCAGCTTGTTTCCAGCACAGATCCCCACAGATATTATCAAAACACTTTGTTTGGGCCATTTTTCATTCCCAGCCAGTTTGATAAAGTGCACTGCAACACACAGCAGTAGCAGTATTGTTGTCAGTATTGTCTTTTCCACCTGCAGGCTCCAATGCCAGGTTCTGTTGCTGTGGCCCTGTGTATTTTCACTGTTATGCCTCAGGATAGGGAGAGACACTTTTAATCAACAGTGTTTATAACAGCATTTCCTGAAATGAAAGCACTCAGTCATGTGACAGACTGACCACTTTGAAATTCAGATTTTTCATTTTCACGGCACATTTTTTTATGTCTTGTTGTTGTTTTGACAAAAACTGCAAATGACTTAGATTAAAGAGGTTTTCTAACTATATACTTCTCAGATTTTGAAGGAGACAAGTAGCAGAGTAAGTTAAGTTTGAGGTGTTTTTTTGTGAGAAAGTGATATTGTACATAATTACACAGAGAATTAAGGAACAACCTTTTACACTAGAAGCACTGACTGAGTGGCTAAATGTTATAAATAATGATACATTATTCACTGGAAATGAGTCAACTTCTGTCCAAGTGACCTTTAACTTTATTACAGACTACAGTGTAAGCTCTGAGAGTTTTACTCAGTAATGTTTGTTTCACATAATAGTCATCAAGGAACATTTGTACCAGGACATGATTGCACTGCACACACGTCACACTCATGACACATCAGCTTTTAATTAATATCAGTTCAAAGAATTGTTCTAAATGTTTTAACCTGTGAATATGGATATTATGGATTAAGTAGCCGTCTTGATAGTGAGTCATGGAGGTAAATGGACATGACGCATTATACTAGTACAAGTAGCCAAGGATTAATGTGGATTCAGTACAACAGAGAGAAGGAGAGAACACTTTCTAAGTTCGGATAAATTGACGGTGAGAGTCACGGCAGGACAGAGGGTTATCTGAGGTCCTTAGAGAAGGGGGTTGTTTCTGTGCGGCTTCTTTTACCTGATTTGCCAGCTGATAAGATTTCCCACGAGGATGGCTGACAAAGACTGGTTTCACGCTGTGGCCATGGTAACAGTCACCAAACGAGATAGAGCAGTGGAAGGCGGCGCGCAGCATGCAGAGATGAATGTGGAGAGAGCAGGGGACGAATGGAAAAAAGGTCTGGCTGGCACAGCTAGAGGAGACATTATTCAAAATCGCATTAACCTTTCCCTGATAAAAACATATAGGTTTCAGAGATTCAGTCGAGCCTAAGGGAAATTAAGATCTGCCGAGCCTCGTCACAGGAAGCAATGCTGAGAGTGGGTTACCAAAGCTATGTCTACAAACTGTCCTTCAGCACACAGGTACAGCAGGAGACTCTGAAGATGCAACCACTTGTGGAGAGAGAAAAACTTTTATGTTTTTCTTTTTTCTTTTTTACTGAAGAGAGAGAACAAGATGATGTTGTATTTGACAGCAGCAAAGATGTGTTGCATTTGATATTTAAAAAGCTTCAACTATACAAGATATGGAAACTTGTTAATCAGAAAGATGGTAATAACGATAGTGATAAATGTGTTAGTCGTGACCACTGTCAACACTTATACTGAGTGGAACTGATCCAAATGTTGAATGTTTTTCTGTAATTTACAGGTGGAGGCAGGAAGTGATGCACCCTCAGAATCGAAGGTGGATCAGAGGGTAACGTCGCCCGCAGAGAACGGACTGAGCCACACACCCATTATCACCCCAAAACCCCCGTCACTGGTCGGCCAGACCCAGTCTGCAGGTGCCGCATCACCACATGTGCAATAGTCTATTTACATTGAAAGCTAATGCCCATTGTTCTTGCATTATAATTTAATTCTGATTATACTTTCATTTAATTTAATTTAATTTAATTTAATTTAATTTAATTTAATTTAATTTAATTTAATTCATTTCTGCCAATATAGCATAGATGGAATGAGGGGATAAATACAGTTCTACTCTTAACACACCACTGTTAGCTGTTCACTCAGATGCTGAGATAATAATGTGACTGCTTCATTGTAAAAACGACATTTTTGCTCATGTATGTAACCAGGCTCTCTGAAACCATCAGTGAAAAGTGAAGACATCATTCAAACTGTTCTCACTGGTAAGATGATGTTTTCAAAAGTCCGCCTTGAGCATTCCCTAATACAGCTGTGATTGTACTGATTTGTTTTTAATTGCATTATCTACATTCAGTTAAATATACATGCTGATTTTAGTGTCTGAGAAAATTGGTACTGTGCAAAGGATAATTTCTTGTCTGTGCTTCTCTTCCACTTTGTTTTTTTTTCTAGAACTGGAAGCTCAGTCACTGGAGGAGTTGAAGCAACAGAAGGGCTTTGTACGTGAGCAGAGGAAACAGTACAAGGAGATGAAGGAGCTGGTTCGGAAACACCACAGAAAGACCAGCGAGCTGATCAAAGAGCACACAGCTCGTGTATCCGAGCTGCAGAGCCAGTATCAGCGTCGGCGCTCCGCTCTGCAGAAGAGCCACAAACGAGATGGTAAGAAAAGGTAGGTGGCCCTCCTCTTCTGTTCAAAATAAACTCTCCTCCTGCTGGTTGACTGTCACAGTGAAAGTCTTTAAGCACACAGCTTAACTTAGTTGTCAGTCTCTCCTTCTGCACACTATCCAGACTGTGAGTGTGTGTTTCTCACAAATCTGACCAACTCTCTTGGAATATTATTATAATATGAAGTATAGTGTATTTCAACACCTTCCTCCTGGCTTTTTTACTTCCTTCATATTTTCCATCTACCGAAGCACACTGTTTATTAAATCCACTGTTGAACACTATTGTGTTGCTACGAGACAAACACTTACAGAAAATAAAGAGCTGGACACAGGATACGAAAGCCTTTAGGGCGCATTCACGACACAGTCCATCATACACACGACGTTTAAAAGCCCAAGAAAGACAACACATTTCAACTGAGTTATGTTGAGATTAAAGTCAGTTGTAACATTTCAAATTTGGAAGCTCCCCTGATAGAGAATATTATTGGAATTAGCAGTAGACACACTGTCTGCTTTGATTGTAGCTGCTTCATATAGCGTACACGTTCATTTGCATGAATGAGACTGGACCACTCTGCTGTCATTAACCTGTGGATGTCCTGTTTGTGTTGTGGCCGCGTGTGAACACATCCAGCCGGTCGAACCACTCCCTGTCAACCCTGGACCAGGAGCTGTGTGAGCTGGATCAGGAGTGCAACCAGCATCTGGCAGAGCTTAAGGAGCAGCAGCAGCAGCAGCTCCTCACACTCCGACAGGAGCAGTACTACAGCGAAAAGTACCAGAAAAGAGAGCACATCAAACAGGTACTCCTAACTGCAGCAAACAACAAATACACTCATTCAAAATATGTCTCTGACAATCTCAGTGTCTGATTTCAAGTGTCCTCATTAACTATCACTAGTAAGTATCTACAATATGGACAGAGACATTTGAGATGCTTTTTGTTTGCACACACAAGTCATTAATTAACTGTTGAGGCTTAAAGTGTAAGAATTAGTGACGCTGAATGGTGAGACTGCAGATTCTAACAATCCGAGCACTTCTCTTCCCTCATTTTTCTAAGAGCGCCAACAAACTACAGTGACTTTCACATAACAAAAAGGATGTCTTTCATCTCAATTTGCATAGAAAGCATCCATTTCAAAAACTCTAGCTGGTTTGGCAGCCTCTGTAAAGCCTGCCTAAATTACACATGAAAGGCTTATATTAAGGCTATGAAAACCAAATCATTTTTTATTTCAAAGTGATTATGCACCTTTATTAACATACTTGTAAGTGTTAGATGCTCGACTTTTAAACACATGTGTTTTGTTTTGTGTCTCTCCAAAGGTCAATTTAGTCATTTCATGTTGAGGTACTGTGTCCATCTGTTAGTTGGTTATTACTTACCACCGGCTTTCCTTCATATACTTCTTTATTGAACATGTCTGTTACTTAAGCGCTTGTAGAGTGACATCGATGACACAGTAAAAAACACCAGGCCATTTCCTTATATGCACTTTATTTATTTGTTTATTGGGAAATTAAATTAATGAACATCAACATGTAAGCATGCCTTGTTAGAGCCATTGGCTAATTAACATCTGAAGTCCCGAGGCAGGTGGATAGAATAAGACAACATACTCAAATGCAAAAAGGTAACAAAAACAGTAAGTAACACAAAAATGAATATGTAAACATGACAAACGATAAAACAATACCAAGAAATAATCCTAAATACTCTTAATGAAAACAAGTGATGTAGCAATGAAAACCAGGGAAAGCAAATCAGGACCCAAAGCTTCACGTTTCAAAGTGGTTAAAGGACCAAAGGGTAATGTGACTAGTATAATGTGCCCATTGTACTGACCATAGATTTTTCAAGAGGTTGAGATAAATTGCACATTGAATTATGGAAATTGACTAATTTTTGCAAATAGTTTTTTGTCACAGGTTTGAGAATTTGCAGTTGAGATATATCATACAGATGTTGTGGTTAGAGATGGTCATGGGTCAGAGCTTTTCCAGAGTTAATAAAACCAATCATTGTATTTAGTAGTGGCATACGCGTGTCACACATGTGCCACACACACACACACACACACACACACACACACGGGAGCTTGCCCAGGCTTGCATTTGGCTAATAAAGTGCTGACTGCATTCTGCTGTCCTGACGCTCGGAAAGGCTGATGCAGAATAACCATATCAAGTAAACGAATGAATGAATACTGCAATAAACTGTAGGTCACCTCACTCTCCACGCCTTCATCTCCCTGTGGAATATTATGGCCATCATTCGGCTGTCTGTGCACATATTCTGTTGTGTGGTGTGGAAAAATTAATATCTTCAGCTCCAGTTCACCTGTGCACTGAGCACAGCTGTGTCAGAGTGGAGATGGTGTTGTTTTTTCGCTGTTGTTGGCTTAAGTTAAATATGAAATAAAATGATCAAGAATGAATATGTTTGGTTTTAAGTGACTCAAACCTCTCTTTGACTCTGGCTGCAGCTGGTTGAGAAGCTGACCACTATAGCAGAGGAGTGCCAGAGCGCTCAGCTCAAGAAGATCAGAGACATCTGCGATAAGTAAGACGTCGTGTTTTCAGCATACTGTATGCGCCAACATTCACACAAACACGGAAAATCCTGTTACTATTTCCTTCCTCTGATCATTACAGAGAAAAGAAGGATCTGAAGAAAAGAATGGACAAGAAAAGGCAGGAGAAAATCAATGAGGCCAAATCTAAAGACAAGAATGTAACAGAGGAGTAAGTATCTGTGTTTGGACAATATTGTTAGAAGTCTGTGTCGCTGCAGCGTTGGATGTTACATTATGAATGACCACTAGATGTCACTGAATACTAAAGAATGTGTACAATTTTCAGTGGTTGCTCAGTTTAACTGTAAATAAAATTCTCCCCTCAGAGAGAAGCTGGAGATCAACAGATCATTTGTCAATGAGGTGGTGCAGTACATCAAACGGGTAAGAGAAGACATTTCTGTTTACTGTAAGAGAGTGATTAACATCAATATGCTGTGTCCCATCAGTCCACATTCACAGTTCAATCAGCTTTTCACATACTTATTTGTCTATGTGTGTGTGTAGTTGGAGGATGCACAGAGTAAAAGACATGAGAGACTACTGGAGAAGCACAAGGACATCCGGCAACAAATCTTAGATGAAAGGCCGAAGGTATGATTCCTGAACTATGATTGCATCACAAGTCACGAGTCTGTAACACATGTACATGAATCCACTATCATGGTGCCTGCAGTGCTGTACATAAAGAAAAAGCATCCATATTATGTGTAGAGTGTAAGGTTAAACAAAAGCATTATGAACAATTCCCATAACCCAAATTATAGTGGCCCATTTTGACCACTAGGTGGCGACATGCACCAGCTTTGGTGAGATGCTGTTTGTGGACGCAGCACTGTCTGGCATTGTGAACACTGATGATGGAAAACAGTTGAACATGACTGAATAAGAGTGTTTTCGTTGGCTTTAACGTCAATTCCTGCTTCATGCGGCTGCCATCAGTGTAAACAGTAAAACCGTGTGTAAGTGTTATGACCTTGAGCTGTTGTAGCTGAATCTGGTTCAGCTTGAATACTCTGCGATATGCTGCATATACTTGGGTTTACTGTGAGTCTCCGACCTTGTTATTGTGACTGTCTTTGTAGGATGTGTTTGCAGCAGAAGATCATGGTAAGACCACTGTTGCATTCCAGTGTTTGGCATTAATATAGCTTTAGAGGTGCCAGCTTTTTAATATGCAAGCTTTCTGTACAGCTGTGCCACTGAGTGGTAACTAATGAATGTGCATTGCATTAATACATGGCAGAATAGATTGCAATAAGTGCAAGAATATTGGTGTTCTTCATAAGAACAAGAGTTGGAATGTGGCAGCTTGAACTGTAATATAACGGTCATTGGCATAGCATGGCAGCTTAGCATCATAACAGTGGAAGCAGATTGGCCTGTATAGTGAGATCACACCCCAGCTGGAGGGAGCCGATCCCATCCATCAGTGTCCTTGAGCCTCTAAGATAAGATGTAATGACATCACATTATCATTATTATAATATTTAAAGAAAAGTAACATGCATCCACACTCTCAGATGAGGATCATATAGCATACATTTACCAAATATTCCTTGTGTTTTTAAGTCATACATTCAGCGCATCAGGAATCTCCGGTTAGACACAGCTTCATATCCACCCACTCTCCAAGTGACAGCTCAGTGTTCCTTTTGAGCTCCTGTGTTTGTGTGTGGGAGGTGCAGTGCAGACATGTACCTACCTAAGTGTAGTGCAGACGAGCTGAAGTGAGGCACAGTCCTGTTCCACCACAAAACAAAACCACAATCACAGAAGACATCATGATGACATCAAGGCGCAGTGGAGGAACAATCAGCTGTTTTTGTCAGTTTGACACCAACTGAGTCACTCTTTTGCCTTTTATCCATCCTTCCTTCCTCCTCCGATAATGTCACTAAGTAACAGTAAATTGTGATTTTTTAGATTTTTTTTTTACAACATATATTTTTACCTACAGATCACAGCGATAGCTCCTCTAAGCTTAGCGGTTTATTTGTAGCTACTACTGAAAAGCATGATTAGATGCCTCACTACAGCCGTGAGTGCCGCAGCAGCAATGGCTGAATGTCAGCTACGCTGGGCAGCATCAAAGTTGATATTTGTCACATGTGTCACAAACAAACACATCCTGCACTTCTTTTTAAGAGCAAAATAACTCTAGATTTCTGTTCCCTGATTTGAATGAGACTTTTATTGTGAAGTATTGGCAGGACCTGCAGAGTCCTGGCATTTTATTGATAACAGGGAGCAGGGAGAGGATTTAGACGAGATGAGGTTGTAGATTAATGTGAAAATATATTATTAATGGCAATTTTCAAAACATGTGAATCACCAGCCGAGGTGTGTGAGATGTGAGGCAGATGTTACATATGCAGATTTCTGATTTCTATGACAGAATCATTTTGACAAATCTAAGTACACCAGGCCTTCCAGGTGAAAAAAAGGAATACAGAATTAAATTAATGAAGATAAATCAAAAAGACAGACTCACCCTCCCTCTGACTGGCAAACCAAAATTAAGAAACAAATTAAATAACACATAGAGCAGCACTGAGCCCCGAATACTATTGCTCATCGTTGGTAAGTAGATAATCACATTTATAATAATGTGCAAAGATACCCTCATAAAAAGATCTGCCTGTCAACATGAAAATGAGCACTTACTTTTGAAAATGAATGTTTCAAGGTTTATATAAAACCCATTCCAAGTGTACACATATTTGTGCAATAATAGCAATAAAATTAGGATTAAAAACAACCACCCTAAACCACAAAATTAAAAGATAAAGTAAACGCTGAAATTAAACATGGACGCTAATATAAAAACCAGTGGAATTGTACTCAAACAAGTGTTGCATATGAAGTATAAGCCAATCAATTAATGAGAGCAAACTGTGTTGAATGGGAGGGTAGATTTGATTGTGTTTGTGTTGTTAACCGTCCAGTTTATGTGTAAATCAATGACGTTCATCACCTTCACTCCTCTCAGTCCTGTGGTGACATTCACCACTGTTTAATAGTTAGCGCCATCAAATAACGCCATGATTGCAGTCATTTCACCTACTCAGTCTGAGCTGTGTCAACCGGTGTCGTCAGCATGTAATCAACACAGAAATGAATGGTTTGCTCCAATCTGAGACATGCTGCTGACCCGCCACCCCCCCCCCCCCTTTTTTTTCTCCCCAAATCAATTTAGTGTTGCAATCAAATGACATTCTGGTAGCAATCAATGTTTCCCTCAAAATTGTAACTGATTGTCCATTACTTTACCCGCTGTCACAATCACTCCTCCAAATTGACATCTAGACTATGGCAAATTTAATTTGCCTGAATGGAGCTATTGCATAATAATGAACCACCCCTGCAATATTTGTTCTCATGCAATAGCTGTCATCTTTATGCAAAACATGCTGGAGATGTCAGAGGACACAACTCTAGAGACAGAGTCAGCAGAAGATGCCCTGGGGTTGTGTTTGTGTTAAAACATTCAGGATGTTACGTACAATCAAAGTGAATTGCACAGTAGTGAACACACACACAAGCCAGGCACAGGGGGCAGCACTTATCTGCAACCGGAGAGGAATCAGGAATTGGGTGCTTTGCTCAGGCCCTTCCTGGGATTTGAACCAGCATCCTTCCAGTTACAAGCCCAATTTCTTTCCTCTTGGCCTGCCCTGTTTTGTATCGCGTTAGGCAAGTGCTGAACAATTCGAAGGTGAGGGGATTTAAAATGTAAGATAGCCTTAAGTGTTAGATGGTGGTAGAAGAGAAAAGGGAAGAAAGACATGGTCACATTTGTCGTCACTCACAGCATGTGCGCTGTCCTGCTAATGATCCAATCAAAATGCCCCACAGGAGTCAGCAGCACCTTGCATGATGGCAACACACCTCATGCTCCTATATCCTGGCATGTTGCTACTCTGCTATATGCCATATTTTTATATGAATTTGATGTAGTCTTTTTTAGAAAAGGAAGTCAAAGAATCCTTTGTTCTGCTTATAATCTGAGATAGATATTAACAAGAATAGTTTGTTTGATACTTTGAGTTCATGTCCTGACATTAGTGAGATGAATGAGCTTTCATTTGGCAAAACTGGTTTCTGTCGTGTCTGTATGACCACATTATATTTGAAATGATCACAGGAGCAACAGCAAGAAAATGATTTGGTCAAAATCAGACGAGTGTATTCTGTAGCTCAATACATTTAAAAGTAGCTCAGTGTTAGAGCGCGTTGTCTTTCAAATTAAAGGTTCTTAGTTTGATTCCCGGCTCCACTAGTCTACGTGCTGATGTGTCATTGGGCTAGACACTTAACCCCACGTTGCTCCTGATGACTGTGCCAGCAGCATGTGAATGGGTATGAAAGATGAGTGATAGAAAAATATACTGCACATAGACGCACTCTGTGAATGAATGAGTGGCAAAACTGAGTGTAAAACACTACAGTGCTTTTTCCTTAAAGGTTAGGGTTACTTACCCTGACCTTGACTTATTTCAGGTGTAAGAAATAATGTAATGGTGAGACTTTATGCTGTTACAAAGGAAGT